>NC_041397.2:291686625-292419125 GCF_900747795.2 Erpetoichthys calabaricus | reverse complement strand
CAGTTTCCATAACACAGAAACCAAGCCTGAAGGATGGAAAGTGCGATTGTGTTTCATTATCCCACCCAGTTATGCCACAAAAATGCAGAATTCAATAACACAAACAGAGTAACAGGCCAAACTGGAAAAAAGTTAAAAATTTTAAATTTGTAAACGATCACCAAACATTATTTAATAGAGGCTTTCACATGGTAACAAGTTATAATATCAGGGCACTTATAATGAGAATTGTTAATACATTGCTCATCCCTCCATTTTGAAAATCTTGCATAATTATTACTGGTTAGTAGGCAGTAGAAGGCAGCAAAAGAATGGAATTCTGTGTAATTCAGGACTCTTTAGTAAGGTTTGTCTCTCTACCCAAATCCATACCCTCACAGTTGTGCATAACCACTACACCACAATAGTTCATTTGAACTGAATTTTGGCATGATTATAGTGTGATGGATTACTCCAGTTGTTCAAAATTAAGTGATATCCTTTGTTATTTTCATTTGTAAATATGAGATAATTAATTATGTGAAGATTATGTTTTTTAACTTTTTAAGTGCAACACCATCCAATACTCCTACCCTTCTTAATGATAAACTGGAGAGGATGGGTGTGGATTCCACCTTCATTTCCTGGATTCATAACTATCTGACTGGATGACTGTAGTTTGTCAAACTGGAGAACTGTGACCCTGGGATGGTAGTGAGCAACGTTAGGACCCACAAAGCACTGTTCTGGCCCCATTCCTCTTCACATTATACACAGCAGACTTTAAATATAAGTCGGACTTTTGCCACATTCAGAAGTACCCTGATGATACAGCTATTGTGACGTTTATAAGGAATGGACAGGAAGGGGAATCTGGCTGGAGCTTCCTGGTGCTGAACACAATGAAGATCAAAGAGATGATTGTGGATTTCCACAGGTCTAAGCTCCCCTTTCAGCCTGTTAACATCCAAGTAGAAAACATTGATGTGGTGCACCTTGGTGTCCACCTTGATGACAGACTGGACTGGTCTGTGAACACAGATGTCCTCCACAGGAAGGTGCAGAGCAGGCTGTTTTTCCTCAGATGATTCAATGCATTCAATGTATGTAGTGAAATGCTGTCTGTGTTCTTTCAGACAGCCATTGCCAGTGTTCTCTTCTTTGGCTGCCGTGTGTTGGGGAGGCAGTATAACAGATAAGAACATGAAGAGGATGGACAAAATGGTGAAGAAGGATGGCTCAGTACTGGGTAGGACTGTGGACTTACTGGGAATTGTGATAGAGAGGTGCATGGGGACGAAGGTACAGGCCATCCTTGACAATGGCAGTTACCCTCTCCACAACATTTTGGTTTGAGAAGGCAAAGTAGAAGTCGTTTTCTCTCATTGTGCTGTTGAACAGAACGCTTTAGGAGATCATGTGTTCCTACTGCTGTCGGATTTTACAATGCTGTTGTCAGCGCAAGTGATTCATGAGCTGGTCACCACTCTACCTTCCGACATTGTAACAATTGAGCATTTGTACTTTTTACTATTTATTTATGTTTTGTTCTCCTTGGTTTTTTAAATAATTTGTAACAGTTTTTTTATCTATCTATCTATCTATCTATCTATCTATCTATCTATCTATCTATCTATCTATCTATCTATCTATCTATCTATCTATCTATCTATCTATCTATCTATCTATCTATCTATCTATCTATCTATCTAAATGGCATAGTACTATTTCACTCTAGGAATTTGCTTTTACTTTTAAAACACGATGAACTTGACCTGGCAAATTATATATATACATTGTCACACAAATGAGACATACTCAGATAAAGGTTTGGGGCAGCCACCCGTATGATCTGGTATCCTGGCTGCAAAGTCGTTGTTATGAAATAAACAGCACTGATGTGTATACAATTGAGTCCAAGACAAGACTGAGGAATTAGGAAAAAGGGCAGGGTTTTAAAGGAGGTCATAAGGATCAGGGTCGTGTTCGTTCTCCATTGGTTCGAGCCCGGACGTGACATCAGAGGGGCCGGAGCCAGTAAGGTCTCCTTCCATTGGCTCGGTCCCGGAAATGATGTCACGAGAGCCAGGTGGAATCTCCCAGGAATGGTCTTCAGGCAAGAGAGAAAAAGAGTCAGTGCACTCTGCCACCTCCCGGCATGTCTCAGAACTGCCATCACTCAAGCCCTTTAGCTGCCTCCCATGTGCACGTGTGTGACAATATATATATATATATACACTAGGGGGCTTATCCCCTGCTCGCTTCGCTCAGCAACCCCCATGGCCTGCACTAAGCTCCAGCTACTTCGCGTCTCTGTCACTCATGTTGTGAAGAGGGGCGCTGAACGCATCCCAAGGAGATGCGGTCGCTCCTGTGAAACCCCCTCTTAAAAGGTGATACAATGGGAAACAAATACAGTTTTTTTTACCTCCTCTTTGCTCGATCAGCTGCTGGTCTGCTGCTGCTGCTGTGCCGCGTGCTCTGCGTCTCGCGCAGCACTTCAAACATTTAAAAGCTTGTACAGCAGCTGTCTATGTCATCTACTCTTTGTCTTTTATTGCTGGCCCTGGGCGTGGTTAAATCTGTTGGCACAAAGCCTCGTCTCACAGGACGTGAGTTCTTGATATTTTTATAGTTTATAATAAGAATCAGAAAATCTACCAACATCACATTAAGGTTCGATAAATTCTGAAAGATACCAAATGCATATACTGTATGTAGGTTTTAAAATAAGCCCAATTTAAAGTGTGACAAAAAACGTAACATAAAAATGTCACATAAAATCATTGCACAAAATCATTGCACTTTTATGCTTAGCAGATTCACTAATCAGACAAATCAGTCTTAAGTTTAATCACCGCCATTGATTAAAGTTTTCTTCCTCTCTTTTCCACTCCTCCAGTGAGCTTCGTCCCCTCTCCTCCTAACTCTGACTCACTTAATTAAGGCGAGATAGCTCCTTTTATGTTGGACCTGAGAGTATTTCTGATGTCACAAAAGCCAAGCAAAATGACACCTTTTATTAGCTAACTAGAAAGATTACAATATGCAAGCTTTCGAGGCAACTCAGGCCCCTTCTTCAGGCAAGATGTAATCAAGATGTCACAACATAGCCTAACAGAAGCGCTTTCAGGTCATGTGGAAGTTTGCCAAAATAGGGAGATCTTCTCCTAGAAGTGCTCTCTGGTGACATCCAGGGATCCCGACAACATTGCCCTTCTAAATTACAAGTCCCATGAAACCCTGCAGGAATCCAAACAGGGACCATACCACAACATTGTCATCTTTCACCCCGAGGAATAAACTGTTCTGGATAAGTAGTCTTCCCCAGTCTGTCCATTATATGATTTCCACTGAGAGATAAGAACCTAGAGCTATCCTGGACAGGTAGTATCTCCACTTATGCAGTCCATCCACCATGGCCTCTTGCAGGGTAAGCTGTCTTTGAACGACTCTATCTTGTTGTGTCTAGGCTGGTGAGTTGCACAAAAGACCTGCAGAAGATGACTGAGCAAACAGAACTTTAATTTTGGCACTTGCAGAAATAGCACTCAACCTTTATTCAACAGCTGTGCCTTAATTCCTATACAGAGTGAAGCAGACAACTTCCTAGTTTTTCCCATTACAGCAACTCCAGTTTTTTAACTTTAAAAAACCCATAGGTGTCTTCTACAAGAGGACTCAATTATAGGGAGAGAGACACAGCAGAGGCTGTTACCGGGCCAGAGGCAGTCTGCACAGAACAAGCCTGCATTCAAGCTTTATAATGGACTGGTGAGACCACATCTGGATTACTGTGTAAAATGTTGGTCTCCAGGCTACAAAAAGGACATAGCAGCACTAGAAAAAGTCCAGAGAAGAGCAACTAGGCTGATTCCAGGGATACAGGGGATGAATTATGAAGAAAGATTAAAAGAGCTGAGCCTTTTCATTTTAAACAAAAGGAGATTAAGGGGAGACACAACTGATGTGTTTAAAATTATGAAGGGAATTAGTCCAGCAGATCGAGGCGGTTATTTTAAAATGAGTTCATCAAGAATACGGGGACACAGTTGGAAACTTGTTAAGGGTAAATTTCACACAAACAGGAAGTTTTTTTTTATATCCCACCATGGGTGTGGGGGAGTCGTGGTGAAAATGCCATCAGACTTGGAGATGTGCGCGGGGAAATATTTCTAAGTACACGGGGCTGCTGAGGGGACGGCCGTGAATTTCAACGAGTGGCTGGTTACGCTTGTACCAGAATAATGAATGAAGGGCTGAATATGACGCAACCAGTCATCAAAACAAAAGTTAGGCATGCTAATCATTTGAAATTAATATGCCCATTGTATAGGTCCTCTGTTATGAATATATCTGTGGAACTCAGTTGTCCCTTCTGATTTGGTGTGGCACACTAAGGTGTGATTGTTACCGATCTCCTTGTGTTTGCGCATCTTTGCATACTGTTTTTCTTTTGCTTTAACGCATACTCCATACAAAATGCCAGCCTGTCTGTAAGTAAACATGTACGAGCAGTTGCCTGCCTGCTGTTTGTCACGCACAGAGATGTGTTGAAGTCTGTGTTTTAAGGCTCAAGGTGTAGTACAGTCATTTTACTGGGCTGCTCTGTGATTAACGATTAACAGCGGACAGTAAACTTTGTTATCAAAAATGCTTATCAAAATTGCCAGTTTGTTAGTTATTACTTCAGTTGTTTTGTTCTGTTACTAATAAATTCTTCAACGGGAGCTCATCAACAAAGAAACGTGGAAAATAAGATTTAGTATAAAAATAATAATTATAATTAATAAGTCATTACTTGACACTCAAGAACTCTGTACAAACATTTTAAAGACAAATCTTTAAAATAAATATACCAATCCACTTTCATATCATACCTGGTGCTTTTCTCTTAAACATTTAGTCAGGTAGTTTTTTTCTGGGGGGGCAGGAAAACAATTTCAACAGGAAAGGCTTTGTTGTGGACCTCAAATGTAACCTCTTTTATATGAGTGATTAAAACAGTGTAAATGAAATAGTTTAATAATAATTCATTACATTTATATAGCGCTTTTCTCAGTACTCAAAGCGCTATCCACACAGGGAGGAACCAGGAAGCGAACCCACAATCTTCCACAGTCTCCTTACTGCAAAGCAGCAGCACTACCACTGCGCCACCTATGAGAAAATTGTGGGAAGATCTCATATTTCAAAAGGAAAACAAATGTCATTGCTAATACTGTGCACTTTCAAAAATGCTACTATCTCCGATTCTGTTCAATTATAGCTTTTTTGTTTTTTTTTATGCATTTTATGCATTAGGCGGAGTGGTGTCTCTGAGGCTAGGGATCTGCACTGGCAATCGGAAGGTTGCCAGTTCGAATCCCGTAAATACCAATATGGACTCTGCTCTGTTGGGCCCTTAAGCAAGGCCCTTAACCTGCAATTGCTAAGCGCTTTGAGTAGTGAGAAAAGCGCTATATAAATGCAAAAATATTATTATTATTAAAAATTATTTTGATGTGTCAGATGTGACCAAAATCTAAAAGGGAGACAATGAATAAACGTTACTTGAGTTTAATTACATTCATTTGTATTAATTTAAAATTTGTCATTACCTTCTGCTTACCGGCTGATAATGTCTGGCCCAGTTAAATTTCTTGGTTTGAAAATCTGGCCCAACTGAAATTGTAATTGGATAGCCCTGTCCTAGACCAAACTCCTTTACCCCGTGAATTCCATCCTAATTATCATAAAATAGAAAAGCTATGCAGGCTTTTCTTCTTGTTGGTGTTGTAATACCTTGTGGCCTGCAGAGAGTGCTCCTGCCACCCAAACCCGACACAGACAGATGCAGGAAACAAGCTGTGCACACACTGTTTATTTATTTTTTCCCCGTGGGAAACGCTTTCCCTTGTTTCCAATCTGCACAGCACAGTTATAGTACAAGCACAGTACAAAACACACTCCTCTTCTTTCTCTTCTCTCTCTCTCCATCCACCTCCACTCCTCCTGGCAAGCTTTGTTCTCCACCTCCCGACTCTTGCACCCTGACTGAAATGCTTCAGGTGTTCCATGACCTTCTTCTGGCAGCACTTTCCAGGTGTGGTGGAAGTGCTGCCACAAAGTGCTCAGCTGTACCTGCAGCACCCACTGGTGGAGCCGACGGAACCCAAAAGGGCTGCACCAAACTCCAACTCTGAAGGAGCCCTGTAGAAGTCTGAGGCACCACTGTAACCCAGGGGGGGCTGCCATCTAGTGCTCCGAGGGAGGTAATGCCCTAAATAAGCTCTCTCCCTTAGTCCTTCCACTGTAGAGGCATCCTGGAGGGGTAGGGACCCCAGCCATCTGCCACAATGCTATATTAAAAGCAGCCACTAATTACGTCTGAGGACTTACATATTATTATTTTTTATCTTCATGAAGTCAGATATTCAAATAGTTTAGAACACATTATCCACCTATCAGACTATGACTTCAGGAACAGAGCTTCAGAGAGTGTCTTCTAATTAATTAAAATTATATATGATATATGAAATAGTAATTTATTTTGTAACTTTAGGTAGCTAGAATTAAAAGTTACAATGTCAAAACAGTGTCTAGTGTCATGTCATGACATTTTCTAACCCACTTATTCCCAACCAGGGTTATAGGAGCATATCCCATTTAGCATAGGGTACAAAGCAGAGACAAACCCTGGGCAGGGTGCCACTCCATTGCAGAGCAAACACATACACACACCCGGGCCAATTTAGTGTTGCCAATTCTGGAAGAAAACCAGAGCACCCAGAGGAAACCCACACAGACACAGGGATGGGTTTGTAAACTCCATGCAGAGAAGACCCAGGACATGAACTCTGGTCTCCTTACTACAATGTAGCAGTGCTTCCACTGTGCCGCAGTGCAACCCCCATAATGTCTACTTATTTTGTTTTTATATTGCCGTAGGACTCTAGGTAAGCACAAGGATAAAAGGATTTACTGTGTCTGAGAATTTAAGGACTACAGGGAAGCAAATGATGTGTGCATTAATGAGACGCTTCACTTTGCACAATTAATACATTCAAGCTAGCAAACAAGCCCTGCTCAAAGTCTTAGTGTGCTTTGGGATACTGAAATGCATCGTGTGAAAAAATATATATAGAACTGGGAATAGTGTAGTGCCTCTAGGACCCTGAATTTAAATGCAGAGATAACAGATTCTTTATATCTCACAATGACTACTTACATCTGTCTGATTATGCAGTAGAATACCCTCAGAAAAACCTCAACCAAAAAAAAAGAAGAGTTACAATTTCCTTTTTCTTGTTTTTCTGATAATAACAAGCCTTGGTCATGTACTGTGTTTCTGAATGTACCATTGTGCATGGGTGTGTATCACTCTAAATCAATCCTCTATAGTGCTTTTAAAAGTAACTTAGTTACTCTTTACTTACGAAAAAGAAAGGGAATATGTTACATAGTTATTTAATATAAAATGTAATGCATTATACAGAGTGTGTTACTTTTTCTTCTTTTGTCTGATGAATTGGCCTAGATTAATCATTTTATTGTGTTTTATAAATCTGTTTAGTCCTTCAAGTGCTTTGAAGTAAATAATAAACCCCCTTTTCCCATCCCCAACACAAGCCCCCCAAAAATTCATGGTATGAACTCTAGCTGCTATGCCTCCAAATCACACTATTTCAACATATTTATAGCAAATAGATGGATTAAAACTAAAGTGACATTTTATTAATGTGTTTTTCTGATTGGGATGCCCTTAACTTTTTGTGCTTGGCTGTGCAATTGTGCCCTGAAAAGGATCTGCGTACCGTCCACCATGTTTGCTTCTTGCCTAACACCCCATGGAGCTCCGATGATCCCTGTGACCCTAAACGGAGCGGATCAAATTTATCCTTCAGCACACACAGGGTTAAATGTATACCTTGTCACGCCTATGCATTAGGGGATCACCGCCCAGGCTCATCTGGGGTATACAAAAGGAAGGAGAGGGGATGCTGTCAGTAACGGTCTTGTCTCCTTTTCTTTTTCCTCACAGTGGCAAGAAGACCCCTTATGAGGGCAATTAAGACAGAGAGGCTTTGCCCCTTCTGCCCAGAACTGTATAAAATGTGGACATCCCCATGAGGTGCCATCACTTTTTGGACCTGAGCAACGACCAGTGCGGAGCTCCCCAAAGCCTGACCTTACGTTTGACAAAGAGCAGTTTATAGACTGTATTTTCAAGGCAATTGTCTCTGTTTCAGTTGGTGAGTCCATGACCACCGATTTATATTTGTTCAATGGGTGGCCCACTTGGAACCCCGAGGTTTCTTCGGGGCCTGTTGTCAAGTTTGTCTTAGATTTTTCAACTTATAACTTTTGTTCACTTGTTATCATTTGACTGCACGCTGTATAGGAACATCTGCTTAATCTCTTCCTCACTAGCTGTCACCAGACAGACGAACCACACATGTGCGCAATGTCACCAAATTTAGCAGGCAATATCTTTGTGTAAAAACACTAAAATTTTGTGAAATAATGCAGTGAGAAGTCAAGCAAAATGACCCCTTTTATTGGCTAACTAAAAAGATTACAATAGGCAAAATCTCGAGGCAACTTAGGTCCATTCCATCTTGCCTGAAGAAGAGGCCTGAGTTGCTTTGAAAGCTTGCCTATTGTAATCTTTTTAGTTAGCCAATAAAAGGGGTCAGTTTGCTTGACTTCTCACTACATTCACAATGGCTAACATGGTACAACACCCTAGTACTTCTTAAATAATGCAGTATTTTTTTGTTTTTTGCAGTGCCAGGAATAGGTTTCTGAAGTAATGGAGTAGGGCATATCTTTTTTTTAAGTAATGTGGGCATCTTTACTTCAATAAAATAAGTATTGCGTTATGTTGTTACTATAAAAATTAACCTGATTACATAATGCACGTTACTTTTAACGCCATACCCCTAACACTGGCTCTCTATGAAGTGCACTATAAAAAATGCACTATTAAAAAAGAAGCTGTTGTTTAAGTAAATGGATACTGTTCACAAATCTCTTTGTCTTATCCTCCTCTTCTCTGCTGTGTTACCCTACTGTCTTAATTCTAATATACATTGAGTGAGCCGTAAGTGTCAGGGTCTTGTTACATCAACGACCAAGATGATGTATCAAACACCTCTACTCTTACATATTATATAATATTATTTATAATACAACAATGTTTTGACAGCCATTCTCTGGGCTCATCCAGGTTGGCTGTTTGCACCCCCCCCACCTAAATTGTAGGCATATCAGAGCAGATGTTTCAACACCTGCATGCTAATCCTGGTGCCAGCCTGTGGTACTTCCTTTAGTGGGAGCTGGCACCATGATTCACTCTGGGCCTTTGTAGGTCATGAACTGACCAGATTGATGGTAAGAGGGATGGAAGACACAGACATTAAAATATAAGTGGTGAAAAAAAGCAAGTATTTAAGATGATCCCACAAAAACATGAAAAAGGTGCAAAAACGGAATTCCAAAATCCAAATCGATTCAAATTCACTCAACTATGACGCTCACACAAAGGAAAACAAATACAACAAAATAGTAGAAAATAAATCAATAAATATATTGTGTCAGGAAGCCCTGAAAATGGAAGGACTGGGGTTGAAGAGAGCTTTTCAGAGCATTCTCTTCACCGGACTGAAAGAGGGCAGCTATCTTGGCTTGCAGCAGGGCCTTGGATTAGGAGCAAGGAAGTTCAAACCGGCTAAGGCATTTGCTAGGACTTGTTTGGCAGCACTTCCGCCACACCAGGAATAGCTGCCAGAAGAAGGTCATTGGACACCTAGAGTCCTTCCGGGGTTCCTATTAAAGGGGGCCAGCCACCAGTATTCAATGGCCAGAGTCGGGAGGAAGAAGGACAACACCTGTGTGGAGGACTGGAGGTGGAAGGACTGTGCAAACATTATTACCCTTATTTGTATATTATATGGATAAATAATCTGTGTGTTGTGTGGTGAATTTGTCTGGCTGTCTGTGTCATGTAGGGGTGGATGTACGTGCCCCAGATTTCACTATATATATATATATATATATATATATATATGGGCGGCACGGTGGCACAGTGGGTAGCGCTGCTGCCTCGCAATTGGGAGACCTGGGGACCTGGGTTCGCTTCCCGGGTCCTCCCTGCGTGGAGTTTGCATGTTCTCCCCGTGTCTGCGTGGGTTTCCTCCGGGTGCTCCAGTTTCCTCCCACAGTCCAAAGACATGCTGGTTAGGTGGATTGGCGATTCTAAATTGGCCCTAGTGAGTGCTTGGTGTGTGGGTGTGTTTGTGTGTGTCCTGCGGTGGGTTGGCACCCTGCCCGGGATTGGTTCCTGCCTTGTGCCCTGTGTTGGCTGGGATTGGCTCCAGCAGACCCCCGTGACCCTGTGTTCGGATTCAGCGGGTTGGACAATGGATGGATATATATATATATATATATATATATACATATATATAGTCACAAACATGCACATGGGAGGCAGCTAAAGGGCTCGAATAGTGACAATTGCATGTCTGACCAGGTGGGTGGCGAGGTGCACTGACTTTTTCTCTCAATACCTCCACAGACCATTCACGGGAAATTCCACTTCCGGTTCCGACACCTGTGATGACATCACGTCTGGTTCTGCCGCCTGTGATGACGTCACTTTGTGTCCAGACCTTTAAAGCATCCATCTTTGCCACATGTCATCACTTCTCTTTAGGACTTTGAACAAGACACAACTCTACAAAATCCAACCCTTTTTGCATCCAGGGTATAATATACAGATGGCTGTCCCAAACCATTTTATGTCTTCTGTCCATTCTTGTGATAATACAGTCCTCCTCTCTTTCTCTTAGTAACTAAATCAGATAAGGCGGAAAAATATAATTGTGCAAGAAAAATGAATAAATGATATATACAAAACCCCCAAAAAGAAATTTTTCCTTCCCTTTGCTCTTTGCAATGAAATAAGTATTCAGGAAGGAAGAGTAAATCAAAAGACTATTTACAATAATAAAGAAAAACATGGTGAAAGTCCCCTCTTTTCTATTCTAGGGCTTTGCCATTTCCTTCACCTTTTCCGCTTCACAATGCAGTTGCTCTGAAGGGTGCGAGACACAACCCAGTCAAGAAAGATGACCTCAAGTGACCATTCCACCGATTTTATATGTATTTGGGGATTGTGGAGCCCAGTCCCCATCATCATCTCATTGTTTCTCCACTCAGGGGGCACGCAGCCATGCTTACTAAGAACAGGACAGAAGTATCAGCCTGCGTGTGACCCTTTAAGCAACTATGCTTCCTCGTTCCTTCTCCCTCTCATAGATGCATTCTCTTCAGTAAGTGCTTGAAATTTTAAACATTCTTTTCCCAGGACTTCACTTGGACTCTTAAATAAGTTGGTAACTCACCACACTCTTTTGCCATTTCTTCTTTTTTCCACAGTGGCAAGGTGCGATGGACAGCTGACTTGGCTCACTGCAGCACTTACTCCGACTCTTGTAGTGCTCCAAAAGTCAGATGTGTGCACTGTAAGTAAGCACCTCTGTGAATCTGCCTCCAGTCCAGAGATACAATGCACTTGTTATTGTGTCAAAGTAAGTTAGCTGCTTTTCTAAAAGCTATTTAAACATTAATCGGGCTATAAACATCTTTAACTGTGACGGGCTTTTAATCCTTATTATAAGGTGCACCTCATCGCACAGCCTTCCTTAGTTATCTTTTACTAAACACTGAAGAGGAAAGATGACTTTGTTTTAACAAAAAGTTGATTTGCATCATAAACTGACTTTGATTAGTATCATCAAGAATAGCGATTATAGATGATTCCATAAAAATATGAGACACTTTATCCATTAGTTAAAACAGAACAAAGTGAGCAAATCATTACAATATCCTCCTTCTTCATCATCTTTTCCCACTTCTGCATGTGCTGATCAACCTTCTCCACACAGCTGTCCTGTATCTCCTTCTCAGTCAAACTCTTTCCCTTCAAATCTTCTTTTACTTTATCCATCCACCTCCACTTGGCCTTCCCTCACTTTCTCATCCCCTATACTTCATTTCCCATCCCTCTTTTGTCCACATATTCATTGTCTCTCCTTATCACATGTCCATACCACTTCAACTTACTTTCTTGTACTTTCTTAGAGATCTCTCCCACTTTTGTTGTATCTCTGATAGCCTCCTTTCTTATTCTGTCCTTTTTCTGCAATTTCACACCTCCATTTCAACATTCTCATTTCTGCCAAATCCAACTCCGTTTCCTGCACTCCCTTCAATGCCCACGTCTTCAGCTCCATACATCATTGCTGGTCTTACCAATGCCTCAAAATCTTTACCTTTAACCTTCACCTTAATTCTTTGATCACACAATACTCCTGGTGCCTTCTTTCAATTGTTCCATCCATACTGCACACTATGGGTTATCTCTGCATATAAGTTTCCATCTTGGCCTACCATTGATCCTAGATATTAAATGTATCCACTCTTTTCAATAGCTCTCACTGCAGGGTAACTTCTGAATCCTGATCATCATTATACCTCATATATTTTGTCTTCTTCCTATTTATCTCCAATCCTTAATCTTTTGCTCCGTCCTGGGTATGATGTTAATCTGCATCCAGCCCTGCATGTAGGCCCTCCAACCTGCAAGAAAAAACCTGGGTGTTGGTGGCAGAACTGTCACTCCAGCCACCATAAACAATCTCACACTGTTCCATTCCATCTGAACTAGTGTGGTGCTGAGGTGTCACCTGTTGCATGGCTGCACTCGGGTCCTAATCTGGGTTGGTTTGTCATGTGGTGGGTGCAGCAATGCGCTGTATCAGTGCCTGCTCCTGACCCTCCTCTCTCTCTCTCTTTCTATTTAATCTTCCAAAGTCCCTCTCTATTCTTCCAACTTCCTCTCCACTTCCTCTTTTCTGGTGCTACACAACACAATGTCATCATTGTTATCCCATGACTCAACACATCCATAACTACAGTAGATCACAGACCAAAACAGAAAAAAATGATAGAAATTATTTTAGTATGGTCATATCAAAATACAAACCTAAATCCATTTAAAATAACGTAGGAGGATGTAAAGTGAGCTTTCCATTCAATAAAAACCCTCAGATATTACAAGATTGATTTTTTTGCAGGGAAGAGCTTAGTGGAATTCCTGGTATAGACTTACAAGAATGTATCTCAAGTGTGTCTATTATTGCTAAAGAAAATGCTGCAGACAAAACCGAAGTATACAACATAATTTACTTAGATTTTCAAAAGAACTTTGATGTGGTTCCAAATTGAGGAGTAGCTCTGAAGCTTGAAGACGCCGCAATCAGAGGATATTCATAAAACTGGTAAGTGAGGTTCTTAATGATTAGGAATAGAAGAGCACACATAGAGTACCCTTTGTATTGGATGAGCTTATCAATGGGAGACTGCAGGGACCTTTACTGGGAGCATTACTTCTCTAAATTGCATTAACAATGGAAATATTGAAATAATAGGAACATCTGTGAATGTCGATGTCATAGAAAATAAAAAAATTGAGATATTCCTATCCTTTAGACAATGTGCAGAAACATTTCAAAGAAGCTAAAAAATGATAAGATGATCAATGCAAGGTATTCAGTGATGAAACTCTATAATGTGCTAGTGACACCACACCTGGAAAAATATGTTTAATTGTGGTCACTTCATGAAAGAGAAAGTGCATGTCCGAACAAAAAAGCATGTCTTAATCTGATGAATGAATAGATCTAAAACTCTTGAATTCAAAAGACTATGTAGGAACTGAAATTTCCAATGTGGGGATTTCAATTCTAGATTTTCAAAATTGTTTTTAAAAGTAGGAATAAGCAGACTGAAGAAGAAAAAGGAAACACATCTGAATATCTGAAAAAAGACACTACTATTCTTGTACTCAAAGGTAAAGATTTCTGGGTGACATGTCAAGACAACTTAGTGTGGTCGCTGAAAGTCAGGAACGACAGGAGTCTCATGAGTTTAAAGTTTGAGAATCTTTTTATTCTTGGCGAGCAGGAGGCTACAGCAGCTGTCACAATCTGCCTGCCGATAACCTACAGCTGACAGGGAGTTTCCTTCTTTTATACCCAGCTTGTTTACTTCTTTCAGAGAGGAAACTTGCACAAGCAGTTAATATTACACAATGTTAGATTTAATTTAAGAGGAATCCTAAAGCACACCCACAGCTTTAGACAATCTACTTAGATTAGTTAGCTCTTCAAAGCTGGTTATAGCTAGTTTCGAAATATCACAGGGTGTGTATGGATCAGCAGCTTTCTTTTGCAGAGGCATGCATTTACTTTATTTTTTTGCACACAAACAGCTCTTTTATAACAGTAAAGTGTTAACAATATCTCTGCAGCTCTTTAGCAGTTTCAATCAAGAATCTTTCCTATGTTAGCATAATTTATACTTAGCATTGCATAGCATACACAATTTTCCCTTTAATCATCACTCCTTGTTCCCTTCTTTCTCATTAGTTATTAGCTACCCACCTTCCAACTTAACGCTCCATCGACTCCACCCTCAAAGTTCTTGACTTGACAACCTTTTTTCAATAAAAGGTGGCTGTCATCAGCAGTTAATTCTCATCACCCCCACCAGCCAGACTGCTCCCTCCTGAACTCACCACAACTTTCTTCTCTTTATCCCCACTGCTGATTTTTTTCCAACCTCCCCTCTCATCACTCTACTACTTGTCTACTTGACCCCATCTCCTCACATCTCCTTCAGGCTATGTCTCCCACACACATTTCTGCAATTATACACACCATCAGCACCTAACTCAGTACGGGCACTTTTTCAACATTGTTCAAACAAGTCTTTCTCAAGAAGCCCACTCTAGACCTGTATGAAGTAGGTAATTACAGACCTGTGTCTCTGCTCTACATTCAATCCAAAACAGTAGAATGTGCCATCTCTTACCATGTCCCCTCCTTTCTTCTAAAGAACAGACTGGTTGATCCTAATCAGTGAGGACCCAAGAAGGACCACTTCACAGAGACTCACCATTGTCAACATGTAACATGAGGTCAGAGCTATCAGCATGTTAACTGTGCTCAACCTAATAGATGTCTATTCTGCCCTCAAAACAGTAAACCTCCAGATCCTCCTTGTTACCCACTCTGCCCTTGGCATCTGTGGGTCTACCAACAGGTCATTTGAGTCCTACTAATTGAGAAGATCCTACCGTGTGTCCTAGCAAGGAAAGATGTCAAAGGTGAACCAGGCAAGTACTGGATTCCCCCAAGGATCGGTGTTGGACCCTCCCCTCTTCTCTCCATACAACTCCTTGCTAGGTCCTGTCATCCAGTCCCATGGTTTTTTTATCATTGCGTTGCTGACAATACAAAAATGTACCTTGTGTTTCCACCAGAGAAATACACAGTACCAGCTAGAATGTCTGCATGTCTCACTGATATTGCAAACTGGAAGAAGGAACACCATCTCTGGCTCAACCCAAACTTCTTGTTATCCCAGCACCCCATCTCTGTTCAGCTTGGCATGCTATTGGTAAACCTTACCAAGGTGGTAGGCTACTTTGGAGTGATGATTGATGGTCCAGCTGTCCTTCAGGCACCATTTTGCTATGGTCTTTTGATCTTGCAGATTTACAATGTACAATATCCACAAATCAGACTGTATCTGACAGAATTTGCAACACAACTCCTGGTCCATGCTATGGTTTTATCACATCTGGACTACTGCAACTCTCTACTGGCAGAAATACCATTAGGTGTCACTGTATTATTATTATTAAGTCACTGCAGATGATCCAAAATGCATAGGCAAATCAGGTGTTCAACCAGCTGAGGTGAGCATTTGATACTCATCTCTTCAAATCACTACACTGGCTATCCATACGGGCATGAATTAAGTTTAAATCCTTGATTCTTGCTTACAGAGTAGTCAGTGGGTCCGCACATAATATCCTATATTTGGACAAACTTCTCAGCTCCTTCAGATCTGCTGTTGAATGGCATCTGGTGATGCCACTTCTACATTGTGCCAAATCTCAGTCCAGACTCTGTTTATGTGTAGCTCCTAGCTGATGGAATGAACTGCCCACCTCCATCTGAACTGCTAACTCCCTCAATGTGTTTAACAAACATTTGAAGACTCTTTGGTTTGGTGAATTTCTGTCTAATTGATAATAGTTTTGAGAGGTTCTTGCAACTAAGGTAGTGTAGTACCCTAAATTTTGTTCTGAGATTTTCAATTGTGATAATCAGTTTTGTACCCTTGTCCTATGACACTTGTCACCAAAAAGTTCCCCTGACTGATGTTCACTCGATTATGTTGAACTCCTTTGTAAGTCACTGCAGATAAAAGCGTCTATTAAGCAAAACAATGTTAATGAAGGTGAATCGTCTAAATGCCTTTCTTGCTTCTATAAAATTATTTTTCTTATGACACAATTCACAGGATTTGTTCCCTGTTTGTTTTTCTCTTTTTGGTTATTTTTGGTGTTTTAAACTTGTTATTTCTCTTTTGTCTTCTGTAATGTAATTTTTGTTGATATTGTTAAATTTAGTTATTATTGAGCATGTAGGTATTTTCAAGTATCATTGTTTGAATATGTTCCTTGTGTTCTGTGGGTGGAACCACAAAAGGCAGGGCCGCCAAAACATCATTCTGTTGGGACCATACTCAGCCTTTGTAGTTCAGGTTTGAGGTGGAGGTCTTTGTTACATTACAGCCAATTTCCTACTGAACTAATATTGAAAAAACCTCATTGCAGTAAAGTCCGTTTTATCTGAAAAATTCATTACAACAAAATCATTTTTCATTAAATTTCTTCTGGCCTTGACCATCAAATTGGATTGTGTCTGCAGTCAAACACTCTTGTGCACCCAAGCGGAGCTCGAGATGAGTTACTGCAGCTTGGAGACATTGTGGGTGGATCTAGGGAGCAAGATAACTGTCAATCAAATTCGACTTCAGTTGTACTTGTAGAGCTCTGGAGGTCTGCCGCAGCCAGCACTTCAACCAGATTGAGGTTTAATTTTTGGCAGAAGTGCTGACTGCTGAGCTTCCCTCGTGTTTCCAACATGTTTCATAAATTGGCAGAGATTTTACACTGATAAAGCCTATACGTCATAATCTTTTTTTTTTTTTTTAATGTGTTGCATTTGGGTATGTCTTTGAAGTTTACTCTTGCAAATTCATGTATCCTAAGATTTTATTTCCAAATGTGACCTTCATTTACTCAAATGTTTTATCATTATGTTTTTATGTAAAATTTTTCCAGGTTAACAAAAGTGTGACTCACAGAAAAACAACTGGCAGTCAGAGAGAGCCGGTCAGTTCATTACAGAGCTATTGCCAGAGGGATACTGTTTCTGAAAGTTAAGTGGCTCACACTCCATACACCAAGGGTTGCTGTTTATATAACTGAAGCAGCATTTGCTCCAGACCTTGAATTATAATACTGACTACATGCTATGGATGCTGAGGGGCACCGTTTTGCTAACTCAAAGGGTGAGCTCTACAGGCGCAAGGGCAAATGGATGCTTTGGCAATGAAGACAGAAATTTACTTTACAGAAAAAACTGAAACCTCTCACTGTTCTCACTGCCATTGATGCTGGCAAAACAAAAAAGATGTTGCCGTCGAATTCGGCATTCTGCAGTCAGCTGTACGTGTTCAATGTTCCAATTCTATTATAAAGAAATCCTTGTTGTAAAGAATTTCTTTTTCACTCACAAGCATTTTGTTCTAATGGCATTTGACCTGTATTATTATTTATGTTTTTGTGCCATTCCTGTTAGATTTGCTTATTTTCATTAATTATGTGCTGTCTCTTGAATGTGTAGCGAATCCATGTACCCGTGGACTAATTTTGTTGAAAAGTGGGATGCTTATTCTTCAAAGAAATTTGCAGAAACAATTAAATTTTTGTTGACATATCTTGAATAAATTGTGCTGTACACAGTTTTAAAATAAAAAGTTAAAACAAAGAAATATTCTGTGTGACTTCAGCTACAAATTAGTTTACTATATCGATGTTATTTTGACAGCAGTTACACCAACTTGTATATTTTGTATATTTTGCTGTAGTTTACCTCCAAAAGCTGGTACTGACTGCAAACAGATCCCCAGTACAAGTTAAAGAAACATCAGCAGACTGCGTGCCTGGGTAGGAAGTCACTGTCACTGGCTGATTGAGCCCGTGCGGGACGCTGCCTGAGCTCATGTGGCTTGAGTGCAAGCAGAAGAGAAGCAGTACATCAGCCCCACAGTCCTCCCAATATTTTAGGTCATAAGAAGTACGTTAAATGATCTTCCTAACTGTCAAAGTATAAAATGTAAGCAAAGAAAACAAAACATCATCTATATAAATATCAATATCAGACCCTGTGGTGTGTAAGCTGATATCCATCCATCTATTTTTCAACCCGCTGAATCTAATCACAGGGTCATGGGGGTCTGCTGGCGCCAATCCCAGCCAACACAGGTCACAAGGCAGGAACCAATCCCGGGCAGGGTGCCAACCCACCGCAGGACACACACAAACACACCCACACACCAAGCACACACTAGGGCCAATTTAGAATCGCCAATCCACCTAACCTGCATGTCTTTGGACTGTGGGAGGAAACCAGAGCGCCCGGAGGAAACCCACGCAGGCCTGGGGAGAACATGCAAATTCCACGCAGGGAGGACCCGGGAAGCGAACCCGGGTCTTCTAACTGCAAGGCAGCAGTGCTACCACTGGTAAGCTGATATGCACAGATTAAATAAATAAACATTTAGTCAGTATTAATTTTACACTAAACCAACCTCACACCTCCATTCTCTGCAGATTATAATGATTTCTGTGACACTATAATAATAAAAATCTAATAAGAGTGGAGGAAGATACACACATTAGATTATATCCTATGCAGAACAGTCAATATGAACGAGATAAAAGACTGTAAATTGGTAGCTGGGGAAAGTGTAGACAGCAATTTGATGGTGTTCTAGAGATCAAGAAGAGGAGGAGAGTGAGGGCAGAGCCAAGGATCAAATGGCTGGGCCACTCAAGGACATTCACAGAGTTGTCCTGAAACCACTCCTTTGATATCTTGGCTGTGTGCTTACTCTTTGCATGAACCAACAGTAGTCACCAATTAGGCTCGGAGTAAATTTTCCCTGATATCAGTTTTCCATCACCTTTGTATCTTGATATAATCTTTCTCCATGCTCATCTCTGACATCGCTTAGATTTGGTGGAAAAAAGACGAGATGAGAATGTAAAAAATGCGTCTTCAGTGACATTCTGGCTCCCGTAAGCTAATATACTTTCAGCATATTCTCCACAAGCTCAGCATAATTCTCTACTCTGTGACTGTCAAGAAAATTCTGGACAACCTGCACGAATGAGGGTGCTGATTCAGTTGGCTTCAGTTTCCTTTTGAACTTGTCATCAAGCATCAGTTCACGGATTTCAGGGCTAACAAAAACACCTTCCTTAATTTTGACTTCACTTTTCTCGATACCAAACTTATTTCTTAATGCTGAAACACATCACCCTTACTGTCCACTTACCCTAGTTGTCCAAGACCTGGAACATCATAACTAAAAGATGGGACGTGCTGGATGAATACGTTTTTCAGATTTGGAGTCAGCAAGTGAAATTTGTTAAAGTACAGGTGAAAGAATCCCAGTAGCAAAATGCTTGTTGACCAGTGTAAGTGAAAAATATAGAAATCTCTCAGATTTCACATGCTGTTCACAACACATTTACAACTTAATTCACAAAACTCCAAGGGGGAACCACATGTGATTAAGAACTTGTGTTAAATTTGAACAGCTCGTGAGGTGAATCAAAAAGCACACAGAAGCAGAGAGTACACTGCCATTTATTTATTTCTTCTTCAGGCACTGTGTGCAATCATATGTGTTTACTTGTGAAAGTGAATTTTTTTTTTCTGTGCCCTGATCCCTCTCTGATGATGCTGAAAGACCTTAACCAAATAAGGCTTTATTTGTGGGCATTCATGCTGGTCAAGTGTCCAAGTATGGGACTTTGAAAATATAGTCGCCCTATAATTGTCCATCATGACCTGACCTGTCTTAAAATTTAATTTTGCTGTTTATGGTGTCTGCCTGAGTTCTGACTGCTGAAAAATCTCCTCTCTGTGACAGAGCATTCTGTCTGTACTAACAGCTAACTACTTTCTGTGTTTAGCTGAACTGATGCAAAGATTAGAAGTTTAAGTAAAGACTTACAGTTTTAACACACTGTACAGGTTTAACATGATACAATTATTACCTATACTTCCATCCATCCATTTTCCAACCCGCTGAATCCGAACACAGGGTCACGGGGGTCTGCTGGAGCCAATCCCAGCCAACACAGGGCACAAGGCAGGGAACCAATCCCGGGCAGGGTGCCAACCCACCGCAGATTACCTATACTTATCTTTCTAAATACTTTAACAAATAATATAACATATACTACACTAACAAATCACATTCCCCTACAGTACTTTTAGTATTATTGGTACAATAAATGCCCTGATTGGTCATTCTTGTCATAAACACTCATTTTGTGCTGATTTTTGCCAGTTTTATTATATGGAAGCATTCTTTGGAAATTCCTTACAACCTGAAAAGTTATTTGTTCTTAAGTTAAATATTAAAATGGAGAAACCTGTGAAGAACAAGAACAAAAATTCTTTATGACTAAAACGCAAGTGATACAGTGAGCTGGCATCCTATCCAGGTCCTCACACTGCAAAAATATAAGGGGGAAGAACAGAACAAGAAGGCCAGTAATGTCAAGAACATCTGAAAAACATCAGGTGCTTTTGCTTCAACAACAACAATGTATTTCTTGTATGGCCCAAAGCACAGAATGGGCGTTAAGAAGGTCTGCTTCTTTTTCGATAGCCTCCCAACTAGGGAATCCATTCCTGGACGGGTTTATCCATTCCCAGGAATTCGGGAATCCCACATTTCATTCCCAGGAATCCTGGGCTCCCGGGAATGACACAGTGCACGGGCATCTCACATGTGAACCGTTTTAGAACAACCAACACTTATTTTTAATAAAACTACTGTAATATGTTGACACAAATAAAAGACTAACCTTATCTACAAGCAGTTCATGCTGTCATAAAAGTACATGTATCTTTAGTTGCTGTAATAAGAGAGTAGAAAGCACAACGTCCTCACAGGTGGTGCAGTGGTAGTGCCACTGCTTTGCAGTAAGAAGATTGTGGGTTCGCTTCCCGGTTCCTCCCTGTGTGGATAGTGCTTTGAGTACTGAGAAAAGCACTATATTATTATTATTAACGTGTCCAGTGTGCGGTCGTCCAGGCAAGAGCGCACCTTCGTGCAGAAGTACGCCAGCCGCTGAGAAAGTACACTCTGCCTTCCCTGAAGTAGGCGACCCAGTCATCAGATACTGATACACTTGTTCTAAACAACACCCGCACTTGCCGTTGCTCTGAAACACCGCCATTTCAGCTTTTACTGATGCATCCAGTTTCTTGTCATCATTCTGTGATGGCAAGTTTCTTGGCACAGACAATATGGATGCAACAGACTGACGCATTGCAATTTCAAGTTGCTGTTCAAAGCTGTTGTCTGATCAAGTGCAAGCTGCAGCAATGGCGCCACCTTAATTATTTTCAACTATAACTGTTATTTCTTGATCGATTTTTACACTTTTACATGCTATATATGTGAGCTTGGCCGTTCCCGTTTTCCCAGGAATTACAGCAGTTTCATTCCCGGGAATGCGAGAAAGAAAAATGTCCGGGATTCCCTACTCCCAACCTTGACCTCCTACGAAGACAAGAAAAAACTCCCAAAAACACACTTGTAGGGAAAATATTAAATGGAAGAAATCTCCGGAAAGGCAATTCAGACAGAGACCAACTTGGAGGTAGGTTTGGGCATGGAATGGGTTTCAAAAAATAAATAAATACAGCACACAAAACAGAACACAAGTAATCCTCTCTACAGAGCTATAAGACCAATCGTTCATGGCAACCTCAGAACACAACAGTACAGAAGTAATAATACAAACTACAAAGCAAAATGCAAGAGTAGATTATAACACTCACTAAATCTTCTTCTTCTCCTTTTGGCTGCTCCCGTTAGGGGTTGCCACTGCAGATCATCTTTTTCCATATCTTTCTGTCCTCTGCATCTTGTTCTGTTACACCCATCACCTGTATGTCCTCACTCACCACATCCATAAAACTTCTCTTAGGCCTTCCTCTTTTCCACTTGCCTGGAAGCTCCATCCTTAACATCCTTCTTCCAATATACCCAGCATCTCTCCTCTGCACATGTCCAAACCAACACAATCTCACCTCTCTAACTTTGTCTCCCAACCTTCCAACTTGAGCTGACCCTCTAATGTCCTCATTTCTAATCCTGTTCATCCTCGTCACACCCAATGCAAATCTTAGCATCTTTAACTCTTCAACCTCCAGCTCTGTCTCCTGCTTTCTGGTCAGAGCCACCGTCTCCAACCCATATAACATGGCTGGTCTCACTACCGTCCTGTAGACTCTTGTTGATACCCGTCTGTCACAAATTACTCCTGACAGTCTTCTCCATCCATTCCACCCTGCCTGCACTCTCTTTTTCCCCTCTCTTCTACAATCCCCATTATTCTGTACTGTTGATCCCAAGTATTTAAATTCATCCACCTTTGCTAACTCTACTCCCTGCTTCCTCACCATTCCACTGACCTCCCTCTCATTTACACATATGTATTCTGTCTTGTTCCTACTGACCTTCATTCCTCTCCTCTCCAGAGCATATCTCCACATCTCCAGGATCTCTTCGACCTGCTCCCTTCTCTCACTCAAACTAACACTCTAAACTAACACTCACTAAATACAGAACTAAAATGATCAGTATTCTAAAATGATTAGTTTTTAGTAATACAAATGAGCATGTGTGATAAACTACTGTTATAATCTGAGTTTAGTATTTCCCAGTAGATAATCTTAGCCAGGGAGTCATCCTGGCATTTAACTGATTCCCCATTCTGGTAGTGCTCCGTTATACTTGGATAGGCCTGGAAAGGCAAGGAATGATTTCTACGTTGCCATGCTACAGCTCTGTGAGTCATAAAAAAATGGCTAGCGCTACTGTACACAGATAAATGACTTTCACTTCTCAACTTCCCCAGAGACCCAACAATACCATTTTCTCTGAAGTGCTTGTTATTCAAAGAGTAGTTTTATCTAATATTTCTTTCTATCTGAATACATATAAATATTGATAACCATCATGTCTGGCATAATCCTGTGGTTTCTTCTTTATGACTTGACTTTTCTTTCACTTTTTATAGACATCACCTTTGAGTAGGAAAAAGGGTAAATTGCAAAAATGTATGCAGCAAAAACATTGTCGTAGCTGCTAAATTAGAAAATCTATAAATATTTGCAAACCATGTCATAACTTGGCTTGAATATTAAACTGCTATTGTCACACAGTTGTTAAAAAGAATGTATTTTAGTTTTTTAAATGTATTCAGTAGAGCCTGACACACTGTATGCTAATGAATGTGAGATTAAACCAGAGCTGGCTGACTTTTTTTTTTTTCTTGGCAGAATCTGAAAATATTTTTGTGAAATACTTGTAGAAATGAGATTTTCCCCAGAGTGCTCTCGATAATGTAACATGAGCATCTTGGACCAGGGCCCTAGGCAAGATGAATATAAAAACTGGCAGAGTGCTGTCCTGCTTTGTGCCACTGAGCTATGCTGCTGTTATATTTGCTATTGTTAACATTTTAGTAAATTTGACACACACATTAAAAAGCTGTCATGATGTCAATGATATTTTGGGCTAACTTTTTCATTCCTTAACCCCTGCATTAACAATATAACCTCAAATGATGATCATAACAGAGGAAAACCTACTTCTGTCCACCAGAAAATATCTGTTTAGAACAGTTAATTATGTTAAAGATTAGCAGAGTACTTATCATAGTACTTATCATTCTCTCTTATAGTTTCGTTCTTTTTAAATTATTTTTTGTGTTTTTTAGCTTCGTGTTGGTGACATCATTAGGTTTTACAGTTTTAGGTCTGAGAGTGTTGAGAAGGGAAAATCTTTCGGTTTTACTCCCATTTAGGATGCTGTTTATATTGGTTTCTTTGGCTCAGAGTTCTCATGGACATGTTATACTTAAATTGTTATGATCAGACTTGTGATTTTTATTTTTTTAACTGTTCTTTCATCTTTAAAAAATGATTGAAGTAGAGTTTGTGGGGTTTTGAAGGTGAAGGAACCTATTGGTAATATGTATTTTTTGTTCCCATGTCTTCTTACCCATGTTAAATATGACTTACAGTACATTCTCCTATGGTACTATTTTACTTATTTCCCAAAGAAAGGCACCAGTATTTTGTAGTTAGTTCAGAAAGCAGAAACAAAATTATTAACAAGTAAAAGAAAATCTGAGCACATCTCACAAGTCTTAGCATCGTTTCAATGGTTACCTTTGTCCTTTAGAATTCATTTTAAAATAGTACTAATGGTATGTAAAGCCATAAACAATCTTCCGATATCTCGGAGTGCCTGTCCGCCTCCACTCAAACTTGTAGCCTTATATCTTCTAATAGCTTTAGAATTCTAAGAGCCAAACACAAAATAAGTGGCCTTTTGCTATTATGCACCCAAAATCTATGCTACTTTTGCCAATAGAGGTTCACCAGGCAAATAGTGTGGAACATTTTAAGAAACTCCTAATATCTCAATTTTTTAATTTTGATTTTTAGAAGCTTCAATTTAGTTCTACGCTTAATAACCTATGTATGCAATGTTTTATCTTGTCTCTTCAGTTATTCTGCAATCATTATTAATCTTTACTTTTCTCTCTTTTATTTTCTGGTTGTTCTGTGCCACCACTACCTGATCAAAGTCCATTGTAGTCCGATGTGATGTTCAAATGAATTCAGATACTCCAACCTGGCACAAGATCCACTGCATCGAATTTTTTAGGACAATAAAGAACAATTTAAGAACATTTATATTAGAATGTTTTTGTTTTTTTCTCCAGCTTAACTGAATGTTTTCTTTTCTGTGAACCCTGGCCATTTGACCTTATCATTGGACAGTCATTTAGAAATTAAAATAAAACATTATATACTTAAGGACTTTACTTCTCTTAATTATATATCTTTCCTATGAAAGAGCCAATTCCATGGGCTCTCTTATCAGTGCTATGCTGATGATATACAGCCGTACCTGTCATTAAGGCGGAGTGGTGGCTCTGAGGCTAGGGATCTGCACTGGCAATTGGAAGGCTGCCAGTTCGAATCCTGTAAAATGCCAAAAAAAGTGACTCTGCTCTGTTGGGCCCTTGAGCAAGGCCCTTAACCTGCAGTTGCTAAGTGCTTTGAGTAGTGAGAAAAGTGTTACAGTATATAAATGCAAAGAATTATTATTCCGTCCAGAGTACAATACGGTATCAGCTAGAGCAGGGGTACTCAATCACGGTCCGCAGTGGCTGCAGGTTTTTGCTCCAACCCAATTGCTTAATAAGAAGCACTTACTGCTCAAGTAACACTTCTGCTTCACTTTAGTTGTCTCGCTCGTTAAGATTTTGAACCCTTATTGCTTATTTTAGTCTTAAACAGCTGTAGTCTTGGTTTTTAATTGCTCCTTATTAGCAGTAACATGCAAATGACAAAAGAGACCAGCATTTCTCCATTTAGCTTGTTACCATTTACACCTGTGTGTATTTATCGTGCACTAATTGGTTTAATTAAATATTTGGAAGGAAAGTGAAGAGAAAAAAGTGAAGGACTAAGAATCACTCATCCATTTTAGCGTTCAGATCATTCGGATGATAACCTTAGAAAGAGGAAGAAAATCCAGGATATGAGAATGACCTGACATAGCAGAGTAAAAGCACTAACGAGCCATGGAATTAAATTATTGGCAAGAATTGCTTTCTAATTAAGCAACCGGGTTAGAACAAAAACCTGCAGCCACCGCGGACCTCCAGGACCGTGATTGAGTACCCCTGAGCTAGAGTCTCGGCATGTCTTACTGATATCTGAACCTGGATGAAGGACCACCATCTACAGCTCCACTTGGCAAAAACCAAGTTTCTTGTGATCCCAGCCGGCTAGTCTGTTCAATTCCTCATCTCTGTATGGCTCGACTCACTGTCGTTAACACCTGCCAAGTCAGTACGCAACCTTGGGGTGGTGATTGAAAAGCAGTTAACCTTTTCTGACCATATTTCTACTGTTTCTTGTTCATGCAGAAGTACGCTGTACAACATCTGCAAGATCAGACCATTGTCTGACAAAGTATGCAGCACAACTTATGGTCCAGGCTTTGGGCTTGTTACATCTGGACTATTGTAACTCACATCTGGCAGAAGTACCCACATTTGCTATCAAGCCACTGCTTATGGTCCAGAATGCAGCATCCCGTCTTGTATTTAACCAGCCAAGATGGACACATGTCACTCCTCTTTTTAGGTCGCTATACTGCCTCTCTGTAGCAGCACACATCAAGTTCAAATCCTTGATGCTTGCCTACGGACTAGTCAATGGGTCAGCATCTGAGTGTATGGAGACATTGATGAAGTTCTGTACTCCTTCTCACCCACTCAGGTCTGCCAGGGAACAAAACATCTGGTGATGCCACCTCTGCGTGGTATCAAGTCTCATCCCAGACTCTTTTCCTGCGTAGTTCCTAGTTGTTGTAACAAGCTGCCCACCTCCATCCATACTGCTGACTCCCTCAATGTATTTCTGTGAATATCTGTCTGATTGATAGGGGAAAAAAAATATTTGCTCTGTGATATTTTACGTTGTTAGTTAATTTGTTGTGAGACTAAGTTTAATTGCTTTATTGATTGTAAACCATGAATGTATATTTATTAAATCATGTTTACCTCTTTTGTAAGTCACTTTGGATAAAAGCGCCTGCAAAGCAAATAAATGTAAATGTAAATTCTGCTTTTTGGAATGGGCTTAGGCTTTTCCTGTTCCAGAAAGAAAGATGTGATGACATCTTAATGGAGCAACCAATGCTCTGAAACTACCAGAACAAGAGCAAGTTTAACGTGAATGATTAATGCTTTGTAGCCTCAATAATTAAAGATAATAATAATAATACTTAAGGATCCCGTCATAAGATCTAAAATCTTAAACGTCAGAAATACTGATCCCAGCTGCACTATTTAAAAAGCAGAAAAAGCCTAAATATTAAAAATGTCCCCTTTCTGAATGAAAAGTCAGTCAGTCAGTCAGTCAGTCGTCGTCCAACCCGCTATATCCTAACACAGGGTCACGGGGTTCTGCTGGAGCCAATCCCAGCCAGCACAGGGCGCAAGGCAGGAACAAATCCCAGGCAGGGCACCTGAATGAAAAGTTGACATAGAAATACAACTTCCTAAATTCTGTCTGGATGAACATAATCACATCACAATCAAACAGAGTTTGTATGAATATTAGTGTTTTACATGCACAATTTTAATATTAATTGTTATTATTATTATTATTATTATTATTATTTGTTTATTTTTTCCTAATGCAGCTTTCTTCAGCAAAGCAGTGTGCCTAACTCTGAAGCATTGACTGTACATACACACACGCACACACACACACACAGGCTGTCTTCCCGAGACAGAAATAAATAACTACCATCAAGGAGGAATTCCATAGAATTGCAGGTAGGGAAATCAAATTTATAAAATGTCAGCATTTCTGAGCAATAATAACTGATAACTGACTTGCTGGTGGAACAAGCTGTGCACCTTCAGCAGATTCCCTCACCTTTTAAAGAAACATCCCTGAAGACTTCTGTTCCGTGAATACACACACCTTTATACATTTTAATGCAGTTTCAATTTAAGTTTCTGTAATGGAATAAGGCAATAACATGACTGATGTCTTGTATTGTAGTTCATTTGGCTATTAACTGTTATTATTGTCTTTAGCACCTCTACCTACTCTCTTAGTTCCAACACTGAGCGTGAAGGAAGGAGTCAATTGTGTTGTTTTATTTTATAGAGCGCAAGTAACAGAATCAGGGTGAAACAATTAGTGTGCTGTTTCAGATACTTGTAGTTCATGGTTAATTGGCTGGTCAGTGGCCGACTCCTATGGGTCTGTAAATGATGTAGAGAATGCACATTAATCTGGATGGACCTATCAAGGATTGTGTGAGCAAATTGAAATTCTGTGTTCTAGCAAAGGTTTATCCATGGGTGTGAAATCACACTATAGCAAACCAGGATTCGTAATTTCTCTTCCTCGAACAGACCCTGGAAGTATTGCACCCAGGCTTATAAAACTCCATGCTCTCTGACAAGGAAAACAGTGCCACTTGGAAATAATCTGCATATGTTCTTTTTTATAAACAGTAACTCAAAAAAATATTAAAGTTGTTCACAGGTTCGTCATGCTGCATTGCCTAAAAGAGTATCGCACAAGTAAGACTTTACAGCTGAAATAGGTGATTGGTCCTAACTGATGGTACAGTGTACAGATAGATGGGGGGGGAGGGGGGGGGGCTTTATTTATCTAACATTCAGCTACACCTGCTTTTGCTATTTATATTCATTTGGAAAATGAATATGAAAATGTACAGTGGAATCTCGGTTCACGACCATAATTTGTTCCAAAACTCTGGTCGTAACCCGATTTGGTCGTGAACCGAAGCAATTTCCCCCATAGGATTGTATGTAAATACAATTAATCCGTTCCAGACAGTACGAACTGTATGTAAATATATATATTTTTAAGTTTTTAAGCACAAATATAGTTAATAATACCATAGAATGCACAGCGTAATAGTAAACTAAATGTAAAAACATTGAATAACACTGAGAAAACCTTGAACAACAGAGAAAACTAACACTGCAAGAGTTTGTGCTATAGTGCTATGAACCGCTCGCTAAAAACACTTTTTAAGCACAGGGAAAAAAATTAACATTTGAAAAATCCAGAATTTAATAAACCACCAAGAAAAGTAACATTGCAACAATGCACGCTACGAACCGATCACTGTAAATAGAAGTGAAAACAAAAACAAGCCCCGCGCATTCTTTAACTGCCTTCTCTGCCTTATGCATCCAGCCCCCTCTCTCTCTCTCGCTCGCTCTCTCTCTCGCGCCTGTGTGTGTGTGTGTGTCTCTCTCGCGCACCTGTGTGTGTGTCTCTCTCTCACGTGCCTGTGTGTGTGTGTGTGTCTCTCTCTCGCGCGCCTGTGTGTGTGTATCTCTCTCACGCCTGTGTGTGTGTGTCTCTCTCGCACCCCTGTGTGTGTGTCGCACTCTCTCTCGCTGCACAGGGAATGCACAGAGAGAGACTGAACACGTGCGGAAATAATTGGCGCGCACAAACCGAAAGGGAAACTGGCTTGTTCATATACCGAGTGTGTGGTCGTGAACAGATGCAAAAGTTTGCCAAACTTTTTGGTCGTAAACTGATTTGTACGTGTTCAGAGACATTCGTGAACAAGTCAGTTATCAGTTATTATTGCTCAAAAAAGTCTGACATTTTATAAATTTGATTTCCCTACCTGTAATTCTGTGGAATTCCTCCTTGATGGTAGTTATTTATTTCTGTCTCGGGAAGACAGCCTGTGTGCATGTGTGCGCGCGCGTGCGTGTGTGTGTACAGACAATGCTTCAGAGTTAGGCACACTGCTTTGCTGAAGAAAGCTGCATTAGGAAAAAATAAATAAATAATAATAATAATAATAACAATATTAAAATTGTGCATGTAAAACAGTAATATTCATACAAACTCTGTTTGCTTGTGATGTGATTATGTTCATCCAGACAGAATTTAGGAAGTTGTATTTCTATGTCAACTTTTCATTCAGGTGCCCTGCCCGGGATTTGTTCCTGCCTTGCGCCCTGTGCTGGCTGGGGATTGGCTCCAGCAGAGGTTCCACTGTATTTGTTTCCCATTGTATCACCCTTTAAGATGGGGTTTTGGAGGAGTGACTGCATCTCCTTAGCATGTGTTCAGCCCCCCCTCTTCACAACACGAGACACGAAGTGGCTGGTGCGTAGCGCGTCCCGGGAGAGGAGGGGGAATAACTCATTCACTACAGCTTTATTACTGGCAAATATCAAGAAATAAAAAATGAATGAAAATGAATGAAATGAAAATAACAATCTCTTTACATTGTATATCTGGTTAAACCAAACCTGGGGTTGTGCAAGCGAAGTGAGCAGGGGGCTGAGCCCTCTAGTCTTTCTTAAAGGAATACTCCACTCAAAATGATCTTTATGTATATGTTAATGATGACCTAGAGAATTGAATCTGAATTTAAAATTTTCATGTAGAATGGAGATAAAACATTGTATGAATAAATGGCAGTCTTTAGAAACCAATGTCAAACGACAGCAAATAATATCAGACACATCCATGAAGAAAAAAAAATCTTCATATAATCTTCATATAATCATAATCCACATGTCAGGTATCCAGTTGTATGCTCATAAAATGTAAAACACATGTATTTTTTTCCTAAAATATTGTTAAATACATCTGCAACAATCAATGCAGAGCATAAATAAGAAATGCAATTTGAATGGGATTGAGTTCATTTTTAAAATCTGTCTCTCCCCCTCATTCGTTAGTCAAAAGATCTGCCCTGACATTTTTTTTTTTCGTTTCATGGATGTTTTTGCCGTGGTCACCATTCTATAATCAATTCTTTTCTCTCCATTCTGAATGAAAATATGAGATTACAATTTTTTCTTGGTTATCACTACAAAGTTTATGGGATGAGTAACATACAAAAATGTAGTTTTTGGGTGGAGTTTTTCTCTAAATCAAAGAAGTGCAATACACTTCTCAAAACTCATTGGGAAAGCGATAGATTATACTTTCTTAAATTAAAAAAAAATAATTTTCTCACTGACGAATGGTTCAACATTTTTACAGAAATTCATGTGCATTGTTATTATAAACAAACTTGCTTAATTTTTCCAGTTGGTTTTTGTGTGTGTGTTTAAGAAGGTTTTCTATTTTCTTTTTTAATTTTTAGTTTTTTTTTTTTGTTTGTGTGCTTTTTGGAACACAATGGTTATCTCTTGTAGACAAAAGAGTATACCTAAAAATTATTGTAAGCAATGAGAGATCAAAAATAATAAAGAGACTAAAAGATGAGGCCAGAGGCAAGCCAAGGTCAAAAGTAGGAAGACATTCTGAACCAAACAAACACAACTAAAGGCCTTTGAGAAAATCAGGGCTCCAAAACAAAGCTAGAGTCAAAACTAAAATACTAAAAGATTAAAAAATATTTTAGTGAAGAAAAAAAAAAACAAGGGCTATGTCCACATTACATTTTCGTTTACAAATGCAGACATTAGTATGTGTTTACATCTTTCCTCCACAATACCTGGTAGTTTTTAATGCCCTAAAATGGACTCTTTTGAAAACACTCTCCAGAATTATACAGCATACTTCTGAAAGCGTCGGCTCGGCATTGTAATATGGATGGGTGAACACGCAGAGTTTTGGAAACACAAATTCTGATGTGTTCATCCTTTGTACGCAGATCTTTCCTGCCTGGCCATCCTTCGTAGAAGAAAACCACTTTCAAAAATAGCAGACATAAAGGAGTTGCTTTCCATGGCGCTTGTTGTGTTGCTTACCTGTGTGCATCTAAATTTCATTTTTGTACAGTCTGAATGGTGCATATACATGTAAAAGGCAACTAATTTACTGGCTGATACAATTCTTAGATTACAGTAAATCCTGTCAGCAGAAATACCATTCTTTCAAGGATATTTTTGACAATGCATGTATATCCAGTGTAGGAGAACGCCTTCTTTCATTTATGAAATAGAAAGAAAATGTAGAAAATGCAAGTCCCTTCCTATTAAAGATCCCAGAGTACAGTGGGAAAAGGACCTCTTACTCAACATTTCAGAAACGGAGTGGAAGGCAGCCAAACACACAATTCACTTGAGCTCCAGATGCGCAAAACATTCAATTATTCAACTCAAAGTCTTTCATTGAGCACATCTAACTTGCTCACAATTGTCCAAAATGTTTCCAGGGCAAGATCCAAACTGCGAACGTTGCAATCAAGTTCGAGCCTCACTGGGTCACATGTTTTGGGCCTGTACCAAATTAACATCATTCTGGACCAAACTCTTTAAATGTCTTTCAGACAGTCTTGGAGTCACAATCACTCTTAATCCACTAAGAGCTGTGTTTGCTGGACTTCCACAGAGGCTTAAAGTGGAGAAGGTCAAACAAACTGTAATCACCTTTACTACACTATTCGCACGTAGACTTATCTTGCTCAACTGGAAGAATCCTAGATAGATAGATAGATAGATAGATAGATAGATAGATAGATAGATAGATAGATAGATAGATAGATAGATAGATAGATAGATAGATAGATAGATAGATAGATAGATAGATAGATAGATAGATAGATAGATAGATAGATACTTTATTAATCCCAAGGGGAAATTCACATACTCCAGCAGCAGCATGCTGATAAAGAACAATATTAAATTAAAGAGTGATAACAATGCAGGTATAACAGACAGACAATAACTTTGTATAATATTAACGTTTACCCCCCTGGGTGAAATTGAAGAGTCGCATAGTGTGAGGGAGGAACCGTCTCCTCAGTCAGTCAGTGGAGCAGGACGGTGACAGCAGTCTGTCGCTGAAGCTGTTCCTCTGTCTGGAGATGATACTGTTTAGTGGATGCAGTGGATTCTCCATAATTGATAGGAGCCTGCTTGACGCCCGTCGCTCTGCCACAGATGTCAAACTGTCCAGCTCTGTGCCCACAATAGAGCCTGCCTTCCTCACTAGTTTGTCCAGGCGTGAGGCGTCCCTCTTCTTTATACTGCCTTCCCAGCACACCACCGCGTAGAAGAGGGCGCTCGCCACAACCATCTGATAGAACATCTGCAGCATCTTATTTCAGATGTTGAAGGACGCCAGCCTTCTAAGGAAGCATAGTCGGCTCTGTCCTTTCTTACACAGAGCATCAGTATTGGCAGTCCAGTCCAATTTATCATCCAGCTGCACTCCCAGGTATTTATAGGTCTGCACCCTCTGCACACAGTCACCTCTGACAATAACGGGGTTCATGAGGGGCCTGGTCCTCCTAAAATCCACCACCAGCTCCTTGGTTTTGCTGGTGTTCAGTTGTAGGTGGTTTGAGTCGCACCATTTAACAAAGTCCTTGATTAGATTTCTATACTCCTCCTCCTGCCCACACCTGATGCAGCCCACGATAGCAGTGTCGTCAGCGAACTTTTGCACGTGGTAGGACTCCGAGTTGTGTTGGAAGTCTGATGTATATAGGCTGAACAGGACTGGAGAAAGTACAGTCTCCTATGGCGCTCCTGTGTTGCTGACCACAATGTCAGACCTGCAGTTCCCGAGACGCACATACTGAGGACTGTCTGTAAGATAGTCCATGATCCATGCTCCCAGGTATGAATCTAATCCCATCTCTGTCAGCTTGTCCCTAAGGAGCAGAGGTTGGATGGTGTTGAAGGCACTAGAGAAGCCAAGAAATATAATTCTTACAGCACCACTGCCTCTGTCCAAGTGGGAGAGGTATCGGTGTAGCATATAGATGATGGCATCCTCCACTCCCACCCTCTCCTGGTATGCGAATCCTAGCCCACCTCTGTTAAGTCAGTTGGGTAACTGATGTTATATACTATTTAAAATGATAAAAAAAATCTAATTCTCACTTAGAGGATCTGTACAAAACTTTTCTAAAACCTGGCAGGACCTAATCAATAACATTTTTGAATAAACATTTATATTGGGGGAAACGACTCCTTTCTTTCTTTACTAGTCTCAATTGTTTTACTCTGGCCATTGGCCTTCCTCTCTTTCTCATGGGTGGGGTTGATTTGAATTTAGGTTTGTTAAATTTTGACTTGATAGTGTGGAATGTTATATGATATTAATAAATTCGATAAAAGTTCAAAAGACAAAGAAAATGCTGGTACTTAACAATGACATCTGTTAAATCAATCATATGTATGTCAGACACATGGCAACCTTCATATGTGGAGCACAAGCACCTTCCTACATGGAAAATGTGATCATGGGTGTTTTAAATATCAATGAAGAAAGAATATATAGACATATTTTAAAGTTGGGATAACAAGAAAAATATTTATTATTACTACTGTTTGATCAGTTACTTGTACGTTGGTATCTAGAGATTTATTGGCTATAGATATTGTTGGCTATCTAAACTGCTTAACCATTTCCATTCAAAATAAACGATATAAAGACTGTTAAAGAGAATTTGGTTCAATCGACTATATGTTTATCTATAAAGCAATGTATTTCCTGTATATGTCAAAGTGGCATATTATTTGCGCAGTAAGACACACACTTTTTTTGATTTTATATACTCTGTTAATCCCTGAGCAGAAATTGTCTTTTCACATGACCTTTGGGGGATCACAGTGAAGGGTCAGCCACTGCACAGCGCCCCCTTGACCGATTTTCAAGATAAGGGCATTGCTCAATATGGATCTCTGCTGACAGTAATGGGATTTGAACCGACCACCTTCCAGGACACCCCTGCAGATCTTTAGCCCCAGAGCCCTCACGGCACCATCAATATAGAAACAGATCTTATGTATTGGGACAATGTTTCTGTACTCTATATTTTTTTTCATGCATATTAAAATGGTGACTGAAAAAGTTATTCTTGAAGAACATTGCATCCTTCACCTTTGTACTTTATTTTTTTCTTAACCATACGTCTGAAAAACCCTGTAATTCTTGGTTTTTCGTTTTGACACAAATAAGGGCCCTTATAGACTACTAAATGTTATATCAACACTAACTTGAAATCTCACAATGCAAAAATTCAAGGGCTAAGAAACACTTATAAGCTATTACTATATTAGATTTATTTTTTTAATTTTTAAAATTATCGAAAGGTGTGTTTCATCTGAATGAAAACATATCCATTAAGTACTAGAGAGCACTGTGACTTTTCTAAGATTCGCATGTTCCAGGTCAGTAATCATCTAGGGCAATCTCAGTGGGTATTTGTACTCTTATGGTAGAAAATACCTACTTTTCCTTCAAAATGTCAGGCTGAACAAGCTTCTAAATCATTTTTCTCAGCAGTGGTCGAGTGGTGCGTTTATTTTTTCAGAAGTATTTGCAATGTGATTCTTTTCAGGGAAATGTGAAAGTTTTCTAAAAGACATTTTATGAACTGAAAACTAAGGCTCCGCTAGATATTTTGTGCATATGCAATAACCTCAAAAATATTAAACTTGTAACCAAGTTAGGTTAACTTTGAAAATGTTATGGATTAGCTCAAATGTTCTGTTAACTTGTATGAAGTATGTCTGTTACATACATTTCATATCTATATATTGCAAATACAAACAGCCTAAAAGGGGCGTGCCTTGGTCACGTCCCATCAGAATGCTAATTCTCTGTCACACATTTTATTTTATACATTTTTTTAGAGTCAGCGCTAACTCTAGCAACATAGCAGGTTTTACTTTGTCATTAATTATTCAACAAAATTCCCTCACTGAGCACATCAGGAACACCTGCACATCTGCTTTATCCATGCAACTATCTGATTAGCCAATCATGTGGCAACAGTACAATGCATAAAATCATGCAGATACAGGTCATGACCACGGCATGATTGTTGGTACCAGATAGGCTGGTTTGACGATTTCTGTAACTGCTAACTCATGTACAACAGTCTCTAGAATTTACTCGTAATGGTGAGAATGGTGAGAAAAACAAAAAGCATCGATTGAGCAACAGTTCTGCGGACAGAAACACCTTGCTGTTGAGAGAGGTCAGAGGATAATATGGTCTGGTATGGTATGGTATATGGTATGAGCTGACAGATAGGCTCAGATAACCACTCGTGAATAGTGAGCAGAAATCTTTCTCAGAATGCACAACATGTCAGATTTTTCAAGCAGCTGGGTTAAAAATCCAGAAGACCACGTTAGGCTCCACTCCTGTCAGCCAAGAATCGAAACCTGAGGCAGCAGTGGGCACAGACTCACCAAACCTGAACAGTTAAAGACTGGATAAATGTAGCCTAGCCTGATGAATCTTGATTTCAGCTCAAGCACACAGGTACAGTCGTAGCCAAAAGTTTTGAGAATGACACAAATATTAATTTTCACAAAGTTTGCTGCCTCAGTTTTTGTGATGGCAGGATTTGCATATACTCCAGAATGTTATGAAAAGTGATCAGATGAATTGCATTAATTACAAAGTCCCTCTTTACCATGAAAATTAACTTAATCACAAAAAAACATTTCCAATGCACTTCAGCCCTGTCACAAAAGGAGCCTGCTGACATCACTTCAGTGATCCTCTCGTTAACACAGTTAAGAGTGTTGATGAGGACAAGGCTGGAGATCAGTCTGTCATGCTGATTGAGTTAGAATAGAGAGGTTCAAATTGTTGTGAAGAAGGCTTCAGGGCACCCAGGAATGTCCAGCAAGCACCAGGGCCATCTCCTAAAGTTGATTCAGCTGTGGGCACCACCAGTGAAGAGCTTGCTCAGGAATGGCAGCAGGTAGGCGTGAGTGAATCTGCATGCAAAGTGAGGCAGGCGAAGACTTTTTGGAAGATAGCCTGGTGTCAAGAAGAGCAGCAAAGAAGCCACTTCTCTCCAAGAAAATCATCAGGTACAGACTGATATTCTTCAAATATTATAGGGATTGGACTGCTGGGCTAAAGTCATTTTCTCTGATGAATCCCCTTTCCAATTGTTTGGGACATCCTGAAAAAAAGATTGTCTGGAGAAGAAAAGGTGAGAGGAGCAACCATCAGTCCTGTGTCATGCCAACATTTAAAGCATCCTGAGACCATTCACGTGTGGGGTTGCTTCTCAACCAAGGGAGTGCAGGGCTCACTCACAATTTTGCCAAAGAACACAGCCATGAATAAAGAATGGGACCAAAACATCCTCCGAGAGCAACTTCTTCCAACCATCCAAGAACAGTTTGATGACGAACAATGAACAATCCAGCATGAAGGAGCACCGGGCCATAAGGTAAAAGTGATAACTAAGTGGCTTGGGGAACAAAACATCGAAATTTTGGGTCCATGGCCAGGAAACTCCCCAGACCTTAATTCCATTGAGAACTTGTGGTCAATCCTCAAGAGGTGGGTGGACAAACAAAAACCCACCAATTCTGACCAACTCCAAGCATTCATTATGAAAGAATGGGCTGCCATCAGTCATGCTTTGGCCCAGAAGTTGATGGACAGCATGCCAAGGTGAACTGCAGAGGTCTTGAAAGATGGCCAACACTGAAAATATTGACTCTTTGCATGAACTTAATGTAATTGTCAATTAAAGCCTTTGAAACTTATGAAACTGTTGTAATTATACTTCAGCATACCATAGAAACATCTGACAAAAAGATTTAAAAACACTGAAGCAGCAAACTTTGTGAAAACCAATTCTTGTGTAGTTCTCAAAACTTTTGGCCATGACTGTAAGCGTCAGAAATTGGTGCAAAAGCATGAACTCTTGCACCCGACCTGCCTTGTGTCAACAGTCCAGGCTGGTGGTAGTTTAATGGTATGGGAAATGTTTGCTTGGCACAGTTTGGGCCCTTTAATACCGATCAATGATCATCTGAAAGGCCACAGCCTTTTTCAGTATTGTTGCTGTCCATTGTATCCCTTCTTGGCCACACATTATCCATTTTCTAATGGCTACTTCCAGCATGATAATGCACCATGATCACAAAGCAAAAGTTTGTCTCAGACTGGTTTCATGATCATGACAATGGGTTCAATGTTTTTCAATGGAATTCAAAGTCACAGAATGTGAATCCAACAAGAACACCTTTGGAATAATGAAAGATTTGTGGCATTAATTTGCAGCTGACACATCTGCAGACATTGCTTGATGTAGTCATGTCAACATGGACCAGAATCTTAAAGGAATATTTCCAAATGTTTGTGGAATCCAAACCATGAAGAACTGAGGCTGTTTTGAAAGCAAAGTAAGCCTCTGTCCAGTAGTAGTAGAGTGTCCCTAACAATTGCATAGCGAGTGTATAATTCATCAGGAAATTAGTGTAATGAATCCTTTCTTTTTTACATCACACATACATGAGACGGGGACATCTTCAGGGCTCAATTGCTAGTGGTAATTTCACTCGAAGTCAGAGCTGGTACTGTTCTTCACATCCTCTCCTCTTTTTTTTGCCTTCAGACTAGGAGGTAGATGGCAAAGGACCTCTGGTTTAACTTCCGCTTCTACCAACGAGCTCACCTCTTCCTCACAGGAACCCATAAAAAGAATCCACTATCAAAAGATGGAAGCCAATCAACTTGTGTCTGAGAAGACATTATCCTGCAGCACTGGCTGCCATGCATTCAGTGTTTTTTTGTTGTCTTTTTTTTCTTAGCCAAACACCTGCCAATTATATTGGGGTCAATTTCGGTGCCCCGACTTTTTATTGTTGATTGTTTTCTTACAATGTTTTGAATCATTTAGTACCTGTTACAATTTTCCTGGCTTCAAAATACAAGACATTTGAAAATGCTGACATGTGGTCTTGCCTCCCAAATCCAGACTCAGGCTTCTCTGAATGTCTCTTCCCCAAACTATAAAAAGGGGAAAGTGCAGAATCAAATCAATCCTTAATAATCTTGAAATAATATTTAAAGAGGAGGAGAGGAAACACTAAAAATCTCTTATCAAAAATCAATGCAACAAAGAGCTTTCTGCGATTTTGCCTTTTTTTTTCAAAATTACAACTAAAAAAGTACATTTTTACGCCTAAAAAGGCAACCCAGACCAAACAAAGCAAGTCCAAGAACCGATAGTCAAAATCCACAAAACAGAACACAAAAGGATCATAAAACTAAGAAATTAAAATGCTCTGACATTGTTCACAAAATAAATCTTAATGCCATTCTGGAGGACCTGACTCTCTGCCTAGAATATACAGGCAAAGGGCAGATCACTAGTTGATTTGTCTAAGTTGTCCCATCCCTGCTGCCCTAGATAAAGGCGTCAGGGCACATAATAATTATTAAACAAAATAATCAAAGCATAAAATACAAAAAGGTCAGTAATCAATTGCATAATGATGTTTAACAGCTGCGGTGGGTTGACACCCTGCCCAGGATTGGTTCCCTTGCCTTCTGCCCTGTGTTGGCTGGGATTGGCTCCAGCAGACCCCCGCGACCCTATGTTCGGATTCAGCGGGTTGGAAAATGGATGGATGGATGTATGTTTAACAGGCAATTATAATTTCAAGTTGAAAAAACATAACTGAGTCAGAGATATCACACCATCTAAATCATAACAGTATGATTTTTGTGGTTGTATTGGGCATTGCTGAAACTGTTAATTTTTATCAATCTGTCGGTGGCTGTAGAGATATGAGCTGTGTGGATTTTTGTCTATCTTGGAGTTTTGCTTTATAAGAACGCCATTTCTGTTGTGCATTTCACAACATCATGTTTTTCTTTGTTTATGTGACACCGTTTGGAATTCATCATGTGACCTGTTTCATTGCACTGATGGTATTACAAGAGTGAAGATACACATATGGCACCTCTCGCACTGTTCATTATTCTTCGATGATCCCTCCCTGAGGAATCTTTAGCTTACTTTTCCAATAGGTTCTGACGTTAGGATTGTGTTCTGGTTTTGGACCTTCATTTTGCCTTCAACTCCTGAGTAATGCCTTGTCCTTTGATTCTTGGTTGCCTGGCTATTTCTGATGCCTTTGTTTTCCCTGACCAGGTCTCGTTTTGTGATTCATCTCCTGGTCCTTTGACACTCACCATAATCTTCTGAGATATACTGTAGCTTTTCCCTTTAGCACTCTTTGAAGGCATTTTGCTTAAAGCCTTTTGATCTGTGACCCAGTCCCTGCTGCTATTTTAGCACAAGGACAGGTATTGATAAGAAACCCAATATAATCTAGTGTAGCAGAATCCTGACTGTGAAGGGTCTGTTTATCAGGAACTTGCATGGACATGAGAAACAAAGCTTATCACATACTTTTTGTGATATATATATAAGAAGTGTAACACTGCACAACAAAGTTTTTGTTTCTTGAACACTGTTGGATGTTTCTTATAGATTTTGGGTGCTGATCACGAATATCACATCAAAATGTACCCATCACATACCGTTTCAGAGATATCTTCAGTTTAGTCATGATTTTTTCTTATATTTGTATCCAAACATGTTCGCTCTCGTAAGTGACTTATCAACAACGGTTTGTGCAGCCTGAGCATGTCCAGGCATGGAATCAGGCCAGGTTGGAAGCTGTTCCGTGGGAGTTGACATCCTGGGCAGGTCTGAACAAACTTGACGTGCTATAAAGGTGCTATAAAGGTGGCTTACATACACCGACCTGCTCATTTGTTTAATATAGACAGTCAGTGTATATGTAGAGTATCAATATAGTAAAGTATAGTATCTGCAGCAATATAACAGTAAGTAAGCTTGATGCTATAGACGTTTTGAGTCGGGCGATATGTGTCATCAATGACGTAACAGCCGCAATACATTCTGCTATATCTGTGGCGAATATACACTTGCGCCTCAAAGACGTTGGATGACTGCTCTAGTGAAGAAAGCTTATCATCTGTATTTCGGCTGCAAAATTGGTGATCAAGAGAAAGAATGGGTGCCTCAGATTTGCTGTGCGACATGTCCTGTCAGTCTGAGAGCCTGGCTCAGAGGCAATCGAAAGACGATGCTGTTTGCTGTTCCAATGATATGGTGAGAACAGAAAGACCATGTGATGGACTGTAACTTCTGTTTGACTAAATTGTCTGGTTTCTCTCCCAAAAACAAGAAGTCAAGTGAATATCCTAATCTGCCTTCAGGAATGAGACCTGTGCCACATGACGACAGTCTTCCAATTCCGAAACTACCAGAGAATTGGACCTTAGACGAACCAGATGAAGAAATTGCAATGCAGGGTACTGACAGTGACATTGACCCAGATTTTGAACCGTGCTCATCAGGCGATCCACATCTGATAACACAGTCCAAATTGAACGATTTGCTCAGAGATTTGGGTCTGGCAAAAGCAAAAGCCGAGCTGCTGGGTTCGAGACTGCAGGAATGGTGTTTGTTGTCACCAGGTATGAAAATTTCTGTGTTTCGAGGCCGACATCATGATATAACCAAATTTTTTGCACAAGTCAATAGTCTCTGTTTCTGTTGTTACATTGAGGGATTGTTCTCTGCCTTGGGTTGTGATCACAACCCGGAAGAGTGGCGTCTCTTCATTGATTCGTCAATGTTAAGCCTGAAAGCTGTTCTGCTAAACAATGGCAACGTTTATCCTTCAGTACCTGTTGGCTATGCAGCATACATAACATATGGAACTGTTGCTGAAGCATGTCCAGTATAGCAGGTACAACTGGAATATCTGTGGAGATCTTAAAGTTGTTGCTCTTTTACTAGGACTGCAGCTGTACAAAGTACTGTTGTTTCATCTGTGAATGGGACAGCCGTGTCAAAGAGTCACACTATTCTCAACAGAACTGGCCACTCTGTAAAAAGTTAGTTCCAGGATAGAAAAATGTGGCACATGAATTGCTTGTCGACTTGGCAAAGATATTTTTGCCTCCTCTTTACATAAAACTGGGACACATGAAGAATTTCGTGAAAGCACTGAACAAGGAAGGCAAAGGTTTTCATTATTTAACTCTTTTAGGGCGGATGACGACTTTTGTCGACAGGAGGGGTTGAGGGCGAATGTCGACAAAAGTCGACATCCAGGGATAGAGGGCTACAATCAGCTGTTAATGGCGACAAAACTCACTGTCACGTCGCAGGCATTCCCTCTGTGCTTGGAGGAATGCTAGACTCGTTGACTCTGCAGCTAATCCTTGCGTGTGCGTGAGTTGCGAAATGTAAACAATGGCAAGATGGCATCGACATGTCACAAAGGAGCAAAACGAGTGCAGAAAAGAAAACACTCGGCAGACAATGTTTTGCGCATTATTGCGGAGTCAGACTCTGATTTTTCAGAATCGGATTTTGTTGACAGTGATCAGGAGATCGACCAAGAGAGTGAGAAGCCGGCATCAGTTGATCGGACACCAGCCGATGCCGTGCCAGCTGATCCACTGCCAGCTGAATGCATTCACACAGCCGATGCATCTACGGCAAGGTTCGCGTGGGAGGAATACACAGACATTGATCCGTGGGCTACCGGATTTCACAAGACGGCATGGCTTGCTGTTGGACACGACAGATCACCAGCTGCTGAACTACTTCAGGCTGCTCTCTCCTGATGCTGCTTTTCAGCTACTGTCAGACGAGACAATCGCGGGCTGCACTTGCATCGCATTCTCGTTTTTCAAAGTGGAAACCCACAACAAAAGACGAGATGAAGCGCGCTGTGGCATTACAAATAGAGATGGGATAGAACTGGTGATATAACTTCAGGGAGCATTGGTCCAAACGTGCTCTGGACAGGTTATGCAGTGTGATGATAGATACGTGATGCTGCAAAGTTTTATTCAGAAAACATGGTGGCAGTGGCATGGCACGATGGCAAACAGGTGACTTGTCTCTCTACAGTACACACTAACAATATATGTGAGAAAGTGCAGCAACAGACAATTGAAAGTAGGCACCAAAGCAACACGTATTGTAAGCAGTGCAATGTGGCAATGACTGAAATTGGCTGCTTTGAGCGAGATCAGGCTTTGCAGGACTTTGCTGTGTAAAATGTATGTGATATGTATGTGAAATCATAGAGTATGCAGGCTCATACAACATGCAAGACAGTAGCATTTGTCAAAAGTAAATATTTTTTGTTGATTTCAATTGCTTTGTGTTCTTTTTTTAAAAAAAGTTAGTTTTTGGAAAAATATTCAGCCCTGAGAGAAAAGAAACAAAAAAAAATTAGCCCTAAAAGAGTTAAGACAGATGTTCCCAAGAATAACTGACGCAAAGATCAAAGAGGGCATTTTTGTTGGCCCCCAGATCAGACATGTTATGAGTGACAAGCGGTTTGAAGATCTGTTAGTTGGGTCGGAAAAAATTGCCTGGAAAGCCTTCAAAGACATTGCTGACAATTTTCTGGGCAATTACAGAGCCCCAAACTACATTCAGCTGGTAGACAAACTTCTCAAAGCATACAAGACAATGAAGTGCAACATGTCACTCAAGATTCATTTCCTTCACTCATACTTGGACTTCTTCCCCGCAAATCTCGGTGCTGTCAGTGATGAACACGGTGAAAGGTTTCACCAGGACATTGCTACGTTGGAGAAACGATACCAGGGAAATTGGAATCCATCAATGCTTGCTGACTACTGTTGGACACTGCAACGTGATGTACCAGACATTGAATACAAAAGAAAATCACGAGCAAAACACTTTTAATTCTGTTGAATTTAATAGCTTATGTGAAACATAAATGTGACTAAATACGTTATTGTCAGTAAACATATACATGTCTATTTCTCAGAGTTCCAAAGTGATGCAGTAAAACCAAAACTGTATTTGTGCATACCCAGTAGATACCTGTCACAATCCGCAAAAACTTTCCAGGAAGCAAGACTTTTCAAAAAAATTGTTGTGCAGTGCGATGGGTTTAAGTCAGTCATGTCCTTTCATGCACTAAGTGACTCCATGCACCGAGTAAAGGCGTTTTTCCCACCCTAAACCAGCTTTGCGAATCTGACTTTGACAGCTCCAAAATCATAATGAAAGTGTGAATTTAAGTTACAGCATGAAATCTCAATTTCTAGTCTGAATTAGGTACAAGGAATACAAGCTAGTGGTGGGAATTTTGGTACTTTTGCAATTTGTAAATTGCAACTTTGGTTTCGAAATTTAGTTGTTGTACACAATTCTTTTGGTTCTGACCACAGGTACAAATTTGTCTATGATTCTGTCACAACCTTTTGGGTTTATTCATCTCCTGGTTCTTTATTACACTCTTAAAAATTACAATGAACACTATGCCCCAGCAGAGCGTTCATAGCAGTCATATGTGTAAAAGCAATCCTCATTACTTCCATATGACTTAAGTAGGCATGGTAAATCAAACCCAGTGCTGCTGGTCGAGTGATTTTACTTGTTTAAAGGTAAGGGTGTGTTGACGCCTCAATGTACAACAAAATATTTTGGAAGAATTAAGATTTCTGGTTACACAAATATTGCACAGTCACATTTCTAGTTACAGAGAGGAAAAGAAGAAAAGACATCTGCAATGGTTTCAGAGAAGATATTGTTGCTGTTTATCAGTCTGAGAAGAGTTTAAAGCTAGTCATTGTAGAGTGGGAAGGATTATTTATAAAGGGTGAGCATTCAAGACATTTAACAATCTTTTTCTGAGATGGCAAGCTAGAAAATTCACCTAAATATCAGGCCATGTGATGCTCCAAGAAATCCTAAAGAAACCAAAAGCTACAGTAGATCCAGCAATTCCTATTCCTCATTCAACTTACTAAATGTTAAAACACATTACTATACCATTAGAAATGGACTAAACAAGTATGGCTTTCTTGGAAGAGTGTCCTGAAGGATGTCCCCACTCTCCAAAAATAACATGGCAGCTTCCAAATGGACCACAAGATATTTGGTTAACTGTTGTCTGGACATATAAAACCAACATGAAATGGGTTGTTGCGTACGTATGTCATGTATCCAAACATCGTATTACAAATTCATACTCACACCAAATATCATACATAGTGGTAAGGGGGTCATGATTTGGAGTTATTTTGTAGCAGCACCATATGAAAGCCTTGCACTCATTGAGTCATCCTTAAACTTCTCTTCATAGCAGGTTATTCTAGAGGAAAATGTGAGTCCATTTGTATGACAGCTAAAGCTCTATCCTATGCATGCCAGTAAATCTACAGCTGATTTCTCGAAAAAGAAAATAATTAAAGTTTAGAAATAGCTAAATGGAAAAACCCCTTCAGTCCTCTGTGGTGGTATTATTGTGCATAAATAAAGGCTGCTAATAATCAAGAACACCAAACAGTTTTCTAAAAACAACTGAGACAAAACTCCTTCAGTCCAATTAAAAAGAGGTGATAAATTCATACAGAAAATCATTATTTTTAAAGTTATTGTTGCTAAAGGCATTTCTGCAAGCTGAATCATAGTGTGTTTTACAAGTGACTTCTGCATCACTTTTTGTTGAATAAATAATGATAAATAAAGTTCATTACACATTTTCTGTGACATTAGGTTAGATTTGTATAAATTTAAGACATATGGGTGAGTCAAAATTTTATTAACACTAATGGATTATTTTTATCTCGACCACACCTTTCCATGTTGATGGACAGTTCATGGTGGACCATTGCCATGGCCTCCACACTCCCCTGATTTGACACCCTATGATTTCTGGTTATGGGGTATGGTGAAGGAGCACTTGTATAGGAGGAATGTTCGTGATATCAATGACCCGAAGGACATAATACGGACTGTGGTATCATCTATTGTGTGTCTGGGCTTTAAATGGTACCGTTGCTCATTGGGTTTTGTGTGTTGAACATGATGGCAAATAGGTTGAGACATTCCTGTAAATCATCTTGCACATATGAAGTATGTTTTGTGAATAAATTATTTCCGCCATTCAAATGTTAACATAATTTTGACTCACCTTGTACTAAGGGCTGGATGATTGTTAGCCATTGTATGTTGTGATGTAAAGTCCTAATTTTTATTTTGTTACTTACACAATATATTGCATATATTGTCTGAGCAAGGGATTTTATTTTGGTGTAGTAGGCAGGATCACTAGAGTACCACATGTAATGTGATGCAGCAGAGATTAATTAAAGAATGGGAAGTCATTCACATCCCTCAGTGAAATAAGACCATCAGTCCCATGTGGTGATACTGTTGTGCATACATATAGGCTGTCCAGAATCAATAACCCAAACAGTGTTCTAAAGACAATTGAGCCAAAATGCCTCCAGTCCAATTAAAAAGAAGTTGATAAACTCATACAGAAAATCATTATATCAGGTAATTGTTGCTAAAGGCATTTCTGCAAACAAGTGAATCATAAACTGTGTTTGATTGCTTTACAAGTGGTTTCTGCATGTTGGCTTGTTTTTTTGTTAAATAAATAATGACAAACCAAAGTTTGTTATACACTTTTTGTCACCTTAAGCTATAGTTATCTATCTTTAAGGAATAGTAAGGACTAGATTATCATTAAACATTGTATGTAAAACCCTAAGGACTTGTTGTTTTGTTTTTAATGCCATAAATTTACATATATTGTGAAAGCAAGTGATTTTTTTGGTATAGTGGGCAGGATCACTAGAATACCACATGTAGAGTGATGCTACTAAAGAATGAGAAGTCATTCACATCAAACACCACTGGTCCTACCATGCAAAAGTAAAGACTCGCAATAATCCATAACCCAACCAATTTCATATGGAGAACTGGGACAAAATTCCTCTAATGTAATTAAAAAGAAGCTGATAAAAGCATACATAAAATCATTATTTTAATCATTATTTGTTGCTAAAGACATTTCTGCAAGCAACTGAATCAGAGAGCATGTTTAATTTTTTACAAGTGGCTTCTGAATTTTGGCTCATTTTTGTTTAATTAATAATCACAAAGTAAAGCCTGTTGTGTACTTTTTATCACCCTAGGTTATATTTAATCTAACTTTAGGACATAGTAAGAACTAAAACACTAAAATGAAAAGTAGATTTTTTGTTTTTTCTTTAATATATTAATATGTTATTGGTGGGTCGTAAATGCTGTGGCTTCCTTTAAGCATTCCATTGCTTAAATACATTTTTGTGACTAAAGTAGTGGATGAACTTCAAATATCTGGCTTACCATTAGCAAAAAGAGACACAGATATTATTAGTTAGATAAGTAAATGTTAACATAAGAGAAGTTAGAACACAAGTTGCTGGACAAATTCCTCACATGTTGACATGATAGCATCATGCAGTTGCTGCAGATTTGTCAGCTGCACAGCCATAATGTGAATCTCAAGTTCCGACATATTGTCACGCTTGGGTCACAGATTTGCACAGAGACACAGGAGGTTGTAGAAAAGAAAGGAACTTTATTCAAAACACTGCAAACAAACATTTGTCTCTTTTCAAAAGTTTAAACGTGCTCCTCCATGACAATTCAGAGATGACAGTTTCCTCAAGAGGAGAGAATGTCTGGGAGAGGGATAAGGAGAAGCAAGAAATCAGTTTTAAGCAACTGAGAGAAGCCCGTACAGGCTTTTTGACAAGGCGGAGTACCGCGCGGGAGGCAGATTACGCGACAGAGCTGGCCAGAAGGGAAAGGAGAAATGTGAAGGTAGTCTGTCTATGTTTCCTAGGGGTTTCCTAGGGTTTTTCCCAGGGGCGTCTGTGTCTTTTTGGGGGTACGATTAGCTTCGCAGCTCACACCCCCTCCCTCAGCTTTATTCACGTTTTCGTGAGCAAGGCAAAGGAACAACACGTCTAGCGACTTGCGCAAGAGTTGGAGGACGTTCGGAATCCAAATCATCTTCTGGATCGTATGGGAGAGGAACATTCTGGGCGATTTGAAAAATGTATTCGGCTTCCGCTTGTGCTTGTGCGTCCATCTGTGCAACCACTTCTGGTACTACTTGCACGCTTGGGTCACAGATTTGCACAGAGACACAGGAGGTTGTAGAAAAGAAAGGAACTTTATTCAAAACACTGCAAACAAACATTTGTCTCTTTTCAAAAGTTTAAGAGCTTCGCAGCTCACAATATCCCCAAGGTGCTCCACTGGATTGAGATCTGGTGACTGTGGAAGCCATTTGAGTACAGTGAACTCATCGTTGTGTTCAAGAAACCAGTTTGGGATGATCTGAGCTTTGTGACATGGAACGTTATCCTTCTGGAAGGAGCCATCATAAGATGAGTACATTGCGGTCATAAAGAGGTGGACATGGTCTGCAACAATACTCAGGTAGGCTGTGGCATTTAAATTTCAGTTGGTACTAAGGGGCCCAAAGTGTGCCAAGTAAATATCCCCCACACCACTAAACTACCAGTACTAGCCTAAACCGATACTAGGCAGGATGGACCCAAGCTTTCATGTTGTTGGTGCCAGATTCTGACCATACCATCCAAATGTCACAGCAGACTCATCAGGCCAGGCAAAGTTTTTCCTATCTCTGTTGTCTAATTTTGGTGAGTCCATGTGAACTTCTCCAGGCTGGTGGTAAGGCTGTCCTACTGGCATTGCAAGCAATCTTTGCTTCCATTTGGGAGACTGGCATCATCCCAACTGACTGGAAAACGGGACTTGTCATCCCTATCTGGAAAGGGAAGGGTGATCGCCTGGATTGCAGCAACTACAGGGGGATAACACTGCTCTTGGTGCAGGGTAAGGTCCTTGCTAGGGTCATCCTCAATAGGATCCGTGATCATTTCCTCACCTACCAGCGAACGGAGCAGTCTGGTTTTACACCTAAAAAGTCTACAATCGACCACATCCTGGTACTGAGGGTTCTCATGGAGTGCAAATGCGAATATCGGCAGAATTTCTTTGCAGCCTTTGTCGATTTTCGCAAAGCGTTCAACTCAGTTGATCGAGCTGCCCTGTGAGACATCCTGAGCATTCGCGGGATCCCCTCGAGGTTGCTGGATATCATGGCCGGCCTGTACACTGGTACTGTGAGTGCTGTGCAGAGTGGAGGCAGAACCTCTGCATTTTTCCCAGTTGATTCTGGAGTTCATCAGGGGTGTGTTTTTGCTCCTACTCTGTTCAATGCTTGTATGGACTGGGTATTGGGCAAGGTCGTGGGGTCCAACAGCTGTGGGGCATTTGTTGGTGAAGAAAGATTCACGGATCTTGACTTTGCTGATGATGTTGTGATCTTCACGGAGTCAATGGACTCTGATCAGAGTGATCGAGAGACTGAGCGAGGAGTCTGAGTTTCTGGGCTTGTGAGTGTCCTGGATAAAAACCAAGATCCAGGCCTTTAATGACCTCTTAGGCACGGCCATCAGCAGTGTGTCTGTTTGCGGAGAGAGTGTTGACCTTGTTGAGAGGTTTACTTACCTCAGCAGTGACATTCATGTCTCTGGTGACTCTTCCTGTGAAGTCAGTAGACAGATTAGGAGAGCATGGGGGGTCATGAGGTCGCTGGAAAGGGGTGTGTGGCGCTTCCGATATCTATGCAGAAGGACGAAGGTCCAAGTCCTTAGAGTCCTAGTGCTTCCTGTCTTGCTATATGGTTGCGAGACATGGACGCTATCCAGTGACCTGAGACGAAGACTGGACTCCTTTGGTACTGTGTTTCTCCGGAAAATCCTTGGGTACCGTTGGTTTGACTTTGTGTCGAATGAGCAGTTGCTCATGGAGTCCCAAATGAGGCACATTACCTGCATTGTGAGGGAGCGTCAGTTCCGGCACTCATTGTTGGGGACCCGAATGGCTGGACCAGGCCAAGGGGTCGCCCACGTAACACCTGGCTTTGGCAGATAGAGGGTCATTTCCGGAGGGTGGGACTGGACTGCGTATATGCCTGGAGGGTTGAAAACCTGGATCCCGAGTTGCTTTGTCGTGTAGTGGGTGTGGCAACGCACTGTACCCGTGCATGCTCCCCAACTTGACTTGCATGTGAATTGAAGCCTCAATTGCTTGTTCTTAGCTGACAGGAATAGCACCTGATATGGCCTTCTGCTGCTGTAGTTCATCTGCTTCAAGGTTTGATGTGTTGTGCCTTCAGAGATGCCCTTCTGCATACCTCGGTTGTAACGAGTGCTTATTGGAGTTAATGTTTCCTTTCTATCAGCTCAGACCAGTCTGGCCATTGTCTTCTGACCTCTGCCATCAACAAAGGATTTTTGCCCAGAGAACTGGCGCTCACTAGATATTTTCCCTTTTTCTTACTTTTCTATGTAAACCGTAGAGATGGTTGTTTGTAAACATCCCAGTAGATCAGCTTTTTCTGAAATACTTAGAGCAGCCTATCTGGCACCAGCAACCATGCTCAAGAGGAGTTGTGGTATTGTATGAGGAAATCGGGACTGGCAGAGAAGTATGTAAGAGTTGTACGGGATATGTACATATGAGGGAAGTGTGACTGTAGTAAGGTCTGTGGTAGGAGTGATGGATGCATTCAAGGTGGAGGTGGGATTACATCAGGGAGTGGCCCTGAGCCCTTTCTTATTTGCAATGGTGATGGACAGGTTGACAGACGAGAGTAGACAGAATCCCTGTGGACTATGATGTTTGCAGATGACATTGTGATTTGTAGCGATAGTAGGGAGCAGGTTGAGGAGACCATGAAGAGGTGGAGATATGCTCTAGAGAGGAGAGGAATGAAGGATTGTGAAAGAGAGGTGAAGAAGAGAGTGCAGGCAGGGTGGAGTGGGTGGAGAAGAGTGTCAGGAGAGATTGTGTTGGTTTGGACATGTGCAGAGGAGAGATGCTGGGTATATTGGGAGAAGGATGATAAGGATAGAGCTGCCAGGCAAGAGGAAAAGAGGAAGGCCCAAGAGAAGGTTTATGGATGTGGTGAGAGAGGACATGTAGGTGATGGGTGTAACAGAGCAAGATGAGGAGGACAGGAAGATATGGAAGAAGATGATCCACTGTGCTGACCCCTAATGGGAGCAGCTGAAAGAAAAAGAAGAAGTGAGTGAGGGAAAAAAGATCAGCTGACATTGCCAGGAAGCTCCAAGATTTGCATGGCTTACAGGCAGCACCTGCACACAGTGTGAAGGAACTTCTTCTGTGACCTCATACTGTAGGATGCTGCTTCTAAAGGCCTTTGTAATCCATTTGCAGCTGACCACTTGTAATTACCCCAGTGCAAAATGTATGACTTGGGCTGGATCGTGGTGTGATTTCACAATAAAGCATGTATAACATCTTTTATTCTTTCATTACTAAAATAACTCTTAGTGGCATTGACACTATGACCAGGCTGCTTTTTTGCATGCCAGCCTTTACATAGTAGTATCATCAGCAAGTTCATCCTACTATGTTAGTACTAGCTGTGTAAGCCTAGAAACCATGGATTCTGGCACTTCAATCAATCAATTGCATTGGTTGTGCATTAGCGGCTAAGCGAGGTTCTCTTTCCTCGGTTGTTTCATTTTGCCGATGTGCTCACCTTGCTTGTGTATTAGTGGCTAAGTGAGTTTCTCTTTTCTCGGTGGTTTCACTTTGGCAACAGAGTCGCTTTCTTTGAGCTCCTTGCGGTAACCTCACACTTCCGGGCCGGACAGACAGACAGATACACACACACTTCCACGTTTATATATATGATTCATTCTTCCTCATGCATTTCCTTTTTAGAGACACATTTGGTTGAGTTAGTTTGATTGGCCACTTTAAATTTCCCCAGTGTTACACCTAATGCTGTTAGGATTCGTTCCATCTCCCATCCATCGATCTTCCTAACTTGCTTATCCAGAGCTGGGTCGCAGGGCTCTCCATCTCCCTATAATGCTAAAGTTAAGCAGATTCAGTAAACAAGTAAATGGGCACATCTATACTAGCATCCACCCTAGTGCATCTTCACTTCATTAGCAGCACATCCCTCTGCCTCCACCTCGAACTATGAATTGACTTTGCTTCCTTAGGTACCGAGTGAACCATTGCAATGCAAAAGCAAACTCTGCAAGCTTTCTGTATTTTTTGCCGTATTGAGCAATAAATCTCCTTTGCTATGCTTCTGATCTGTAACACACAGCTTCCATTGTGCCATGATGCATTAAGTACTGTTTGTGTTAATTTCAATTTTTTTTACATTATCCTTTAATACTCTCTATGTCAAGTGTTATTTTTGTGCCTTAGGACTATGATTTGAATAAATGTGTTATCTGTCTAAATGTTTTTTCACCGGATAGACATATCAGAGCTGAGAGTTTCTGCTTTTTAACAAAAATCAATAAATCCACACAGGTACTGCCTCCTGTTACTGTGGTGTCATATTTTTTGACAAAAACCTCCTTCCGTTATTTGACCTTGATGTAATTGAAGTGACTGTTTTGATGGTGAAATTATACAGCAGTTTGTACTCGGAGAGATGTACCTGGGGAAACAAGAAGCTTCTAGAGAGATGGATTTACATGTGATTAACATCTTCCTTCAAGCAGCTTCTCCCTGGGAAACTGCACTCATGCTCCTTCATGCTGTCAGCGCCGTTTACCTGCAGGCTACATGCAAACACAGCTCGGCTAACCAGGGAAAGAGACAACAGGAACACCTGAGGATCAGTCAGGTCCTCATCTTTATTGTACTGTTTTTTTGAGCATACTGTAGCTTGTGGATTTTTTAACCCATATTTTGCTCAGTAAAATGAATGGCACAGGGTGTATGGTAGCATGCACTTGGAAAAGGGGCAGACAATATTCTGTTCAAGTATTCTTTAATATTTTTCTTTTATTCTTTTATGCTTCTTCTTTTTATGTTGCTTAGCATTTAACATTGTACATCATCCTAAGCCATTTTTTGCATGGCATTTCTGGCTTTCTGAGTTTTCACTTCACAGTTAAGAGACAAGCAGCTCATTGGGTGTCCACCACCTTTTATCTATCTATCTATCTATCTATCTATCTATCTATCTATCTATCTATTACTAAAAAAAAACTCTTCGTGGCATTGACACAAAGCCAAGGCTACCTTTTCACATGCCACACTACATAATAGTATCATTGCATGTTTTAATATTTTTTCTTTTATTCCTTTATGTTTTTTGTTTATATTGCTTAGCATTTAATAATGTAAATCATCCTAAGCCATTTTTTGCATTGCATTTTTGGATGAGTTTTCAAACAGCTCATCTGGTGACAACAACATGGCTCTTCGTGTGACCTGATGGGCTCCTGTTCACTTGATGGCTTTAAGCATCCTGCTTACTGAAGCAGTTGTCACCTGTAAACATTTATAAAAGGCAGCATGTACAGTATAAATACAAATTAAAAACTCAGTACCAAAGAGAAATTTGCAGATTTGGCTAAGGATTGTTCAGCTTAATGTCATATGAATAACAAAAGGACACATTATTATGCCACCTCTTTAGTACCAGGTAGGAACACCTATAGATTGAGCAAGGTGCTGGAAGTATTCTTTAGGGATGATGGTCATCACTGATTTGACAGCATCATGCAGTTCCTGTGGATTTGTCGGGTAAACATTCATGCTGAGAAGATCCCTTTTATCCGAAAGGTACTCTACTCGATAGGAGTGATGGAAGCATTCAAGGTGGATGTGGGATTACATCAGGGATTGGCTCTGAGCCCTTTCTTATTTGCAATGGTGATGGACAGGTTGACAGACGAGATTAGACAGAATCCCCATGGACTATGATGTTTGCTGATGACATTGTGATCTGTAGCGATAGTAGGGAGACTGTCGAGGAGACCCTGGAGAGGTGGAGATATGCTCTAGAGAAGAGAGGAATGAAGGTCAGTAGGAACAAGACAGAATACATGTGTGTAAATGAGAGGGAGGTTAGTGGAATGGTGAGGATGCAGGGAGTAGAGTTGGCAAAGGTGGATGAGTTTAAATACTTGGGATCAACAGTACAGAGTAACGGGGATTGTGGAAAAGAGGTGAAAAAGAGAGTGCAGGCAGGGTGGAATGGGCGGAGACGAGTGTCAGGAGTAATTTGTGACAGACGGGTATCAGCAAGAGTGAAAAGGAAGGTCTACAGGATGGTAGTGAGTCCGGCTATGTTATATGGCAAATAATGCACAGCTATTTTTGTTACATAGGTTTTACTGCAATACTGAATAAAGTTTTGTACTGCTTAGTTTAGTTTATCTTTGTACAGCTTTTTTCTAAACAGGGTTTTTCCATTAGAGAGTCATAGTAACTCTGATTCTATCTGGGCAGCACTGAGTGGTAAACATCTCAGGATGGCACAGTAAAGTCATTGCAGGACACAGGCACTCACACACTGTTGTCTCAGTCAACCTAGTCTTGTGGTGCCAGATGTGCTTTTCAAACGAGAATACACATCTGGGGACAACCTGTTAAAACGTGTGTTGTGAACAGCAGCGAACTGGTGCGCTGCAAAGGTTACACCCAAAGGTGAATCTTCCTAAAACACCCAATTTCTCCAGCCCATGCATTTTAAACCACTGCAGGGGTTTTAACGAGAGAGAAATAGATAATGAGCAAAAGACTTCAGGATGAGAGAAAATAAAGGGCCAAAATTGCTGTTTTCCATTGAAAAGGTAATAATTTGCATGTTGTAATGAGCACTGTGACAGTGGAGACATAAAACAGACACACACATATATTCCATTGCATTACTGGGCTCCACACGTTTAAGAAGTGCCTCTGTCTGCCACAATATCTGTTTGTCATTTCAGCTACTGCATCCGTATATGACATAACAAAAGTAAATAGAGCTTAGAAGAACATTGTGGTCAATGGATATACAATGTTGGTTGTTTTATCACAGCATGTTTGCATTTCCAATTGATCTCCGGTAGGAGGTCTGTAGTAGGAGTGACGGATGCATTTAACATGAACGTAGTGTTACATCATGGACCGGCTCTTATTCCTTTCTTATTTGCAATGGTGATGAACAGGTTGACAGACGAGATTAGACAGGACTGGATTAGACGTGGACTATGATGTTTGCTAATGACATTGTGATCTGTAGTGATAGTAGGGAGCAGGTTGAGGAGACCCTGGAGAGGTGGAGATATGCTCTAGAGAGGAGAGGAATGAAGGTCAGTAGGAACGAGACAGAATACATGTGTGTAAATGAGAGGGAGGTCAGTGGAATGGTGAGGATGCAGGGAGTAAAGTTGGTGAAGGTGGATGAGTTTAAATACTTGGGATCAACAATACAGAGTAATGGGGATTGTGGAAGAGACGTGAAGAAGTGAGTGCAGGCAGGGTGGAGTGGGTGGAGAAGATTGTCAGGAGTAATTTGTGACAGACGGGTATCAGCAAGAGTGAAAGGGAAGGTCTACAGGACGGTAGTGAGTCCAGCTATGTTATATGGGTTGGAGACGGTGGGACTGACCAGAAAGCAGGAGACAGAGCTGGAGGTGGCAGAGTTAAAGATGTTAAGATTTGCATTGGGTATGATGAGGATGGACAGGAATAGAAATGAGGACATTAGAGGGTCAGCTCAAGTTGGACGGTTTGGAGACAAAGTCAGTGAGGCGAGATTGCGTTGGTTTGGACATGTGCAGAAGAGAGATGCTGGGTATAGTGGGAGAAGGATGCTAAGGATAGAGCTGCCAAGCAAGAGGAAAAGAGGAAGGCCCAAGAGAAGGTTTATGGATGTGGTGAGAGAGGACATGTAGGTGATGGGTGTAACAGAGCAAGATGAGGAGGACAGGAAGATATGGAAGAAGATTATCCATTATAGCAACCCCTAACGGGAGCAGCCGAAAGAAGAAGAAGAAGAAGTTTTATATTTGTAGATAACTTAGGCCACTTTGCAGAGATTAGTTTTCACGTCGACATTCAGAGCCTTTTTCTGTTGATCAGTGTCAAAAAAGCCAAATTAAATCCACAGTGACTGAATGTTGTATAATAAAAAAAATGTGAAAACTTCTAAGGGGGTGAAAAGTTTTGTGGTGTTGGTGCAGAGCTGACAACAGATTGGGGGCTGAGTGAGAGAAAGGGAGATCTCAGCTGACATCAGCATGAAGACATCCATTCCACTCCGCTGACAGACTGTCCTTGAGTTGAGATATGAAGGAGTTACTCCCTTAGCTCATGATGACAAGGACGCATGATTGAGAGAGACATTAGACTCCATAGGTCACAGGTTTATGGCTGGCTGCCTTAGGTTACCAGCAGTGCAAATCTGCAAGCTGAGAAGGCTCATGGTGTGTGTGAACCGATGACAGAACAACCCAATGTACTGTATGCTGGAACATTCAAGTGATGCTCAGTGTGTAGCAGTGCTATTTGAGAACAACTACAATTTACAGCTTTCCACAGGTTCACTGCACTACCCGACTACTGTTAGGAGGAAATCAAGGTGGCACACAATTTAATAAGGACACTGGTTTAGACAGAAGAATCTCATTTTATCATTTGTTTTCCACAGCTGATAAAAAATTATTTTCTTTTCACATTCTTTTTTTGATTACAATATTACTTCTGTCAAGGAGTACAGTTTTTCATAGATTGCAGGTTAAATAGCACATGCAAGGACTTTTACTGTACTCTGTACATGTGACAACATTGACCCTATGACCTTATGTTTTTTTAACACCATATTTTCTGTAAGCTTTAAAGTCTTTTCATGAATAATCCCTGAAATAAAACTGCTTCTTATATGTTAAAAGCATTATGTCAGACACCAATAGTCATAAAACAGTCAATATCACTTACATTACACACACCTTGGAAATTTTAACGACTAGCATAGCTGAAATACCTGGAGTTTCCCAGGAGGAAAATAATAACAACTTTAAAAATAAAAATAAATTAACAAACAATAAAGACTCACTAATGTGCTCGTCTTAATGTCTTGTATGTATATTATCATCCAGTTGACGCTCTGAATTGGCCAACTCTTTTTAATTTCAAAAACAAAAGGGGCGCGGCGGTACTCAAACATAAAAAATTCTGGCAGTTACCTCCAGTTCGCCTTCTGGTGGTTGTTCAGAGTGTCATCTGGATGATAACATGCGTACAAGACTGCAAGATTGTTACAGTCAGCTTTATATATAAGATATACTGTATCTATATATCTATATCTCTATTTATATATATACGATTGTTACAGTCAGCTTTACATATAAGATATATCTAAATATCTATATCTCTATCAATATATATATTGTGAGCTGCGAAGCTGATCGCACCCCCAGAAGTTACAGACGCCCCTGGGAAAACCCCTAAGAAACTTAGACAGTTTACCTTCACATTCCTCCTTTCCCTTTTAGCCGGCTCTGTCGCGTAATCTGCCTCTCGCACGGTGCTCCGCCTTCTTAAAAAGCCTGCACGGGCTTCTCTCAGTTTGTTAAACTGATTGCTTGCTTCTCCTTATCCCTCTCTCAGACATTCTCTCCTCTTGGGGAAACTGTCATCTCTGACTTGTCATGGAGGAGCACGTTTAAACTTTTGAAAAGAGACAAATGTTTGTTTGCAGTGTTTTGAATAAAGTTCCTTTCTTTTCTACAACCTCCTGTGTCTCTGTGCAAATCTGTGACCCAAGCGTGACAATATATATGGCGGCTCGAGTCACAAAGACGGAATGAGTCCCAAAAATAGTTGGGATGCCAACTCTATTTAATTTCAAAAGCAACAGGGGCGCGGTGGTGCTCAAACATAAAGAATGTTGGTAGTCACTTCTACCTCGCCCTCTGGTGGTCGTTCCGAGTGTCATCTGCATGATAACATGCATATAAGACCACAAGATCACCCCCCAGCCTACCCAGAAGGGGGTGGGTTAGGATTGATTTCACCCTACAGTATTTTTAGTCGACCAATGAGAAGCATGTGTATCAAGTTTCACGAAAATCGCTCCAGCCATTCGGAAGTGATGCTGGAACATACATACACATACATATACATTCACTTTTATATTATATAGATTGAACAAACTAGAACTAAACTTTTGACCCGGTCAGTATGTGGCATATCATCATGTGCTAGCTACTTGCATTAAAGAGCTGGTGGACCAAATAAAGAGGCAACTGAATATGTATTTATTTGCACATATTTACAAATACAATTAAAAGTGTGTTAATCTGCATAATGTCATGCAACAGCACACACACATACCATATATAACATAAAATTGGGCTGCACATTGACTAGCATTACTGCCTGAACAACTCCAGGAGCACAAATCCTGCTGATTACAAAGTGTATTTTGTCCTGGACTCACAAAACAAAAAATAAACACATTGTTTTTTTTGGAACAACGATGAGATGGAATTGTTATTGAGAGCAATGCATGAGTATAAGGCAAGAAAAGCGACTGAGAATATGTAATAAGCACAAACCAATCAGAATGTGATTAGAGTCTGCGTTTTTCAAAACTCTGTGTTTTCACTTCGGTGTGCCAGCAATTTTCAGAAATACTCTGAATACAAAATAAAAGTTCAGTACTAAAGAGAAACTTACAAATTTGGCTAAGGATTGTTCAGCTTAATGTCATATGAATAACAAATGGCCACATTATTAGGTCAGCTCTTTAGGTAGGACCACCTGTAGATTGAGCAAGGTGCTGGAAACATTCTTAAGGGATGCACATTTTTCTCCATTTTGGGTATTTAAAACTCTAGAGTTGCGTCAATAAAGGTATAACTAAAGTCTGAATTTTTAAATGAAAATGTAGTAATGTGGACATAACCCTAGGTTAGAATCCTTCACCTAGTCTTTTTCTTTGTGGAGACTGCACATTCTCCCTATGTCTGTGTGCTTTTTCGTTCTAACATTAGAGACACACTGCATAGGCTGCTTGTAGATTCCATTTTGTCCTTGTGTGTGTGTGTGTGTGTGTGTGTGTGTGTGTGTGTGTGTGTGTGTGTGTGTGTGTGTGTGTGTGTGTGTGTGTGTTTTTGGGTGTATGTTTAATTGGTCCCTATGACTGGCCAGTGCCTTGTCACCAGGGCTGTCTCCTGCCTTGTCCCTAATGTTCCTGGGATAGGCTTCAGAAAAGTCAAAAATGCAATAAAATTATTTCTTGTACAGCTCTCCTAAATGAATGTTGATACATACAAACATTTAGAAAGTTTAAATACTATATATACTTGCGTATAAGTCGGGTCTTGAAACCCAAAAAATTGATCATAAAATTAGACCCTGACTTATACATCCATTCGAAAATACAACACTTAAGTTTTTTTTTCTTATATCTTCTTGCCTCCTCCAATATCGCACCAGTTTCTTAGACAATTCAAATTTTTTTTGCTACATCAATGACTTTTAATTTAAAACCAGCTTCACATTTTCTTCTGATCGAACGCTCCATCATAGATAAGGGATGCTCATACGATAAAGGTGTATTAGGGTGTGAGATGCAAAAAACACAAATCAGTGCAAACGTCGCTTCGGAATAATTCGGGTACTACCATGTGGTCACGTAGGCACAATACATAGAAAAAAAAGCAATGGTTGCTGTCTCAGGTAGGCGTTAGCATATCGTAATCTCTTGTACCAATAGTGTGAGTTTTCCGCATTTAACTTATACGACCGACATTATAAAAATACCAGAAATTAAATGGTAAAATCAAGCCCTGACTTATCCATGAGAGAACTTATCCACGAGTATATACGGTACATCAAAACATACATATTAACAATTATCAAAGAGTAAAAAAAATAATTCATTGATTACAAGAGGAGCAGAAGAGAGTCAGTCACAATTCAAAATTCAAAGCTTTCATTTTTTGAGCAAATGCCTAACGGAGATTCACTATGAGGAGCCTAGTCAGGGTCCACTTCACTAACAGGCAAATTGTTCCCTTTTGGTTTTTGGTCCCCTTTAGCTAAAGTATTTCACTCCCACACTTTATTCTTAGAACTTCTGGGAGTCTAAATGGATGGATGGACATTTGTTTTGCTCAAGCTGAATCCGAATACAATATGTGATAATTGTCAAGGACCATAAACTTATTGTGCCGGTTTTATTATGTAACTAAATGTTTAACTGAATGATTGTTGTACACATCACTTAATATGTATAGAGTTATTATCAAATGCTTTGTAGATTTGGGTACAATGATAAAAAAAAATGTAATGAAATAAAAATCAAGTGTCTATTTTTTGGCAAATGTATAGTAATTCTGTGTTTGCTGCCTGCAGAGTCGCGATCAAAGCATTCAATGCTGTACCACCAGACTCTCAGTTTCTATACTTGAGCCAATAATCTGTTAACTCCCATGCAGTCATCTCCTTGACCTGTGACCAAGACTTCATTATATAAACATCCGCAATAGGAATCAGTTGCTGGCTCTATCTAATGCATGTTGTGGATTTACTGTACATTTGATGTTTATTTTTAATTTAGAAAAGCAACACCATACCTTTCTTAAATTTGCTTAATCCAATTCAGAATTTCAGGGGGTCAGAGTCTATGCTGGCTGCACTAGATACCAGGCTGGATATAGACCTGGCCTGGACCAGCCGTTCAGGTCCTCAACAATGAGTATCCTGGGAGCCAGATCACCATCAGGGAATTGCCCCACAATGCAGATAATGTGCCTCATTAGGGACTCAATGAACAATACAAGGTCAAACCAGCCTTACCCAAGGATTCTCTGAAGAGACACAGTACCGAAGGAGTCCATTCTTCATCTCAGGTCACTGGATAGCGTCCATGTCTCACAACCATATAGCAAGACAGGAAGCACTAGGACTCTAAAGACTTGGACCTTCATCCTTTTGCAATGATATCTCAAGTGCCACACACTCATTTCCAGCAACCTCATAACCCCCCATGCTCTCCCAATCCGTCTACTGACTTCATAGGAAGAGTCACCAGAGACATGAATGTCGCTGCCAAGGTAAGTAAATCTCTCGATGAGGTTGACACTCACTCCGCAGACATACACACTGCTGATGGCCGTGCCCAAGAGGTCATTAAAGGCCTGGATCTTGGTTTTTATCAGGACACTCGCAAGCCCAGACACTCAGACCCCTCACTCACTCCAAGCCTCCTTTGACTCCGCAAAGATCACAGCATCGTCAGCAAAGTTAAGATCAGATCAGATGCCCCACAGCTGCTGGATCCCACGACCTTGCCCAACACCCAGACCATGCAAACATTGAGCAAAGTAGGAGCAACAACACACCCGTGATGGAACCCAGAAACATCTGGGAAATTTTTCAATGGGGAGCATCCATTTTTTTAAATATATAATAGAAAATAGAAAACTCCCACACATATTCAACACACAAAAACACTTCACCAAAAACAAGATCCCCTTTTTGTACAAAGAATATCAAAGAACTGACATTAATATTGCATTACTAGATATATTTTACATCTAGTCAAAAAGATTTTGTGATGTGATAGCTGTTAGGATCTGTGGTGAGTTGAGCAGTCTGTGCAGTGTTTTCTCTTAATGTGTGGGGCATTTGTTTGAATTTATTTTAATTGCTAAGGTAACTGTAGCATAACACACGATGACACCACTGGAGATGCTATGGGTAGTACATTGCTGTGACATGCATGTCATTGTCAAATGCAGGCTCTGATCACACTGTGATGTGAGGGATAAAGTTCTGTCTGAAAAGCAGGGGACAAGGAAGGAATACTTGTATGGTTTTTGTATAAGCAGCATACAACCAGCACAAAAAATAACGAAATATATAAATAAATAAAAATTTGGTAATGAAAAAAAAGCTAATTTGCTGTGGTTTTGGAAGAAATGGGGGGCACAACAAATTAGGAAAATCATATAGGTGTTATGGCAGCAGGAATCTTCCTGAAGTCCTGCTCTCTTTGATCTGGTTATGGATGTGTTGAGTCGTGAGATAAAAGACCAGTCCTCCTGGTGCAGACTTTGTGCTGATGGCATTGTGTTGTGTAGCACCAGAAAAGAAGAAGTGGAGAGAAAGTTTGAAGAATAGAGAAGGACGTCTTTTTTTTTCTCAATGAGGAAATAATAACCACTCTTAAAAAGATTGAAAAAAAACCAACAACACTCCAAAATCAAATTATTCACAGCAAGTACATTCCAGACAAGGCTTCAATGCTTAATTCGATTCAATTAAATTAAATTAAATTTCCTTCACTCTGAAAAGAGGCACTATTGCTTCCTCTACGGGTGAAGAAAAGTATTGTTTTTACCTTTGCATTATGCATAAATAGTGGGGTGCTGTAAGATATTTTATAGTCGCAACTCTATATTAGAAATAAATTTATTTTGCATTAGGGGATTTCTTTTTGACAATATTTTTGATTAAATGAGGCTAGAGGTTGGCAGTCGCTGAAAAACAGAGAACAGTGAAGCAAATCAGTATATAACAATAAGAAACTGGCATGCTATCATTCTAATCTGATAATATAATATCTGTCACCACAGCCTTATATCAGGGCTTGAGGCTATAAATCTATGAGGTGTGTAATTGTAGCGAAAAGTCAATTTAATCCTGGTTGAACAAGTTTTGAAATATGTGCTACAAGATTCATTAATGCCCCCAGTCTTCTAGTGAAGGTTTGGTACTGCTCCATGATGGATGAAGGTAACTGCTGTATCACTGGCACCTGTTCAGTGTTGCCTTTGTATCTGCCAATTTTTAATGTTAAGGAATAAAAAGAAAAGAAATTTATGCTATCAGTAAATGTGTACTGGAGGAAGCTACTGTAGCTTGCATTTTTGCATGCTCTACAATATTTCTAAGCATAAAGGCGTACCTAAATAATGTAGACTGATGCACAAAGAAACAGAAAATGAAAGAATAAATAATAATGTTGAACGACCAATGCTAGAATTGTATTTAACAGCAGACATGAAGGATCAGATTATAATGACAGACTGGGGTGGACAAGTGCCCTGTCCAGGCCCCGGTTCCTGCCTTGCAAACAATGCTTCTGGGATAGGCTATGGCTCCATCACAATCTAGAATTAATTAAAGCAGTTTTGATAATGTGGTGTTATTATAATGATGTTGCAGCAGTTATCTAGTCAGGGTGAAATCCTGGACCAGCTTCTGTTTGGGTTGAGTTTATATGCATCCTGGAACACAGCCAGAGCAGATGAAAGGAGAAAAGACGGGAGTAGGTATGAAAAACATGACATTAGAGAAGATGAAGGGAGAGATCAAAAAGGTGGTCAGTCAGTAGCCTACTTAGCACTCTGTTTATCCCTGGAAAAAGCCAAAGAGGTTGAAATTTTTCAACAAGTAAAAGTATAATTATGTGCAAGAGAAACATGTAACTACCTAACCACCAACATAAATAGTGTAGAAGAAGTTTGTCTGGACTCCACTGATGTACTAATGCAGATTTAGTACACGTCCTTCCTGTCACATGTTTTGAAACAGTCACCAGCATACTGCCCAACAATCAGGACAGTAGAAGCATGTTTCTTTGCGTACTTTTCTTATAATACTTTTTTATGTTGGTTGAACACAACAGGATAAAATGTCAGTACCTGATCTGCATGATCAGCACCACCCATTGTGTTATTATAGACTACCATATCGCAAAGCTTAGCGACTTCTACATTTCCCCTGAAACGAGCATTGACAGTTGCGGCATTGTGAACAAAGCTTAAGGGGTTAACATCTTTCTTGTGTTTGCCCTTGATCACAAGGTTCATTTTACCTTTTTTTTTCACAAAGCTACTGTCACATCATGATGAAGCTTCACGAGACTGAATTCACCGGGCTTATCACAGCGGTTTGGTCCTACAGTACAGTGCTGTATGTATCAGTTACACTATCAGTGTCAATGTTTCAGTTTGTGCTAACATTGCCTTTCTGGTTTTTCATTTGCCATTGTGTATTTTATTGGACACCTGATGAATATTGATGAGTTATCTTTGAGTTACTATAAAGATGCAGAAAGCATAGAGATATTCATATTTTTTCAGCATGTTGTCATTTCATCTGCTAGATGGCAGAAGAATACTGTTCCGAGAATTACTCGCTCTTAACACTATAAAGTGTAAAGCACACATTGAGATCTCAAGATACCAGCCAACTTAAGATTGTAAGGATTGTTAAAATAACGGTTTCAGATCAAACTTTTAGTTACAGGACCTCAAAGCTGTGGAATGATCTGCCCACTTATTCAAGAAATGTTCCTTCAGTCTCACCTTTTAAAGACCTATTACTTTAATCCAGCATACCCTGACTAGAGCTTCCAAATAGTTGTGAATACTGCATATCTGTTTCTTAGTCATTTACACAGAAATTTAAGTATCACAATAATTTTAAACCATTGCTAACCCTATTCCATTCTGCATCACTTTTTGGGACCAGGACTGCCAGGCTGCTCTCCTGCATTTGGAAAGTTATCTTGGATAAAGAAGCTTTGGAATCATCGAATGGAAAGATTCTCCCATCAGATTGGATGGCCAGCATAGACTTCACTATAGAAAATTTAGGAGCGTTTAGGTGGCCAGTTGGTCGAGGTCTCTGGAACTCTGACTTTATTTTTAACTTTCTCTTTTACATTTAATTTACACTGTTATCAACTGACCATAATTCATAAATGAAATAATGAACAGACATTGTTGGTTTCCATTTATGTTTAATCAGTTCTACCTTGTTCTTTGTGTATTTAAACAAATCTGCATTTATATGTGTACCATTTCCATATTTAGTAGTTAGTATAATCTATTCTTGTATTTTAACTGTGAAATTTTCATAGCACTTCTGCACCTGTAATAACTGAAGAACACTATACAAAAAATCAGTTGTATTATATTGTATTATATGACACCCTGAGTCTGACTCGGTTTTAACCATAATTATATTCCGAGTCTGAGTTACTGTTGGGGTTGACACCAAGGATGTTAAGACATGGTGAAATATGTGATCGAAAGCTGAGAAAAAGCTCAGCTTCTTATGATTTTCTTACAAAGTGTCTTTGAAGCCCTGTGAAAGAACACAATCAGAAACTTCTCATCTGCAGCTCACTTCACAACGAAGAGCCACATTCCTTACCATGCACTTTCAGCTGTAACAGGAGCTGTGGTATTGGTCTGTGCATATATGATGAATAGTGAACTCTATCAAAACTCTTACATTGTTCTCCTCTCCTAATAAATGAATCTTAGACTGGAGAGGTCTGTTAGTTTTGTACATTGGAGATGACCCACTTAAAGATTTTCCAATGCTGTCTCTGCCCTAGTGTCTACGTAAACACAGGGAATTCCAGTTTCTGTATTACATCTTGCCTGAAGAAGCTTGCATATTGTAATCTATTCAGTTAGCCAATAAAAAGTGTCATTTTGCTTGAAAACTTGTAAAAAATGTGTTGGAAAGCAACAGTTTTTGAATCAATAGTAACTCTGTCAAAAATGTAAAGAAACTGTTAATTTCTTTACTTTGGCCAGTAAAAGTTTACATTTGAATGAGCTTCTCCATTTTAAAGAGAGTTCTAAAAGAATGGCACCTCATAAACTGCAAGTTTAACCACATATATAGCATGTTTCTTTGCACTGACCATGTTTGTTACACACAACCCACTTGGTAGTTGGGGACTGTTTGCAGTTAGTGGGCAGCAGAATGTCCATGTAGTGCTATCCTGACAGTCGTGACAAGTCGGATGCCTTGCGATGAAAAAATGTCTTCGGAGAAGCTTTCCACATCAGTGCTAGAGCCTACAGGTTCCACATCTTCTAATTGATTGTTACTATCTCTATCATTGTAATTATCATCAACATATTCATCTTGCAAAACATTTGTTTCAGCACATCAGCAGCTTTATACCTTTTTTGCGATGTCATAACTATAACACTATAACACTATTTTTTGCAAGCTGTTGCATCTAAGTGAAAAAAAAAATCTATGGCTATCCACTAGATGGCAGCACTGTAGGTAACTGAGAGGCGGCACCAAGCTCCCCAGCAAGTTGACTGCATCTATAGTGGCTGTGTACTGATATATGAGTTATATTGTACATATCAGTATATCATATTGACAGGCTAAATGAGATATGACTTAACTTGTACCTCGTTTCTTAACTCGTACTCGTATACTCGTATACAACATGCTGATCTATTGAGACTATTGAATTCCAGAATACACAAATGGACTGTTTGAACACAAAAATTCAGATTCCCTAAAAACTCATATTTCCTAAAATGCTGGTATTTCTGTGCATTACTTTATTGTATCTCGTCACTTGAGCTCTTTACTACCATTTACAAATGTTTAGTATACTTTGTCACAATGCGTAATAATACAATAACGTGAAATATAGTGTGCAATATTCTTTGTAATGTGCAATATTATTATATAATGTGCAATATTTTTTATCTCAGTTTGTCCATTGTCACACACCTGCACTTAGGAGGCAGCCAGCAAGCCCTAAGGTGAGTGATGTTGCAAGAGACAAGGAGTCGATTGTATGTACTAATGCCTCTCTCTCTCCATCAACAGAACTAAAGAAGAAAAATAACTTATCTTCAGTACTTCCGGTCACCCAAAATGACTACCATTCCACAATCCCAGTTCCATATTCCACCAATGACTTCACTTCCAATTTTCCCAAGATGATGTCACTTCCGGCTCCCCCTTACGATGCCACTTCCTTGTCTCACCATGATGACTTCACTTCCAGTCCCTCAATGATGATGTCATTCCTGTCAACCCACTTTTGATGTCATTTCCTGTAATCTCATTCATTGCCACCATTTTGTTATAAAAACACCTTGTTTTCATTGCTCTGTATCAAAGGCTTTGGTTTTTTGATCCATATCTTACTATTTTTTTTTTTGCGTCTTGTCCACGGACATTATACAGGGTCATTCCCCAGCTCTTTTTGAGACTTCTTGAGTCGTTTAATTCTATTACAACATGTACAATGTCTGTCTGTCTATGCTATTTTGTGATCCCGTTGTTGTGTAACGTGCACTTGTCTTATGTTATGTTCATACTGTATACTGTGCCTGGAGAAAAGCAATTTCGTTCAGCTGTGCACTTTATGTTGTATGGTCTGAATAACAATAAAGTCAATAAACAAAATAAATAATATTATTTTATGTTTAGTATGTTTTAAGGTCTGCGGTGGGCTGGCGCCCTGCCCGGGTTTGTTTCCTGCCTTGTGCCCTGTGTTGGCTGGGATTGGCTCCAGCAGACCCCTGTGACCCTGTAGTTAGGATATAGAAGGTTGGATAATGGATGGATGGATGGATATTTTAAGGTTTTATAAGAATATTCATCTGAATAAAATTTTCCAAAATGTTGTCCTTTATGATAACTGTAAGCAACAAACTATGCTTTCATTTAGTCAGTTACAGCTAGCCATATTCATAATTATTTTATATTAAATATATTTAAAATGAAACATCCTTAATTTGAACATCTTTTTGTTTACAGCTAGCTTACTTTAAGTTTTTTTAACTCAATTTTGTATTTAATTGCACTATATTCTTTTTTAATCTTCGCATACAGTAGACACCCAAACTTTTTAAGCAATGTGGGCTAAATTCACATCTGGGGCTCCTGCAGGATTAGGGGACCTGAAGCTTAAGATTCATTAGTAGATCCATCTCTGGGTGTGCGTGTGCTGATGACTGCAGGTGTTTCCGTGTTCTCCTGTCAGGTGTGGCTGTCGAATTAGTAAAAGAAAAAAAAAATCTGAAAAGTATACAAGTTAAAGTAATTGCTCTCAAGGTAAAATTGAAACAGTAAACTAATTCATTGCTGAAGTCACACAGAATGTTTCTCTGTTTTAAGATAGGCGACTTTGCAAACTCGTCAAATCTTCTCAATGCGAGATTTTGAAATTTCAAAAATGTGTAGAGTGCGCTCTATTTAAGATATCTGTCCTGACAAATTTCCCAGAAGACCATGTGTGCAAGATTTCAACAAAATAAGTGTACTGCGAGTTGAATTATTATACATATGGACAGACAGGCAAGGCTATCAGTGTAGTAACTTTGCAAATTACATGTGAATGTAATTAAAATGTGTACATATGTAATGTAACTCTTATGTAGTGACAGTGAAACCACTCTAAATCTAGACAGTTCAATTAAGGACTGTAAATAGTGAAGCTTTAACGTATTGTTAGATAAACAATTATTATTAGAACATTACAAGTTTATACAAAGCCCAAATTAACCATTTACTAGTAAATTACCTTAGAGATCAAGTAGTGTGTGACCATGAAAAAAAGCATTAATTTTGTTTTTATTCATGAAGTTACTATACACTGACTCAACTGTCGAATGTCCAAATGGGTGAGGCAGCTTGATGACTGAGGTCTTCAGGACTCTAAACAAATCAAAATCATATTATGTGATATCATTTACTGTTAAATTCTGCTCCGTACTTGTAAAATTTTAATTTTTATACTGTATTGAGGATTTGTTCTGTTCTGTGTATTGTATTGTATTGACCCCCTTCTTTTTGACACCCACTGCATGCCCAACCTAACTGGAAAGGGGTCTCTCTTTCAACTGCCTTTCCCAAGGTTTCTTCCATTTTTTCCCCACTAGGGTTTTTTGGGAGTTTTTCCTTGTCTTCTTGGACAGTCAAAGCTGGGGGGCTGTCAAGAGGCAGGGCCTGTTAAAGCCCATTGCGGCACTTCTTGTGTGATTTTGGGCTATACAAAAATAAATTGTATTGTATTGTATTGTATTGTATTGTATTGTATACAGTGGATTCACCAAGTATTCAGAGCTCTTCACTTTTCCACATTTTGTTATCTTGTGGCCTTGTGTTAAAATCATTTAAATTAATTTAAAGCAGCACTCAAATACCTAGAATGACAACATAAAAACAAGATTTTAGGAAAGTTATTCAAAATAAAAAATAAATACAGCAATCCCTTGTGATTCACGAGGGTAATACATTTTGGACCCATGATTACTCTATATTCCAAGTTCATCACACTACATAAGATATGCAGAATGTGAAAATCCACGAATACTTTTTGGGCCCTTGATTACTGTATACTCCAAGTTTATCACACTAAATAAGATATGAAGGATGTGAAAATCCACAAATACTTTTTGGGCTCATTATTACTGTATACGCTGAGCAGGCTCCTGTCAATCATGGAGAATCCACTGCATCCACTGAACAGGATCATCTCCAGACAGAGGAGCAGCTTCAGCGACAGACTGCTGTCAATGTTCTGCTCCATTGACAGACTGAGGAGATCGTTCCTCCACCACACTATGCGACTCTTCAACTCCACCCCGGGGAGTAAACGTTAACACTATACAAGATTATTGTCTATTATACCTGCCTCGCACTCTCCACTTTGCATTTTTTTAAAATTTGCACTGTGTTTTTATTGCTCTTTAATTTAATATTGTTTTGTATCAATATGCTGCTGCTGGAGTATTTGAATTTCCCCTTGGGGATTAATAAAGTATCTATCTATCTATCTATCTATCTATCTATCTATCTATCTATCTATCTATCTATCTATCTATCTATCTATCTATCTATCTATCTATTCTAAGTTCATCCCACCAAATAAGATGCAAAAAGTTCCAAGAAACGCAAGATAAAATGATCCCTGCACAAGAAAACAGTGTGTGTAAGACTGGTTGCTGAGACAAAGGTTTATGGTGTCCATCCGTCCGTTATCCAACCAGCTATATCCTAACTACAGGGTCACGGGGGTCTGCTGGAGCCAATCCCAGCCAGCACAGGGCGCAAGGCAGGAAACAAACCCCGGGCAGGGTGCCAGCCGGTTTATGGTGTTCCCCAGACAAAGTGCGTAGTTCAGCAGTTTGTTAGTGAACTGTAACTTTTCATAAAACCTAAATTATAATAAATTTGTGTGTATATTTATGGTAGTAAATCACAAAAATGTTTAATATTACTGATACAAAAAAACACTAAGCACAAAATTCTAAACACTCGTGACGCAGTCCAGTTTTGCAGATACAGATGACAATGATGCAGTAATGAAATGAAATCCCCTGTCAACCGCGTCCTGAAAGTTATGTTTTGTCCTACCATGATGCTGATGTATGTGAAGATTTGTAGAAGTTGGGAGCGCTCCCAGACAAAGATGTTTTCCAACCTGGACACATTCGGAGGAAACTGAAATCTGATGGGTGTCGTTGTAATCCAATTGCGTAGTGAAACAAAAAAAAAAAAAACAGCACAGATTGTCACCAATTGTTATGCCTCACTTTTAAAGCTAGCACCCTCATCTTTTACCCAGCAGCCCTCCCGGCAACTGCCAAAGCTGCCCAATGACGCAGTACTCCCATGGTTGCTGAGAGTTGCAGTCCATTTAAGTAGCAGGGCTAAAGTGTCATCTGCGGTTTTCCTCAACAGGTCGCAAACCTTGCAAAATAAGTTCTATTTAATTATTGATGATCAGTAGATCAGCTACCTTGTAAACCCACAAATCACAAGAGCCAACCTGTATCATGTTCACACAAGTATTCAGACCCTTTACTACTTACTGTACTTTTTTGAAGCCCCTTTGGCAGCCATTTCAGCCTGGAGTCCTCTTGGGTCTGACACGACAAGCTTAACACACTTGGATTTTCTGCCATTCTCCTCTGCAAATCCTCTCAAGCTCTGTCAGGTCAGATGTAGACTATTAGTGGATAGCTGTTTTCTGGAACCCAGAACCTAACATACTCTGGACTACCCAATGATGGTATGAATCTGTATGAAGCATGAGGCCTGAACTCCTTAGTATAGTTACCCCGGTCTGAGAAATAAAGAAGGTCACCATAAATTGCTTTAAAATGAAATATAAAACATGGACAAGGCTATGTCTTGAGTTTTCTTTTTGGTGGTCGAAGTGCCCCTCAGAAGTCACAATATATGTAAGACCACTATCATAATCTTTATTTTCATAATTCTGACAAATGTAAGGGCATATTAAATACAGAAAGGAAAAAAATCCATTTGTGAGAAGATTTTTTAAATAATTAATGTTCCAAAATGCTTTTATTGCATGCAATCACAAAAGCAATTAAATATAATCAGAAAAAAATATCACCCAAGAGAAGGGGGAAAAAAATCATCTCCTGAAAATCTCTGAAAAAAAGAAGAGATGATGGTAATAAAAGGCAAGGGAGCAAATGAAATCCGATTTTAAAAGAACAAAGGGGAGAAAATGTTTAAAGACATATGACTGCACACACCAAATGTTAGCAAAAAATCCTGCAGTCATTAAATAGGAATTAGCCAAGGGGAATTACTGTAAAAAAATCATTTTGGCAATTTCTTGTTCATCATTAAAAATACATAGCGCGGGCAGCCCTTCTAGTTCTCGGATAATGTTGGTTGGAAAAGTACAAGATATTAGAGATGTTTCATTTATTACATGGCTTCAAGTCACATATAAATTCCACAGGTTTGTTCCGATAGCCATGTTCCAAGTCAGAAAGGTCTCTGGCTGGAAACATAAAGCTTGAAATGTACTCTATAAGATTGCTATATTGTAAGTTTTTTTTTTCTTTGGATATCACAGGATTTGTGAGTGTTGTAGTTGTTAGAATTGCTGCCTCTTGGATCCAATGCCCTCGGTTTCAATCCAGGTCCAGTTCTTGTCTTAGTGGAATTTACAGGCAAGTCTTCTTAATTTTCTCCCAAATCCCTAAAGATATCTAAACTGAGCCCATTGTGATTGATCATAGGTAGTGTGTGTGTGTGTGTGTGTGCCCTGTGACAGACTGGCACTTTTGTCCAGATTTCCTTCCTGCCATATGCCAAGTGCTGCCTCGATAGCTTTTGACACAACTGTGACTCTGAAATGGATTAATCAGTTTTGAGAATGAATGTAATGCAGGGGTGTCCATCTCAGGTTCTGGTGGGCCACAGTGGCTGCAGGTTTTCATTTTAACCATCTTCTTAATTAGTGAGCCATTTTTGTGGCTTATTTTGCCTTAGTTTTTAATTGACATGACTCAGGCCCCTTAGTTGTTTCTTTTTCCTTAATGAGCAGCCAAACAATGATGAGACACAAAACAAGCAGCCACATGACCAGCTAACCTGAAAATAAAGGTCTTGGTCATGTTGGTCTGCTCCGGTCACCAAAACATCTTGACGGTGGTCTTAGAAAAAACAGAAAATCAACAGTCTGTTGTGGTAGAACAGGGCAGCAACAAGTCATGATATTCAATAACGGGTTTAATGAACATCTAGAATCGGCTTCTCATTATGAAACTGTTTGGAGTGAAATTGGCTGGAGTTTGACGTTCCATTTCTGTTTGGCTGCCATTTAATGAAGAAACAAATCAATTCAGAGGACTGAATTCTTAAAAACAGGGCTATTAAAATGAAGGGAAAAGGAGTTAATTAGCAATGAAAACTGCTTGCAGATTAGGGAAAGGGTTAGAATGAAAACCTGCAGCCACTGTGGCCCACCAGGACTGGAGCTGGACACCCCTGATGTAATCTAACTTTTTCCAAATCATATTATGTGATTAGCAAGTTGACATGAACAAAATGATTAACACAAAATTGAATTCACAGCAAAGCTCTGTGTTTCGCTTCACAGATAAATATACAAAATAAATTGTGTTTCACTTCCAGCAAAATTTGTGTTAGATGCACAAGAAGAAAGGTGTTTATTTCCTATCTGGAAGTGTGTTCATGTATTAATTCTACGTGTGTCTACCTTTCAGGTAATTGTACTTATAAGCACAAACAGTTCTACATAGGAGCACTTGATAGACTGATAGAGTGCGTTAATATCTCTTGGGATTAAACTGTTTCTGAACCATGAGGTTCATGCAGGAAAGGCTCTGAAGCATTTGCTGAATGGAAGAAGTTCAAATAGAATGTGCGCATGGCTGAGGCAGCGTGTGCTAGAAGCTGTACCCTGATAATTCTGTCCGCTCTTGACACAATCTGTGCTAGAGCTTTTTGATCAGCAGGCTTTGAGCTGTGATTCCACATTCAGATACAGTGGGTTAAAATACTCAATGGTGCACTGAGAGTAACAACGCCAAAGCAGCTATGGTATTTGGAATAGTCTGGCCATTCTGTGTACCATTATATTGTTACAGGCTGATTACAATCAGATGCCTTAAACTAAAAAACTTTATGCAATGAATGTCAGTGTATTTTATAAAGCTGCATCAGGGATGTGAATCTAAAAAATAAAGGGAAGCCACCCAGGAAAATTAGCACTGCTTTGACTCTGGGTGCCACCAGTTTGCAAAACCGAGCCAAAAACTTGCATATGCTATGGTTTGAGCTGGCGTGAGAATGTGTATGGCTTTACTCCAAGTGTAGTTTTTATACATTGTGATGTGAGCTTGAAAATAGGTGTACGCCACATTTTTGTTTATACATGAAGCCGCAGGAAGTTTGCATATTCTCAAGTAGAATAAGGCAGTTGCTACATACTGTAAATGGAGGGCAGTAGATTGTTTGCCAGTGACTTTATGAGTAGTGAGTCTGCCTATAAAGAAAACATAGTAATGTACACAACGGTGTCTTTTAATGTGGCTAGTATGCAGCATGTCACATTTAAAAAATATCTACTGCAATCCTCAGTGGTGATGTGAACAAGAAGAGTGAATAGAACTGATTTTACCAGTGTGGTACAGATTACATGCTTTATGAAACCACACAAAAGAACAACAGAAGTGTGAATGAGGCATTAGGAAGCAGTATTACTTGTGTCAGGCATGAGTGCATAGGGGACACCTGTAGGGCTCTGATAAGGTAAACAGTACCATTCAAACAAGGATGACACAGTTGCTAATATATTCCCTTATTCCCTCTGTAGTCCTGAAGAACCCTCAGAAACTGACTGAGGTCACTTCCCTTGTTTCTTCAGATGTTCTGCCTCTTATGGATCTCACAGTATAATAAACCTGACTACGACCAGAAGTGGGCATTCATTACTGGACCAGAGAGGATGAGACACAGAGGTCTTACCTTGAGGCAGTTGCAAGCCTGATCCCCATTTGTGTAAACTGGCCGTGGCCATTGAACTTTGAGATTACGTTCTTAGTTGAAATGTTTTTTTTCTTTTTTTTGCTCCATTCAACAGGGTGAGGGGGTGGTACCCTAAATTGTTCCTTAGTCTAACACTTGCTTTCCACTACAATCACCTTTAAATCTCTTCAGTAAGTTTTGCAACTGTGAAATTGCCTACAAAACAATATTTAGTGTCAGTTTTACAAAACTGCATGCAAATCGAAACTTGCCTGTACTCATCACTATTAGCTGGCTTCTCAAGCAATTCAACATTGTATTTGTCCCACCTGAGTGGAATCTTATGAAAGATGATAATGGAGTGTTTCTGCAGAGTTTTTTTATGTAAGTTTTCAGGCACTGAGAGCATCAGTGAATAAATGATATGGAAATTGGGGCAAGGAGCACAGTACATCAGTTAAGCTAATTTGTGTTTTCTATTAAGTTAAATAATGTTCTGTATTTTAATGTATTCTTGTTTATTATGGTGACTTATTGAATGTTGGTTAAACAGGCACAATTTACTGGATTCTGTGCATGTGATCTTATTTTGGAGGAGTTAAGTGGATAGGACTGGTGAGTTGTGCTGTTTTGAATGGCATGATTTCATCTAAATTTTTCTAATGTTCTAATCTGACAGTACCATAACTGATACTACTGACAACCCTCCAGATTCAAGCATCTTAGAGAATATTATTTCATAATGACAACATCATTTCAGAAGGGACAAATTATCATCTTGCTGTTTTTGTCTTTTAAAGCAAACTGTGATGGAATGACATTTTGACAAAAGAGTTGTACCTATTAACTCTGTACATACCCATTAACAAGCCTCCCATATTCTCACTGAAATACGATGGGCTGATAAGCCTGTTTTACTTGTTACTGGAGACAGCCGAGGCAAAGAATGCAGCATTCAGCACGCTAGGGTGATAGGATAGGATTTAAAGAATTATACAACATCTTTCATCATTTTATTTTCATGTTGCTTTTTAATGAGGGTCGTGGTGACAACATGTTGACCAGGACAAACTGGGCCACTCAGTCCTAAAGAAACTGTTCCACCTTCTCCTGAATAAGGTCCAGATGCTCCTGTGCAAGTCACGAGGTATAATCCCTTCAGACTGGTACATCTCCTGTGGGATGAAACTGGGGACAGTTCTAACTACTTGTGAATTTCCCCTTGGGATTAATAAAGTATCTATCTATCTATCTATCTATCTATCTATCTATCTATCTATCTATCTATCTATCTATCTATCTATCTATCTATCAAAAACTATCTCAACTGGCTCCTGTCATTCCGGAGAAGCAGCATTTTCTATTCTGGGGTCCTCGCATGCTGCTGAGCTCCTCACTCTGTCAAAAGGAGATGAGCAGCAAACCTCATTTCAGCTGCTTGTATTCATCATCTCGTTTTTTTGTCACTACCCAAGCCCATTGAGAGTAAGAATCTATTAATATTAATATTATTATTATTATTGTATACTTGGCTGATTCCTTAAAGATGACTTACAAGTTTCAGAATACAGATATATTAAACAGTTTTATTACAGGTTGGTAAAATTAATTCTGAGGGTCATATACTGAGTCGCAGATGGGACTGGAAGGATTTAAGGTCCACTGCCTGAATGGCAAATAAAAGGCCTCATAGAAGAACTTAACTTCTTCTTCACAAGAGAAATAGCTCATTTACTCTGAAGTCCCCCTATACTGCTGAGCTCCTTATCCTATGATAGAGGATGAGCGCAGAATACTCATTTTTGGCCATTTTTGTACTCTGGATCTCATTGCAATGAACAAGGTAACAATCTGTATTCTTAAAGACATGGACTCAGCCAGGCATGAAAATTATGACAAAAGAATCTTTGACATATGCATTACCTTGCAGTGAATCCAGACTTTAAAAATCTAATTCCGTCTTACAAGTGAATTGTTTCGCTAATAGATTTTGGTCTGATGACTGGGCAGGTAATAGAATTAAGAGAAGAATTCATTCTCATGTTCCTGAATCCATTGCCAAACTCTTCCAGTCTTGTGGCACAGAGCATTAGCCTGATAGAAATGCACATTGGTAGACAGCTATAATGCCGACATGAAGAGTTTCATGTGATCGGCAGTGGCATTAATTTTTCTTGTGACATTCAAGCATTGCTCTACTCACATTAAGTCCCCCAGTAACTGCCGTTAAAATACACCTCACACCCTTACACCACCATCAGTGCGAAACTTTAGCAAACACCCCTGGACACATGGGATTTCTGTTCTATCCTGATCTAGTGTTCATTTGCAGGATCCAGGATTCATTGTTTAATGTCAAGTACTTGTGTAGCTGCATTTGTCCTAATTTATCACTTCATTTGTTCCAATTTATCAATTTAAGTTCTGCAGCTTTTAGTTTGCTTCATAAGATGATTCAGGCAATAGTGTGATGCATGTTCGAAATAATTCCACAGACCAAGTATCCTTCTTTTTAAAAGTTTTAGTAAAATTTCAAAGCAAAACGGTTCACACAAAAACAGAGTAATTGGTATTACAAAGAAAAGTTCTTGTTTAAAGAAAGTTCTGTTTAAGGCTTATTTTACTTGTTTCATTTCTTTAAGTTTAAACAAACAGTCAAAGTTTACGCACATTAAGCACAGTCAGAAAACTGTATGCCAATCTTCTATATGCAAATATATCTAACAGTCTGGGTCTGTATCGAAGGAGTGACACTTCATAGGAGTGGCATAACATAGGAGTGACATAAATTCCGTATTAAAGGAGTGACATTTTATTGGAGTGACATAACGATGGAGTGACAAATTATGATTAAAATCACAGAACTGAAAGTACGCGCGCCCAAAAAATCGTTGTCGCCTCACCTACCACTTGGATGGTTGGTTGGATGGTTGTCACTCCTTTGAAATTTATATATGAGGTTTCACTCCTTTGTTATGTCACTCCTATGACATGTCACTCCTTTGAATAGGACCGAACAGTCCATGCTAGCAGTAAGACTATTTCCTAACTGGCTTACGCAACTCTCCGTTTTACAGATATAGCAAAGAAAGTTCTATTTTTGTGTTAACTTACAGGTGGTAAAAGACTATACCATAATCTAAGTAACTACGAGAAAGTGACATTCTGTTATTGAAATTAAGCAAACACTTAAATTAATTTAACATTAAACATTACTTTCTAAGATTGGCGCTTACAACTTTTGATCCTAATCTCATTGTAACTCCACATTTTTGTTTGCTGGTGTGAAAATTTTGTATATAGGTTGATAAATATTTTATATGTCTATATTTGTAAGTCAGACAATGCAAATGTAATATTAGTGTTTTATTTCATTAATATGCTTTCATATCTAATCCAAGAGTATTTAGGACTGAGTCAGGAAGTGAATTTTATGACAGGGTTGAGGGAAGGGCCTAAAACCAGTTTGGCAAGTCATTGTCTGGAGTCATTGTCTCTCAATCAAACCCAGAGGAAAGCCAAACTACCTCATTGACACCTTCACTCAACAAATGGTTTTTGGGGGCAGGTGAGGGATGTGTCGCACCAGAATTCTATTCTATTCTATTCTATTCTAAAGTTGGCTGTGTGAAAGAAATAACCGGACACACAACAAAGGTTTGGGGTAGTCACCCGTATAGTTTCCCTGGCTGCAAAAGGCTTAAATTTACATACAATGTGTACAGGTTAGAGTCCAAAACAGAACTGTTTAAGTATGGAGGAGGTTTTTATAGGTGGTTCAAAGGAAGTGACATCCTTGGGACAGAGACAGGAGGGATTTCTCGTGGTTGGTCTGTGAAGAGAAAAGAGAGCAGGCTTAGTGCACCCCACCGCCCCCTGGCCTGGCATGAAATTGGCGTTTCCTGGTCCCTTTGGTCAATTCCCAATTCCCAAGAACACATGTATGACAGCTGTTTGGTTTTAAATAAGAAGCCATTCTCTTCCACAACACCCTATTGACCGTAGGATTTGAATAGAGGATGTTTAAATTTGCTTGCTTTACCTCTCCCTCTCTCACACACACCATCATGATGAAGGAGCATTTCACACACCGTAGATTGAAAAGAAGACCACACTGAGAAGCACAGCTCAGCAGCCATATTTAGACAGGCATGTGGCCTGTCCTGAAGAAAGCTAGAAAATGATAACTAGAGACATTTAAAGTAACTGCAAGTCTGTGTGCCACTTGAAACTACATATCAGCATTTATCAGGTTGTATGGTTGCCAGAGTTCACTTGTACTTTGCTTATTGCTATTATTTACGAATATTATTTATAATACATTATTTAAAGTGTAACTTAACTCCTCCTTGTATTTTACCCTATATAATTGCCTGAGGTAATAGATGTAGAAGGGAAGGTGGGGAGAAGTTATAAAGTACAATACCTGATAAACAGTACTAAATTTATGAGATTTGAGGCATTCTGACAAAGGTTAACCAATAAAGAATACTAAAGGGGAAAGTAGAATAATATAGAGCTCTACCAAGACAATACAGTGACACAACTGGAGCTCAGAAGTCGGACTGTGAGCAGCCTTACTCATCCATGAAAAAAATTCAGCAGGACTGTTGCAGATAGCTGTCACACAGGGGTATTTTCAGAATTGGATTAGACAGTACATGAATTATAATTCTGTTTGTAGTCAACCAGTTGGAACTGTCATTAAATTATATCTCATTAAGATTCAGACCAGAAGTAGCCCTGCTGAGTACCAGTCTGTTTCTGAGCACAAGACCACCACTGGCTGGATGCTTTTTGGGGTGACAGCCCCTTTTCATGTCTCCCCTGACACTGCTGTTGCCAGTTTGTTGTCCCTTATACATTCATTCCACACTGATTGGCACTTACCACCTTACTGAATTTAAAATCATTTATATTTCTTTCCATTGTAGCTCAGTATAGCATACAGAAATGGCCAACTGATATCCATTTATCTTTCATAACCAGGACCAGTGATGAACATAAAAGCTGAGTTTCACTTCTCATACAGTTTCACCAAACTGACGTCCAAATGTGTTTGAAGCTGATTTTGCAATTGTGAAATGTCTAACTCAGTAAAAAAAGACTTCTTTGGACATTTCAGCATGTTTTTGGAGTTAAAAATATTGAATGCTAGTCCCTAAAACTTCTTTCACACTTTCATATTTACCTGCATTCTGCATGTTAAAACACAAATAACAGCTGCACACCAGTTAAATCAGTTCTATTTGTTTCTCTTATTCACATCAATGCTGAAGAGAGCTGTACATTTTATAAAAATCTGACTCGTTGCATATTTTCTCACACAAAGACACCCTAAAATGCACCAGCGTGTGTAACGGAGGTTAAGTAGACTTCTATTTACAGCCATCCAATATTGTTTATTCATATTTTTTGTTGTTTTAATTAGATTGTGAGGGCTAAAGGCCCAAAAATGTTTTGATAACTTTAATTTAACAGGAAACATGGTTATTGCAGAGCTGGGAGGTAGTTAAAATCATCAGTAAAAAGGGGCACATGTGTCTGGGCGAGCTCTCACTTCTGTAATGGCCGCTGTGAGGTGGGGGAATGTTCTGTTGGCTTCTTATAGCATTTTGTTTGTTAATAATACTTATTGCTTTAATATTTAAATGTAAATATATTTTGTATTACAGGGCATGCAGGTAATTAGATTCTGTGTATACTGTATTTTGTACTGCAGAAAAATAAAGAATTTACGACATGTTGGCCAAACCCCTTTTTGTGGCATCTACACATAAACCACAATGCAGAGGGCAACCTGAAATGGACGTTATACATGCACATTACTGCATTTTCTCAACAAGAAAACTACAGTAACTGTACAGAAAGCCACTTGCCAAGCAAGTCGTTACCGAACAACTGCCCCTTCCAGTTTCTTCATTCCTGAAGAAGAGCTTGTGTGTAGATACACTCCATGCACAGTGGAGACTCAAGTTTCCCTTCTGTCTCTGATGCATTTTTAAGACTGTGATTGCCAAGATTGTACCAGTAGAACAACCACAATATGCGGCTGATGGCTCAACAAAATGTCTACATGTGGCAGAAAATGAGCCCAGTGATTTTTTTATTTTTACACTACAGATCTTTATATTAACACTATGTGCAATATACTGTACTGACATACTGTACTGTAATGTGGGTGTGGGACTGACATTCTATCTTTTAAGTCATTGTGGTGTGTGTTAGATAGATAGATAGATAGATAGATAGATAGATAGATAGATAGATAGATAGATAGATAGATAGATAGATAGATAGTTTCTATCTATCTATCTATCTATCTATCTATCTATCTATCTATCTATCTATCTATCTATCTATCTATCTATCTATCTATCTATCTATCTATATGACAGGAAGACATATGCAGACAGAACTAAACACCTTTTTCGTCAGTCATTGGCACAAATATTACTGGAAGAGAAATGCAGTTCATTTTGTCAATTAGGAATTGGATTTTTCATGAATTGTTTTGATCATCACAAATTAGAACTGCCTGTACGGATGATGCTTTCACTGATGAACTAGTAAGTCACTTGAAATAGGTTAAAGGTTCATATGCATTTGTATCACAAAAGACTATGATGAAGCCACAGTACATTAATAATAATCATCATAGTCATCATCATAACTATCCATTCCACTCTGACACTGTTGCATTACCAACTGTAATATTCTACTTCAATGCAGAGTTTAATATAATTTGCTTATTACAAATATACAAAACAACAAAAAATTGTGATGATTGATCTTGTGGGCAGGAGGTTTACAGACAGAAAAAAATGTATTAAAGATGGTAGGTAACAAAAAGGGCTTAAACCAGAGAATGAACCATGTATGTCATTGAGCCAGGGTAGTAGAAATGGGTGTTAAGCCTCATTATTGTATCAGATGTATCAGACGTTTTATAGACAGAGTCACATGGAAAATGAAGTAATACTGAAGATGCAGCCTAGATTGAAGTACATGTTATTCTTCAAGCCCTCAGATGCTAGCAAAGCCATAAAAGAGAGTTAGGCCAAATAGGCCTCCTGTTGAGGAGAGGAAAGCATACAGTACCAGCATGGAGGAGCCGGATAAAGGTATTGTTATTACAGGTTGAGTAGGCCTAATCCAAAACACCTGGAACCAGATTTTGGATATTTTGGGATATTTACAAATACATAATAAGATGTCTTGGGGAAATGCAGCCACCCCAGCTACTTGACGACTCATGAATATAATAATTTATATTGTCAGCTGTTATTATAGAGTGCATTGCCATGACAAACATATTAAACCTCTAAAGTGATGAACATGACATACAGACTCTATTTTAGTTTTCTTTGTAAGAGGGCCAGTGCTGCATATTTGAACTGAAGAATGGAAATCTGCAACTTTAAGCAACTGTACACAAAACTTCCAATTTTATAAATCTGACCCAGAGTATGGAATTTTCTACTTGTGGCACCCTATTTTTTTTTTTTCTTTGTTTCCTGGGTGCCACATTGTACTTTTCAAATGTTGCACAGGTGTTCACTCCAATGCACAGCATCTGTCCGACATCGCAGTGCTTCACAGTGGGCCGTCCGCTCCTTGACAGACGATTGAGAGTTATAGAACTTCATAGGCACTTGCTGCTTCACGGGGAACCCCAACCCCAGTCATCAAGCATGTACTTTAATTTCATTGTGCTTTACATGGAAGCAGCCCGCTCCCTCCTGAAAGCTGGTTGTCAATAATATATTGTACCTTTGTGGTGCTTGGTGCTTCATGGGAGACCAGATACACCCTAACCCCATGCAAAATAAATAAAGCTGTTTTGAATCTGCACATATGATGTTCACATCCACTCAGCAGTAAAAAAAAAAAATAAAGGGAAGATAAGTGGCCACTAAAAATGTTTTGGATTTTAGAATTTTCGATTAGGGATACTCAACCTGTACTATTATTTGTAAACCACTTTGAGCTGTACTTAATATACAGTATGAAATGTATTATATGAATGTTTTTCTTCTTAGTCTTTTTATTTTTTCTTCTTATGTAAATAGTATATTTTACGAGTGGTGAGGCACAGTGGTCAACACTGCTGCCTTGTGGGTTCAGTGTCCTGGGCTTAAATTCCATGTCTGGATGTTGTTTGTATGGAGATTTTCCCAGTATCTGTGTAGGTTTCCTTGCAGGTAATCTGGTTTTCCACCCGCTTCTGGGTAGGTATTCGAGCTTTTGAATTGAATACTCACCTTTACTTTACATTCATTAGTATAGCATTCTCTATTTATTTCAAAAGTGTACTCCTGTGTGAACCCGTTTGTGCACTGGTCTGGTTTTCCGAAAGTATTTATTTAACAATATTTTGGCATACAAGCGGATTACATAACATATCTATTTAGCGACATGAGTACATGGCAATGGAAAAGATACTGAAGACTTCTTTAGTAAATGTTCAAGCAGCTTGTTTAGTTTGGAAACAAGCTGTAATAAGGACTAAGACTGACTGACAATCCGATAATCACCATAACCTGGACTACTACTTTTTTTAAGCAAAATACACTCACCAGCCACTTTATTAGGCACACCTTCCTAGTATCGGGTTCAGAACTGTCGTAATTCTTCGTGGCACAGATTCAACAAGGTGCTGGAAACATTTCTCAGGTATTTTGCTTTATATTGGCATGATAGCATCATGCAGCTACTGCAGATTTGTTGGCAGCACATCCATGATGAGAATCTCCCATTCCAACACATCCCAAAGGTATTACACTTATTTGAGATCTGGTGACTGTAGAGGCCATTTGAGTACAGTGAACTCATTGTCATGTTCAAGAAACCAATTTGAGATGATGTGAGCTTTGTGCCATGGTGAGTTACCCTGCTGGAAGGAACCATCAAGAGATGAGGACACTGCGGTCATAAAGGGATGGAGATGGTCAGCAACAAGACTCAATTAGGCTTTGGCATTTAAACGATGCTCAGTTGGTACTAAGGGGCCCAAAGTGTGCACAAGAAATTATCCCCCATTACACCACCACCAGCCTGAACCATTGATACAAGACAAGATGGATCCATACTATCATGTTGTTGACGCCGAATTCTGACTGTACTATCTGAATGTCGTAGAAGTAATCAAGATTCATCAGACCAGGCAACATTTTTCCAGTCTTCTTTTGTTCAATTTTGGTGAGTCCATAATGAATTTTACCCTCTGTTGCCTGTTCTTAGCTGACAGGAATGGCACCTGTTGTGGTCTCCTGCTGCTGTAGCCCACCTGTTTCAAGGTTTGACGTGTTGTGTGTTCAGAGATGCCCTTCTGCATACCTCGATTGTAACAAGTGCTTATTTGAGTTACTATTGCCTTTCTATCAGTTCAAACCAGTCTGGCCATTCTCCTGTGACCTCTGACATCAACAAGGCATTTTCAACCAGAGAGCTGCCACTCACTGGATATTTTCACTTTTTTGGACAATTGTCTGTAATCCCTAGAGATGGTTGTGTAAGAAAATCCCAGCAGTTTCTGATATACTCAGACTAGTCTGTCTGGCACCAACAACCATGCCATGTTCAAAGTCACTTAAATCACTTTTCTTCCCCATTCTAGATATAATTATGTTTGAATTTGAAATGACATATTTATTAGCCTGTGGAAATGGAAATTAGCATGGGCAACAGTCTGAGAGAAAAAAAAAAAACTGAATTTTGAAACATAAACATTGCATTTGTTTTAGAATTAACAGTCATTTTTTTAATTGTTGTTGATTCCACATGGAGAAAGGCCTTTAAGTTTGGGATGCATGTCGCAAATATAAAACATAAGAACAAGAAGAGAAAATCTTCACCATCCTCCAGACAAGATCTCTGTATTCCCACTAATATTGGCACTCCCACTTGGACAGAGGCAGTGGCGCTGTAAGAATTATGTTTCTAGACTTCTCTAGCGCCTTCAACACCATCCAACCTCTGCTCCTTAGGGACAAGCTGACAGAGATGGGAGTAGATTCATACCTGGTGGCATGGATCGTGGACTATCTTACAGACAGACCTCAGTATGTGTGTCTCGGGAACTGCAGGTCTGACATTGTGGTCAGCAACACAGGAGCGCCGCAGGGGACTGTACTTTCTCCGGTCTTATTCAGCCTATATACATCGGACTTTCAATATAACTCGGAGTTCTGCCACGTGCAAAAGTTTGCTGATGACACTGCTATCGTGGGCTGCATCAGGAGTGGGCAGGAGGAGGAGTATAGAAACCTCATCAAGGACTTTGTTAAATGGTGCGACTTAAACAACCTACAACTGAACACCAGCAAAACCAAGGAACTGGTGGTGGATTTTAGGAGACCCAGGCCCCTCATGGACCCCGTGATCATCAGAGGTGACTTTGTGCAGAGGGTGCAGACCTATAAATACCTAGGAGTGCAGCTGGACGATAAATTAGACTGGACTGCCAATACTGATTCTCTGTGCAAGAAAGGATAGAGCCGCCTGTACTTCCTTAGAAGACTGGCATCCTTCAACATCTGCAGTAAGATGCTGCAGATGTTCTATCAGATGGTCGTGGCGAGTGCCCTCTTCTACGCAGTGGTGTGCTGGGGAGGCAGCATTAAGAAGAAGGATGCCTCATGCCTGGACAAACTGGTGAGGAAGGCAGGCTCTATTGTTGGCATAGAGCTGGACGGTTTGACATCCGTAGCAGAGCAACGGGCACTCAGCAGGCTCCTATCAATTATGGAGAATCCACTACATCCATTAAACAGTGTCATCTCCAGACAGAGGAGCAGTTTCAGCGACAGACTGCTGTCACTGTCCTGCTCCACTGACAGACTGAGAAGATCATTCCTCCCCCAAACTATGCGACTCTTCAATTCCACCAGAGGGGGTAAACGTTGAACATTATTCAAGTTATTGTCTGTTTTTTTACCTGCATTTTTTATTACTCTTTAATTTAATATTTTTTGCTGCTGGAATATGTGAATTTTCCCCCTGGGATTAATAAAGTATCTATCTATCTATCTATCTATCTATCTATCTATCTATCTATCTATCTATCTATCTATCTATCTATCTATCTATCTATCTATCTATCTATCTATCTAGAATGAAGACCTCTGCGGACTGAAGAAACTCTTTAAGCAGTTCTACACCCAGACTTGAAGCACTCCATCCTCCTCATCATCTGTATCCTTACAGAAAGAATCAGTAAAATACTCTTTTAAATATAGTTATATTTACATAATTAAACTTTTGGTTTTATTGTGTTTTGGTAATTTATATTGTTCAGTTGGGCCAAAGTAAATTGTTAAGAGCACCTATTGTAGGAGATTGTCATATTTCCCACAGGGGTTAGGGGCTGGAAGGGACACACTTGAGTGACGCTTAGGTCCGAGGACATCAAGCAGAAGAAGCTTAACTCATGAGCTGTAATAAAGCAATTACACAGAAGTCTCTGTTTGGTTAAAGCAGGCTATCCAAGTGCAGATAAAGCTGTACACGTGGGTTGCTATAAAGAAATTAGATTTAGCATTCATGCACACACCAAAATTAAACACAACTACAAAGTGTAGGTCAACCAAAAAAAAAAAAGAACCAAGAATCGTCCACAATAATATTCACAAGTTACGTTAAATTTGTTCACGGACATTTTTCATTGTTTGTTGTAGTCCAGCATTTCTCTCGGACTGTAGATGCCTGTGCTATCAGAATTTTTGTTATCTCTGATCTTCGTGAAAACATGGGATTAAAATTTTTTCTCAGTCACTACAAACTACATGAGATAAGTAACATAATAAAAACAATATACTTTTTGGATGTAGTTTTGCTTTAAATGTTATTGCTTCTGATTTTATAAATGTATATTTAAATGTAAGGTCTAAGAAGACAGACAAAGCCCTTGATTTACCAGTCAATGTACATTCCCACCCTCATCTATGGTCACGATCGGGATTGGGATCGAAAGAACTAGATCAAGGATACAAGCAGCAGAAACAAGCTTCCTTTGCAGAGTGAGTCAGGTCTGCCTTAGAGACACTTGAGGAGCACAGACATGTTGGGAGAAGCTCAAAGCAGAGCCGCTGCTCCTCCGTATGAAAAGGGGCCAGTTGAAATAAGTTCGGACATCTGATTAGGATGCCTCCTGGATGCCTCCCTGGGGAGGTGTTTCTGGTGTGTCCATTTGGGAGGAGACCTCAGGGAACACCTTGGGAATGCTGGAAGATCCTATCCCCCAGCTGGCATGAGCACATCTTGGTATGCTCCCAGAGGAGACATTTGGGCATCTTTGCTTAGACTGCAGTCCACATGACCTGGACTGGATAAGTGGTAGAGAACAGATGAACATAAGAACATAAGAAATTTGAGGGCATGTCAGCACCTTGAAATCTTTGTCATGTTCCTCAAACCATTCCTAAACAATTTTACAGTGTGGTAGGGTGTATTTTCCTTCTAAAAGAGTCCACTGCAATCAGGCAATATCACTGACATGAAGGGGTGTACTTGGTATGAAACCATTTTTTGGTATTTGGTACATGTCAAAGTAACATCCATGTAAATGCTGGGACCCAAGCTTTCCAAGCAGAGCATTACCCAGAGCATCAGACTGCCTCTGCTGACTTGCCTTCTTCCCATAGTCCAAATTGCTGCCATCTCTTCCCCATTTAAGAGATTCACACACACTCCGCTGTTCACATGATCTAGAAGAAAATGTGATTCATCAAACCAGGGTACCTTCTTCCATTGCTCCATGGTCCAGTTTCGATGCTCACATGCCCATTGTGGGCTCTCAGACAGAGGGCAGCATGGCCAGCAATCTGCGATGCACTGTGTGGTCTGACGCCTTTTTCTAAATTTTTCAGCTATTTTTGCTATATTAGCTCTTCAGTGGGATCAGACCAGACTTGCTAGCCTTCGCTCCCCACTTGCATCAATGAGCCTTGGGCACCCATGACCCTATCATCTCTTCGCAGGTTTTCCTTCCTTGGATCACTTTTTATAGGTATTAACCACTGCATACCAGAAACACCCCACAAGATCTGCCATTTTGTGACCCAGTCGTCTGGCCATTCATAGTTGCTTAGATTCTCATGCTTGTCCATTTTTTCTGCTTCCAACACGTCACCTTCAAGAGCTGACAGTTCACTTTCTGCCTAATATATCCCACCCTCTGACGGGGTGCCATGGTAACAAGCTAATCAATATTATTCACTTCACCTGTTAGTGGTTTTAATGTTGTGGCAGATCAGTGTAAATTGCTTTTGTATATTATGGTCAACTAGGCATTATACTAGGTAGGATGTTATAAAGGCCTCCTCTTTCTGCAATAACATATAATTACAGAAAATCTTTAATTCAGCAGGAATGATAAAAACCTTTGAAAATAAAAGGAAGGGCATTTTGGGTATGGCAAGGCAGCTTTGTAAGGATGTGTGCGTATGGGAGTGCTTGTTCCTTCATATGCATATGTGAATGTGACTTCTTAATTTTAACGTTCTCTGTTGCTACCGTCTTTGATCTTTGATGTCTTCTGAATATTTACAACTTGCTGTTTTTGCTTGTGTGTTTTACATACTGATGTTGTTGGTGTTTGGTGGTTCAATTCACGTCTTTGTGCAATGCAATAGTGTGAAGAGGACTATATAAGAGATAATTTAATGTTACTGTATAATCAGCTTTTGCTGTATGAATCTCTAGCTAATTGGTGAAGCTAATTAGAATATATTCAAAGGGAAGATCTGAGTGGGGAGGAGGTGTAGGCTTACCAGATTCTTAATTTGGCACACACACAAATTCACACACATATATATATATATATATATATATATATATATATATATATGTATATATATATATATATATATATATATATATATATATATATATATATATATATATATATATATATACAGCATATACAGCATATACAGCTCAATTACATGGTTGAGCGAGACAATGTCCCAGTTCCTTAATACTGCCTCTTTCTGCTCTGATGAGTAATGATATTTTAATGCTAGGCTTGAATGCTTACACCCAATCAATCTTTTTGAGAGTCAACAAAGCCAAAACAACCCATAAAGCCAGTGACTCAAAGCAATTTTACTCTTAATGTGGTGAGGGTGTTACAGTAATGTAGTGGAGATGTGAAACTGTCTGAAATTAACAAACTAATTTTAAAAAAGATATAAAAATAGACATTAGTCAGAATTTTTTTCTTTTCTTATTAGGTTAGGGAGGTGCTGCTTGAACCCTTCATCAAGAAGAGATTGTGTTGACTTCTCTTTTTTCTAATAACTGTGGGTTCTAGAAGGTAGGGTCTAACACTATTTGGGACCCCAACCCATTGTAAGGCACAGTCACTCATACACCCACTCCCATACAGATGTAATGTGGTAGGGGACTCCACCAACAAGAATGCAAGCTTATGAAATAGGTGTAGCCTTTAGGCCTCCCATAAACTATAAAAATGGATCCCTGTAGTAGATTCCCCAGGTTGCTAGTTTAGAGCTCCCTTTGTGAAGCAACAAGAATAGGTGAAGTTCCTTCGTTGCTTTCTTGCTTGTGAAATGAACTGCCATGTTTGTCTGGCCTCTTAGTTTACTTTGGTTACTTGGGGAGACACATGACTATGTGATTCTGGGCTTCGGTAATTTACACTTGGCTGTCTCTTCATCATCAGCAGTTCCCCTACTTCGAGCTTCCAAAACTTTTCTGTTTGGTATCTGGAATTTTTCTCTGTGGTCCTGGCTCAGATGTCACCAAAAGGAAGAGCAAACTTTGACAACCTAACCTACTCATTTTGGAATATGGGAAGACATTGGAGTACTTAAAACAATGCCACCGATTCTGGCATCAATGGCTGCATGTAGCTATGCTGCAAGCAATAATGGCACACATGTGCAGTTACATCTCAATGCATGTCTTCACTGGATCCATCTTATATAAAGATAATATGGAGGAAAGCATAGTCTTTGAAATGTGAAGAGGTAAGGAAAAACTTTACTCAGTAAAGCAATTTTTCTCTCAGAAATTAGGGGGAGAAATAAGTTTTGTTTTGTGGGAACCTTAAGGATTGGGTATAAGAGTGGGTCCTTACAATCACTTGCAACACTGATCTTAGACTGGAAAGTGTGGCCTGGACGGACTGTGAATCAAGATAAATTGTATCATTCTGAGGGAAAAAAAAAAAAAAAAAAAATATATATATATATATATATATATATATATATATATATATATATATATATATATATATATATATATATATATATATATATTGTGGCGGACGGCCAGGGCCCATGCCCGGTTGAAACGCCCCTTTGGGACTGAATCTGGGGGAGCAGACATGGGCTGCACACTATGTCCCCCGGAACGCTTGATGGCAGCCCCCCTGGGTTGCATTGGGACCACAATCATGGAACACCGGAGCTCAGTCGTGTTGGGCTCTATGGCCACCACTGGGGGAGCTGCACAGCTTCCTGAGCCTGTGTGGGCTGTGATGCAGCCACACCCAGAAGTGCAGCTTGAAGTAGGTTAATGAGCACCTGGAGCACTTCCGGGGGTACTATGAGGAGCCTGCAGCCACTACTCTAGGTGCCAGAGTTGGGAGGAAGAGGGTGAAGTTGCCTGGGAGGAGTGGAGGATATTTCTGTTGGATCTGTGTTTTGGTGTGCTTGTGGTGACGGGACTGTGTTGTGTCTGTGGGTACAAGGAAGGCGTATCCCATAGACGAAGAAAAATAAATATTTTACTTTTATTTTTACACTTGCCTCCGTTGTCAGTCTGTGTCGGGTCGGCGCCAACAAAGCGCTTCTGACACAAAATATATATATATATATATATATATATATATATATATATATATATAGTAAGAAATATAAAAAATATATATATAGTAACTACAAGGTGGTGTCACGAGTCCCGAAACTCGGGCACAATTTCACCCAACATAGTCCCCGGTTCAAATAAATGTTTTTTATTTGTCACCAACACCTTCCCAAGTGAACATAGCCAGTATTGACACAACTACAAGTTAAGTGAATTCTCTCTTTCTCCTTCTGTTACTCCTGGTGAGTGTCACCCACTGCCTTCTGACTCTGATTCACTGAGGTGAGCCGGCAGACTCCTTTTAAGCTGGACCCAGGATTTGCTTCAGGTATCATGGGAAGGCTTGTTGGGAGCACTTCCAGGTCATGTGGAAACCAGGGATGTCTTCTCAGAGCAGTACCCAAAAACAACACCCAAGGACCCCGACAGGGCTGTGCTTCCGCAGTCCGATAGGGTGTCCAAACAGGGATGACTCAAGAGAGACTTTGCCACCTTTCAAACAGGGAGGTGAAAAGCGCCTGGTTTCTAATTTCATCCAGTCCAACCCTTGTGCTGTTATCCCACTTGGGATGAGGATTGTAACGTGTCCCAGCCAGGTTGTGTCTCCAACTACGCAGTCCTTCCAGAAAGTATTCAACACCCTTCACTTTTTGTAAACTTTATTGTGTTGTAAATTTGATATTTTTGCCCATTAGTCTGCACTCAATAATCAATCCCTGATGTAATCCCACATTGAATGCATCCGTCACTCCTACCGCAGACCTCACCACTGTCACTCTTCCCTCGTGCATATCCTGTACAACTCTTGCGTACTTTTCTGCCACTTCTGACTTCCTCATGCAATATCACAGCTCCTCTTGAGGCAGCCTGTCATATGCTTTCTCCAGGTCCACAAAGACGCAATGCAACTTCTTCTGGCCTTCTCGATACTTCGATCCATCAACACCCTCAGAGCAAACATCACATCTATGGAGCACTTTCCTGGCATGAAACCATACTGCTGCTCACTAATCATCACCTCCCTTCTTAACCTAGCTTCCACTACTCGTTCCCATAACTTCATGCTGTGGCTCATCGATTTTATCCCCCTGTAGTTGCAACAACTCTGCACATCCCCCTTATTCTTAAAAATCAGTACCAGTACACTTCTTCTCCACCCCTCAGGCATTCTCTCACTTTCTAAGATTCCATTGAACAATCAGGTTAAAAACTCCACTGCCATCTCTCCTAAACACCTCCATGCTTCCACAGGTATGTCATCTGGACCAATGGTCTTTCCATTCTTCATCCTCTTCATAGCTGTCCTTACTTCATCCTTGCTAATCTGTTGCACTTCCTGATTCACTATCTCCACATCATCCAGTCTTCTCTCTCTCTCATTCTCTTCATTCATCAGCCTCTCAAAGTACTCTTTCCATCTGTTCAACACACTCTCCTCGCTTGTGAGTATGTTTCCATCTTTATCCTTTATCAGCCTAACCTGCTGTATATCTTTCCCAAGTTGGTCCCTCTGTCTAGCCAATCAGTACAGGACCTGTTCTCCCTCCTTAGTGTCCAACCTCTCATACAACTCATCATATGCCTTTTCTTTAGCCTTCGCCACTTCTCTCTTCATCTGACGCCTTATCTTCTTGTACTCTTGTCTACTTTCTGCATCTCTCTGACTATCTCACTTCTTCTTCACCAACCTCTTTCTCTTTATGCTCTCCTGTACTTCCCCATTCCACCACCAGGTTTCCTTTTCCCCCTTACTCTGTCCAGATGCCATGTCAAACACCCTTCTTGCTGTCACCATTACTACTTCTACTGTATCTGCCCAGCTATATCGCAAATATTCACTGCTACCTAGTGCCCGTCTTACCTCCTCCCTGAATTCAACCTTGCAGTCTTCCTTTTTCATCTTTCAACATTTGATCCTTGGCTCTGTCGTCACTCTCCTCCTCTTCTTGATCTTCAACGTCATCCCATTGATATCCGCTCCAATCACCACTCTCTGTCCCTTCAGTACACTGTTCATCACTTCATCCAACTCACTTCAGAAATCTTCTTTCTCATCCATCGAAAACACCCAACTTGCGAGACATATGCACTAACAACATTCATCATCACACCTTCAATTTCCAGCTTCATAATCATCACTCTGTCTGACACTCTTTTCACCTCCAAAACACTCTTGACATACTGTTTCTTCAGAATAACCCCTACCCCATTTCTTCTCCCATCCACACCATGATAGAACAATTTGAATCTGCCTCCGATCCACCTGGTCTTACTCTCCTTCCATTTAGTCTCTTGTACACACAATATGTCGACCTTCCTTCTCTCCATCATATCGGCTAACTCTCTTCCCTTACCAATCATTCTGCCAACATTCAAAGTTTCTACCCTCAGTTCCACTCTCTTTGCCTTCCTCCTCTCCTCCTGCCTCTGGACATGTCTCCCCCCTCTTCTTCTCCTTCTTCAGCCAACAGTAGCCCAATTTCCACCAGAACCCTGTTGGCTAACAGTACTAGTGGCAGCTGTTGGTAACCCAGGCCTCAACCTAAATCTGGAAATCTGTATTGTTGTCCACATATTGATCTGGCAAAATTTTACACTGGACATAACCCTTCCCATTTATTCCGGGCTTGGAACCGGCACAAAGATACACACTGGTTTGTGCATCCCCTGTGGCTGCTGGGATGGAAACCTTTCTGAAAACATGTTTTCATTTTGTCACTATGAGTTACTGAGTGTAGATTGATAGGTGGAAATGTCAAATATACTGTATCCATTAAACATTTATTCAAGAAAGGGAAGAAGACTGAATACTTTCTGAATCCACTTATTAAGCAAATTTTTAGGATCACTATACTAATACTGGGTAGGGAATCTTTCTTATCTTAAACCAGCCTTAAGTCAATACAGGTCTTGTCCTCAGCTAGGGTAATTTTTATTTTAATAAAGACTTATTTTTTTAAGATAAGGGTTTAAGAGTCAGGACTGCCTTCTGCCCAGGCACTGCACAATTACATGCATCATAATTTAAAGACCCTTACATATTCTGCTGGTAATGTGTTTTGCAATCAGATTAAATTTTGGGTGAGATGTATCAATATATTCCTCTACTGTAGGTGATGAATTAGAACCCATTTTATATAATTAGGTTATAATTATATCTTAAAAAGTATTTCTGAATTCTGTAGCATTTCATTTTCTCCTATATTTTAGACAATTTGTTTCATGTTGCACTTTTTTTTTGATTTATGGGCTATTGTTTATATAACTGCTGTGAAATTACAGATGCTTGTTTATCGCTTTAAAGCTGATCATCTGTATTAAGTTCAAGTTCAAATTTAGTTCATTTGTACAAAGTATAATTAAATTCAAGCCTCCCACGGTGCACAACAAAAGCTGTCAACAGGCCCATTTTCCATAGTAAAGTGTCCTGGTGGCTGTGATTACTTTAAATTAAAATAATACACTTTATTTATATAGCACCTTTTTGTAAATTCAATATTTATTTTTATTTGTAGATAGTACAGTGATTGCACATATCCTACAGACTAGTGTCAGTTGTAGCAGACTATGCATGAGAAGGCCTGCGAATCGGAGGGTGCACACCGACAGGACTTTGTGATAATTGCCATCCCGGCTTTCCATACTATCTGCAATAGCGGCAACAACCTCTGGCAGTATGAGTAGCCAATGAGCAGCCTTATAAACTTTGGGTAAAAAGTGTCGCCAAATTTATTACAGAGAGTGCTAGTGATCCTGAACAGAGAAGAGAAAAAAAGGGATATGCAGAATAGCTGTGGACTTTAATAATGCAGTTTGCCATAAGATGGCCATCTCATTTTTTTTCAAGGTATTAGTGTAAAAAGAACTTTACAAAGGAACATTTATACTCCAAAACTGAAAGGACGCAGAGCACTGCAGACACAGGCACAGAGCAGGGAATGTACATTTGTTCATCCGCAGTATGGCACTGATCCGCAGAATTGTTCCACACATGCATGCCCACTTTCATACTGGCATCTGGTACATTGTTTCCTGGCAGAGGCAGGATGGTCCTCGTCTTCCTTTTCTTTCCTCTGATGGGCTGGCGCCCTTTGAGGGTAAGGAAACTTTCCCCCACCTGGCCGGGACACCCACCCACATGTGCCATCCATCACACATGATGGTGATCAAAGAAGAATGTTAGTGTTTGATATGAGATAAGTGGGGGTGGTGGGGGGGCAAACGCACAGAATGTGGAATTTAAGGAGTATTTGAATGTTTTGGGATGGAAAAAGTGAACATCAATGTTTTGGAGAAAAAAACAATATTTAACAAAGAAGCTTCATTGTTTAGGAAAGGAAACCCAGTGGCACTTAATTGGAAGACTCAAGTGTCTCTGTGGCACAGCTGGAGATGTATGTGTGATGCAAATGCAGACTTGAGTGTGTGATACACAAAGCAATTTGAATGTTAAGCAGCAGGGACTTACAGTAACTATAAAGATTTACAGATTTACAACAATCTTCTTCACCATTGCTTCTCAATATCTTGTAAACAGCTTTCACAGATATGCCACTTGAGAAGCCGTGACTGTTCAAAAGTGAACAACAGCATCAGCTGTTAGTGATGAATCAAATGTGTTAACTCTAGAAAGTCCCTGTATTATTTTGTAGTGTAAAAAAAAATTGCAGAGCTTTCCTGTGTGCACATGTGCATTTTCATGCATTTAGAAAAACTAAAAGTCTCCACACACAACAACTGTGGTAACACATCAAATAATGCAATTAAACAGTATAAATGGTACTTTATAGAGTGAAAGATCAAATACTTCTTCTGAATTTGTGATAATAAACCTGGAATGAGGGTGAATGAAGTACATGACAAACACCACTTATGTATTATAATGCTTTCATTTGGCCAATTTAAAACCCAGCAGTGCTGTGAACAATGTCTAAAACAGGGGTGTCAAACTCAAGGCCTGTGGACTGGACCCTTTTTTTAACAATTTTGATGAGAGGTACAAGTTAAGTCATATGTCATTGAGCTGGTAGAAATGCAACATATGAGAGAACTTGTACCTCAGTATACAGCTGCTATAGATGCAGCCAGCTTGCTGCCATGTCTCAGTTACCTACTATAGTGCTGCCATCTAGTGGATAGTCATAGAGTTTTTTTTTTGCAAAAAATGGTGCAGTAGATTGACACTCCGTAGCCATGTCATCGTGAAAAATGTACAAAGCTGCTAATGTTTTGAAAGAACTAGATTTGTTGAAGATGAGTATGACAGTGACAATCAATTGGATGATGTGTAACCTGTAGGATCTGGTAATTGATGCGGAGAGCTGCGCCAAAGGCTGTTTCTTCATCACAAGGCCTCCAACTTGTCAGGACTGTCAGGACAGAACTACAAGGAAATTCTTCAAGGTCATTCATTCAAATGGAGACTTTCAGTCATTTGCTGATGAAAATAAAGTAATAACAGTGTCTTTACATTTTTGACAGGGTTACTATTGTTTTTAAATCATTGCTTCCTAATACATTTCTTTACGAGTTTTGATGGAGTTACTATTGTTATTAAATCATTGCTTTCTAATTCATTTCTTTATGAGTTTTGATAGAGTTCATTATTTATTATACTTGAATACACCAACACTACAGTATTCTGGTAATAAATAGTTCAGCTGTCAATGTGGGATGAAGTAGCCCACTTCATCAATATTCAAAACATGTTACATACCCTTCTTGACCACTATTTGTTTATGCTTTAATTACAATTATATGCGTATATGTATGTACAGTATATGTGATTTTTTTATTTATTTTTTTTTTTAAAGAAGACTTTAACATCCTACCCTTGGTTTATTGTATTAGAGCTTACTCTGCTTATCCAGGGCTACTGTCTAACATCATTCCCTGGGTTTAGTATCTCAAGACTGTTTAAGATTATGTTTTATGCTTATAGTATTTGGACTGTATTGTCAATAGATATCTCTATTTTAATCCTTATAAGCCTCTGCTAGGGGGCTTGTTTTGTTTTGGACGTGCTCTGTGTCTAGGTATGTCAGAGGACTAGGACTTTGTGAAAAGTGGTCCAGCCTCACGTGGGGAGGCAAAATGGGGGGACTAGGTGAGGACAGAAAGAGAGCAAGCTATCTCTAATCTATCCTTTTAATCCTTATAATTATAAGTGCCGACATAACAATAGGCTTCATGGCAATAACTCCTGGGAAATTTGGAAATTAAGGTCAAAGCTGTCTTATTTCCAGTTAAGACTACAAAATGACAACATAAATTCAGAAACAATGTCTCCATGACTGAACAGTTCACTTTGTGAGCTGGAATGTTAAAGGTCTGAATCACGAATTAAAGAGAAAGCATTCTCTCACCTAACAGGTCTAAATGCTAAAATAGTATTTTTACAGGAGACCCACTTATTAAGCTAGGATCAATTTCACCTGCACAGAGTCTAGACTGACCAAATATTACATTCCATCTTTACAAAGAAAACTAGAGGTGTGGGAATTCTTATAGAAAGAACAGTCTCATTTGTAGTATCAGATGTAATATCTGATCCTGAAGGGAGATATGTGATTGTCATGGGTAATTTATTTAACTGTAAAGTGATTTTGATAAATATCTATGCATCCAATGTGGATGACAGGGACTTTATCCAAAATGTTTTTGCATCCATTCCCAATGTGAACACTTGTAAAATTATAATGGCTGGGGACTTTAATTGTGTTTTAAATCCGGACTTAGACAGGTCTCCTGCCACAGGGACGATGACATCTAACACTGCAAAGACAATTACACAGTTTGTAACTGACCACAACTTATCAGATCCCTGGAGATATCTAAACCCAAACTCAAGAGCATATTCCTTTTATTCATTAATTAATTTTGTGTTTATTCATTAATTATTAAAGTAACTATTTACTTATTTTTACTAAATTAAAGTTTTACTCTGCTGGTCTAGCTCGTTAGCTAGTTGATTTGTTTCAAACCTAGTTTTGTAAAACTTGACTTGTTTGTATAGAATCTTATTTGATTTTAATAAAATGCAAAAAAACATGTTACATGAAGGCCATGATGACCATTGTTTTCTCATCGACCACCTTTAATGTGCGTTTCACACAAAGATAGTATCTGCAAATAATTTTTCCAGATTACATTTGTTCTTGATATTGTCTCCTCTTTTAAATCTGTGGATTACAGTGCATTGTAGCTACTAACCTGTAGTTAGGATGAAAGTGACATAACACCAAAAAGTGAAAAGAAGGTCACATGCAGCCCTGCCATTTAGTCGCATTAGCATTAATCCAAAGATGTGACAGTCTAATTAAGGAGATCATTGTTGTAAGTGGATAGCAAATAAATTTGCATTTCCACTAATGACAAATGTGATCGCTATGCATTTTTGATGAACTCCAAATGTGTTTTGTGTGATACATCACTCTTTTTAAATGCAGTTAGAAAACAAATTTGCATTTGCACTTGTGCTACATGAGATTGTTTCCAGTTTCTGACAAGAACCATATTTGTTCTCCAAAATCAATGCATTTACACCCATTTATTTTTTTAGTGTGGTTGTATTTTAGTGTTGTGAATGCATTTTAGTCCAAACAGATGTACTTTGGTTTAGCTACAAACTGTCACATCTGCCTAGACCACCTCTGTCACTGAACTTTACTCACTCTTTAGATAGATAGATAGATAGATAGATAGATAGATAGATAGATAGATAGATAGATAGATAGATAGATAGATAGATAGATAGATAGATAGATAGATAGATAGATACTTTATTAATCCCAATGGGAAATTCACATGATTAATTCTAAATTAACTAGTTAAAATGTCTTAGGAGGAAAACACATACCGAGAATTATCAGTTCAATGATGAATGGACTGAAAAGAATGTCTTTATAATGTTTAGCCAACCTGTCTGATCTGCCATGAAATAATCACTATTATAAAAGAGTATGATGTGAAGGGCTACTGTCTTGAGAAGCATAACGCTTTCAATGACAGAGAACACAGACATGGCATACAGCTGTGTGTTTCTATGTATTTTGATGGAGCAGCATTCAGAGAAGATCAGCAGCCACATGCAATGGGAGTTGGGGTGCCTGCATTTGTCCCTTACAGTTTAAGTGTCACTTTCAAGCCATTTGATTTTAAAGAGGAGTCTTGCCTCTAGGTGCTGAGCTTATAATCAAACTGTCAAATGCAGAGTGAAAATTAAATTTTATTGTATGGACTATGAAATCGAAGCGGTAAACAGAGTAGAATGAATTGTTTCATTTTGTTATGAATTCTGTCCTCCTCCTTTCATGCTTTGTGAACATAAATTCAGAACCAGTCCCTTATAAACTCTCTGCATGTGCCTGATTTTATGCGCCAATCAGTCACAACATTAAAAGAACCTGCCTAATATTATGTAGGTCCCTCTCTTGCGACCCATTGAGGCAGGGACTGTACAAGACTTCTGATGGTGGCACCAAGATGTTAGCAGCAGATCCATTAAGTCCTATATGTTCTGAGGTGTGGGTCTTCTTGAATCTGACTTGTTTTTTTCCAGCATATTCCACAGATGCTTGATTGAATTGAGATCTGGGGAACTTGGAGGTCAAGTCAACACCTTGAACTCTTTGTCCTGTTTCTTGAAAAATCCTGAACAATTTCTGCAATTTGGCAGGGTGCATTATCCTGCTGAAAGAGACCACTGTCATCAGGGAATGCCATCACCATGAAGGGGAGTACGTGTTCTGCAACAATCTTTAAGTCGGTACTACGTGTCAAAGTAACATCCACATGAATGCCAGAACACAAGGATTCTTGGAAGAACATTTCCCAGAGCATCACACTGCCTCTTCTGGCTTTTCATGTTCCTGTAGTTCATCCTTCTGCCATTTCTTCCCCAGGTAAATGATGTGCACACACAAACAGCCATCTACATGACCTAAAAGAAAATGTGATACATCAGACCACAATCATCCATTGCTGTATGGTATAGTTTTGATGCTAATATGCCCTTTGTAGATGTTTTTGGCGATGGACATGGGTCGGCATGGGCATGCAGCCCCATTCACTGCAAGCAGTGATGCACTGTGTTTTTTGACGCCTTTATGTCATGGCCAACATTGAGTTTTTCAGCAATTTGTGCTACAGTAGCTCTTCTGTGGGCTTGGACCAGACACTCTAACCTTTACTCCCAATCAGCCTTAGGCATCCATAACCCTGTCGCTGGTTCAATGGTTGACCTTCCTTGGATCACTTGTGGTAGGTATTAATTACAGCATATCATGAACACCCAACAAGACTTGTCATTTTGGACATGCTTTGAGGTCCACATGACCATCATCATCTAATTCTTCCATGTGAAGCCTGAAAACCATGAGGACTGATTAAGATCATTGATGTTAGGTAGAATGCCTGGAGGGGGCTGGGTGGTCTCATAGCCTTGGAACCCCTGCAGATTTTGTTTTTTTTTTCTCCAGCCGTCTGGAGTTTTTTTGTTTTTTTCTGTCCTCTCTGACCTTACTTTATTCTTTGTTAATTAGTATTGCCTAATTTTATTTTTATATTTTTCTTTCTTCATCTTGTAAAGCACTTTGAGCTACATCATTTGTATGCAAACATGCTATAGAAATAAATGTTATTGTTGTTGACCCAGTCTTGTAGCCATGCTCCGAGAGGTCCTGCAGAGGTCGATGGAGGCTACTGAAATGAGGAGCTCCAGCTCTGGGCACCCCCAGTGGGTACTTCCAGAGGTGACTGGGCTGAGAGTCAGAAAAGGAGACTGCAGCTGACGAAGTCTCCACTGATTGCAAGTCCCAAAATGGATGAGGTGGGGAGATGAGAAGAGAAAGAAACTTTGGGATGGCAGAAGTGAACTGAAAGGAAAGTAATCGGATGTCTGCAGAGTTTTTTTGTTGAATTTTCCATACCTTATTTATTGCTGGGTTTAACCTTCATGGAAACACTTACTTCTATTGATGATTATTCACTGGATTATGTATTTATTAATGGAGTGGACTGCACTGTTTTACACCTTGGGGCTTTGAGGAAACAAAAAAAAACACATTTGCACCATACTCTTGTTGTCATGTGTCCTCATTGCCAGGGTCATCTTGGCACATGACTGTCGATGGTCTGAGGTTCAAGGGAGTAAAGCACTACTGCAGCCAACCTGGACCATCACCCTGAGACATGCAGAGATTCTAGGTGATATCGTGTGATTCTCTGAAGGGACCAACATATACAGTAAAATGTCATTCATACGGATGTAAGAAACCATGGGACTGGATGGGGGGCCTAGTTAGGAGGTGTACAGAGAGAAGACCCAGCACCATTCTGTGGAGCACCTCATGTTGCACCCTTGACACCTCTCTTCACCAGAACACTTGGTAGGAACTACCCAAGAGGTAGGACTTAAACCACCTGAGGGCAACCCTAGTGATGCCAAGGTCAGAGATGATGGCACTACTTCTCTGTATTATACTATTTCTTGTACATAAGAACATAAAAAATTGACAAATGACAGAAGACCATTCAGTCCATCAAGCCCATTTGTTTAGCTAATAGCTAAGCTGTCACTCGCTCTGACCCCGAGGTACCCCCAGCGTTCCTAGTTTGGCAAGGCCAAAGGCTATACTGGGTAATAAAAATGTGGCATATGGTGAGAAGTACCAGTGTGCCAGGTCTGTGCCATTAAACAATGCTGGGCATAAACAACAATGAAACAGAGATTAGGAAGACATGTTTTCATACTCCAGATCTATTTTGAGTTAATTGTTTAGCCTGATAGTAATGTTTACTAAAATTTTAGACAGTTTTCACTTTTTTATGTTTTACTCTTTAGACCAATTAAATCCAAATGCAATAATTGATTACATTCATTTATCTTAATTACTTTGATTTAATTTTGTGCCTACAGCTGCTTGAACTTGTATGTACAGATATAAGCAATGAAGTGATATAATCTGAAAATCAAAGAGAAAATGTGAAATGTTAATTTTTCTACTTCTATTGCCTATCTTAAGTACTTCAAGTAAGCAAAGGAGCAAGTAAATGTTTATTTCATGCTGAACAATGAAGCAATGAAGCATAACGTTGTTTCAGCATGAAATAAACTTGTATTGTTTCCTGGCAGCCACCTACTTTTTAAAAAATAAAATGAGCTCAAAATAGATTCATGTCAAGACTGCACTTCAACACTGCACTTAACTTTTTCCAGGGTAATAAATAGATAAGCATAAATGAATGATCTGGAGATGAGTATATTGCATGTCTTACACTTACACACCTTACATATGAAAAATTATTTGAGTAAAATATTTTATTTATAATCTTTAAAATGTATATTTAAACCAATGGCGCATCTGCATTAAGGACAAGTAAGGCACAGCCTCCCACTTCCCAGCAGATGGCTCTGTTGTGGAAAAATTAAATAAACTGCAAGGTCATCTCAGTAAATTGTTACAAAGTTTATTGCAAAGTTATCTTGGTCATCACAATTTTCCAGAATATGTTCCATGCAATTTTTTATCTAGTAAAATATTTCTGCTTGGGAGCATGTGAAAATTTCTTTATGCCTGACACTTATTTCCAGGCTTCTTGGGCAGGCCCTTCCACCACCACAAGTGTTCTCTACCATACCCTTTTGTTCAGGTGTGCTCATGTGCTGCTTGAACTTTCCTTATTTCACCTTGCAATCTGAAGACTAGAGCTGTTTTAAGTGACCCATTGGGTGGTTTTTGTGACAAATTAAAAGGTGCGCTTGTACATCTCATTATTTTGGAGTAGTTTTCATAATAAATGACATTGATTACTCATGCAAAATGCAATTTAAGACTTTATTCATTCAGAAAAAACTAGAAATGTATGAATATTCAAAGCTGAAAATGTATTGTAGGTGCCATGGAGGAAGAACAGGCATACTGGCTGGGATGAAAGATGAATTCTTGCTTGGACAGGAGACTATAAAATATTCATGCATAACACATATGGTATAACAGAAAATAAAATGCTTCTTATAAATACAAGCTCTTACATTGTTTAATTTCTTCAGTTGTGACTTATCTGAAACAAAGCTTAATTAAAAAGAAATTAGTTTTCATCAATTGCCTAATAAAAAATATAATGCATATATTCTACGTGCCAGGGAGAAAGGTAAGGCTTTCTGGCCAGGATAAAGGATGGATTCATACTTGGCCAGGAGGCCATAATGGATGATCTGGGGGAACAGACATACCCAGAGCAGTTCATTCCCCCACACTACAGTTGGCAGTGTTCCTCAGGGATGAGCCCAATTAGGACACCCACAGGGTGGCATGAGAGCTGGAGTCCAGAAACATAGACACATCTGGATCTTAGGGTACCACCAGAGGGCACTGTCAGGGGAGGACTGCCCTGGTTTCCACATGACCCGGGAGAGCTCTGGACGACCTGGACATGACACCGAAAGCAGTCCCCAGGTCAGAGTTACAAAGAAGGCCACAACTTCACTTGATAGTATCAGAGTAGGGAGGCAGCGGGCAACACTCAACAGCAGGAGGGAGGAGAGAATTTCTGTTTGTGCATTGTGGCTGGTGTTTCTGTAAGGAAGGTGTTGGAGATGAATAAATATCTTTAATTTGAACTGGAATTGTGTTTGGGCATTATTGTGTCTGTGGTTTGTTGCTCAGTTGTGCCTCTTTGTGGTTACAGTATGAATATTCGTTTACATTTTTGTTTTCAGGGCTGAGTATGCAATGTTGATGTTGAGATCTCTTTTAAAACTGTCCTTGTAGTGGTGGGAATGTATGATAGGTGTTAAGTTATTGCATTGAATGTTTGAGCTGTCCAGGTTTGGTTCTTACCAAGTCTCCCTGTTGTGACCATCTTACGTGACCATGAACTGGAATAAGTGGACTGAAAAGTTTGTAAATTAATTAATTTTGTCCTTGATGAATAGCTTGGAAATGATTCTGTGAAAAATCATAACAGGTGGAATATCCCGAAAGCAACATTCCAAGATCCAAAATTCTCCAAAATCCAAAACTTTTTGAGCTTTGCTTTGGCTTTTGTTTTTTTTTTTTTATCTTGCTAGAAAACAAAACTTCTCCCAAGGGGCAGTTTTTCTTGCAGACTGCATTAAGTTTTCCTCCAGAAAGTCCCCGGCATTTTGCTGCATTAATTTTCCCCTTGCAAGTCTTCCAGGGCCTGCAGGAGAGAAGCAACAATGGCCAAAAGGTTCAGTTTTGTTCTCTTCAGACCACTGAACCTTCTTCCAGCTGACTTCAGAGTCTCTTATGTGCCTTCTGGCAAACTCATGCGAGCAGCCCTGTGCTTTTTTTTCTATTTCTCACTCTCCATGAAAGCTGAGATTGGGGAAGCTCCTGGGCAACAATTCCTGTCTGCACAGTCTCTCCAATATCATCTATTGTAGCTTGAAAATCCTTCAAAGTTATAAAGGTATCTTGGTGGTCTCCCACACTTGTCTTCTTCTTCTTACATTAACACTCTGTGCCATACTCTTCCCATTTCTTCTTGATTGATCTACCTGGATAGTCAATGACTTGGACATTTTCCTGTCTCCATCCTCAGACTTTTGCTTTTCAATCCCCTTCATATGGTGTTCCTTGGAGTGTTCCTCTGTCTTCATTATAGGTCAGTCCACCATTCTGACTCGCCACTAGCTGGCCCTTCCACATTCAGATGCATTTAGATTAAAATCAACTGAAACCCATTGACCTAATGATGGGACATCTAAAAACAACTGACTGCGCCAGTGATGATATAGGGGTGTCATATTACTTACGCCATCAATTATTGTGCGTTTTACATCTGTCATTAATTTACAGCACTTTGTAAAGATCTGCTTGCACTTTGACATTAAAGCAACATTGATTCAATGTTGTATAAAAATAAAATGTGAGAAATTTAAAGAAGGTTGTGATGGACGGCACGCATGGGATAGCATCCTGGCACAGATGGAGCAAGGTTCCTTACCTGAACTAGAGGCCAACCCTTTAATAGAACAAGAAGCAGGGCGAAGGTCATCCTGCTTCATCCTTAAGACAGGCAGAAGATGCCAGTAGGGCAGTGGGCACTGGCATCCCGGTAAGATTGAGCCAAGGAATAATACCCAGCCAAGAGGCCAGCATAGTAGAAGGTCAGGGGGAGACAACCTGGCAGAATTACACGCTCCCCCATCACGCTAGGTTGCAGCTCCCCTGGGTAACACTACCTGAGCAGGCACCACCAGCAAGGCATACTGGGAACTGTAGTTCCATAGGGAAGCCTTATTGGGAATTCTTGGGGTGCTGCCAGGCATTCAGCATCCTGTGGAAAGAGACCTCCGAGGAAGACAGGAATAGTTCAATCAATCAGTCTTTATTCAGTCACAGATGAGTACATGGATTCTACGTTGCAAGGCGGAAGAGCAAATTTACCTTGTTTCAATCGGCTTTTAATATTCATTTTCCTCCCTCCACCTTACTTATGAAATAGCATCTAAGCATTTCATCTTATATTATGCAAATCGCTCAACCGTTTCGTTTTTGTGTACGTGTCAAGAGGGACCTCAAAGAAGGAAAGATAATCTTTCCTGTATTTAACAGACACTTTCCTAAAGAAGGAAGTTGTCCTAGGTCAGCTTACTACAACCTATCTTATGACAGACGCCTGTATGAATAACCTGCTGTTATAATAAAACAGCTTTTAACTCTTAGTAGCTTGCAAGCAGTTACATTTTCTTTCACAGTCCCTACTTCATGGAACTTCCAGATTGACCTGGAAGTGCCTCCATTTGGCTATGCCATGGCACCAGAAGTACTCTCAGCTCCAACATAAAAGAAACTGCTCAACCTTATCTGGGAAAGCTGGAGTCGGGTGGAGAAGGACAAAGCTGGGGAAGTGGAAGAAGAGAGAAAAAGAGAAGGAGAGGAATTACATTGTATAAGTGTTTCAAAGCGTTTTTGTAAAGTATTTTTTATAATAAAATGTATATTTGAACCTGGGACTTGTGTCTGTGAAATTGTGTCTGAGAGTTGGGCTGGTGTAATGCCTCTTAGTGGTCACAAGGCGAATATGCTATGCGGGCACTGTATATTATATTAGTTAAGATGATAATATATTTAGATTCAATTTCTTTAGATTAGATAATATTCATGGGGTATGTCTGTACACCGTGCAGATGTGGTGCTTTGTATTCAGTGTTCAATGCCTGCCTATATGAACTTGCCTATATTAGCATTCCGTTTCACAGCGTAATGATCTCATTTTCTCTGTATAACACATGTCACTTTTGTCTCTGGAGTTTCATTTAAGATTGTGCTGGATAAGAAATATATAATATATGCATTCTTGTGCAAGCCCCTATAGTTTTTGATTTAGTGCTTAATATGTAAATTATAAAAGATGAAACAGAAAAATATTAAAAATTAAAGTGTTTACAGGAAAAATACTGGAAATGATTAAAACCAAACTCCACATTTTTTCCACATGCATTTTAAATGAGCTATGCATGCATGGGACATTTAACATTCATTTAATAACACCAGGCTCTACCAACAACCATTATCACTCAAACCCTATGAAACAAACTCATATTTTCAGGGCTTTAATTGTGCCCTGAAATTGAGATTTCAAATTCTAACACTGCGGAGACACTCTGGGCTGTTGCTGTTGCCTTGGAAACCCCGCCTGCTCAGCACTAACCCCTTCTGTGGTCTTACAGGATGCAAGAATTCAAACTACATTATTATTAGGGGAAGCGATTTATACCTTAATGGATGTTTTTCTACTACAATGCCTTTTTATATAAATAAAATGAGTATATAAAATATAAAGGGAAAAATCCAACCATCCATAGTTTACTGACTCACTCCTCTAGTCATCTGGGTTATGTGGTATTGGAGCCTATCTAGGCAGGAACAGAAGGACACCAACCCTTAACATAAAGCAAATCCTTAGAAGGGCATATATAAGTGTAAACACCCACACACATGTACACACACACACACACCACGTCAATTCAGAATACACAATCAAGCTGATACTCAGACTCACAAATTATTCCAACGCATGTCACACCTTCTACTAACGTTCCATAGGAAAAAACTGTTTATGCCAAAATCTGATGTTATGTTAGTTGATTAGGATTCATTTACTTCAAATTTTTGTGGTAACACTTTCTTTTAGGTACTGCACAAATGCAAGTATTACTCAAATAGTGCTATGTAACCAGACCCAGCCCCAGGTTGTCATTTGGCCAAGCAAATATAATGTTATGCTCCCAATGTTTTTGGGCTTGACTGGCATGTGGAGTGAAGCAACAAAGCAGTTGGCTCAGGCAGCTTCTTAATAAGGATTGCATTAGCAAGTAACTTTTTAAAAACTTTTTTAAAACAAAAAATGTTAAGTGTGAGCCAAAAAGAATTACATAGTAAGAAATACTGGTGCTAGAGAAAAAAATACAGCAGTTATGAATGTGAAGAGTTTAATCATGAGATCAAGTCATGTCATTGGCAGAGGAAACAAGGGGTTGTGAAGAAAGGAACCTTATCAGGATTGGCCGATGTTAAGAGTGGTGCCCAGCAGGGGTCAGTGCTAGGGCCGCTGCTATTTTTAATATATAGAAGTAATTTGGATAGGAATATAAGGAACAAGCTGGCTAAGTTTGCAGATGATACCAAGAAAGTTGGATTGGCAAATAAATTTGAATCCGTTAAATCGTTACAGAAGGACTTGGACAGCATACAGGTTTGGGCAGATTTGTGGCAGATGAAATGTAATGTCAGTAAATTTAAATAATTACACATAGGAAGTAAAAATGTTAGATTTGAATACACAATGGGCGGTCAGAAAATTGAGAGTCCACCTTATGAGAAGGATTTAGGAGTCGTAGTGGACTCAACACTATCAACTTCCAGACAGTGTTCAGAAGCCACTAAGAAGGCTAACAGAATGTCAGGTTGTACTCCACACATCAGGGTGCTATATAACAAGTCCAAGGAGGTTCTGCTCAAGCTTTATAACACACTGGCCTCATCTGCATTACTGTGTGCAGTTCTGGTCTCCAGGCTACAAAAAAGACATAGCAGTGCTTTTTCTGATGCTAACTGTAGCAGACTTCACACTTGTATGAGTTAACGCCTCAGCTCTGCTCTCAAGTACACTATTACATGTTGTATTTTTAGGACATTATCACACAATAACCCCTCCTAGAATTTCAAGTGCCCCTTACCATTTTAGTCTGGAATTGGGTCTGAATGTAACCTGGAAAAAGGCTTATATTGGTCTTAATTACACTAACAAAGCATCAGAACACTGGCTCTTCATCTCTGTGCAGTGTGACAAATTGGGTGCTTTTGATGCGCTGGCAAAGTCACTTGTGGTTATGAAAGATTTACATCTTAATAACTGAAACATGCAATACCATAAGAAATTTGTCTCAATGAAGCCATCTAAGACCATTGGAAAATGAAACTATTTTAATAGGCCATGTTACAGTGATGATACTCTGTAAATGTTATTAAAAGAAGGCTTTGTTAAGATCTTGTTACAAAACAGTACAGATAGATAGATAGATAGATAGATAGATAGATAGATAGATAGATAGATAGATAGATAGATAGATAGATAGATAGATAGATAACATTTTTTTTGTTCCTGGGGAAATTTTGTTGCTTCCATTGGTAGAAAGGAGTCCCAGAAGCGTTTCCTGACACACTTCTGCATGATGATTTGTTGTGCAAAGGGCATTCGTTTGTTGAATCTTTAGGCATTACTTGACGTATGAATAATCAATGTATTTTTGCAGTACCTAAACTAAAGTGTTACCCTTTTTGTAGATCTTTGCACTCTATATTGTAGCAGCTAATGAGAATGAGGTACAGAGAGACAAAGTGCTTGTAACTGGAATTTGGCAGCCAAAATATATTAATTTTATTGAAACACTGTAAGGGAGAAATGGTGCTGGTGGCACAAAAGGCCTTCCGAGAAGGGTAGAGGCTGGTATAAGAGGGGACAACTTCATATTAATGCCCATGGTTGTGGAATGGGATGTCCAACAAGCTCCTATACTGTAGGTGTGATGGTTGGGTGTCCACAAACATATTTCTCCCTAGACTTGGTCTTGATTTGTCTGCATATTTTAGTATATTCTTTATGGCCCCCCTTGTGCTATATTTATTCATAGTAATAATTTTGTCTCTCTATTATATAAAAAAATCTTGAAGATGTGATTTTCTCGGAGACACTTTAACATCCCGCGAGACAAGGAGGACAGCTGCTGTACAGGCTTTTAAATGTTCAAAGCGCTGCGAGACATGCAGATCACGCAGCACGGCACAAGCAGCAGCAAGCCAGCTGATCGAGCATAGAGCAGGTAAAAAAAAAGTATTCATGTTTCCCATTGTATCACTTTTTAAGAGGGGGTTTTGGAAGTTTCTATAGCATGTGTTCAGGCCCCCTCTTCACAACGTGAGAGGCAGAGATGTGAAGTGGCTGGTGCGTAGTACGTCCCGGGGGAGGGGGGGAAGGGGGTGGGCGAGCGAAGTGAGCAGGGGGCAAAGCCCCCTAGTATTTATATATTATTAATATAAAATATCTACGACCATCCAAGCAATATATGTAAATAGTGCTTTGCAGCCCTTCACTCCTCTACTCAAGCTCCTAACTCTGAATTCTTGTACCTTTCCCTCTATTTCAACAACCACACAGTCTTCCTTTCTTCTCCCTTCATGTTGATTAACTTTCATTTCTCTTCTTCATCCTTCTCTTTCTCTGGTGTGCACATCTTGCCACCCCCATGCAATAATGAAGCAGCCCAGAACCACTTCAAAGACATGTGCACTGTGTGGGAAGCAGCCTGGACACAGACAGACAGACATCATTTTAAAGTCCAACACACGTTTAATTATAATAATAATGTGCACAAACCCAGTGCAGCAGCACCAATCACCCCAACAGTCCAGGCCAACACAATATGCCTTTCCTCTCTTCAGGCTGCCACTTTCCTCTCCCAGACCTCATCCTCTTCCACCCGACTCCAGCCCTGAATGAAGGGAGGCGGCCCCCTTTATGTTTCCCCCGGATGTGCTCCAGGTGTGCTCTGGCAATCTTTCCACTGACATGCCCCAGTTTGTCGGAAGTGCCCGCTGTATCCCCGGAAGCACTCCGGGTGTCCCTGCTCCTCTTCACCCCAGCACTTCCTGGTGTGGCGAAGTGCTGAGGTCCAGGACTCTCCAGGCATTGGGGCGCCCCCTGGCGGTGACCAGCACACAGCAACCAGGGCGGTCGCCCCCTCGTGGTCTGGAGGAGGTGTGAGCCCTCCTCCGGTCCTCTTGGGTGTCTCGGCTGTGTACCATCCCCAGCCGCATGCCACAACTGTCTTAAAAATCCCAAACTTTATACCGGGTCAACTTAACTATCTTTGTATGTTCACAGTCAGCGCCAGAACATATTTAGTTAGGGGTCACTGTATTTTCATGGTGAAGCAGATGCATGATTGCAGTGCAAATAGAGCTAGTATGCTTGAGAGTGTATAAGGAACCAAGAAAAGAGCAAACAAAAGGTTGTTGTGCAGAATGCAACATTGCAGGTTCACACAGTAATAAGGCAAAGTGCAGGAAGTGTGTACCGATCAAATATGTGGCACATATGCAACACACAACATACAATGTACAGAACTGTGCAAAGCAAGATCAGAAAATTAAGCAAAATTTTAATAAAAATTAAAATAGAGTTCAGCCTGCCACTGAATGCAGCTATAATAAGCTGTTAATGCACCACTGCCTCAATGTTTAGCTATCTAAAGTATAACTGCATCATGGATAATGCTTATATTGCTTAGTATAAAGACAGTTGTTAAACCACTGAACTTACCATTTGACAAGGTGAACTTGATGAGTCCTCAAATTGAACTGAAAGTCACATCCTCAAAATTGCAGTGCACAAACTAAAGTGCAGGAGATAAACATGCAAGATAAGGTTTAAACACTTAAGGTAAGGTAACTCCTACAATTATTTTTCAATTTCATATACAATATTGTGAAAGAAACAGCCGGACATACAGCAAAGGTTTGGGGCAGCCACCCATATAGTTTACCTGGCTGCAAAAGGCTTTAAAATGGAGTACAATGTGAACTTGCCGAGTACTCAAATTGAACGTCAGCTGAAGCCATGTCCTCAAAATTACAGTGCGCAAACAAAAGTGCACAAGATAATCCTTGTACTGTACCTGTTCCTCTCTATCCACAACCTCACAGCCCCTACTTCTTTTTTTCATTCTTTGTGTTGACTACTTTTCCTTGCTCTTCTTCATTCTACTCCTTCTTGGGTGTGCACGTCGTGCCCCTCTATGTAGTAATAAAGCAACCCAGAACCTCTTCTTAGAAATGTGCGCTGTCTTAACACACAGCAGGCGAGTTATCATTCCATGCAACAATTGAATGAGGCAAAGTTACAGTCTTTCAGAAAAATTAAAAATGTGTTCATCCTTCTAGATTTTTGTCTTCCTTTATCATTACTTTCATGAAAAATATACAAGTATCATATTTTTTCATTTCACTCATTCATTTAGTTTCCAAAAGACACACTGAAACCCCTAATTCATTTTCTTTAAAACAGCTGACTGAATTGGGTGCATCATTAAATTACAATCAAATTGTTTTTACCTTTTTCACATATACGCTTTGTTTGTATTCCTAACATAAGCAAAATTTATTTTTCACCAGTTCAGTTATGTAGCTACAGCATAATAATTTAAACTCAGAATTACCCGAGTAAATGCTGTGCCTTAACTGTAAAGTTTTTATAAACTGAATCTTATCAAGCATTTTTTTTTAATAAATAAAATCTTGTCAAACTCAAACAGATCCTAATAGCAAATTAATTCTGAAGGTAGAATGAAATAAAACTCATCTGAGGGTCTGTCAACGGTGGGGTGCTCAGGCTTTAGCTTATCTCTCTTTTGTTCTGTCTGCAGCAAAATATTTATGTAACTAATGTACTTATGACCTCTTGGTATACGGCTTCAGACATAAATTTTGTTTAATAAATTGTATTTTACTTTCCTTATCTTTTAATGTAAGGCATTCCTAAAACGTATTTGGAAGAATATACATTCTGCTATTTGGTTTCCACTGTTTTAGAAGATTTAATAATAATTGTATCCATAGATTAACTTTCCCATACTCAAAGTAATTAATAAATATTTTTTAAAAAGTGAGGCCAAATCCTGATCCTGGAATCAGGGGTATAGCCAGGACTTAATTTCAAGAGATGGATGGACGTGTCTCATAATTCTTTCTACAGTCCAATCTTTTGGAACTGTCATAAAATACATATTGTGGGTTTGAACCCAGGGGCTGTGCTTACGCCTCTAACTCTGTGTGAAGTCTGCACATCCTCCATGTGTCCACCACATAAGACCACCAAGGGTCCCAGGGTGTCAAAACTCAAAGGGTGTCCCCTTACTTCACTACTCCCACCAGACACTGGAGTAGGAAAAAATAAATTCCAAACTTTATATCGGATCAACTTGAACTTCATTTTTTATTCAGGGTCCGGAGCAGAGTACATTTAGCAAGGGAACACTAGATTTTAATGGTGGCCAAATGCATGATTATTGTGCAACAAAAGCCCACAGCATTTTTGATTCATAGCAAATATGCCTGAGAGTGTATAAGCAAGAGAGACGAGAGCAAACAGAAGCTAGTCATGCAGAATGCAATGCTGCAGGTTCACACAGTAATAAGGCAAAGGCAGGCTGTGTGGGTCAAACACAGGGCACTGGCACACAGACAGAAAACCAACACACAGCACACAGTATACAGCACTGTGCATAGGAAGAACATAAAGTAAAAAAACTAAAAATAAATTACAGAAAATAAAATAGGGAGTTGGTCTCGTCCGTTACAGGAGATGGACAAACACACCCTCAGAGGTTTCTGCAGGAACACTCTGGGAAACTCTAAATGCTTTCTTAAGAGGACAGATTATTTCATATCTTTCCCACAGAAATAAATTAGAAACCAGGAGAGCGTCAGAGCTAAGAAGCGAAATTACTAGAATAGATGAAGAACAACCCAGGAGTCCAAGTGAGGCTCTTCATAGGAAAAGGCAGGCTCTGCATACAGAACTCAACATCTTGACAACTAAAGAAACTGAACAACTTATTTATAAGTCAAGCCATCATTACTATGAACACGGAGAGAAAGCTAATAACCTTTTAGCTCAACAAATCCACAAGCAAGAAGTTCGCAATGCAATCCCAGTAATCACCAACACGAATGGAGAAGAAATCATTGACCATAAAAATATAATGCACACATTTAGAGATTACTATAAAATCTTATATTCTACTGAGTTCAAAGAAGACAACACACAATCTAATGCATTTCTGGATATATTATAGACACCACAAATAAATACTTTAAGTGCTGAGGAACTGGATATATCTCTGACCCTATCAGACTTACTAGATGCTATAAAGTCACTTCAAAGCGGGAAATCAGCAGGCCCTGATGGTTACCCCGTAGAATTTTATAAGAAATTCTCCACTCAGCTAGCTCCCCTCTTATTGGCAACATTTACAGAAGCTAGAGACAATCAAATTCTATCTCAAACTTTTTGTCAAGCATTAATCACTGTCTTTCCTAAACAAAATAAGGACTTGTTACAATGTGCATCATACAGACCAATTTCACTCCTGAATAATGATGTTAAGATACTCTCAAAAATTATAGCTAGAAGGATGGGGAAAGTGCTGCCTTCGGTAATATCACAAGATCAAACTGGATTTATTAAAGGCCGATACGTCCAATCTCCGATGCCTGTTTAATGTAATATATTCACCAGAAAAGTCAAACACCGCAGAGATATTATTATCACTAGATGCAGAAAAGGCATTTGATATGATTGAATGGAACTACCTTTTCACTGCATTGGAGAAATTTGGGTTTGGCCCGAATATTTGTGCTTGGATCAAACTACTGTATACCAATCCAGAAGCTTCAGTTTGTAGTAACAACATTTGTTCAGACTACTTCAAGCTAGAGCGTGGCACCAGACAAGGATGCCCCTTGTCAACACTGCTGTTTGCAATTGCCATTGAACCACTGGAGGTCCAATGTCGAAATTCTTATCAGATAAAGGGGATTATCAGAGAAGGACTGGAACAGAAAATTTCTCTATATGCAGATGATATGGTTTTATATATATCAGACCCAGAAAACACTGTGCCTGCAGTTTTAACAGCACTTATAGAATTTCAAAAGATATTCGATCTCAGAATCAATCTGAATAAAGTATACTCTTTCCAGTAAATTCACAAGCATATAATATCAGATTGGAGACCCTACCTTTTACCATAGCAGATCAGTTTAAATACACTAGGGGTTAATATCACAAGTAAACATAAAACTCCTTATCAACAAAATTTTGCCGTCTGTATGGAAAAAATTAAGCAAGACTTGCATAGATGGTCAACCCTTCATCTCACTCTAGCCGGAAGAATTAACATTGTTAAGATGAATATCCTTCCTAAACTTCTTTTTTTATTTCAAAACATTCCAATATATATCAATAAATCATTTTTTAAGCAATTAGATTCAACTATAACCTCATTTATTTGGAACTCAAAACACTTGTGTATCCGAAGAGCGACCCTACAGAGACCTCAGGCAGAAGGTGGCATGGCTCTACCTAATTTTCAATTTTATTACTGGGCAGCAAACATACAAGCCATAAAAACCTGGACACAAATAAATGAACATACACAGGCTTGGTCCGCAATAGAAATAAAATCCTGTAGTACTTCTTTATACTCCCTGCTCTGCGCTCCAATAAATGCAAGTTATTGCAAATATACTAATAACCCAATTGTACTTTATTCATTCAGAATATGGAACCAACTTAGAAAGCATTTTAAGATGGAAAATCTTTTATCTGTGGCATCCCTGCAGGAGAACCACCTCTTTCAACCCTCACAAACATATCCAGTTTTTAATACCTGGAAAAGATTTGGGATTAAATTGCTCAGAGATCTTTATATAGACAATGTCTTTGCATCCTTTGAACAATTGCGTTCCAAATTCAACCTCCCAGCTATACATTTCTTTCACTATCTTCAAATTAGAAACTTTGTTAAACAGAAACTGCATGATTTTCCTCATCTCATAACCTCCACCATGCTGGAAAAAATATTGCTCAATTTCGAGGAATTAGACACCATTTCCGCATTATATAAAATTCTATTAGAGTCCCTTCCTTTCAAAGATCCAAGAGGACAATGGGAAAAAGATCTCTTAATTAATATATCAGAAAAGGAGTGGAAGGTAGCATTGCAGAGAATTCACTCGAGCTCCATATGCGCAAAGCATGGAATTATTCAACTAAAAATTATATAGCGAGCTCATCTGTCTCGCTTAAAACTGTCCAAAATGTTTCCAGGGCAAGATCCAACCTGTGAACGCTGCAGCCAAGCTCCTGCCTCACTGGGTCACATGTTTTGGGCGTGCACCAAATTAACATTATTCTGGACCAAAATTTTTAAGTGCCTTTCAGACAGACTTGGTGTCACAATCCCTCCTAACCCACTAACAGCTGTGTTCAGTGTTGTTCCAGATGGACTTGAAGTGGAGAAGGACAAGCAAACTGTGATTGCATTCACTACACTTTTGGCACACAGACTTATTTTGTTAAATTGGAAGAATCCTAACTCTGATAAGTCAGTGGGAAACCGATGTTTTATATTATTTGAAATTGGAAAAAATCAAATTCTCAGTTAGAGAATCTGTACAGAATTTTTTCAAAACCTGGCAGGATCTAATCAATAATATTTTAGAATAAGAAGAAATAATTATTTCTGCATTTCTTTTCCTTCTCCATTTATTTATATATATATATATATATATATATCTTTTTCCCTTTTTTTTTGTTCATTTTTCCCGATTAAAAAGCCCTAAGAAATTCTCCTTTGGCCATGCTCTCCTTCTCAATGGTGGGGTTTGATTTGTCTTCAGTTCTTTTTTGTATTAATCAAACTATTTGTATGGAATGATTACAATAAAATTAATAAATAAATAAAAAAAAAATAAAAAATTACAGAAAATAAAAAATAGTTCAGCCTGCCACTGCATTCAGCTATAATAAAGTTGTTAATGCACTGCCAACTTAATACTTAGCTATCCAAAGTACAACTCCATCATGGCTGATGCATGATATTGCTTAGTATAAAGACAGTTGTTAAACCACTGAACTTACCATTTGACAAGGTGAACTTGATTAATCCTCAAATTGAACTGAAAGTCACGTCCTCAAAATTGGGGTGCACAAAATAAAGTGCAGGAGATAAACATGCAAGGTTAGGTTTAAACACTTAAGGTAAGGTAACCCCTGCAATTATTTTTCAATTTCATATACAGCATTGTGAACGAAACAGCCGGACACACAACAAAGGTTTGGGGCAGCCATCCATATAGTTTCCCTGGCTGCAAAAGGCTTTAAAGTAGAGTAAAATGTGTACTGGTTAGAGTCCAAAACAGAACTGTTTAAGAATGGAGGATGAGGGTTTTTTATAACTGGATCACAGGAAGTGACGTCCTTGGGGCCGAGACAGCAAGTGACATCCTCGGGGCCAGGACAGGAAGTGATGTTCTCAAGGCCGGGACAGGAAGGATTTTTTGTGTTTGGTCTGCGGAGAGAAAAGGGAGAGATTCAGTGCACCCCCTCCGCCCCTGGCCTGGCGTGGAATTGTCGTTTCCTGGTCCCTTTGGTTGACTCCCAAGTGCATGTGTGTGACAAGCATGCATGTAAATATTATTTCAATTATGATGTATGTAAGAGCCATATGTCAGTTATTCAGGTCATGTTAAGTTAATAGAAGTATTTTCTTAGTTATGTTAAATGTTTGCCTATAAATTAGTGCATAGCATATGGGAGGTTCTTATAACCCCCACAAGCTGAATTGAAATGGAATATTCTAACTATTTCTTGTCCCTCTGATTGCAGATTAGTCTCAGTTTGTGATCTGCCTGGCCTTGTGTAAGGCATGGAGGGCACACGGTTTCAAACCGCATCTCAATGTGCTCAGTTGTACGTGTAGAGCTGTACGTAGAACATATTGATTGTGAAGTAAAGCATAGTGAAATAACTCATCCTTAATTGTAGAAACAATTGAAGTTTAACAAGAAGAAACATTTTTCCTTTTTTGCCTTTTATTCTATACTAGACAAAGAGCCCGTTTCGACAACGTAAGATGAAACGGGCACGAGTTTGTGTCAGCAGTGTATGAAGAACAAACGATAAGTAACAAAGAAGTTGTTTTGTAATGATTGTAGTCCACTTTACTCATTACTGTACAGGCTTGTACAGTTAGTTGATGAATTTTCCAGGTCTATAGTATAATATTGAATGATGAATGTTCCAGTACAATATGGAATAGTAATAAGTATAAGCACCACAAACCTGATATAGGTGTATTGAATGAATGCGTAATTGAATCAAAATGCGTAATTAGGACTCGAGCTCGAAATCGAGTCGAAGTCGCCTTTCAGGCCTCTAGAGCTTTAATCGAAGTCGCCTTTCTCTTTGAATTTTTGCAGCCATAAATCCGTCGCCTACCGCGTTGTTGGGGTTGGATGTCGGTCCTGTGAGGTTTTTCGGGCAGCTGCGCAGAAGGCGACTGCGCATTTGGCTTCGGACAGACATGAGTGAGTGAGTGAGTGAGGAGGCAGGCGAATTATGTATTAAGATGTGTATTCTTGTGTGGACAGTTTACTTTTTTAAAACTCACTTTTTTGGACAGATGAGATTCCCTTTGGTATGCATTTGGCTCATGCTTGATCCTGCTTTACACACCAGCAGCTACAGTATAGTAACCTCTCACTAACAGGTTTTTATCACTCAATGAAGTCCCAGAAAGAAATCTTAAAATAAAATAAAATGAAAAACGAAGCACTAAAGTACAATACCATGTAAATAAAAGGATACCTCTGTGTGTGTGCAGTGTGTAGCACCACCTTATGCTCAAGTCTTTTCCATCACGGTTGCCAATCGTCGGCTAATAGCTCTTTGTTCAAGTTTGGGTATTTAGATGGTACCTCAGTGACCCATCTCTGGAATGTCACTTGGCTTGTGACCGATCATTTTATCAGATGTAGAGGCTGCATTCTGAAGAGAGGCCCAGTCAAGATGAAGCGGATGTTAAGAGTGTCTGGTAGTGGCTTACTAAGTTAAGAATTTGTGTTTCAGGCTTAGCCAAATAGATAATGTCAGTCTGTCCTACAGCATGAAAAACAAAAAAAACAGGATTAAAATATGCATTGCTTGTAACTGTGAGCAAATTTAGCACATGACTCTTTCAAACAGTATCAGAAATATCAAACAGAGACACTGGGATAAGGCTGCTTAACTTAAGAGGCAATTAGCAAAAATAGAGTGGATTCACTCTTTATTACATTGACCCATTGGTTTAATTTTAAATTTATACATCTGATGTTATTGCCCTTTGACCTACATTCAGTAAACCACGATGACAAAGTGAAAACATGCTTTCAGAAAGGTCTGCAATTTGTTTTTAAATCAAAAACTGAAATCTCTCATTCATCTAAGTCAGTGGTTCTCAAACTGTGGGGCGGGCCCCCCTAGGGGGGCGCGAAGTAACAAAAACGGGGGCGCAAAGATGTGAAAAAAAGAAAACAAGAATCTAAAATATGAAAAATACATCTATTGAAACCAAAACAAATTAACTTAATCTATATTCTGATACTATAAAAATAAATATAGAGTTAGATAAATGGTGATAAAAGTTAAGTAGGTATAATAAAATATGCATCTATGATATATCATTAATTAAAAAAGAACAAATTGGTATTAGTGGGCTCCTTTCAAAAAAACCTTAGGGGGGCGCGATTAAAACTGTTATGAAAACTCGGGTCGCAAATACTTAAAGGTTGAGAAACGCTGATTTAAGTATTACACCTTTAACTCAGCCCCTTTGGCAGCAATTACAGCTTCTTGGGTAAATCTCTACAAGTTTTGCCTGCTTGGCAGTTTATCTTGTTGTTCCTGGCAGATCCTCTTAAGGTCCATTAAATTGGATGGGAGGCATCAGTAAACTGTCATCTTCAGGTCTTCCTGCAGATGTTCTACTGGGTTTTAGTCTGGGCTTTATCCACAAAAGGACAGTCAGAGACTTGTCCCAAATTAACACCAGTGTTATCTTAGCTCTATGCTTTGGGTTATTGTCATGCTGAATCGTGAACTGTCACCCCAGTCTGAGGTTGCATGCAGTCTAGAGCAGATTGTCTTCAAGGACCTCAGCATCATCCTTAATTCAATTCCGACCAGTTTTCCTGTCCCTGCCACTGAGAAGCACCCCCATAGCATGATCCTTTACTGTAGGCAGGTGATGAGCAGTGCCTGGTCTTTACCAGACACAGTGCTTGGAGTTCTGCCCTAAGAGTTCAATTTTTGTCTCATCAGACCAGACAATTTTTTTCCTCATTCTTTCAGAGTCCTTCAAATGCAGTTTGGCAAAGTTCAAGCGCAATGAATGCCTGATTGATGGAGTGCTGCTGAGACGGCAGTCCATCCAAGAAGTTCTCCCATCTCAACAGAAGATTTCTGAAACTCTGTTAGGGTGACCATTGTGTTCTTGGGCATCTCCCTGATCAATGCTCTTCTTGCCCGGTTACTTAGTTTGGGTTGGGCAGTCAATTATTGGAAAATTCCCGGAGATTACAAACTTCTTCAATTTCAAATTACTGAGGTCACTGTGTTTTTGGGAACACTCAAAACTCTGAAAAGGTTTTATCCCCATGCTCTGATCTTTGCCTATCTGCAGTCTACAGAGAGTTCCTTGCATGTGATGGCTTGGTTTTTGTCCTGACATGCAGTGTGAATTGTGGACTTTATATAAACAGGTGGTTGCCTTTCTAAACTGTCCATCCATTTAATTTGTCATAAGTGGACTCCCATCAAGTTCTAAACACATCTCAAAGAGAATGTGGATGCACCAGACAACAATTTGGAGAACCACAGCAAACAAATTTATCGCCTTAAAATGAAATCTACAAACACAATAAAGTGTGTAGAAAGTGAAGAGGTCTGAATACTTTCTGCATCCACTGTAGGCCGCGCCATTTTGCCTTCCTCAACAGTCTGTCTATAACTACCATATATATTTGCATATAACTCGGGTCTTGAAACCTGAAAAATCAATCATAAAATCAGAGCCCGACTTATACGCCCGTTCAAAAATACGACACTTAATATTTTTTTTTACATCTTCTTCCTTCCTCCAATCTCACACCAGTTTCTCAGACACATCAAATTTTGTTGCAGCAGTGCAGTTACCAATTTCTTTCGCCACTTCATCGACTTTTCATTTAAAACCAGCATCACATTTTCTTATGATTGAATGCTCCATTGTAGATAAGGGATGCTCTTACGATAAAGGTGTATGAGGGTGTGAGATACAAAAAACACAAAACAGTGCAAACGTCACTTCGGAATAGTTTGGGTATTACTGTGTGGTCACGTAGGCACAATACATAGGAAAAAAAGTCAGTGTGCTCTGTGGTTACTCTCTCAGGTGGGCATTACCATATCGTAATCTCTTGGACCAATAGCGTGAGTTTTCCCGCTTTCGACTTATACAACCGACATTATAAAATACCGGAAATTATACAGTAAAATCAAGTCTCGACTTATCCATGGGAGAACTTATCTGCTAGTATATATGGTAATGCCACTGGAGCTTTTAAATCTTAGAAGAGAAGGGTCTGGAAGGGGTTTGCTGGTTTTCTTCCAGGTCAATATCTTTCTGTGTGAGGGTGGAGAATGAGAACATCCCTGAGAGAGATAACATTTAAATCTTTCCCTTGTGCACCTGCACTTATAAAAGACCCCTTACACCCACACTGTTGACCATATACAGTATGAGCAATGTGAGGCCTGATATGCTCTAACTTTCAGCTCATGGCTTAGACTTTCTGTTTTATTACTTTTCATTTTTTTCCCCAGTTCCTTTTTTTAATTAACCTTTGATGTATTTCCCTTTTCTTAAATAGTTTCTCTTGGGGCCATTTATCATGTCTACTGACTGTTACTTAGGTGGGGAAGTGGCAGAAGTGCAGCGGTTAGTGTTGCTGCCTACTGTTATGGTTCTTTTTCTTTTTACTTTTTGTTCTAGCTTTTAAAGTGCTAGTTTAGAGATTTTTGTACCCCTTGGATTTTTTTTTTTTGGTGTGAAGAATTCAACAGGCCTGTCTGGGTCTTGTCACGTTATCGTGATCACAATGGGTGACATCATTGGGTTAACAGTGACAGTGATTGCACACTTCTTTATCCCTCGGTGGATAAAACTTTGTAAGTGAAAGAAATCCTCTTTGTTAGTTTAACATCCAAAAGAAATAGTGATTTCTATATGGGTTTTTGACTTTGACTTCAGTTTATGACTTATCCTTTTAGTTTTTTCTCTAAAAACATCAACATTCTGGTTTGTACTTCCCCTGGTTTGACTTGGTGCCCACTTGAATACATTTTGGTCGTATTCTTGCAAATCATCTACTGATCTTGTTCCTTTGTTCTTTCATAATAATCCTTATAATCCTACACGATCCAATGTTCTCAGTTGGAATCCCGTGCCAAGATTTGGGGTTGGCATATTTTTCCAGAATCTGTATTGGAATCTTTCAGATGCTACAGTTTTTCTCAGGAATGATCACATCATATTTTTTAGGACTGACACTAATCACTGAGTTCATGTTACTGAATTGGCCAATTCCGATACCAATACCAATACTGTTTTTTTTTTATCACCTTAAAAAACTGTTTACACTAAGCTCTCACATAAGCAAATGCATAGTACATTACAGTGTTAACCTCTATAAAATAACAAAATCAGAGAGATTTAATCTTAAATCAATGAAAAAAAGTACAAAATAAAAGTGATTATATCCATCCATCCATCCATTTTCCAACCGGCTGAATCCAAACACAGGGTCACGGGGGTCTGCTGGAGCCAGTCCCAGCCAACACAGGGCACAAGGCAGGAACCAATCCCAGGCAGGGTGCCAACCCACCGCAGGACACACACAAACACACCCACACACCAAGCACACACTAGGGCCAATTTAGAATCGCCAATCCACCTAACCTGCATGTTTTTGGACTGTGGGAGGAAACCGGAGCACCCGGAGGAAACCCACGCAGACACGGGGAGAACATGCAAACTCCACGCAGGGAGGACCCGGGAAGCGAACCCGGGTCTCCTAACTGCGAGGCAGCAGCGCTACCACTGCGCCACCGTGCTGCCAGTGATTATATTGGGAGTTGAAAAACGACTACCTCAAGATGGTGGAGTAACCAGTTTTAAGGGCTGGGAGGAGGAAGAGGTGGGTTCAGGTGGCTGGAAACTGGAAGTGATGTCATCAAACCACCGACTCAAACCACCTACACCTGAACACCAGCAAAACCAAGGAGCTGGTGGTGGATTTTAGGAGGCCCAGGCCCCTCATGGACCCCGTGATCATCAGTGGTGACTGTGTGCAGAGGGTGCAGACCTGTAAATACCTGGGAGTGCAGCTGGATGATAAATTGGACTGGACTGCCAATACTGATGCTCTGTGTAAGAAAGGACAGAGCCGACTATACTTCCTTAGAAGGCTGGCATCCTTCAACATCTGTAATAAGATGCTGCAGATGTTCTATCAGACGGTTGTGGTGAGCGCCTTCTTCTACGCGGTGGTGTGCTGGGGAGGCAGCATAAAGAAGAGGGACGCCTTACGCCTGGACAAACTGATGAGGAAGGCAGGCTCTATTGTAGGCATGGAGCTGGACAGTTTGACATCCGTGGCAGAGCGACGAGCGCTGAGCAGGCTCCTGTCAATCATGGAGAATCCACTGCATCCACTAAACAGGATCATCTCCAGACAGAAGTGCAGCTTCGTCGACAGACTGCTGTCACTGTCCTGCTCCACTGACAGACTAAGGAGATCGTTCCTCCCCCACACTATGCGACTCTTCAATTCCACCCGGGGGGGTAAACGTTAACATTATACAAAGATATTGTCTGTCTGTATACCTGCATTGTTATCACTCTTTAATTTAATATTGTTTTTATCAGTATGCTGCTGCTGGAGTATGTGAATTTCCCTTTGAGATTAATAAAGTATCTATCTATCTATCTATCTATCTATCTATCTATCTATCTATCTATCTATCTATCTATCTATCTATCTATCTATCTATCTATCTATCTATCTATCTATCTATCTGTCATTGGAGGGTCTGTTAATCATTCTTTCCACAGGGATAGAAAGAGAAGTGGCATTAGATGACAGTGCCAACTCCTGGTTTGGAGGGTAATTACAATGAAGCTGTCCCCATGTGTGTCACATTTCTGTATTTTTATAATCAATCAATAGACCACAGATAACAAAATGAAATTCTGTAGGCTTATAGCTCAGTGACCATAAAATACTAAAATAATAAAACTACCTTAAAATACATGCTTTTAAAACTAATATATGTACAGAAAATATTTATTCAATTTTATTTTTGAAAATAAAATGCTTCTCATAAATACAAGATCTTGTAGTGTTTAATTTCTTCTGTTATGACTTATCTGAAACAAAGCTTGATTAAAAAGAAACTAGTTTTCACTAATTGCCTAACAAAAATATACTGTATATATTGTAGGTGCCAGGGAGGAAGGACAGGATTCCTAGCCGAGATAAAGAATGCATTTATACTTGGCCAGGAGGCCAGAATGAGGCAACTGAAAAAAAATGGGCATTCCAGGAGTAGCTCATTCCTCTGAACAATAGGAGGCAGTGTTCCTCATGGCTAAGCCTAACACCCACAGGTTAGCATGGTAGTTGGAATCTATGTTGGGGTCTTTGTGTGCTGCCAGAGGGCACTACTTGGGGGGGACGGTGGGGGGGGGGGGGGACGGACTACCCTAGTGTTCGCACAACCTGGAAATACCACAGACAACTTGGGCATGACATTGAAAATGGTTTCCAGGTTGAATTTTAATGAGCGCCCGCCGTGTCACTTAATTGAGTCAGAGTTGAGAAATAGCAGGCAACAGCGGGATGTGAAAGGAAAGAATTGGGATTTGATGTCTTTTGCTGGTGTTCTTGTGGATAAGGTTTGACATCTTTATTTGAACCAGAATTGTGCTTGAGCACTAATGTGTCTCTGTTTGGGGGCTCATTGGCTCCCCCTTATGGTTACAATATATTCTCAAACATTGATTTAATTAATTTGTATTGGCAATTAAACACTGCTTAAATGTAAATGCAAGCAATTACAATTTTGAATAACTTTAAATCATTAATTGCACTACTGTTTTTTTTGCTGTGAAAATCTCATATATATTTCTCTTCTGGTTCGTTCTGCTTCCACTTCAAAACCAGTCCCGCCCACACGCAGCTGACACGGCATTTTTTGATTCCTATTTGTCGTCTTCCATGTCATGCACTATACTGGCCTGCTGAGCGTAATACATCCAACAAGTACTCGAGGTACTGTCACAATGGTAAAGTAGCTTTACCACCCTTGCAGGAGCCACATGTGTCTTTACAACAGCTTCTTACACAGCAAACATCAGAAGCTAAAAATTATCATGAACACATTTGAGAATACAACTCTTCTCTAGCGTTTGTTTCCATGGGTGCACAGATAACTCAACCTCCTGGCCACGGACCATACTGTTTTAAAATACACAGGCAAATTTATCACCAAATCTCTCCACTATATGCTAACACTTCTACCTCTCCAGGATATGGACAGTTGAATGTTTTTGACACAGCACAAGCTACTTAAAGTACGCTTACAAAATAAAGCAAATTCTGCATGCAGCGAAAATGTATTTCTCCAGCTAGGTTCCATGCTCAGAACCATCAACCCCTTCACTAAATCATACAAACACATGCATGAAATCGCTCAGTCCAATCCAACAGCATCTGTACGAATGGTATTCAAGGAAACCCGTAGGCAGGATTTACGACGATACAATGCCCCGACATGTCACACCGATGTTGCAGCAATTTTTGTCGGAGAAGATGGCGAAATGCCTGCCAAAAGGGACATTTGCATCTATCCCAGAGGCAACTCCTGTAAACAGATTTCCACGCTCAATATGAATTGCGATCCTATGGTTTACCCACTTTTATTCCCTTACGGAGACATTGGCTGGCACAAAGATTTACAACATGTTCCCGATAAAAGAACCACCAAGCGAATAAGGCTTACTCAATGCCAATTTTACGCGTACAGATTAGCAATGAGGAATACATTTAGTATTTTGCACTCCAGTGGCAAACTATTCCAACAGTACGTCGTAGATGCATATGTTAAAACAGAAGGTGCGCGTCTCAACTATCTCAGATTACCTCAACAAGATCTGCGCATGGAACTATCAGATGCACTGCAAGCAAACACTGAAAATAACAACGTTTGTGTAGGCAAAATTATCAGATTACCATCCACATTTCCAGGAAGTCCAAGATACATGCAACAAAACTATCAGGATGCCATGGCCATAGTACGTAAATTCTTAAAGCCTGATTTATTTATCACTTTCACATGTAATCCTGCATGGCTGGAAATTCTATTTGCACACTGCGTCTTTCAAGAAGTATTTATTTCTTCTTGATTTCTGAATTCTTTTCTCACTGTTTTCCGTTCCTATTCTTACACCGCCGTGTGAAACGGCGGGCGTCGGCTAGTATACATTTATTTTATTTGTTCAGTTTTTTCCCAGTATACCAGCTAGACATTACTAACTCTAAAAGTGTAATTTTAAAAATGGAAATAAAGGAGCAGTGCTCACAGGGTCACAAGGAGGTGAGAGGGGCTTTCTCAAGGCAGATTTAAGGGTTGACTGTCTAAGCAAAGCTGTAGTTGAGAAGGAAATGGTTTTTAAAAGGACAGATCCTGCCAGTGATTTTAACCTTGTTTTTATAACGGATTATTTATTGAGTACTTATTGGACTTTTAACCTCCACAGATTCACTGTTTTTATTCTAGATTATTTATTTATTGAAGAGGAAAAAAGCACTTATGCAGATTTCTCATGCTCTTTATGTGTACTCATTGCCCAGTTCATCTTCAGTTATGTTTATCAATGTCCCAGGTTCAAGGGAGTAAATGCAGCTGCAAGTCAACTTGGACATCACCCAGTTTTTAGTATTTTAAAATAGCAGAAGCATATTGATTTTGGTACACAGAGATAAGTACATATACGGTATGTAAAAAAATTGAAAGTACCATAATGGGGGCAAAATTTTGAATCTGAGTTTTCCTGTTTTAGGCATCCCTGAACATGACCACTGTTGAAGTGTTGTGTGTGTGACTGTGTTACAGAATGTGTGAATGTAGAAGTGATAACTCAAAACCGAATCACTCTATCCAAATAAACTTTATACAATTACTTGCATTGTAAAATTCTTGGGGCTTATTGATTTTGAAGAAAATTGCCCCAGTAGACTCAAATAGTAGTACTTAGACCAGGGGTCTCCAACTCCAGTCCTGGAGAACTACTCTGGCTGCAGGTTTTCATTCTAACCCTTTTCTTAATTAGTGACCAGATTTTGCTGCTAATTAACTCTCTGCCTTAATTTTAAATGATGCACAACTTAAGACTCAGGCCCTTGTCACACATGTGCGCATAGGAGGCAGCTAAAGGGCTTGAATAAGGGCAATTCCGAATCAAACCAGGATGTGACAGAGTGCACTGACTTTTTTTCTCGCATTCCTGCAGACCATTCATAGGAGATTTCACCTGGCCCCCTTGACGTCACTTCTGGGTCCAAGCCTATGGAGGAAAACCTTGCTGGCTCCAGCCCCTGTGATGTCACGTCCGGGCATGAGCCTATGGCTGAAGACCCTTGTGAGCCCGACCCCTTTGATCTCACTTTCTGTCTTCCCCTTTAAACGCCTCCACCTTTTCTCTATTCCCTCAGTTCTGTTTTGGACTCAATTTTGTGCATATCAGTGCTGTTTATATTTTTGCAACTTTGCAACCAGGATGCCAAATATACGGGTGGCTGCCCCAAACCTTGTTATGACTCAGAGTGGAGTTTCTGACACCCCTTAATTATTTATTTTTTCCTTAATTAGCAACCAAACAATATTAAGACACAAAATGTGCCAACACATAAACAACAACCTGCACCTATCACACAATAACTGAAAATAAAGAAAGGTGAAGGCTTCCTCAGTAATGTTGATCTGCTCAGGTCCACAAAACATTTTGACAGCACTCTAAACAAAGAAAATCAACAGGTTTGGAAATGTCTGCCATGGAATGCCAATGAGCGCCATGGAATTAAATAACTAGTTTAATCAGCAAAGAGAATTGGCTTCAAATTAAGAAACTGAATGAAGTGAAGCTGGTTGGAATTGGAGGCCGCAACTTAGGTGGTCATTTGTTGGCTCACTTCACATCAAATTTATGTTTAGGTGCCGTTTAAGGGAAAAAGAATCAATTCAGCGGTCAGAGTCTCAAGAAAAGTCAATTAAGAAAAGGAAAATAGTTAATAAGCAGCAAAAACTGGTCACTAATTAAGAAAAGGGTTAGAATGAAAACCTGCATCCATAGTAGCTCTCCAGGACTGGAGTTGGAGACCCCTGACTTAGACTTTCAAAACTCAATTTGATCTAAATTTTGTGTCGTATGCCATAATGTCTACTTTTTTCAGTGCTGGTCAAAGTCCATTTGGAGTTCTAGACAGGGAGTCTGGATGGCGTCCCTCAGTGTTCAAAGCAGGTAGTCAGTGTTATATTTTTGATGACCTTCCCCCTTGGTGTTCAGAACGTGCTCCCCTTACATGATAGGCATTCCTCTGCTTACATACTGCCAAGATTTCTAGAACGTGCACCCCTTACTTTTCAATAATGCCGATAGGCTTAAAGTGGAGAAGGACAAACAAATTGTAATTGCCTTTACATCACTATTGGCATGTAGACTAGTTATATATTATCTGAAACTGGAAATAATCTAATTCTCACTTAGAGGATCTGGTACAAAACAATAACAATAACATTTTAGAATAAGCATTTAAATTGAAGAAGCAGATTCTCTCCCCTCTTTTTTATTCTATTTATTTTTATTCATTTATTTATTTACATATTTTTACTGTTATTGAAGTTTTACTCTGCTGGCCTGGCTCTCTTTGTCATGGGTGGGGTTTGATTTGTTTCAAACCTAGTTTTGTTAAACTTGACTTGCTTGTATGGAATGTTATTTGATTTTAATATAATAAATTAAATGCAAAAAACTAAAATAAAAGTAAATGCCGTCACAGATCACAAACAGTATTACCAGACATTGATGACCGGCTAATTAAACAGTGACATAGGACAGAAGGAGACATGACTCAGTGATTGTGAAACAGGTTAGAGAAAAACCTGCAGCCACAGGGGGTCCTCAGGACTAATCTCCAAAATCTCTCTGCTATTTTGAACAAAATCACTGTACAATATTTTTTTTCTATGATTTTTTTGGACGCTCTGTTCTTTTTAGTATTTTCAAGTTCAAGTTTAAATATATGCTTAAGTGTATACAGTCTCATTTGCATAACTATCTAACATGCAAGATTTAGACAGGGTGAGCCATATTCTGGATATCTCAGATTAACAAAAGTATTTTATTTTGTCTTTCGTCATTATTATTATCATTTTCATTTATTTAAAATGCTTTGTTTTGAATAGTTTGACACTGTACAATGCATTTGTAGCAGGTTTTGGTTTGTGCCATACACCGTGGCATGTAAAAGTTTTCAATCCCCTTGAAAGTCATCCTAATTTTCGGCATGACAAATACTAAATACTGAGTATTTATCTATTAAGCACTTTAATGTGAACTATTATGTTGTAACAATACATTTCCAAAGTCAAAATAAACCATACTGTAGATACTGTAAATATTTGACTGAAGAAGGAAAACTCCAAGCTTAGTGTTTGCCTAAGTAATCAAGCTCTAAACAATAACACTTTGTCGAGAACACTTTAGTTTAGGGTTAGGAAGACCTCTTGCTGCAACAGCAGCCTTCATTCTTATGAGGTAAGCATGTCCCAGTTTTGCACATTGTTCAGGAGTGATTCTTCTCTGTTCTTCTTGGTAGAAATGATCGAGATCCTCTAGATTGGTGGGATGGCTCCTCTGGGCAGCTGTTGTCAGATAGTATCGCAAATTCTCAATAAGACTAAGATCAGGGTTTTGACATGGCCATTTTAAAACATTCAACTTTCTGTTTCTGAGCCATTCCTCTGTCACTATGTCCTAATGCTTAGGGTCATTGTTATGATGAAAGATGAATCTTCACCTGTGCCACAGGTTCACAGCAGTTTTCCTGCAATATTGTGTGTTATTCGTGTCTATCCATTGTTACTTCAACTCTGACAAGTGTCCCAGTCCCACCACATGAAAAGCATTCCCATAACATGATGCTACCGCCACCATATTCCACAGTAGGTTTGATGTTTCTTGAGGCATAGGCAGTGTTTGTTTTATGCTCCACACACCTCTAAGAAGGTTGGCCAAAAAGTTCTATTTTGGTCTCACCTGACCATAAAACCTTCTCCCACATCTTAATTGGGTATTTCTCATGCTTTCTAGCAAATGCCAAGTGTGCTTTTATGTGGACTTTCTTAAGGAATGGCTCCTTTCTTGCTACCTTTCTGTAAAGGCATGTTTTATGCCAAGCTCTTGAAATTGTGGACCTCTTACACCTTCTCTTCAGTTTCAGCCAAAGACCATTGCAGACTTCTGAGAGTGACGGCTGGATTTTTAGCGGCCTCTCTCACCAGTTGACATCTTGCACTGATATTTATTTTTGAGGGATGTTTTATCCAGCAGAGGACGCATGCTCCATGGGATTGGGTTTGTTAGTGATTACAGTCTGGTACTAACCTACATCTACATTATATATATATATATAAATTGCGCCCCCCTAAGGTTTTTTTGAAAGGAGCCCACTAATACCAATTTGTTCTTTTTTAATTAATGATATACAGTGCATCCGGAAAGTATTCACAGCGCATCACTTTTTCCACATTTTGTTATGTTACAGCCTTATTCCAAAATGGATTAAATTCATTTTTTTCCTCAGAATTCTACACACAACACCCCATAATGACAACGTGAAAAAAGGTTACTTGAGGTTTTTGCAAATTTATTAAAAATAAAAAAACTGAGAAATCCCATGTACATAAGTATTCACAGCCTTTGCTCAATACTTTGTCGATGCACCTTTGGCAACAATTCCAGCCTCAAGTCTTTTTGAATATGATGCCACAAGCTTGGCACACCTATCCTTGGCCAGTTTCACCCATTCCTCTTTGCAGCACCTCTCAAGCTCCATCAGGTTGGATGGGAAGCGTCGGTGCACAGCCATTTAAAGATCTCTCCAGAGATGTTCAATCGGATTGAAGTCTGGGCTCTGGCTGGGCCACTCAAGGACATTCACAGAGTTGTCCTGAAGCCACTCCTTTGATATCCTGGCTGTGTGCTTAGGGTCGTTGTCCTGCTGAAAGATGAACCGTTGCCCCAGTCTGAGGTTAAGAGCGCTCTGGAGCAGGTTTTCAACCAGGATGTCTCTGTACATTGCTGCAGTCATCTTTCCCTTTATCCTGACTAGTCTCCCAGTCCCTGTCGCTGAAAAACATCCCCACAGCATGATGCTGCCACCACCATGCTTCACTGTAGGGATGGTATTGGCCTGGTGATGAGCTGTGCCTTGTTCCCTCAAACGCGACGCCTGGCATTCACACCAAAGAGTTCAATCTTTGTCTCATCAGACCAGAGAATTTTCTTTCTCATGGTTCGAGAGTCCTTCAGGTGCCTTTTGGCAACCTCCAGGCGGGCTGCCATGTGTCTTTTACTAAGGAGTGCCTTCCGTCTGGCCACTCTACCATATAGGCCTGATTGATGGATTGCTGCAGAGATGGTTGTCCTTCTGGAAGGTTCTCCTCTCTCCACAGAGGACCTCTGAAGCTCTGACAGAGTTACCATCGGGTTCTTGGTCACCTCCCTGACTAAGGCCCTTCTCTCCCGATCGCTCAGTTTAGATGGCCAGCCAGCTCTAGGAAGAGTCCTGGTGGTTTCGACCTTCTTCCACTTACGGATGATGGAGGCCACTGTACTCATTGGGACCTTCAAAGCAGCAGAAATTTTTCTGTAACCTTCCCCAGATTTGTGCCTCGAGACAATCCTGTCTTGGAGGTCTACAGACAATTCCTTTGACTTCATGCTTGGTTTGTGCTCTGACATGAACTGTCAACTGTGGGACCTTATATAGACAGGTGTGTGCCTTTCCAAATCATGTCCAATCAACTGAATTTACCACAAGGTGGACTCCAATGAAGCTGCAGAAACATCTCAAGGATAATCAGGGGAAACAGGATGCACCTGAGCTCAATTTTGAGCTTCATGGCAAAGGCTGTGAATATTTATGTACATGTGTTTTCTCAGTTTTTTTATTTTTAATAAATTTGCAAAAACCTCAAGTAAACTTTTTCACGTAGTCATTATGGGGTGTTGTGTGTAGAATTCTGAGGAAAAAAATGAATTTAATCCATTTTGGAATAAGGCTGTAACATAACAAAATGTGGAAAAAGTGATGCACTATAAATACTTTCCGGATGTACTGTATATTATATATATATATATATATATATATATATATATATATATATATATATATATATATATATATATATATATATATAGTCATATGAAAAAGTTTGGGAACTTAATTCTTAATTTTTTGGATTTTTGTTTCTCATTGGCTGAGCTTTCAAAGTAGCAACTTCCTTTTAATATATGACATGCCTTATGGAAACAGTAGTATTTCAGCAGTGACATTAAGTTTATTGGATTAACAGAAAATATGCAATATGCATCATAACAAAATTAGACAGGTGCATAGATTTGGGCACCCCAGTATAGATATGACATCAATAGTTAGTTGAGCCTCCTTTTCAAATATAACAGCCTCTAGATGCCTCCTATAGCCTTTGATGAGTGTCTGGATTCTGGAGGTATTGTTGACCATTCTTCCATACAAAATCTTTCCAGTTCATTTCAATTTGATGGACAGCCTGCTTCAAATCATCCCATAGATTTTCGATGATATTCAAGTCAGGAGACTGTGACGGCCATTCCAGAACATTGTACTTCTCCCTCTGCATGAATGCCTTTGTAGATTTCGAAGTGTGTTTTTGGTCATTGTCTTGTTGGAATATCCAACCCCTGCGTAACTTCAACTTTGTGACTGACGCTTGAAAATTAATCCTGAAGAATTTGTTGATATTTGGTTGAATTCATCTGACCCTTGACTTTAACAAGGACCCCAGTCCCTGAACTAGCCACACAGCCCCACAGCATGATGGAACCTCAACCAAATTTGACAGTAGGTAGCAGGTGTTTTTCTTGGAATGTGGTGTTCTTCTTCCGCCATGCAAAGCCCTTTTTGTTATGACCAAATAACTCAATTTCTGTCTCATCAGTCCAAAGCACTTTGTTCCAAAATGAATCTGGCTTGTCTAAATGAGCATTCACATACAACAAGTGACTCTGATTGAGGCATGAGTGCAGAAAAAGCTTCTTTCTCATCACCCTGCCATACAGATGTTCTTTGTGCAAATTGAATTGTAGAACGATGTACAGATACACCATCTGCAGCAAGATGTTCTTGCAGGTCTTTGGAGGTGATCTGTGGGTTGTCTGTAACCATTCTCACAATCCTGTGCATATGCCGCTCTTGTATTTTTCTTGGCCTGCCAGACCTGCTGGGTTTAACAGCAACTGTGCCTGTGGCCTTCCATTTCCTGATTCCATTCCTTACTGTTGAAACTGACAGTTTAAACCTCTGAGATCACTTTTTGTAGCCTTTCCCTAAACCAGGAGACTGAACAATCTTTGTTTTCAGATCTTCTGAGAGTTGCTTTGAGGATACCATGCTGTCCCTCTTCAGAGGAGAGTCAAAAGGGAAGGACGCACAACTTGCAATTGACCACCTTAAATACCTTTATATCTCATGATTGGACACACCAGTCTATGAAGTTCAAGGCTTAATGAGCTCATCCAAACAATTTGGTGTTGTAAGTAATCAGCATTGAGCAGTGACAGGCATTCAAATCAGCAAAATTACAAGGGGGCCACATTTTTGCACAGCCAGTTTTTCACATTTGATTTAATTTCATACGACTAAATACTGCTTCACTAAAAATCTTTGTTCGGAAAACACCCCAGTACTCAGATGTTCCTAGGAAATGAAAGACATACCACTGTTATCTTTTTTGTTTAAAGTAGAGTCAATTATTATGCAGGCTGAGAGGGGTTCCAAAACTTTTTCATATGATTGCAATATATATGAATTAAATGGCGATATCCCTCCCCAGTGATACAGCGGCAACATTAATTAACTCTTTTAGGGCAGATGTCAACTTTTGTTGACAGCAGGGGTTGAGGGGCAGAGCTGTAATTGTCAAGAAAACTCACTGTTATATTACAGGTAGACACTCTTTACTAGGACTTTTAGATTCGTAGACTTGATGTCGAAACCTTGTATATGTGTAAGTAACGTAGAGTAAACAACATCTAGAATGGCATCAACATCCGGCAAAAAAGTGAAACAAATGTGCAAAGCAAAATACTCTATGCACATTATTTATTTATTTGTTTTTGTATTTGTGTATTACTGCTGCATCAGGTTCTGACTTATCGAACTTCAGCTTTGATGCAAGCAATCTGGAAATCGAAAACGAAGGACAGGTAGCTGTTTTTTTTTCCAGAAAGTGCCTTTCAGCTTATGAGTGACGAGATAACTGGTATGTAATAAGTACATACTGTAGAGGCTCATGGAAAATAAAACAGAGTGTCATTTGTTATAAATAAGTGCTTTATGTTGATTTATGTGGTAAAGCCATTGCTTTGTGTGCTTTTTGGAAAACTGAGATTTTTTTAAAAAATTTTCAGCCCTGGGAGAAAAGGTGAAAAATAATTAGCCCTAAAAGAGTTAATAATCACTTAGGCAGAATACAATTACTTTAAGTTTAATGTCGACACTGCAGATAGTACAAAGATGAATGAAGCCAGTAACAAAACCCAGTCCTGGAGTGGGGGCCCGAAGATTGGAGTGTAGATAGATAGATAGATAGATAGATAGATAGATAGATAGATAGATAGATAGATAGATAGATAGATAGATAGATAGATAGATAGATAGATAGATAGATAGATAGATAGATAGATAGATAGATAGATACTTTATTAATCCCAAGGGGAAATTCACATACTCCAGCAGCAGCATATTGATAAAGACAATATTAAATTAAAGAGTGATAACAATGCAGGTATACAGACAGACAATAACTTTGAATAATGTTAACGTTTACCCCCCTGGGTGGAATTGAAGAGTCTCATAATGTGGGGGAGGAACGATCTCAGTCTGTCAGTGGAGCAGGATGGTGACAGCAGTCTGTCGCTGAAGCTGCTCCTCTGTCTGGAGATGATACTGTTTAGTGGATGCAGTGGATTCTCCACAATTGACAGGAGCCTGCTCAGTGCCCGTCGCTCTGCCACAGATGTCAAACTGTCCAGCTCCGTGCCTACAATAGAGCCTGCCTTCCTCACTAGTTTGTCCAGGCATGAGGCGTCTCTCTTCTTTATGCTGCCTCCCCAGCACACCACCGCATAGAAGAGGGCGCTTGCCACAACCGTCTGGTAGAACATCTGCAGCATCTTATTGTTAATATTGTTAATATTGTCTGTCAGTGTCGTTAATGCAGGTGCGGAAAGACATTCTCAGAAACAGGTAGCGACGTCATTCATCCAGCCGTTAGCTTTAATGTGCCAAATTCTTTTTGCACTATTAAGGTCCAGGGCCCCATCAGAAGAACATGCAAGTCCATACAAGGATACAGTTCACTCCAAACAAGAACACAACATTTTTGTGCTGGCTCAACATGCATGGTTACTGCATCCCACCACCCTTAGTGGTTTCCACTTGTCTTAGTCCATCTTTTTGTCAGATTGCTTGCACAGCAGTCTTATGTTACTCTCCCTGTTAGCTTGTGTGGCTTAATTTGGATGTGCACTGCATGCTTCTTACAGTACTTTGAGTAAAAATCAAGTTTTACAAAATGTTTTTCGCAGTCATACTGACATATTTCAAACTTATGCCTACAGGTGCCTATTCTAGTAAGAGTCGGGGAGCTGTGATGAATCTTCCACTTTCTGATGATGAATCCACAGTGCTTAATGGGACATTCGTATTCTTCGATATTTTTTTTGTATCCATGTCCTGCTTTGTGCATTGCAATGACTTTGTTTCTGTTCTCATATCAACAGATGTTCCTCTATCTTCATTTTTGCAGTGACTGTCCAACAAAGACTATGACATTACAGAGGGGGCTTTTTATATCCAGAGAGATGATAAAGGACTCACGAGTAGGACCTCATTATGTTTAATTATGAGCATCAAATGACTGTCACCTTTGTCCCATTTGTGTGAACCTGGAGCTTCCAACGCACAGAGATTTAAATACTTATGCACACACTAACTTTGTAGTTTTTCTTCTTCAGTTAAATATCTGCACAAAAATGGTTTATTTTGACTTTGGAAATGTACTGTTACAACATAAGTGTTAACATTAAAAACACTGAATGGATAAATACGTATACATATCTTTTGTCATGCAGAAAATTAGGATAATTTTTGAATACTCTGTGGGTCTGTGGGTCCTTCTATTATATATGCATGGCTAGTCTTCATCCCTGCAGTTGATAGCGTGTCATTGACACTTCTTCTCCTGCGCGTATGTCTGCATCTTGTCTGTCTGCTTCAAGTATGTGCAAGTTCACTGACATTTCAAAAGGAGCTTGACTAGAAAAGACATGCAGCCTCACTTGAAATGACACTTTCTGTCTCTGAATAAATCCATCAGGCAAAAAGATCTCAACTACAATGCTTTCTGAGAAGTCATTTGTTAAAATATGATTCATTTACCAGTCAATGATTTGAAAAGGTGAAACCATTGGTTTTCTCTTTTTATGCAGTGAAATAGCATAAAAATGACAACTCGAAAACTCTGTGGGGGATGCTTGGTAAAAAGCAAAGGAAGCTTTAAATAATTACTGTCAAGAATATAAAAGATCAGAACACAATAGGAAAAGCTACAGAAAGTAAACCTCACAGTTGTACAGTAATTTCTAAACAAACAGGTTTAAATAGCCTTACAGAGTTATAAATAAAATATATATGATGTATTTATTATTAGGTCTTAGTTCATATTGTACGAATATGCAAAAAAGGTGAAAAGACTATGAAACATACAGCATAGAGTTTATGAGTTGAAATCAATGTGCAACATGGCTTTGCTCTGCATAGGCTGCTGAACACATATGAGTACATACCAGCCTTTGGACATCAGGAAGCAACATGAAAGCACACGTCCTTATAGGAAACAGGCAGTATGCCCTGCTAATGAAGACATCATCTGGTAAAGTTGCAATGCCACGGAGTATATGTGTGGCCTAAACCCCATCACTTTACATGCCAATGGTCTCTTTAATAATAATAATTCTTTACATTTATATTGTGTTTTTCGCACTACTCAAAGTTCTTTACATACTGAGTGGGGAGTCTCTTCAACTACCACTAATATTTAGCATTCGCCTAGATGATGTAACGGCAACAGTTTTGTGCCAGCACCCTCATCACACATAAGCTGTTAGGTGATGAGGTAGTGAGAGATAGTTAGGGAATGATTAAGGGGCCAGAATGACTAGTCCATGGTGGGCAGTTTAGCCAGGACATTGGGATACACCCTGCTCTTTACAAAGGATGCCCAGGGATCTTTAGGACCATAGACAACCAGGACCTCTGTTTTATGTTTCATCCAAAGGACAGTACCCCATTGGAATCTACATTCAGAACACAGGCTAACCACCCCCTGCTGGTCTCACCAACAACTCTTCCAGCAGCAACATAAACCTTTTCTAGCTGGTCTCCAATCCAGGTCAGAACATATTGAGAACATGGGGAGGAAACCTGAGCACCCAGAGGAAACCCACACAGACACAGGGAGAACATGAAAACTCCACGCAGGGAGGACCCGGGAAGCGAACCCAGGTCTCCTCGCAGTTTCCTCCACAGTCCAAAGACATGCAGGTTAGGTGCAATGGCGATCCTAAATTATCCCCAGTGTGTGGTTGGTGTGTGTGTGTGTGTCCTGTAGTGGGCTGGCACCCTGCCCAGGATTTGTTCCTGCCTTGCACCCTGTGTTGGCTGGGATTGGCCGTGACCCTGTGTTAGGATATAGCAGGTTGGAAAATGAATGACTGACATAAGTAAAATACAGTATATATATATATATATATATATATATATATATATATATATATATATATATATATATATATATACATACAAGCTGGGGCGGCATGGTGGTGCAGTGGGTAGCACTCACAGTTAGAAGACCTGGGTTCGCTTCCCAGGTCCTCCCTGCGTGGAGTTTGCATGTTCTCCCCGTGTCTGCATGGGTTTCCTCCAGGTACTCCGGTTTCCTCCCACAGTCCAAAGACATGCAAGTTATGTGCATTGGCAATTCTAAATTGTCCCTAGTGTATGCTTGGTGGGTGTGTGTGTGCGCGCCCTGCGGTGGGCTGGCTCCCGGCCTGGGGTTTGTTTCCTGCCTTGAGCCCTGTGTTGGCTGGGATTGGCTCCAGCAGACCCCCGTGACCCTGTAGTTAGGATATAGTGGGTTGGATGTTGGATAGATGGATGGATATACAAGCTGTCCCGCGTGGCTCTGCCCATGTAGTAGTAAAACAGAACAAATTTTTAAATCAATAAAAGAAATTTAATTCTGGCCAAGCGGAAGGTAGGTACGCTCCAGTGTCAAATGTTGTCACTGTATCTGATCGTGTTCAGCTCTGACCGGAGAGTGTCCCCTGCGTGGGGAGAAAAACATATAGCCGTGATATGTCTGGCAATCAGCAGGTACCCTCTAAAACACATGTAGCTCTGATGTCTCTCTCAAAAACATCAAATGTTACTCCTTAACACTCTCTAGATGATCATGTCTGCTGAACAAACAGGTATAGCTAGCTAAGCAGAGGCAAGGTGCACCGCAACACATGGTGAGAGGTAGAGCAACTCGAATGGAGGCTGGTGCATGACTGAGAAGGGACAAACCTCCCCCCCCATCCCAGCGACCACCCCCCCATTAGTCTGCAGCCTCTGTCTTGAATTAGCATGAATATAACACTCCTGCAAGCGAACTATGATACCTAGCGTAATGACAGAACTCACAAAATCAACCGGAATGTTTAAGCAAATTACAGAGAAAAACCCAAACTAAATCCGTTAAGTAGTTCTCTCGTGAAACATGGACAGACAAACAGATAGATGTTGTATTATATATATATATATATATATATATATATATATATATATATATATATATATATATATATATATATATATATATATATAAAGTTCAATAAATCCTGAAAAGAATGATTCCAAACATATATATGTAGGTTTTCAAACAACCCTGATTTAAAGTGTGACCAAAAATGTGACATAAAAATGTCACATAAAATCGTTGCACTTTTAGGTTTAGGATTTTATATATAGAGAGTATATATATATATGTACTGTATATCAGCACCAACCCCTGTGGCGGTGGGGTATTACCATTACTAGAGCCCTTAATCCCATACAGGATGGACTGTAGCTTTTCTTGGTAGAAGTCGAGGCTCCAAATGTGCCTAGATATCAGGTGGCTCTTTCAGTCATGTTCTGTGCTTAGAGACTTGGCGGGTCCTTGATCCAGAGTATTCTCTAGAAGGATATTGATGGAAGGATGGCATACCCTATATTTATATCAGCCTTGGTTTGACCACCAAACGATGGACCACCTGGATTGGGACCCGAGTATTAATGATGTTACCATAATAATGAAAAATAATTATGAACATAGAAATGTTATTTCACTGCTTGACATCATTGCTGAGTGTGTTGTAAGCAGAGGTTCATTTTGAGGTTGGATGCTCCAATGAATAAAAGTATTTTGCACGCAGTAGAGACTGAAAAAGTCTTTTTGTTTCAGACTAAACAAAAGAATACACAGAAATATTAACAAAGTTAATGCTACAGAATTAAACCAATTAAACTGTAACTGCAGCCTATATTACCTATGAAGTAGATCAGGTAATGCTCACATGTTATAGAGTTATAGTAGATGGAAGAATGTCACTTCCCACATAAAAAGAATGCAGTCTTCTAAAGAAAAAGGAAAGATCCTGGTCTGCCCTTTCTTAAATAGTTCCTCTGTGTTCTGAGACCAGTCCAACCTGTCATTAATGTGGAACCCCTCAACATCCACTCTTGAACAAAGACTGGACACAGAGGCTATTGGTGCAATGAAAGTCAATAACCAGTTCCTTGGTTTTGCTGCTGTTAAGGTGCAGATTCTCTTTGCACTAAGAAACATACTTCTCTATCTGACTCCTCTCCTCTGTCTCATCCCACTTATCAATACACCCCATAAGTGCAGAATCATTTGAGAATTTCTGCAAGTGACATGACCTGCTGTTATATTTATAGTTGGAGGTGTACAGAATGAACAGAAAAGGAGTCAGGACTGTTCCTGGTGGTGCTCCAGTGTTGCTCACATCCATCTGCCTGACAGATAGTCCATTATCCAGGACACCACAGACTCATCCACCAACATGTCTCTGAGTTTACCCCTTAACAGGGATGGCTGGATGGTATTGAAGGCACTGGAGAAATCAAAAAACAGAATCCTCACAGTGCTGCCAGCTCTGTCCAGGTAAGAATAAGCTTTGTGGAACAGAAAGATAATTGTATCCTCCACTTGAATCTTTGTCTAATAAGCAAACTGCTGTGGGTCCAGGTGATCTACCACAAGAGGACTCATATAGTCCATGCCCAGTCTGTCAAAGGTCTTCATGATGTGAGATGTAAGTGACACTGGTCTGTTGTCATTAGAAAAACTAAGAAGAAAGGCTTCATATTGCTTTGTTGTGCCTATACAATGTCATCCCCCAGGTACCCCCAATTAAGCATCTGCCCACACTTCAGGTCAATATCTTACATAAGGGTTCTTTCTTTTCTATTTGTTTCTTTTGCGTATGGGTCTCATTGCCTTCATTGGTTCATGACAGTCCCTTTGTGACATGACACTCTAGCATGTTTTCCACTTGCTGAGTGAGCAGATTATTTGAAACAAACAGACCTGCAAACACCAGTCTCTTAGATCAGATCAGTTAAATGTCACGGACTAGGTGGCTAAATTGGTCTGGAGCCACCAGCTCTGAGCAGGAAATGTAGCAAAGAAAATGACATTTCAGGCTGAATTGAAACCCAACCAGCTGGAATGACAACCCTGCCATTAAATCGCAGCAGCTGATGGTTTTCTAATACAGGTGTAAAGCTCTGGCCAGAAAACAGAACAGACCAGGACAACCCCGTTCTCCATGATCTCTTTCAAGTATTTACTGAGAGGTGTTTTAGAGAATTCGATTGGGGAGTTAAAATAGCACAATACTGTTAACTGTTAGCATCCATCCTAAAAACAGTAATGTTGGGTTTCATGCGTTTTCCTGTTCCTTTTTCTTATATTACATAAAATGATGATAAGCATTGGAAGTAAATAAAGGGATTTTCCATTTTCCCTTTGATTTTCTAGAACCAGCTTTTCCCAGGGATTTTATAGGGGAGTAGTAGGTTGCCTGCCTTGGCATGAATGTGTAAAACGAAAGAAGAAGCTACAGGTGGGACAATAGTCTGTTGTGATCACCAACACGGTCAACAATGAAAAAAAATAAACAAAGTGCCGCTAGAAAATACTGGATAGGGTGTAGGGCACACAAAGGGACCTCTGATGGTAATCGCTTTGGCTGACTATGGATGGGGATGATCTGTAAATTGAAAGTTTTATCAGAGGACTCAGCTTCTACTTTAGCACCATAGTCTGGTGCAATGAACAATACTTAGAAACAGTTAAAAAAAACTGTTGCAATATAGCAACCCTCATTACTGCATGTAGTGATCTCAGAACCTCTGATTGTAATCGCTTCAGGTAACTACAAGAATTTTTCAACCACAGGAACTTTGTTCAGGAACAAGGAACTTTGTAGAAACTCAGGAACTTTTGTAGCGATCCCACTGTCACGTGATGAGTACGGCAATGCTCTGTATCAATGCGTGCTCCCAACCCCAACCGACTCATTTGTAGTTCCTGGTACTTTTTCAAGTTCCTACTATAGGGTATGTACTTTTAGATAAACAATGACATATTGTGGATGGGGCTCGGGTGATGAATTGTGCTGATTGGTTGACCACAAGCCCTGGAGCCATCTTACAAATCTGTTAGTAGGAAATTGGAGAGTTATCGTTGAAGATGGAGCACCACGTGATTCGCTCTTCATAGTTGCCTCCCTGGTGTGCCGTGAAATGCACTGCATCAAAATAATAGTCTCCGTCATGAATTTGGAATTGTTTTGAAACGGTGAGGTCCAAGGGTCCCCTATGAATTCCTGATTGTGCCACACTGCACCCCACATCACTTTGGTGCTCTGCTCCATACACCTCATCGAAACAACAAAAAGCTCTGGGGTTGGTTTGGGGATTCTGGATTCTGTGCACTCTCGAACCCGCTTTGCATCACACCTCTTCACTCATCTTTGCACTGCACTTATTGCATAAAGGATACAGTTCCTGTTGTGACATGGGAATGCAACACACAACAGTGGGCAGGCGACTCCAAGTGCCCCAGGGCCTAATCGACTAAGGGTTCATGAAAACAACATTCCTCCAGTGGGAAAACACCTTATGGTTCACTGCTACACCACCCGCTTATAAATATCTGTTTGCTTATTTATTATGAAATCCACTTAATTCACTTCAGGTCCATGGTGCTGTAAATCTATGCTAGCAGCATTTGCCGCAATACAAGTACCAACTCAGTCCTTGTGTGTTGTCCTTTGCCAACACATATAAAAATGTGTTAATATAACATCCTTATCATTTTCTCTTTCACTTTCCAAAAGGAAACTTCACTTTGCAAAGTGAGACTAACAGAGTTTAATCCCAAATAAAGGCAGGATGTCATATTTGAATTCACGAAACTTTATCAATGAGGCAGCAGTGCCAATCACTGTGCCACACTGCCATCCTAAGTAAAACATGCATCCATCCATCCATTTTCCAGCCCGCTGAATCTGAACACAGGGTCATGGGGGTCTGCTGGAGCCAATCCCAGCCAACACAGGGCACAAGGCAGGGAACCAATCCTGGGTAGGGTGCCAACCCACCACAGGACACACACAAACACACCCATACACCAAGCACACACTAGCATTTCAAAATAATTTGCAATTTAAAGTGAGACCATAATTACGCCTTTTTTTGGTTAAAGTTTTTTTTTTTTATTTTGGTATATACAATATACAATTATTCTGTTACATTATATACAATAAAGGCATCTCTGCCAAATTTTTAACATTAAATCAACATAGCTACTAGGTATCTTAATTTCTCTTGGCAGCAATGCAGGCAAAATACAATTTCATCATGAATGAGATGTCATGTTGTAGCACCATATGGAATAAGTGGTTTCAAAAATGAAAAAAATAAATTATTTTATTTTTGAAAATGAAATGTGGAGGTAGGTTATATTATACAGTGGTGACAGTATTTCTCTCCATAAGAGCTGAGTGCAATTGTAAGTTAAGAGGGATATGGCTCCAGGCAAAATGTGAGCTGCAGAAGAATGTATTAAAATAAGAATGTATATAATCGAAAATGTGCACAACATGAGATTGTTGTTGTTTATCTAGAGTTAACTCTATTTATGTTAGAAAAAAGTCAAATACAACGGGAATACAAAGAAAAAGGGGAAAGTAATTGAGGTGGTTTTGTATTTCCTACTGCTCTTTTTATCCAAATTTCTACCTATCTGCTACCTGTTTCTCCCTGGCACAGGTAAATTTTTCTTTAGTTTCATATTTTTGTTGTTTGGTAAATATAGTTTTATATATTTTATTAATAAAGTGTTCCGATCTTTTGTGTGTTATGTTTTGAATATTATTTTGCTAAATAATAATTTATTAAGTATGTATTATGTTTCTTTTTATGTTAATGTATTCATGTTTAGTTATGCAACCTGTATCCATAAAACAGAATGTCAAGGGGCAGAGTCGCCATAACAATACACAATACAATTTATTTTTATAGAGCCCAAAATCACAGAAAAGTGTGCCGCAATGGGTTTTAACAGGCTCTGCCATTTGTCAGCCCCCCAGCCTTGACACTCTAAGAAGATAAGGAAAAACTCCCAAAAAAAACCCTTGTGGGGAAAAAATGGAAGAAACCTTGGGAAAAGCAGGTAGGTTGGGCATGCAGTGGGTGTCAAAAAGAAGGGGCTCAATACAATACAATAAAATACACAGAACATCCATCCATCCATTTTCCAACCCGCTGAATCCGAACACAGGGTCACGGGGGTCCGCTGGAGCCAATCCCAGCCAACACAGGGCACAAGGCAGGAAACAATCCTGGGCAGGGTGCCAACCTACCGCAGGACACACACAAACACACCCACACACCAAGCACACACTAGGGCCAATTTAGAATCGCCAATCCACCTAACCTGCATGTCTTTGGACTGTGGGAGGAAACCGGAGCGCCCGGAGGAAACCCACGCAGACACGGGGAGAACATGCAAACTCCACGCAGGGAGGACCTGGGAAGCGAACCCAGGTCCCCAGATCACCCAACTGCGAGGCAGCAGCGCTACCCACTGCGCCACCGTGCCGCCTACACAGAACAGAACACAAGTAATCCTCAATACAGTATAAAATAATAATATTACAAGTAAGGAGCAGAATTTAACAGTAGATGATATCCCATAATATGATTTGGATATTATAACAATAGGCTCTATAGGCTCTGCCTATTTAATTGAGTGAAAGAGGCAGGCCCACCAGAACAACTTTGAGATTTGTGGAGTTTGGATTAAATTTGATTAGTGAGTATTTTATCTAGTTTTTGTGTTTTAGGATCAGATTTGTTTGCTTTGATTTCCCTTTGTAACAGAAGAGAGGAAAATGATAAAGAGTTGGGGTGCCAAGCTGGCCCACCCGTATAATTGGTTGCAGCAATATTTAAAATAAAATAAAAAAACACACACAATTATTGTGGAGTCGTTTCTGCAGAAGTGAGTTCAAAACACAACTGTCCCAAGATTGCAGAGCTTCTGGTTTTGGTCCCTTCTGATGAGAAGAGGCGGGTCCAGGTGGATAGACACCTGAAGTGATGTCAGTGATGTTCAAGCTGTCAATCAACTGATCTTCAGAGGGGGGGGGAAGAGAGTAAGGCAATAGAACACAGTGCCAGCCCCTGGGGCGGAGGTAGAATTGCAGTTACTAGAGCCCTTTTTTTTGTGCTTCTGTTTCCCTGTCTTGCTTGTTTCATTTTTCTTTTTTGATTTTCTAATAATTGTTTTGGAATATGAAATAACTTTTTTTTTGTTTTTATCCAAAATGCCAGAGGTTCATGGTTATCCTCTCCTCTGCATGGCATTTTTGAATATATTTTGAGAATTTGAAATATTAAAATCCTTGAGAGGACAAAAGGTTATTTCCACACCGAAAAAGAAAGAAGTTGAAAGAAGCACAATTTTGGCTGTTTAACCTTTAGCAGTATGTGTCATCAGGTTTTAAAAAAGCCTTAGCTCCATTTTGGGCATTTGACAGCCAAAGCCTGCTTTTTGTATTTGGGACCAGAGTAGACAGAGACGAGGCATGCTTTTGGATTCCAAACCAGGGAAGTGCTCGTCTGATTTAGGATATTTTGAGCAGCTACTCCCTTTTTGCCACTGTTCTATCTTAACATGAGACAATAAAAAAGATTTTGAATATCGGATATAAAGAAATGAAATATGGTTAAAAAGTATGCGCAAATGTTGATACCCAAAAGACAAGCTGATCTTTCACCAGGCCAGAAATGTAAGAAAAGAAACATTCACTGTTGAACGAAAAGAAAGTGAAAATACCAAGATCAGAAAGACACAGATAATTACATGTAGAGAATTTTTCTCCAAAATATGCATGAAATAGAATTGAACGTGCCAGAATGTATAGGTTGCACTAGTGATGACATGCGCTATGCAATCTTGTGAAACTCAGAAAGAACAGCATTGGCAATGATCAATTGAATTAGCATTACTGGAAAAGAATTTAAATAATTAAGTTTTAAAGGTGGGCAGATAGGAAGAAGCTAATATAATAATCAGTTTGCAAGGGTATTAAAACCCCAGTTTAGTCAAATAGAACTCCAAAAAATACTCTGCTGCTTGTCTCTTCTCCAAATCCATCTGGACGAGCCTCAGTCCAACACATACTTAACATTTAGGGTCTAAAGCGTAGGACTTTAGGGACTTTCAAAACTCAACTTGATGTTGTTTTAGAAGAATTAAGTGGATAGGACTGACTATTTTTTGCTCTATTTTCTGCTTTCATATATTTAAAACCTCTTATATTTTCTTGTAGTTTTATTATGCGCAACATGCAAAATACTCAGTTAACACACACTTAAGCATAATTGATTCTGTACCTTTAGCTGGCACTAAACTACAGTTGTTATTCTATTTGTCTTCATGCACTTGTGGTTTGTAAATGGCTTTGGATTAAAGCATCTGCTAAATGAATAAATAAATGTAAATTTATGTAAATCTTGTCAAGGAGATTTAAAACTGTTAAAGAAGCTAGTGCCACGCTATGGAATCACACAGTGCTTGATTTCTGTGCTGATACTTGAGTGTTCTCCATTACAGACGTCAAAATAGCTCTGCAGTACAGAATTGTAGCCCACAAACACACTTTCATTTTACACTGTGCTATTGATACTTTGCAAGTTGGAGATGGGATTACATCAGGGATCAACTCTGAGCCCTTTCTTATTTGCAATGGTGATGGACAGGTTGACAGATGAGATTAGACAGGAGTCCCCGTGGACTATGATGTTTGCTGATGACATTGTGATCTGTAGCGATAGTAGGGAGCATGTTGAGGAGACCCTGGAGAGGCGGAGATATGTGCTGGAGAGGAGAGGAATGAAAGTCAGTAGGAACAAGACAGAATACATGTGTGTGAATGAGAGGGAGGTCAGTGGAATGGTGAGGATGGAGGGAGTAGAGTTGGCGAAGGTGGATGAGTTTAAATACTTGTGTCAGAGGGGGACATTTTTTTTTGTGCACTGGGTGGTTCCATTAGGCACCCATTGTTGGGACTGGGAAGTTAAAAAGTTAAAAGGATGTATTTATTTGCTGTACTGCAAAGAAGTCACCACTTTGAAGTTTATGGCTGGTTGAGATTTCCAAACAATACCACGTGTGATAACAGAACTGCTGCTTCCTTGGAGGATCCTGGATAATCCAGTTACTGATTGTGTCAGGATTGTTTGTGAAATGCAGATGTACCATTGTTTAATCTGATTGTCCAGAACTGATAATGGCAGGGTCTGAAGTAGATTTAAACTCCTGGGCAGCAGAAGGCAAGGAGAACAGTCCACAGAAAATGCTGCCAAGGCACTCGGACAGAGCACAGGGGCTTGCAGGCAGACAAGGGTACCTGGCTGACATGACGTGAGGCACAAGGACGGCAACACTTCCAGGGAGGAAGAGACAGTTCCACAAAGAGACGCCGGATGTGGGTTCAACGAGAGAGGGAATCCGCACGAAAGGACCAAGCGAAGCTGACAGACGAGAAATGAGGCGTGCCTAGGTCCCAGCAACACAAGGAGCCCAGAGTGGAAGAAAAAGGAACAACAAAGAGACGCTGACAGGGATTCAACAATTTGACACAACTTCTGTAGGGGAACGAGTGTCCGGGGAACAGAGTGCATCCGTGAACAGTTGAACAATTAAGTGTTGGGGTAACACAGTGCACAAACTGGACTCTGCACCACTAAAGGTTGTATCCTCCAATTCTTGTTTTTAACGGACTTTTAGAGGGTGGACTGTGTATTTTCCTTTTAAAAAAGGGGAAATTGATTCCTGATATGTTTAGTTTTTGTTATGTTCGTTTATCTTTTTAATGTACCTTATATTGTTTTGTGTAATAGAACTTACTGTTGCTTTTTTCTAAATTACTGTTGTGTCTTTCATTGTGTGTTTACTCACCGCCCAATTTAAAGAAACCTGTGTGCTATTATTGGTAAATTTCAGGAGTTCCCAGTCTCTTAACCCCTTCACCGCCCTCTGCCGGATATATCCGGCACCGCTGTTTTAATGCTAACGCCATACTGCCGGAATTATCCGGCACATTTGCCTGTGGTTATATGAATGCCTGGCAAGTAGTATAACTGACGGTTTGGCGTGGGTATTATTACTACGTTGTATTTCAACAAGTCTGTGGCTGTTTTGGCCGGTCATGTGACGTGATTCGCATGTAACAGCTGTGAATATGGCGAAACGTAAACTGACTTCAAGTGAGGCTTTGCAGGCGATTTTGGACAGTTCTGATCATGATTGTAGCAGTTCTGAAGAAGATTTTAGTGACAGTGATGAGCAGCAACATGCGCTGCATGATATTGTGAATGAAGACGCATCGGATGACGGCGCTGAGTGGGTGTATCCCCAGCATCTTAGCTGGGCTGCTGCCCGTGGTGAACTACCTTTTCTGCATTCGTTTGAGGGAACGTGTGGCTTTATTGTTGATGTAAACAATTACACTGCTGAGCAGTTTTATGAGCTGTTTGTGTCACCTGATTTGATCAGACATTTTGTTCATCAGACAAATCTGTATGCAGCACAGTTTATTGAGAAAAATCCCAATTTACCTCCACATTCCCGTGTTCGTGCTTGGTTTGACACTGATGAAAACGAAATGAAAAAATTCATTGGGATTTTGATGTTGATGGGAATAATCAGAAAACCAGATATTGAGATGTACTGGTCTACAGATCCTATGTATGCAACACATATTTTTGCAGCTGTCATGACACGTAACCGATTCTCTTTGCTGCTGAAATTCTTTCATTTGAATGACAACAGAAACGAGCCAGATAAGAAAGATCCAAACCGCGACCACTTGTTCAAGCTACGTCCTTTGATTGATCATTTATTTGAAGCATTTCAGTTGCCCTACATGCCAGGACCGTCAGTTGCAGTTGATGAAAGTTTATTGTCGTGGAAGGGCCGCTTACAGTTTCGACAGTATCTACCATTGAAAAGGGCACGGTTTGGTATCAAGATGTTTTGCTTAGCTGAGAATTCAGGTTACATTTATAGATTTCGTGTATACACTGGCAACTTGCACAACATTTAGTGGTCAATACTGCTTGAATAAATGTAAAAAATGTAAAAAAAATGTAAAAAAGTAAAAAAACAAAAATTGTTCAGATTTCGCCTGGCTTGGGGAATATTTAGGGAGTTGGCGGTTAAAGGGTTAATAAAACTGGGTGGCGTAGTCGGAAATTTTAATGGTGTCTAAGTTAGATTACCTATAAGTGTGACCAGATTTTCTGTTACACTTGGGATCAACAGTACAGAGTAAAGGGGATTGTGGAAGAGAGGTGAAGAAGAGAGTGCAGGCAGGGTGGAATGGGTGGAGAAGAGTGTCAGGAGTAATTTGTGACAGATGGGTATCAGAAAGAGTGAAAGGGAAGGTCTACAGGACGGTAGTGAGACCAGCTATGTTATATCGGTTGGAGACGGTGGCACTGACCAGAAAGCAGGAGACAGAGCTTGAGGTAGTAGAGTTAAAGATGCTCAGATTTGCATTGGGTGTGACGATAATGGACAGGATTAGAAATGAGGACATTAGAGGGTCAGCTCAAGTTGGACGGTTGGGAGACAAAGTCAGACAGGTGAGATTGCGTTGGTTTGGACATGTGCAGAGGAGAGATGCTGAGTATATTGGGAAAAGGATGCTAACGATAGAGCTTCCAGGGAAGAGGAAAGGAGGAAGACCTAAGAGAAGGTTTATGGATGTGGTGAGAGAGGACATGCAGGTGATGGGTGTAACAGAACAAGATGCAGAAGGCAGGAAGATATGGAAGAAGATGATCCGCTGTGGCAACCCCTAATGGGATCAGCCGAAAGAAGAAGAAGATTGATATTTTGCTAAAGCAATATATATTCATTGAGACAAAATGGGATACAGGCACTGTTGAGCAGACCCCAAACCTACAATACAACTAAGGAAGCCCAGGCTTGTGAAAATGTAAAATAACATTGATTCATTCTAGAGGAGCTGCAAAGGGACAGGTAATGCTGAAGGAGTTATTAATACAATGATGAGAAAATAAAGAAAGCCTCACAACCTACACAATAAAATATCCCTGACTAACCAAAGGGGTCCCTGGTCCACTTGCCTACACCAAGACCACCAGCATAAGTGCAGTTATCTTTTGGGATTTGTGTGGATTAGGGGAGTGAATGAGAAAATCTGTGAATGTGTTTTGGGCCCCCCCACCTCACCTCCTAATACTGTATTGTTGACAACAGGCCTTACAAATAACATGCAGTCGATTAATTAACAAGTTCTAGACAATACCATACAGTATATATATATAACACCAAGAAAAAGTAAAAACAATACATTACTGTACAATATAATTTACAGTTTGAGAGAGGACATGCAGGCGATGGGGGTAACAGAACAAGATGCAGAGGACAGAAAGATATGGAAGAAGATGATCCGCTGTGGCAACCCCTAACAGGAGTAACAGAAAGAGGAAGAAGAAGAATACTTTACAGTACTGCCCACTGGTGTAGCTGCAAAAACCATTTTACGGATTTTTTCTTGGTATACCTTACTGTCAACTCGTTAAATGAATACTCCATTCAAAACAATAATTTTTTAAAATGTTACCCACCACATGTCTGTAGTGGCGCTCAAGAAAATTTTTTTATCTCATGTGTAATGGGTGGCTCACGTGGGCTGGTAGCCCTGCCAGGGCTGAGCAGGGATCCTTACCTAGTCAGGTGGTCAGTGTAATGGAAGGACTGGGGGATATGTTATTTGATGAATATTTTCTTCCCCAATATGCTAGATGGCAGGATCCCTGGGCTTTACTAGCCATTCAGATACCCACAGGGTAGGCTGGGAACTGGAGTCACAAAGAACAGCCCTGTGGAGATCCATGGGTACCTCCAGGGGTACTGTCAGAGTTTACAATGCCAACTTCATTGGACTTTCACCTGAACCGGATGTGCTTCCAATAGACCGTGTCCTGGCACAGGAAGTACTCCCAGGTCTGAGATAAAAGGAGCTGCTCCACCTCACTTCAGGGAGGCAAACTCGGGAGGCAGTGGGTGAACACAGAAGGAGGAAGTAATCCATTTTGGCTGGTGTTTGTATTTGAAAATAAAAACGTATTATTTGAGCCCGATATTGTGTTAGGTGACATTGTGTCTGTGGTTTGGGGCTCACTGGCCGCCCTTTGTGATTACACATTTTTTCATATAGAAAGTACATCTTGAAAATCTCAACGGCACCTGGCGGTGACTAATTTTGGACAATGGCAAATAATGTGAAAATCATCCATGAAAAAAAGAAAAATAAATTCTCACGTAACTTATTGTTATGCTTAGTGTCGTGTTTCTTGTCTTTTTTGTTCAGTTTTGTGCCATTTATCTCTGTCAGTGTTATTTTTATTTATTATGCGTTTCCTTATGTTTTGTGAATTATTTCCCAAGAGATGGGGCCACCTGCCAATCATCAACAGGAACTGCTGTATAAATATGGAGGGTCTCCCATAGTTCTTGGTGGTTCATTTTGAATGTGGTAGGGAGAGGAGGGTTTATTTGTTTTTTTGCTGTGCTTGGCACCTTTTGTGATTGCTGGATTTTTGAACCTGTGCTCTGCTTTTGAGTTCATTTTTGATTTCTGTACTTGGACTACAATGTTTGCCTTACCTTCTCATGCAATTTTTACAAAATTTTGTGCTCCTCATGGATTCTTATGCTACAAAGCATTTTTGTTACAAATTAACCTGTTACAGTGGACCCTTGACTTACAAACTCAATTTGTTCACGAGGGCTGGTTGTAACTCAAGTTGGTTTTAAGTCAAGACTATTTTTCCCATAAGAAATAATGGAAATGGCCTTAATGTGTTCCGAACCGTTTTAATAGAAAAGGGTTGTATAATGTGCATAATTTACCAAAAACACCAATAATTTTTCTAATGTACCAACCAAAAAGTTATAAAAAGTGCCTAGCCTACCAGAAACAACAATTTCATACTGTACTCACTATTTAAGTTGACATCTTTGGCTTGCAGGAAGGAAGGAGGAGGAGAATGAAATGGAAGCTGGTTATTGTTTGGAAGGAGTTTCCCTATACACAATCGTTTCTTTGTAAAATTGTCGAGATGGTGGATCTCGACATGCTGTACATATTAGCGAGATCGGTCACACAAACGCCACTCTCATATTTCCACACAATTTCCTTCTTTGTTTTGATTGTGATCGCTTTTTTTTACCTTCGTTACCTTCACTTCCTTCCTTAGCAATTATAGAAATAAATTATATAAATCACTGCACTGACCGAAATTACGTCAACAAACACATGTATCTGGGCTCCGAATGACCCTTACAAACACTCTCGGCTGTTTGTTTACAATCGCACAAGCGGTTACACGTGACCGCATTCGGGTCGTAACGCAAGATGTTGGCCGTAATTCAAAACAAAAATTTTGGTCGTAAAACAAGTTGTTCGTATGTCAGGCCAGTCGTATATCTAGGGTCGACTGTATTTGATGAAGCTTCTTCAAGACTTTTTTATGTCCAGCCGTTGTTTTGATGATAAATCCCTCCCATTGGGCATTATTGGAAGTGCTTTCCAGGTTCACAACACTTGTGTTGCATAATCTAAATGTCTGTTATTTATTTGTATAGTCAAAACATGGTAAATGTGTGCATTTTTTACTAAATATTATTAAGTTACTTGCTGGAATATGGTAATAAGCAGAAAATATTTAATTCCCACAATGCTGTGTTCTTTGACTTGAAGATCTGCCTCTTCCCCACATTCATTGGCCGTGAGTCCCGCATTTAATTCAAAAACACAGCATTTTAGGAATGAAATTTTTTCTGTTTACTACTCATAAAATGCACAAAATAATTTCCATATAATTATTGATGACAAACCCACCAATAGGCAGATCTGCGTATCATAAACCTTCAAGTCGCAAGAGCTAACTGTACTCCTTCCTACTAACCGTGAATTTGTCTGTAACCACACTGACCTCTTTTGTAAGAAAAGTATGCTATTGCTCACACTCCTTTGGTGATCCCAAGCTCACCATACTGGAGACCAGAAAGTTTTATATTCCCCTCAGAAAAAACCTCCAGGTCAAAGCCCCAAACTGTTTTCTTGGTCGAGATTAAACAGGAGTTCTCCTGAGATCCTTTTCTCATAGCATCCTTATGATACCTGCAGTCCTGGATCCTTTAAAGGAGTTAAGCAATCCTACAAACAGAAGGCTATGCACAGGTCAACATTCCTCCCTGCTGCTAAATAATAACTATGGAATAGCTACGTCCTGAACCCCTTGTATTATTTTAAAAAATTGGTGGCTTTGCCAAGATGTAATTATGGTGTACTCATACTGGCAATTTATTCTAACCCCACAAAATCTAGTTCATTTGACTAGTGTTATCACTCCATGCCGGACCAACCCATTTGGAAGAGGTGAGCCCGAGCACAATTCAGTAGCATTTGGGAAAAGTGTGATCGCTAAACGTGCCCAAGCACAGAAAACAGACATGATATCAATGATGCGACAAGTCAGATTCTCATTTCATTCAATATCTTTTGAGTTAAAAACAGGTTTTTATTTTCACCTAACACATGAACGTGAACTGTTGTTGGCAAGAAAACCTGCAAATTCCTCCCTTAATATCATTTGTCACTGTAAATATTATCTCGTACGTGCAGCACGATTAACAGCAAAAAGTTGCGCTGCACACTCAATAAATCTGTAAGAGAGTAGAACGTTATCCTACCATACACAGTTCCTAAACAATCCGAAAATAAGTAAAATCGTTATGAAATGCATGTTGTCACTCTGTATTTGACTGTAGTCGCACAGTCATGATGAAAGCTTGCCCAGGCCCAGAACGTTAAGTGCAGTATGAGAGTAAGCCAGCGGGAGTGTAGAGAGGGGGGAACAATCGCGCTCTGGCATGGTATGGAACAAATGTACCTAGTGTGAGTACACCCTAATATTACTGTAGGACATCTGGGTGAAGCTGAGAGTTACTTACATGGGAGATCTGGTCTTGTAAAGTTGTGGGATGCTCCTCTGTACAAAACCAGATGTCCGTGCAAGACTTTTGTGACTATTAGTGATTATAATATACAGCTTCAAGCTAAACACAAATATATAACTTCAGGTTGACTGTATCATGTAGGAACTTGGAGAAACATGAAATGAATTATTGAATTTAATGGCTTAATATGGCATTACTTCAATTAATTTTCTTAACTGATATTCATTGGTCCTCAGCAAGTTTAACTGATTTTCATTGGTCCTCAGTATCAGATGCTTCTCATTTCATTGCCTTACAACAGTTTGTCAGCATTGATGGATTCCACTTAGCCTGACAACAGTTTTCCATCCTTGCAATGTCCTGGTAAAACCTTACACCATGATAATGCTCCAAAACTAGTAGGGAAGAAGTTCGAGTGTGAATCCTGAAAATGAATCTTTAGTGACACGTTGCACTTCATGGATTTTTATACTTGAGACATGTTTTGAAATAGTTGGTCATGAATAAAAACAACACCCTTGATGGCTTCCATAGGATTTTCTCTGGTCCTGCTGTAAGATCTTAAATCTTTGTTGTTCATTGTTTTTAAAGGCCTGGGCAACCTTACGGGGACAAGAATAAGACAGGCAATTGTTGCTTACTGCCACCAGCTTTTTCCAATAATTTGCCATCCCCACCAGAGTGCCACCAAAATCAGTATGGTTTGGTGCATGACTATGACAATTCTTACAATGTACAGTACTGACATGTGCTGATTTATGTCCATCTGACTTAAGGTGATTCATACTTACAGCTGAGGGCCATTTGAAAACAATAGGGTAGTAATATTCTAGAAAAGGCCAAAACCAGCTGTAGTAATAAATATTTTGCTATTATTAATATCATTGTTATTATTATTTTTATTATTTTACAGGGTCTCATATATTTTCTGACTCATGGAGGGAGCTTTAAGGTTTATTTTAATTGGTGCTGCTCCATGTGGCCAATTCTTACATATTCATCCCACACTGCCTTCCTTACACCACTGTTTTCAACTTTTATAATCTCTTACCGCAGTTTTGCTTTTTTATATTAATTGACGACCCACTAGCAACAACTGCAAACCACCCCTTTGGTGAAACAAGCCCGTTTAGAAATGGGGAAGTGGAGAAACCTATCACGCAGTCCTATCTTTCGCTTTGAACAACAATAACAACAACAATATTTATTTATATAGCACATTTTCATACAAAAAAGTAGCTCAAAGTGCTTAAGTGCTGAAGACCCACCATGACTCACTGCAACCCACTACAGAACCAACGACGACCCACTGACCCACTGGTGTTAAAAACTGGGTTGTGAGCCAGTGGTTGAGAAACTCTGGCTTAGGTGACCCACCACTACCCACTTGCAAAACAATGACTGCAACATGTGACACACTGACAGCGCAATCCAGTGGTTGAAAAGCACTGGATTACACAGACCTGGCATGTGGCCACCGAGACCTGAAAACTGGTTTGTGTTACTCTGTACTAACAGTTAAACTATGCATTTTGGTGACCCACACCTGACCCTCAGAGCCTCAATTTCAAAGACCAGGGTACTTTGTGACCGACAAATGACCAATTCGACATATGGCCAAATGGCTGGTCCTAAATGGGGCCTTAAGCCGATGCATGACTGTATGTATTACATTATGGAAATTATTTGATTTGACTTTTGGTTAACATTAACTTTAATCTTGTAAATAAGGCTTATCTAAATACTGCAAGGATGTACTCCCCTAACATATTTTTGTAGTTTGTAGGAGTTTCTTTCTAAGTCAAGGATCTCTAAGATTGAAACCACAACACCTGCAGTGAGAAATCAGAAAGACACTGGCAATACAGGTGCATGATGGGAGATCTGGTAGAGCAGTGCCACAGGGCAGCAAGAATCCAGTATTGCAAAACCTGACCAATGAATTGTAGTGATGCCGCTGCGTTTTGTTTTTGTGCTCACTATTTCCTGTGTTAAGGTTTGTGTTTACTGTAGATAATTAGCCCTTTTTTCACAAAATTTGGAACTGACGCATTGTTTGGATAAATCGATTTCCTGCTAGTTTGCCAGCAAATCATGTTGAATCTTCTTCTTTACTGCTACTTCCAATAATCGATTTTTGCAACGTAAGAAGTAGCATTGAAAAACACTATATAACAAAGGCATCAAAACTGAACAAGTAGAGGGTGTCCCAAAATTCATGCAAGAAGTAATTTTGATTGAGAACACAGGTTTTTAATTAAAAATTGTAAATTTTTAATTGATTCATAAAGTATACAGTATAGGGTTATGTATGGAATAGCATATCGGGTAAATGGCCTCCATGGCTTTGCTGGCACATACGCACTCTTTTGTCGAAATTTTCCATGACCGTTTTGCATAAATGTGGCTGAATTTCGTTGATACAGCGCTCAATTTCCTGCTTCAAGGCGTGGGTGGTCGTGGGCTTGATGGCATAAACCTTAGACTTCAAACAATCACTCGTGGATTTTCTAAACCCCAAATGCAACAACTTTTACGATTAACGAAGCCATCAAGATGAAAATGAGCCTCATCGCTGAAGATGATTTTGTTTGAAAAATCTGCATTCACTTGTTGTTGTTCCAAAATCCATTCAACGAACTCTCTTCGCTGTGCATGGTCAGTAGGCTTCAGTTCTTGACTCAATTGAACTTTGTAAGCATGAAGATGCAAATCTTTTGTGAGAATACGCTGTAGAGAACTTCTGGAAATGTTCAATTCTTGACCACGGTGCTGAATTGATGTTCCTGGACTCTCAGCAACACTCTCACGAACTGCTTCGATGTTTTGTGTTGAACGACTTGCTGAAGGACGGCCAGAGTGTCTAAGATCACTAATAAATCCAGTCTCCCTGAATTTTTTAATTAATCTCTTCACAGTTAATGAAGTTAAATCACTATTCCGACCATATTTTGTACGAAAATTGCGAACTGTAGCTGCCAAACCTTCATTATTTTTAAAATATTGCTCAACAATGAAAACGCGTTGTTCTTTCGTGTAGCGCTCCATTTTTAATAACCCTGAACTGTGAGCTGTCACGCTGTCTTTTTTTTTCGTTGGAAACACTTTACCACACAAATGGCGCCAAATTCAAATCTTGCGTGAATTTTGGGACACCCTCTATTTGAAGTTTTCATTGAGGAATTCCCTTATAATCACCGCAGTAAGTTAGTCAACTTTTTTATGCCAGTATGCTAACAGTTTCAGCTAACCTTTTTCGTTACATTTAACATTAATTTGCTAGGCTTTGATAGTTTTTTTAGTTTTAGTATATTTTAATATAGAATAAACAAGGTCAGTTAGGTAGAATCTTTCATGTTTGATCTGTTTGAAACATTTAGCTTTGTTTTCAAAACTTTTCATGTTTGGTGTATGTGAGTTATTAAGTTCCTGACATAAAAACTAAATATAGCATGTAAACTTATGATTCATATTGTTAATTCAGAAGAAAATTACATTAGGTTATATATATATAAATTCTAACCAGGAGCAGGTGCAGTTCCACAGTGATATTCCATCGAGAAGTGACCCTTTGTGCTGTTTTCCATTAGACTCTCAGATGTTAACTCTGAGACGAGCATTTGCCCTTTCACAGCATGTAAAGTTATATACTCATCTGATTACAAACATCAGTGCCGCCATGGTGTAGAAAAATGTGGTCTTTTATCTCTTTTTGATTAGTTTGATGTGTTTCATCAGTAGGAAAGCCACTGAGGCTTAGACGAGGACATTTCTCTTTAGAATTTTCAACAGGAGATGCTATCGAAGTTCTTCTTTTCTGGTTCTGCAATTACTTACATTGGAGCAGGTTGGCACAGTGGCGCAGTGTTAGTGCTGCTGCCTCGCAGTAAGGAGACTAGGGTTTGTGTCCCAGATCATCTGTGCATGGAGTTTGCATGTTCTCCTCATATCTACGTGGGTTTCCTCCAGGTACTCCGGTTTTCTCCCACAGTCCAAGGATGTGCAAGTTTGGTGGATTGGTGATATTAAATTAGCCCTAGTGTGTGTAGTTGTTGGTGGTGGTGTGTCTGTTCATCCTGTCCATGGTTTGTTTCTGCCTTGTGCTCTATGTTAGCTGGGATAGGCTCCTGAATAGGTTTGAAAATGACTGACTAACCATTGGAGCACTCACCCATCAATGACACCTCCAGGAAGAAACAAATAGGAACACGTGAAAAGGGTTATTTGGGTGTTATATCTTTAACCAGGCAATTGTGGGATGTGGTGGGACTTAATCGGTATTGCACTTTATTTATTTGTTACTCTGGAGAGGGCTGTTGTGGAACTCATTTCTTCAATTTTCACTTTGCTCATTTACAAGTACAGTAATAAGAAAAACTTCACAGCCAGTAAAACAGCCAGTACTTGAGTGCCAAAGATGCAGTTCTGTGGCATATAATCAAGAACAGTGGTTTACTGCATATTTGTTTTGGGAGTATTGTAAATAATTTCTGTGACTGTGATGATATAACCATGATTCAAGCATTTTTCTTCTGTTGTATTCGTACATTTACAGTACTGGGTTAACCTTGAGCTTGGAATCCTGTCTTTATTGATTGAGCGTAGAGTCCTTTTTGATTGTAGCTGCCACTGTGTTTCTGGAATTTTGAGGTTACAGAATTTTTCTTTTAGTTGTACTCTGTGTCATTTGATTTTAAGTTTTTGGAATATTAGTTTAAGCAAAAGAAGTTTAAGAAGATTAAAAAGAAGATGAAGAGGAGACATAATTGAAGTGTTTAAAATTATAAAGGGAATTAGTCCAGTGGCTCGAGACTGTGACTTTAAAATGAGTTCATCAAGAACACGGGGCCACTGTTGGAAACTTGTTAAGGGTAAATTTCGCACAAATGTCAGGGTGTTTTTCTTTACTCAGAGAACCATAAACATATGGGACTTTAGGGACCTTCAAAACTCAACTTGATTTTATTTTAGAAGAATTAAGTGGACAGGACTGGTAACCTTTTTGGGCTGAATGTATTTTTACTCCTATTTCTGACCAATACTCTATCCTGAATGGATGCAAGAATCCAAAATCAAATATATCCACTGTCAACCATAAATATTTGCCAACACGATCCTCTCCTGAATGTTCTCACTCTCAAAGGGTTGATAGCTTTGAAAGCCAAATAGGAAATGAAATGCCATTACTGGGGTGTAAAGTCAGTGACACCACGGCAATATTTTTTCTGTGTATTTTGCAGTGTACAGCAGTTTAAAACAGCACCTTAGGGACCTTGACATTATTTTGCAGACTCTCTATGCTTCCTCTGGTCCAAAACTACTTTCTTTTACTTGAGAAGCTTTTAATATTGTTCACAACAGCTTTTATTGTGTGACCTAGCCTCCCTGCTCCCCATATCTGATAGTTTAGATGAGAGCTGACTAACCTATTTTTCTCTCGCTCACATATTGGCTTACTTCCAGTTTAAGTGACCAACAATGTCAAAATTAAGCACATCAGGCCAGCTCGGGTAGTGAATGCTAATTTCATACCATGAAATGATGTGACTGGCAATACAACTAGCAGTATTTAACTTTATTCAGCCCTAAGGTACAGAAAGTCATTTACAACATGAATAAAAGCAAATCCATAAAATAAATCCTTTTTCATGTTATGTTCACTAAGGTGGCATTTACCAACATAAACATAGTATTTAAAAATACATATTTATATTGATTGCGTTCACTAAAGTACTAAACATTTAAATAATTATAGATGTATCCTGTGGGAGACGGAGTAGATGAGTAAGAAATGATAATTCCTGTTGTATTAAATTGGCTTCAAGGTTTCATACAAACAGCACACAGCTGTAGCTGTGATATTATCATTTGTTATTTATTGATTAAATGATGAGGGTCATGTCTGAAAAAAGCCTGGCACAACTCAACATTTTCTTGAACAAAAGATATCAGTATGCAGGAACAATCCGCAGGGTTGTTCTATAGCTTTCTTGCAATAAAATGCTGTGTTTATTATGTTACAGCCAAGGGTGCTGCCGTGGCTCAAATCAATGCCTTGTTTATTTAATTGATTTTTTATTTAAATATTATTTTCCACATCCTACTATTAATTCTGTTGTTGATTTTGTTCTGTTTGTATATTATTTTTTATATGGTGTTGTTTATTATTATTATTTTTTAATTTGATATTATGGTACATGTCTATGTCTTAGTGCTCCTTGTTGTCTCCTCTGCCTAATGAAGGTGGAGCCTAAGGAGGCAGGGCCACATAATTAGCAGCTGGGGTGCTGGAAGGCCCATCAGAATTTAAGATGAAGCTGAAGCCTTGGCATTACGTTTGTGATTTTGCTTCTTGTTTACATGATCTTTGCTTCATTTTCACATTAGATAAGCCAATTTTGACTCCTGTTTCTTATTTAAGGTATTGTCTCTGGTGCTGTCTTGGATTGTGGTTATTTCACCTGTTTAGTTATATTGAGCTTTTAGTTTCTGCCTCTTTATATCTGAAACCCTTCCAATAAATAATTACATATTAAAGGTTTTATTTTTTGGTTATCTTTCCCCACTTACTTCTTTACAAGAAGCCTACGGAGGCAGGGCCACCTGGTTATTATTAACAGTTTTCATCTTCTCCTTTTGTAGACATTTATTGATATTTGCTTGCTACAAGCTTTTGCCACATTTTTGAGCCTAAGCTGGCCTGAAGTCTGCTTCTTCAGTTTGGGGCTTGGCTGCTAGTGCTTAGGCTGACTCTGGTGATCCAGAACACGGTGTGAAATCCTTGTCTGGCTGATTGTTTTGAGGCCTGCATCCCCTTTTTGTGCTGCTTCCTGGTCAAAACTCTTGACAAGTTAAAGCTTGGTCCACTTTGGTATTCATATAAGATACCAATTTTTTCTTAATTTTGGTTCACGCAGCAAAAAACCTTAGCTTAAAATTAAGATATAAACACTGAATTTCAGGAGAAAATGACTTAATATTAGTGAAATTATCTGTCCATGCAGCAAGATAATTTTACTTGCCAAGACATCTTAAAATAAGTTAGTTCCAGTTTAGAATTACAAAAGTTCTGATAAGTGCTCAAAGGTTTGAAATAAGTAGAAAATGCTATTTTTAGAACCAATTACTTGAGATTAGACTTTCTACAGTGGAAATACACTGAATATTAGAAAATAATTTTTAATTCAGTTATTTTGCATTCTTAATTTTAGAACACTGAAAAAGGCCAAGGAACAAGAGAATAAATCTTAATATAAGTGGAAAACTCTTAATACCAGTGGACAATGATTGTCCTGTTACTTTCCCGAGCTGGATTCCCAGACATTTTTCATTCCCGCATTCCCGGGAATGAAACTGCTGTAATTCCTGGGAAAATGGGAACGGCCACGCTCGCATATATAGCGTTTAAAAGTGTAAAAATCGATCAAGAAATAACAGAGTTATAGTTGAAACTAATTAAGTTGACGCCATTGCTGCAGCTTGCACTTCATCAGACAACAGCTTTGAACAGCAACTTGAAATTGCAATGCGTCAGTCTGTTGCATCCGCATTATCTGTGCTAAGAAACTTGCCATCACAAAATGATGACAAGAAACTGGATGCATGAGTAAAAGCTGAAATGGCGGTGTTTCAGAGCAACGGTAAGCGCGGGCTTTGTTTAGAACAAGTGTATCAGTATCTGATGATTGTGCCACCTACTTCAGTGGAGGCAGAGCGTACTTCTCAGCGGCTGGCGTACTTCTGCACGAAGGTGCGCTCTAGCGTGGATGACCACACACTGGACACGTTAATAATAAAAATAATAATAATTCATTACATTTATATAGCGCATTTCTCAGTACTCAAAGCGCTATCCACACAGGAAGGAACCTGCAATCTTCCATAGTCTCCTTAATGCAAAGCAGCAGCACTACCACTGCGCCACCTGTGAGGATGTTGTGCTTTTTACGCTCTTATTACCACAACTAAAGATACATGTACTTATATGACAGCATGAACTGCTTGTAGATAGGGTTAGTCTTTTATTTGCACAGACCTCTACAGGCTAGACAACGGCACCTTGACTGCCATTAGGTATCGGAATGAAATCCCTGGACCCATTGTCAGACCCTATGCTGGTGCAGTGGGTCATGGGTTCCTCCTGGTGCACGACAATGCCTGGCCTCATGTGTTTGCAAGAGTATGCAGGCAGTTCCTGGAGGATGAAGAACTGATTCCATTGACTGGCCTCCACATTCACTTGCCTGACCTAAATCCAACAGAACACCTCTGGGTGTGACATTATGTTTCAGTCCATCCGACGCCACCAGGTTGGACCTCAGACCGTCCAGGAGCTCAGTGATGCCCTGGTCCAGATCTGGGAGGAGATTCCTCAGGACACCATCCATCGTCTCATTAGGAGTATGCCCCCCCTCGCCAATCACCCCCCCCCCCCCGATGATGTCAGGCATGCATACAAGCATATGGGGGACATAGAAACTGCTGAGTATGATTTGGAGTTACAGCAATTAACTTTTGTGCAAAATGGACTAGCCTGCCTGCCTGCCTACCACATCATCATTTCACTTTGATTTTCGGGGTGTCTTTGAATTCAGCCCTCTGTAGGTTGATAATTGTCATTTATATCAAACGATGTGGCATCCTTTCATTCCTAACACATTACCCAGTCCATATTAGTATAGATGTCAAGCAGGATTTTTTTCCTATTGATATCTGATGTATTTTCAAAGTGTTCCCTTTAATTTTTTTGAGCAGTCTAGACATTCCAATATTTAATCTCAGAGCATACATCTTTAAACAGGAAAATTATTTTACAAAAATCACAGGACTTGCAGAAATCTGAAAAGAAAATACCGAGTTGCCACATGTTGTTAACAAATGAAATTCATCTAATTTTTTTAGTTATTTAAATCACAAGTTGTATTATGCATACTGCATGCACAGCTTAACTGCAATAAGTAATTAAATTGGTATGACACCTGTTAAAGGCAGCTGGAAATTGCAATGGTCATATTCACAGGAGAAACCAAGATGGAAATTTAACAAGACAGTGAAATGAACTACCTAAAAAGACTAAACTGTGACAAAGTTAATGACAGGCAAATAATAAGAATAAGCAATAGCCACACACACCTTTCAAACACAGTCAAAAGAAAACCAAGCAAGAGGGTCCTAGGGCAAAATCTTCTCAGAAGCTCCTTGTAGCTTCCTCTAAGCTAGTAAGATTGCCAAGAGAAAAATAAAAATGATCAATGACACTAGAAAAGTCATTAATACCAGAAGAAAGTCAAAAATACCAATTGACAAAACTCAAAAAAACTTTAATCAAATCACGGTAAATAAAGATAGAAGTTAAAAACCAAAATGAAACCAAATGTTAATGAAATCACTAACCATGAATTATGTTTTGAATCCTAATGTTATGATGCCTGCTAGCTCACAAACTTAGAAATGGGTGCAAGTCTCAAAAATAAATGTTAGACCTGCACTTTACTTGGGACTGACCCCAATAAAAGTAAGTTTAATTTCCTCAGAAAGCCTAGCCCCAAATTCAAAAGGCAGATTTTTAGTCTTCAAAAATGTGACAAAAGCTTTTAAGACTCTAATATTAAAAGGAATGAAGGGAAAAAATGAGCGGGGAAAAATCTGGAAGACTCAAAAAAGAGCAGAAAAAGGCAAAGTAGAACCAAGGGAAACAAAACTCTAAAACGTAAAACCCAAAAGCAAACAAATCTAAATAAATTATACTATAGAAAGCAGTATCATGAAATGTGAGCAGGGGCCAAACGCAAGAAGTTCCAATCCAACCACAAAAAGAGGAAGCAAAATCAAAAGCACGATACCAGCTTCCTTTTAATACTAGAATCCCTGAAGCCTATGAAAAAACTCATAATCCCGGACCACCTTAAATCCCTTTGCACCTCTGCTCATCAGAGTCTTTTGTTTTGCAAATGTGTTGATCAGTACAAGCAGAAAGCAGCCTGCTATACCAACGACCCCCTCCCCGATGGAACTGAAGGTCTCCCAGCTGAAGTCTTGTTTACCGTGGTGTAAGGTGCCTGGAGTTGTATAGGGTAAATAATATATTGTTATTTTGAATACATACATTTCATGTGTATTCCATGTCTATAACGATTTGTGCAAGTGTAGGATGAAAGGAAATGCAAGGCAAGAAATGCTGTACACATACCTAAAACATATCATTATTAGTATAACATGGACAAACCTTCTGTTTTAGGTATATGTTCAACATTTCTTCTATATAACAACCTTTCACACCACCGGGGATTGGTTTCCTCTCTAAAGACCAAATCACAGTAAAGTTTTCATGCCACATGGTTGGTTTTGTTTTGATTTACTATCTTATTTATGTAAGAACTCACACAACCAAGAAGAAAATGTAGCCTTACCATGAGAAAAATAGTTCTAGGAATATGTAATAAAATAAATATTTCCTGATGTTTTTTGCTGTCACAAACATACATTGGAAACACTGAAGCCATGTTTTCATATACAGTGGTATCTCAGGTCACGGCCGTAATTCGTTCCAAAACTCTGGACGCAACCCGATTTGGTCGCGACCCGAACATAATTTCCTCATATGATTCTATGTAAATACAATTAATCCGTTCCAGACCGTGGGGGCATTTTCCATACGTCGCTTAAATCATCCGAGATCAGATGCCTCATCTTGGATGAGTTAATGCCTGTGAAACTCATCCGGGATAAGTCAGTTTTTCAAATGCAGCCATGTAGTAGATTAGTCTAGTCTAGCTGGATCTAATCATCCGAGATGAATGTGCATGCCTGCGCTGATTGAAAAGCCCATATATATTGAGTCTAGAAAACATGATCAGCAAGTCTTTGATAGGCTGTAACAAAATGCCGAAAGAACGGGCGCATTTTTTTTTTCACACAAGCGGAGCAAGACCTTTCATTCAAAGGACATGAAGAATTTCAAGATTTAATATGCACAAGGGGTAACACTGCAAAAGCACCCCAAACCAAAAAAGACGGTTGGCAAAAAGTGGCTGACAAATTAAATGCATGTGCATTGTACTTACAGAAAGCAGTGTTTCATTTCCTATGTGTCAGATTAATTATTATTTAATATGTCATAATTCCAGATCAAACGTGAGCACAAGGAGAACACAGGAACAGGTTAAAGTGAAGTACAAGAATATACTTCAAACTGGTAAATATTGGTATACAGTAATCCCTCGCTACTTCGCGGTTCATTTTTCGCGGATTCACGACTTCGTGGATTTTATATGTAAGCATATCTAAATATATAACGCGGATTTTTCGCTGCTTTGCGGGTTTCTGTGGACAATGGGTCTTTTTACTTCTGGTATTTGCTTCCTCAGTTGGTATGCCCAGTTGATTTCATACAAGAGATGCTATTGGCGGATGGCTGAGAAGCTACCCAATCAGAGCACGCAGTTAAGTTCCTGTGTGCTGCTGATTGGCTCAGCGACGGAGTGCTGCATTAACCAGGAAGTCTCATCTCACTCATTCAGCATTAACGTGCTCTTGCTACTGCATTCAGGGGATTATCACCTTCATCGTCATCATTTTTACTGCGCAGCATATTCATCACCATCATCACGTCATATATAGCTACGTGTACTTCGCTATACAGTAAGTGTAAACTTATCTACCGATTTCATATTGCTTAGCAGTTGTCCCTGTTATTAATAGAGTAAAGGGTTGGTTGTAAACAATACAGGGAGGGTTTAAAAACATCCAAATACACGTTAAATAATTAAATAAATATGGTGTCCCTACTTCACGGAAATTCAGTTATCGCGGTCGGCCTTGTTCGGTTGGCCTATCTCCCGCGATAAGTGAGGGATTACTGTATAGCTATTTAAAGAATTGATGACATAAAGAATCATATATAATGTAAAGAACATTAATTTTAAAGCTAATAAGAAAGCAGACAAGCAAAAAACAGGTGGAGGTCCACGCGGTCCAGACCTAACCCCTGCAGAAGAGTTGGCTCTCCAGCAATATGCCCTGTTTCTGAGGGCATTCCAGGGGGAAGCTCCTCCTCAGAACCAGTGTCAGGATGCAGTGGTCACTTCATTTCAGGTAAAGGATGGTCATTGCATATATTTGTCCACAATGTGTGCCATACGTATGTTCCATATAGCCATCTTTTTTTGTTGGGTCAGTTGCAGGGAATGTCATATCCCTAGAACCTGTGTCTGACCAATGAGATATTGACAAAGGTCAAATATTTGATGAAGACACTGTGTCTGATTATTCATCAGGAGGAAAGATACTTTTTCCAAATAATGTTTGATCAAACTCCACTGTGATCAGTCCCATGTGCCCCAATCACATTTGGAAACCCTGGGTAATGAGAATGTTAGGTTGATTGTGAGATTCTTCATGGAACTGTGGGTGTTTACCTGTGTATTACCTACCTGCAATGGCATGAAACGCCTCTTTTATTGTCTGCACACGCAGGTGTCCAGGAAACACAATGAAAACCCAAAGGAAATATTTCAGAGCCAAAAAGACTTTACGAATTGCCTGGCAAACTGCACATTTAGTTAGATTTTCCGCATCACCTACAGTATATAAAAAAAGTGCCACTTGCAAAAACCTCAAAGCAATGCATACTATCTGTGTGGTTGTGAGAGCCCGACTTCGGCAAGTTTGACTTCGAATATAAAGTCCTAATAAATTTTTGAGGTACAATATTCCCCCTCGGCTAAAGGGAATAAAGGATCTTGCCGATCGCGCAAAACCCTCTCTATATGAAATTCTCTTCTTATAATTTGCGTACCGATATATCAATTGGTCGCTCATTCATGAATGGCGAAGTCATGACTAAATGAATTCCATGCACGGACACTAATTAAGTGTGTGAGCTAATCCTTGTTTATATTGAACAAATTAGGATGTGTTGCTATGACAACACTTCCAGCAAGAGTTTCGAAAAACCGACAGATCCAAGATCAGGCCAAATCGTCAACAATTACATCTGGCTAAACGAGTAATCCACGTACGAAGAATACCCCCCGTATGAACGGACCTTGTAAATAAACCTTGTATGTACTGTAAATATATTTTTTTAAGTACAAAAATAGTTAATTATACCATAGAATGCACAGTGTAATAGTAAACTAAATGTAAAAACATTGAATAACACTGAGAAAAACTTTGTACATCAAAGAAAACTAACATTGTAAGAGTTCGCACTAGACCCTTACGAACCGTTCGTTGTAAACACTTGTAAACAGAGCAGAGTCCATCATCTCTGGTGACAGTCATCCAGCTCATCCCATTTTCGCTTCTACCTTCTAGAGAGCATTACCAGAGCTTCACGGCTTGCTCCACTCACTTCAGGGATACCTTCTGCCCTGAGGCCAAAATGTCACTGAATTCCTAGTAATCTGATCCTGCCTGTCTGCACTGTGTACAGTACCTGGCTGATGGTTTATGTGTAATCGCACTGTACGTTAATTCTTTTTAAACATAACTTTTTTTACTATATTTATGTATTAATTTATTTTTATTTACTGTATATATTTATGCATCACCACAACTGTGACTCAACAGTTTCACTTTGCTCTTGTAGTGTATGCGATATTAAAGATCCCTAATCTCTGATCTCTAATCTAATGAGATTTTTATCTTGTCCATAGATGTTTTTCATGTTGTTTTCTATTGTACAGCATTGATCACCATTGGTTTGAATTATATCATAATCTTTTTTCTGTCTTCTTTCTTTAAGGAAACTTGAGATTATTTTTTTTTATCAGAGATAATTTCAAATCATTTGGGATAATATACAAAAAATATCATTTTTGAGTGGTGTATTATTTAAATGCAAACAGGAGCTAAATGTTTTTATTCTTGTATGAACACTGGAAGTGAAAGAAAATTCAATATGCACACATTTTTTGCCAAACGAAACTTCCAAAATTCAATTTTGCGTAAATTGTTTTGCTGTCAATTCAAATTAGCCGATTTAAATTGAGTGGTTTCACTCGTCACTATTTGTCATCTTCTCAAAAATATCACAAGAACCACCTTAGCATTAATTAGTTATAATGATATCTCGTTTTTGAAAGTTAATGGTCAGTCAAAAAGGTGTCTTTTAATTATTCAAGATGCTGTCTAGTTTGAAATACTGTGTAAACTGTTATGAAAGTGGTGAGAATAATTTGTTCCCGGGTTGCCTGGAATCCTTTAATTCTTGGTCAGGCTTATTTTATGGCATATTTTAGCATTGAATTGATATGTCATCTGAACAGGTGTTATAACTCTCTATGAAACACATAAGTAACATACTGTATTATATACTTTACTATCCAGGTGTTACTCAGTATATTTGTAGAATGGTTTAAGGAACTAAAGCAAAAGTTTATAGGTTTTTGAAATTGTGAACCAGTTATTATTGCTAGCTGTTCCATTCATCATCCACACTACCTGTCTCTGCTCTCATGAGTCAAGAATTTGTTCTTTTTGGGCGTGAATGGATTCCACAATTGCAGTAACACCTTGCTTGCTTGTAAACATGAATGCTGTCATACCTGACTCATTCTCTTAGTTCAAAGTAGACAGTTTGTAATGGTTAAATCATAATAAAAAAATTGATAAAGCTGAAAACTACCTTTTTGATTTTTCCTTTGTGTTCTGCTGCACTTCCACTCTCAATCAGGCCTCACCCAACACCCCGCTGCAAAAACACACAGAAGCAGCATGTGGGGTTGTCTGGGTAAGTAAAGCTAAGCCCTTGCCATTTTGTCTGCTAGTCTGGCTTCAGTCGGTTCAAATGTTTCACTTCCTTTGAGCCAGCAGGTGGCAATGGCATGCAAACTGAAGCCGAAAAGAAAAAAAAAAAAACACTGGGTTCCCCAGGGTTAACATTTTGTGTTCCAAAGTAGTCTATCTTATCCATATAATCTGAGAGTAACTATGCCAAATTTGGTCTAGATCGCTGAAAGGGTGTAGGACTGTGTAGTGAACATACATACAGATAGACATTCTATTTTATATACTTAGATGACAACAACTCACATTCCACCAAGTTCTTCAGCTCTAATGATTATACACAAATATGTCATACTGTACTTAATACTCGGAGAAATATTGCATGTCAAAACATATACTTTAAGCCTTTTAAGGTTTTTGACAGTGTTCAGAAGCCATTAAGAAGGCTAACAGAACGTCAGGTTATATAGCGCCTTGATGTGTGGAGTACAAGTCACAGGAGGTTCTGCTCAAGCTTTATAACACACCGATGAGGCCTCATCTGGAGTACTGGGTGCAGTTTGGTCTGCAGGGTACAAAAAGGACATAGCAGCACTAGAGAAGGTCCAGAGAAGAGTGACTAGGCTGATTCCAGGGCTACAGGGGATGAGTTATGAGGAAAGATTAAAAGAGCTGAGCCTTTACAGTTTAAGATAAAGAAGATTAAGAGGTGACATGATTGTAGGTTTAAAATTATGAAGGGAATTAGTACAGTGGATCCAGACTCTTATTTTAAAATAAGTTCATCAGGAACACGGGGACACGGTTGGAAAGTTGCTAAGGGTAAATTTCGCATAAAACATAGGAAGAATTTATCTTACACAGACATCCATAGACACCTGGAATAAGTGACCAAGTGGTGCAGTAGACAGGTGGACATTTAGGACCTTCAAAACTCGACATTATGTTATTTTAGAAGAATTACATGGATAGGAACGGTGAGCTATGTGGGGTTGAATGACCTGTTCTCATCTAAAATGTTCTAATGTTCTAACTTGATGAAATGGAGCAAATTGATAATAACATATATCAAGAGTCTTACTATTTCCGATAATAATTTATTATTGTCAATCGCCTAATGAATTAAATATTCATGAACTAATGTTTAATATTATTAATATTTTCCACTGCAAACTATATGACTGATTTACGTTCTCCCAGCTAGCATTCTATGACTGTCATTTACATCATTGGAAACATCATCACAACTGCATGAAATGGATTGTAGTACTGTGGTCTTTTTCTATAAGGGGATCAAATACCTAGGTAATGGATTAAAAACTAATAATAAAAAGCATTGTTTATATAGTTTTGAATATATTTTGGTTTATAATGGTGCTGAGAAATTGCATCAATCAACAACTGATTTAGCTGGCAGTCCATTATCACACAAACGAGCAGCTTCATAACCAGCAAGCTACCTAAAAGAGTGATGTAAAGAACAAAGAATCCATATTGGCACTTGGGACCAGTGCTACATTGGAATCTGGATTGGGATGAGGAGAACATCTACAGTCCGACTTAGCAAAGTGCCAAGTGCAACATTAAGCACCTCTGCTACACCGCATGACAACGCAGTACTTAACATCCCTGCTGACAGCAAAGTATTCAACCCTGATGATGTGCCTTTCTTACCGGCCACATGACTACATTGGAAACAAAGACCACACAGTCATTTTGAAGAGTTTCAAGAAGTTGGAAGTGGTTGCTGTAGACAGTGACTTCAAAGGGAACGCTATGTAGTGGCAATGATAAGTTCCATCAGACTGGAGATGAGTCACCAACCATAGGAGCGGGCATTCCATCATGTGAATGAGCGGCTTCAGCGACATCTGCAGGAGAGTCTATAAAAGTGGCAAGCCCACCAATGTTGCATATAGAATTCCAAGTAGTGCACCAGCAGGAAAGAATCCTTTTAAGGATAGTGAGCTACCAAGAAGAGCCATGTAAAGAGCCGGCACAACAATATGTACAGTATATTAAATGTGAAAAGGGTGTAGCGTCATTTTTTAGATCAATGTTATTGAACAGTGCATAAGGACTTGTAAACTAAAAATAGAAAATATATATTTTGTAAATTAATATATTAAGATTAATTTTATGAATGAAGCTGTAAAAACATAAAATATCATAAGTGAGTTGTAATAAATAATAATGGATACCATGCATTGAGCTTTTATAGCATTCATTTTCTCTCATTTTTATGTATAGTATTTATTGGAAGTCACTTGAGTTGACCAACATGTGAAATTGTCACTACAGGTCTACTGAAGAATGTCTCCTTAATTTGTTTTTCAATTTGTAGATGAATATTCTGTGTTGGACTCGCACACATCCTGCTTACTGCAAAAATCTTCAGAATTTGCTTCTTCCTATTGCTTTCTGCAGGGTAACAATGCCATCTACAGCCCCTCTGTGGAAAATTCAATTTGGTGCTATTTGATTGGAGATCAAATTATCTAAAATGATGCAAAGTGCAATCTGTTTTACTCTTTAATTCTAATCGGTGTGCTTCTGAGTTGCATTTATTTAGTATTACTATGGTATACTTTACATAACACTTATAGTCATACCAATACATTTCTTAAATTAACTAAATGAGACTCGTAAATTGGATAAGTGCACATACTTCAGATATATTATGTATTTTTATTTTTTTTTTAGCCACGGCTAAACTAAGCTTATAAATATTATTACATTGCAAAGGTGATCTTACAGTACATAATTTGAGATGTTCAGCTCCACATGACTTTAGCTAAACCTTTTCGTTCAACACTGTCTTAAAATTACAGGCATCGAGCACAGTGGTTGCGATATTTCCAATGCGGCATATTCAGAGTGAATGATGGGGATTCTACCTGATGATAAAAACACACACACAAATAAAACAAAATAATTATAAAGAGTTGTCTAGTCAATGTCTTCTCCCATTTTGAGATGAGGAAACTGAGCCACAAGGATGGAGAGCAGAATGAAGTCCCTTTTCATATACCAAAGAAGGCATGCAGTCCCAAACCAGCAAACACACCAAGGACCCACAAAGAACAAGTAAGAAGAAAAAAAAATAGAAAATGTTTTACTTCATTCCACAACCCTAAGACAGAATGCATAAAATAGGCAGGAGATCAAAATAAATTGTGGGTAACAAGAAACAAGTTGTTGAGGCATTAGACAGAAAGGCAAAATCCAAAAACATAGTAAAGCACTAAAGTCACATCACTAAGCACAAGGATATGATACACAATCCTACAGCCAAGAACAGCAGCCTGGCTCTCCTTATTATTTCTCTTGTCTCCCATAAGTGATGGCAACACAAGAAGTGTTGCCAAGCAACAGATGAAGACAGGTGGGACCCGACGAAAACTACTGTCTTGTTCACCCAAAGGAGAGCAGACCAAAACCAAACATGAACCCAAATTACTGAAACTTTAAAATATAATAATAGAGCAGAGGCCTATCTTAAATTCAAGTACATTTCTTAAATATAACTGAAGAAAACCAAACCACATCATTTAGTCCACTTAATCCAAAGCATGGGTGTGGGGGCTGGAGCCTGTCCTAGCAGTCATCAGTCACAAGGCAGGAACAATCCACATTACAGTTAAACACACACACGAGCCAATTTAGCATCATCAATCCATTTCCCATTGGGATTAATAAAGTATCTATCTATCTATCTATCTATCTATCTATCTATCTATCTATCTATCTATCTATCTATCTATCTATCTATCTATCTATCTATCTAATAGGGCAACAGGCTGGAACAAACCCTGGACAGGGCGCCAGTCCATCGCACGGCAGACACACACACACCAAACATGCACTAGGGTGAACTTAGCGTTACCATGTCACCTAACCTGCATGTTTTTGTACTGTGGGAGGAAACCCACACGGGGAGAACATGCAAACTCTATGCAGGGAAGATTTTGGACACAAAACCGTTACCGCTGCACCACTTTGCAGCTTGTATATATATACTGGTCAAAAGTTTTAGAACACCTCAGTTTTTTTCAGGCAGTTTAATATATCAATGCTTCATGAAATCAAGGCATAGAACAAATAAATAATGGCAAATAAAAAAAAGTAAGTCAAAGAATCATTAAGTGTACACAATTTTATTCAAATTTTCAATGTATCAAAGTAGCAAGTTTTTGCGAATATAACAGCCACACTGTGGTAACCCTTTTGATTCAGAATGTCAGTCACTCAGCAAGTGACCAACTCTGCCTCCAACAAAAGAACTCCAGACGATCCATGTTTGATAGTAGGTGCTACACACCGAGGAACCATCCTTTCACCAACTGAGTGATGAAACGAAGATTTCAGATGTTTATTCATTGGTCCATAAGACTTTCTTCCAGTCTGAAGTAGTCCACAGCCAGTGTTTCAAGGCCCTATTTGGTCCTTTAAGGTATGGCTTTCTTCCTGCCACTTGCCCTGTCAACGCTGCAGCACAAAGTCTCCTCTTCACAGTAGACACTGAGATTTGCTTTCGTCCACCTGCACTGTTAATCTGTGCTTGATGCCGTTGTGCTGTGAGGCTCCTGTGATCACACAAGCTGGTGATCTACAGAAACGTGTCTTCTGACTGGGTTGTGACTTTGGGTCTCCCAGATCTCCTCCTGTCAGAGCTTCTTCCAGTTTCTGATTGTCTTTGGGTTGTGTAGGACACCACTGCACTCACCGATACTTTAATTTTTTTTTGCAGTTTCTCTAAATGAAAGGCCTACACTTCCAAGGGTAATAATGCAATGTCTCATTTAATTTGTTAATTGCTATTTTATTGCCATTACCACTGGAATTTACAACTTCCTATGGTATAGAGGGTGCAGCAACACAATCTCTGCTTTAAGACAGACCGAGGGTTTTTAAGTAACCAACAGAAGTTGGGACACATGTGCAAATTGTTGACTTCAACTTGCAAGGCTTAATGTACTCTAATTGCTGCAGAACATCTGTAGGTTGTAATCTATTAGTTGTTCCCTGAAGAAGACCCATTTGTAATATTCTGAAATTTCCTTTTTTTCAGTTGTTGCTAATCTGATTTAAATTTAAACCTCTGGAAGCTTACTGCTTACCTTTTCATGACTTTAGGTAATTCATTGCATTTCAACTGATTAAATTTAACGAAAAACCTGAAAACTGAAGTGTCTAAAACTTTTGACTGGTAGTGTGTATATATATATAAAATATAATAGACAGCATGTATGGGCTGGCAAACCATGCCAGAATAGGTTCCAATCCACAGAGGAAGAAAAAGCAGAAAGAAAGGAAGGATATCGTTCCCTACCTGACTGGCTGGGAGGCAAATATGATGGTAGAATCTGGGAGTCAATCTTACTGTGACTATTTGCTCCTTGACACGCTAGATGGCAGCCTCCCTGTGTTAGGATTCCCACACAGACAACCACAGGGCATGCTGAGATATGTTACATAATGGGGCAGCCCTGTTGGGTGCCGTGGGGGCTGCCAGGATTCGCCCAGAGGTACTTCCTCTTTTCCTCCTTTTCTATGTTAACTAATGTTGTCTTATTTTAATTTCTTATTTTGTCTTTTATTTTTCTTTTCTTCATTATGTAAAGCACTTTGAGCTACTTTTTGTATGAAAATGTGCTATATAAATAAATGTTGTTGTTGTTGTTCCAGCGGGCTATTCCTTGGCACATGGATAAAAGAAGACACTTGACCTTATCCAAGCGAGTCAGGTGTGCAAGATGGACAAAGCTTGCCTGGGAGGAGTGGAGGAGAAGAAAGAAAGAAAAAGAATAGTGGTTGTGCTTATCTTGAGGTTATTATATCAAAAAAAGCCTTCGTTAAGGTAATTTATTGTAATAAAACAAATTAGGCAGGAGTCCATGCAGTTGTTTCTGGGGCATGGACTGCTGCAAAAGTTTGGGAACTGCTGGTCAGAATTTCTGAATAGTTAAGTGAGTAGAAGGCATAAAGTTACAGAAGAGATATTCTTAGAGCATTTTAATCATGATAAGTGTATTATTTTTGTTTGGTACTACTGTATAGTAAAATAAAGGTAAGCAGCAGCAAGCAATAGTTTGGGCACCCTAAGCGATTTGTAACTTTTCCCAAGGTCCCAGGCTTTAATTAGATCATTAGGGCTATGACTTGTTCACAATCATCATTAGGAAAGGTCAGGTGATGCAAATTACAATGCTGTATAAATCCCCTGACTCATCAAACCTTGTCCCAACAATCAGAAGCCATGGACTCCTCTAAGTAGCTGCCTAGTACTCTGAAAAATAAAATAATTGATGCCCACAAAGCAGCAGAAGGCTACAAGAAAATAGAAAAGCATTTTTCAGACAGCTGTTCCATCAGTTTTTAATGTAATTAAGAAATGGCAGCTAACAGCAACAATAATTTATTTCTTGTATAACCCAAAATCACACCAAGAGTGCAGCTTTAACAGACCTTGTTTTTGACAGCCCCCAGCCTTAACTCCCCAAGAAGACAAGAAAAGACTCCAAAAAATGCCCTTGTAGGGTAAAAAGTGGAAGAATTCTTGGGAAAGGCAATTCATAGAGAGACTTCCTTCTAGGTAGGTTGGGCATAAAATGGGTGTCATAAAATGGGGGCAAACACAACACACAAAAGAGAACATAAGTAATTATCTTCACAGAGCTAGATGGCCAATCTATTATTGCCACCTCATGAATACAATACAATAGTATAATAATAATAGTACCAGCTATAAACCAAAAATACAATAATATATAAGTCACTAGATACAGAACTATCACATATGAGGATATAGATTTATTCAGAGTCCTGTTTGTTCAGCCAACATGTTCTCTGCCCCCTACTTGCCATTCCACATCTGAGTCAGTGCTGGGCTGCCCACCTGATGAAAGGGCCTTTCTACCTGATGATTCCAGTGCTCTTTTATCGGAGATGACTTTTCCATAGGCAGGCAAAGAGCTTGGCAGTAGAGCAGTGGCACCAAGTGCCACATGAGGATACAGAGAAGAGAAACAGAACAGGTGAGGGTTAGTAACAGTTTATGAATATAATATTACTTATGTTTTAGCACTAATGACTAACAACAGAGACAGAGTCTGTACAGCTAATCAGCAGCTCTAATCAAGGTATGCTAAACTGAAATTGTGAGTCTTCAGCTGGGATTTGCCTGAAACGGGCATCTCTTATTGGAGCAGGCAGACCATTCCACAGCTTTGTGGCCCTGTAACTAATAGCTCGACCTTTCACTGTTATTTTATTAATCCTTGGAATCATTAGCAAGCTAGCGTCTTGAGATGTTAATGTGCATTTTGGTTTATAAGTTCAGATAAGTAAGTAGGGCCTAATCCATTTTATTCTTTATATGTTAAAAGCAAGATTTTGAAATCTGCCCTAAAATTAAACGAGAACCAGTGTAAGGATTTCACAACTGGCGTTATGTGTTTGGATTTTCTTGTTTGAGTTAACTGAAAGCTGTATAAAGAACTATTTGAGCATCCACTGAACACCACATTGCAGTAGTCAGTCCTACTAGAAATAAATCCATGAATTAATTTCTCTGTAACCTATGTATCTAGAAAATACCTTTATTTCCCAACATTTTTAAGATGGAAAAACATGTTTTGGACAGTTTTGTAATGTGCACTTTAAATGACATGCCCAAAGATAACGCCTGTGGGCTGATTCTGTAAAACTAATGGTGATTCCAGCTGAGTTAAATGATGACAAAATATTGTTGCAATCAGCATCATTCCCTCAAATAATTAACATATCTGTTTATTTGTGTTTAAAGACAAAGGAGTGGACGGTTGAGAACTTCTTAATTCACTAACACATCTTATTAAGAACAACATCAGAGAAACATCATTTTGTCTAAAAGAGAGGTATAACTGGGTGTTGTTTGTGTATGGGTGAAAATAAACACAATGTTTTCTAATGATAGATCCCAGTGGGTCATGTAAAGTGAAAACAGTAAAGGTCCCTGTACTAAGCCTTGAAACACCATTTCACTTCTGTGTATAATGACCAGGCAAGGACAGAACCTATAAGCCCAATGTCAGTTTTCAGTCTGTGTAGTAAAATAGAATGGTCAATGGTATCAGATGCTGCACTTAAGTCTAACAATGTAACTACAGTGGAGTTTCTTTCATCAACATGCATTAGTGCCATTTCTGTACTATGACCAGACTGGAATTTTTGAAATAAATTATGATCTGTAAAGTGTGATTGAAGCTGATTGGTGACTATTTTTTCAAGTATTTTAGAGAGAAAGGTTAAATTTGATATACAGACACCACGCACAAGTCTTTGCAACAAACATGTTTTATTTAGCTATGGGAAATGCTTCTTTTGTCCTTCCACCTCTCCTCCTCCTCTGGCAAGCTGTGTCTTTCTCCCTCTGTCTGGCTCCACGAGTTGTGGCGGGCATCTTCTTTTTGGTGATTCCTGGAAGTACTTCCTGGCAAGGGTGGAATCCCACAAAACAGGGCTCCCCAGTCCAAGCAGCCCCCAACAGGGGTGAGTCACTGAACTCCAATTCCCATGAAGCCCTGTGGGAAACCGTGGTGCTGCTGCCACCCAGGGGGGCTGCAATCTATTGCTTCGGGGGAGATAATGCCCTGTGAATGTTCTCTCCCCGGCCCTTCTATTGTGAAAGCATTTCAGCCAGGCAAGTGTCACGGCCGTCTACCACTACATATATGAGTATTAAAAGTGAATTTAATGATACTTTTATAAAAATGGATCAATTTCTATGAAAAACATGGACATGTCTGTGTGATTCCAAGCTTGTGAATGCTACTGTATGCCACACTCTATGTTTGCTGTTTCTTTGTCTTTTTGCTGCTGTTGTATTGCTGACAGCTGTCACTGCTCTGAGCAGAAGTAAGGTTTTCATTGTGCTATGTACACATCATAATAAACCTTGAAATTTAGACTCTTTTTTTCTTTAATGACTACTCTCCACCCAGCACAAAGATAAGAAAGAGAAAGATATAAGGCAGAAAATGAGGGGCAGAAAATGAAAAAGTGAAATAAAAAATGCAAAGGTAAGTAAAAGTATCAGAAAAACAAACACTTTGGAAGTGTTCCTGAGACAAGTGCTAAAGATCAGTATCTATAGTTTTGCAATACAGTACATTGTATATGGAACTGAAATGTAAAGACAGTGTAGGAGTCTTTAAACTGAGGAAACTTAGCTTGTGTGAAATGAATGTGCAAAGACTATTTGAACAATGGAGCACCATCTGGCCAATATAGTATATGAAGAGAATTTAAGCGCATGAGAATCTTTTCAGACACCAAAGGCATATACATACTACAGCAAATCACTAGTGCAGTAGGGTAATAGTAGTGGTAGTGTTGTCAGGCAGACAGAGTGGAGTGTCCGACCAACATGCAAGTCATCAGCCAGGGACAAAAATCATACTGTACATATTATCAGGCAAGACAAACACTTGTTTACATCTTCAGCAGCTGAATTATTGTAGAGTCCACATTGCGGATTTTAGAAAGTAAAGCAGCATTTACAATTTTAGATTGTATTAGTCCATGCCTAGCATAAACTGAGAAAGAGTGGCTGATAAAGTGATAGAACTTTATTTGTCACCATGGGGAAATATGGCTTTTTAAAGAAATTCTTGATAGATAGATAGATAGATAGATAGATAGATAGATAGATAGATAGATAGATAGATAGATAGATAGATAGATAGATAGATAGATAGATAGATAGATAGATAGATAGATAGATAGATAGATAGATAGATAGATAGATAGATACTATGGCCTGAACACACACCAGAATGACTAAAAAGGAAGAAAAGAAAAGAAAACTTCAGACTTGGCTGTCATAGTCACAGTGAGGCTGTATGCAGGTGTATTGCTGTTGGTATAAATGAGCCTTAGTTGTGTTTCTTGACACACTTCTGCTGAATAAGTTGTTGTCTGAAAGTCCTCAGAGTGTCACAGAGAGGATGTACAGCACTGTTCATAATGGCACTCAGTTTTGTTTTAATTCTCCTTTTGCTTTGGCCTCCATGAGGTCCACATGGTGTCCCATAGCTGAGTTTGCCCTTTCAATTAGCTTTTTGATTTAGTGGTCATCTCTTGATGTGATGTTACCAGCCCTACACACCACATTGTAGAAAATCACAATGGCCATCAGAGAGTTGTAGAAGATGTGAAGGATGTCACTTCTCACATCAAAGCAACACAGTCACCTAAGAAAGAAGAGCCTGTTCTGCCCTTTCTTATATAGATTCTCTGTATTCCAAGATCAGTCCAACCTGTCATTAATATGGACCTCCTCACACAACCTCTACATCCACTACGTGAACAGTGACCAGACATAGATGCTCTTTGGCGTGTTGAAAGTCAATAAGCAGTTCCTTGGCCTGTTGATGTTAAGATGTAGACAATTCTCTTTGGACCAGGAAACAAATTTTTCCACCTGACTCCTGGCTCTGTCTCATCCCCCTTATCAATACTCCCTATAAGTGAAGAATCATCTAAGAATTTCTGCAAGTGACATGACCTGGTATTATATTTATAGTTGGAGATGTGCAGAGTTGAAGAGAAAAGGAGCCAGGACAGTTCCTTGCGGTGCTCCAGTGTTGCTCATGCAGTGCTTGAGTCTCACAAACTCGGGTCTGCCCCACGGATAGTCCATTATCCAGGACACCACAGGTTCATCCACCTGCATATCTTTGAGTTTGCCTCTTAACAGGGATGGCTGGATGGCAATGAAGGCATTGGAAAAATCAAAAAACAGAATCCCCACAGTGCTTCCGGGTCTGCCCAGGTTAGAATAAGCCTTGTGGGGCAGACAGATAATTGCATCCTCCAGTCCAATCTTTGTCTCATAGGAAAACTGCAGAGGGTCTAGGTGGTGTACCCCACAGGGACTCATATAGTGAAGGACCCATTTCTCAAAGGTCATCATGATGTAAGACATAAGTGCCACTGGTCTTGTGTTTGAGAAAGGGATTGGCAGATCTTGTTCTTTAGTGTTTTAATACATCCAGAGAAGACCTGACTTGCAAATGTGTAGCCATTCCAGAATTTACTTTACATGCAACCTTCTAATTATTTCATTTGTAGAATTGACAGGACACCATTCAGTCAGCACCAGTACAAAACCACTCTACACAAGGCCAATAACTAACCCAATGAAAAGACAGAAGTTTATATGATGCATTAGAAAGCACTATACCAATTGTGGGGGCACCCCAGAACCCAAGGCATAACTCAGCAAAACATGAAGTTGGGTGAAATGAAATGATTTTTATTACAGCTGTGTATCTTACACAGGTTCAAGGTAGTCCAGCATCTTATGCACAATTAATAAATAAGCAAATGCACACCTCCGTCTTCCTTCCTCTCTACCGAGCGTTGTCCACTACCTCCCAACTCTAACTTCCTGATGAATGGAGATGTTCCCTTTTTATTTTGAACCTGGGAGTACTTCCAATGTCTCTCTGTTGCTTGCCTGAAGCACTTCCAGGTCATTTGGTAGCTCCCCACAATATGAAATTGCATACTTCAAAGCATCCCCACAGCACCCAAGAAAATGACAAATGTGCCCTTCCCAGGCCACCTTGCAGGTGTCCAAGCTGGGCTCTCATTGGAAGAATATTGCCACCTGTTTTGTTGGGGAATGAATTGTCCCTGAAATCTGTTTGTCCCCCGTCCATCTGTTATTGGGTCTTACTGAATGGGACAGAACTCAAGGACCATCCCATCCGGGTTGCATCTCCCTCTCTTGCTCTCCATCCATTATGGCGTCCTGGATGGGTAGGATATCATCTGCGACCCCAGTCAGGATGCCAGTCCATCCAGTCCGACACTTATGAAATATACAAAAAAGTACACAAACAATACACAGAATAACTCTAAACAAACACAAAACACAGTCCCTATAAGTTCAACTGATAAACTAATGTAGTGTATGATGATCTTATTTGGAAAACTGGTGAACAACTCCCTCATAAAACGACTTCAGCTGTCTTACAGTTACTGAAAATCTCCATTTACATAATGCTGCCTGACTGAAACACATTTCCAGCCACAACACACACTCTGATGAAAGAAACAAATCTTCGTAAAGGATGAAAAACAGTAATCGAAAATGTGTTTGCAAAGTTGTTACAGTAAAAATCAGTGTGGGTTATGCTGCACCTCTAATGAAGATGAAACCTTGGCATGGTCTTCACTGTCCCTGTTAAATTATAACATGAATTTACGTATGTTTTACTGTGATTTTGGAATTCTTATTTTTAATGTTTTATGTAATTTCTGTTATGTTTGTCTGTGGTTTAGTCATTGTGTCAAGTAACTTTAAATGCGAGGCATTCTGTGTACTTTGTGAATGGAGCCCCAGGGTGCAGGGCCACCCTGTCATCACTGCTGCCAGGTTCAGATTCTGGGTTTATATTAAGTCAGGAAAAAGAGACTCATCAGCAGAACATTAACACTCACTTGAATTTTTTTTTTGGGTATTGTATTTCTTATTATTTTCCTTCTGGTTTCAGGTGTGATGGACGGCTGGCAGCTTAACCCGACCGACACACCCAGTATACTAGATGGCAACTTCCCTACAGCTTAGAGGTGCCCCGGATTCCCGCAGGGCATCATGGGAGATGGAGTTTGGCTTCACAACCCTGCTGGGTACCGTGGGTGCCACCGTGTGATGCTGCAGGGAGACACGGGGATTTTCATTTCCCATATAGCCTGGAAGTACTCCCAAGTCACGGGGACAGAAGAACAGAAGTACTTCTGGGCTGAAGAAAAATTTAATTCTCCATCTGACCCGGAAGTGCTGATAAGTCACGTGAACAGAAGAGGAGAAGCAATTTTGGGTCAAGAACTATATAAAGGACTGGTGGAGACCCAGCAAGAGAGCCGGAGTTGGGAGGGAGTGTGACAGAGCTGCTGGGAGGAGAGGAGGAAATTTATTGTATTGATTTGTGGTGTGTTTGGTGGATGTGGTGCTTTGGAGGCACTATATTGAAGAAAAGATTAAAAATCTGCTTAGTGCTTTTAAACTTGTGTCCAGAACATCTGTTTGTTGGGTTTCACAGGGCTACAGCACCCTCTATCATCCAAACAGGATTTCAGCTTCTGTTAGAATATTCAAAGGTTAGAAAAACTGTGACGAGAACAGGCCTTTCTACCCAGCAAGCTTGACCATCCTATTCACCTAGAGTGTCCAAAATAACATCTTGTCAAATTTTCACGGCCCCTAAAATTGTGAATTTCCCATTGGGATTAATAAAGTATCTATCTATCTATCTATCTATCTATCTATCTATCTATCTATCTATCTATCTATCTATCTATCTATCTATCTATCTATCTATCTATCTATCTATCTATCTATCTATCTATCTATCTATCTATCTATCTATCTATCTATCTATCTATCTATCCTGCTCTCCACCACACTACTTGCTTATTTATCCCATGTGTCTTATGGTTTTTTGCATGCAGAAGTACTTTTTAACACTTGTGTAAAATTTGCCATTAACAAGTTTCCAACTGTTTTTTTCTGTTCTTGGTGCAGAATTTATTTTAAAATAAAAACTGGAATCTAATATATGTATTTCTTCCATAATTTTAAACCCTTGAAGGAGGTTTCCTGTTAATCTACTTTTACTTAAGCTGAAAAAGTTCAGTTCCTTCGGTCTTTCCTCATGCGTACGGTTTGCTGACTTTCGTTGCCTTTGGAAGCACAAGCAAATGCCATTGCTCTGCTATAGCTCACGTCTATGAGTCTCCAAGTGGGATCTCCCCCAAACCCCCTCAACCACCCCCCAAGAGTTGACGCTCGGTGGTGATTCTGCGTCTCAAAAACACACAAAAGATAAAAATAATAATAATTAAGAACCACTGCATTAGAGTACAAAGTGAATAATGTCTGCTCCTAAGTTAATTAACATTAATCATCTCCCTAGGCAGTAACATGGACGAACTCCGTCTGTATTTCAATGACTGGCTACCACATGTTAATTTTAATTGTATTGTGCCTCACCTTTTCACAATTACTCATTCACTCATTTCCATTTCTCCTCCTGCCTTTTCCACTGAAAACTGCTCAAAACTGTCCAGCATTAAAATAGCATCTGAAATAAGAAGTTTAAGCTTGCTATCCAGAAACAAATGCAACAGTACACTCCTAAAAATGCTGGTTCTTTAATAGCACTTTATGGTTCTTTACAGGGTTGTGTGGTTTCTCGAAGATTCGTTGCTTGACCAAGCACCATTTCTTTGCATATGCTTTCAAAATCTTCTTAATGTGTAGAAAAAAACTGAAATGTTTAATATTTGGTAGGCTACCTAGCATGTCACTAACAGATTAAGGAAATTTGGATTTAGCCTACATTATTGTATGGTATATATGCAGCAAGAGTCCTTTTCAAATCATGAATTAATGGTATTTCACAAATCTGTTACCATCTAGTCAGAGCCTGTTATGAATCTAAATAAATTAAGGTTCTTTCTGGAATCTTCAAATGAATGGTTCTTTTGTGAAACAAAAATGGTTCCCCTATGGCATCGCTCTGGCACCTTTATTTGTAAGAGTGTATGAACAGATCCTGAAAACTAGAACTTAGAAGAGTCTTTATAAAATCAGGAAAATATTGATAACAAACCTGTTATCACAGATTCACGGTTCTATGTGCAGCCTGTTATGGATCTAAATAAATAAACGTTCTTTCTGGAACCTTCATGTGGTTGGGTCTTTTGCAAACCATAAATGGTTCCCCTATGGCATTGCTCTGAAGAATCACTTATTTTTAGGTGTGTACCTGAACATGCTTTGACTTGCCACGACATACTGTATTAAAATTCATCGATCTCACGCAAAAGCAATCAAACAATTCACATATATGGAGACAGGCCAGTTGTGAGTACATCCCACCTTACTTTTATCCTAGTTCCATATTCTTCCATCTCCTCCTGCGATAAGGTGCAACTGTCAGCAGTGATCACAGTGCTACCAGCTAAGTATGGAAATATTTAATATATTCCACTTGATGTTCTCAGAGTTTCTTACATTCTTATAGATACAGGTAGTCATCCGAATCTTCTGATCATCTTCGCTCAGCCAGTGACAACTTTTAAGTTCTCATCCAGAAGGCAGTAGATATGGACCGAATGCTTGAGACGGCCTGAGATGACAGCAGCATATTTTCAATTTAAAAAATCATTTAAGATTAATAGTAACAAGCCAGAGGCCAAATCTTAATATTAATATTTATAATAATTAAGAGAGCGAGAGAGAGCTCCTGGTAAAGGCGGCCAGAAGCACAGAGTATTTTTAAGGTGAATAACTAGCTAGCAAAGGCAATGTGTAATTCAAAACGGGTGAAAAATCTCAAAAACCAGAAAAAAACACAGATAATATAACAAGAAAAAAATCATTAAGACATACTTAAGTATGCCAAACATCATCACTTTGGGCAGCTTGCTGTCTCAATGTGAAGTGCGAGTAAAAGTGGAATTCTTCAGCATATCGGACTCTCTTTTCTTCCCATCTCTTTAAAATGATAAACTGACTTTGGACGAGTCAGAGACCTGAAGACAGTACGCCTTCGAATGGTTACTGGAGTGTTACATCGATTTCATTCTAAGTTCCATTAAAAGCTATCTTCAAAATCATTCAAATGACATAATATTATTTCTTTTTATTAATTATCCAGGCTTGTTAACGGTTGCTTATCATGCAAATGATTTCAGTCGACATTGAAAAAACAAACAAAAGCACTTCATTCTAATTAATAAAAGCACCGACATATCAGCTCTCTGATGTGGGATGATAGTTGCTCTTTTGTCTCCAGTCACTTTGTTTATCTCAGGCATCAATTCAATTACTCTAAGGAAATGCCTAAACATTTGGATATTACCTACTAGGGAAAAATTACAGTGTATCGTTCATGCTCTGCTACCACGATCATCACGAAGCATCACGGAAGGTCTTTGTTATCTCCTTTTGTGCGAAAACCAGCAATTTTCACTGGCTTAATTACATCTTTCACTGAATTACACTTTAAATAGAGTAAAGTGTGGTCTTGTTATGTCGCCGGCTGGTGTATGCGGTGTGTTGTTTGTTACTTGCCAGTTTCTTTGAAAGATCCCCTCAAATTTATAAAAATGGATTTCATCGCTATCACTTTAAATTTGATCCTAGGATCTCACCTTCAAAAAACAAAACTATAACTAAAATACAGAAAATGTATTTGCCATGACAATGGATAAACCTGCTTTTCAGATCAAAAAGGTTTGTGCTAAAACTTTTAGGGTAAGTTACATAAAATTAAAATGAAGGAAGCTTCAAACACACATATAGTAGCTGATACCAAATCAGATTTTCAAGGAGTTGATATTTATGTGTAATCTTCAGCTTCTTGTAAATGCAAGAGAGCTGAAATATAATATGAATAAATGTATGATGTTTTCATAAGTGGTATGGCTTTCAATAAATGTATCCTGCAATTTTCTCACGATAAGATTAGGTAAACTTTATTATCAGAGAGGCAAAAAATACAGCTTCGAAGACACTCGAAAATAAGACAAGAAACAAGGGCTCATAGTGGGAAGCGTGGCATAGAGGTTTGGAGACTACTGACACTGTCTGACTGAGAAGAAGTCACTTCACCTGCCTCTGCTCCAAATGGAAAAAAAAGAAATACTGTATAATCAATTCTATCACAAAAGGTGCATTGGATAAAGGTGACAGCAAAATAAGAATTGATAATAATATTCCAGAAGAAGAAGATGACATTAAATTTATATTTTTATTTTTGTGAATTTCCCCCTGGGATTTATAAAGTATCTATCTATCTATCTATCTATCTATCTATCTATCTATCTATCTATCTATCTATCTATCTATCTATCTATCTATCTATCTATCTATCTATCTATCTATTCACTGCTCAAAGCACTTTACATAGTCAATGGGGAGCCTCTTCCACCACCACCAATATGCAGCATCCACCATTTTTTGAGCCAGAACGCACACCACACATTAGCTGTTAGGTGGTGAATTGATGAGCTAGAGATAGTTAGCCAATTAGAGACAGGGGATGATTAAGGAGTCAGAATGACCAGGCTATGGTGGACAATTTAGCCTGGACATTGGGGTACACCCTACTCTTTACGAACGATGCCCTGGTATCTTTTATGACCACAAAGAGTTAGAGACCACAGAATTCGATATTTACAACAATGCTGATCAAAACATGCAAACCTATTATTAATATAAAGATCTCTGAAGGTTGAGATACCTAATGTCTTCCAAACCTTAAATGCTGTATAGCTGACATAGGGCTCGAATGCAAAATTATCATATGATGAAGCAACAGTCAGCAGCGTCATTTTTCTTAAAGTGATATCGGCATTGGTTTTATATTTTGAGTGAGTGAAGAGCAATCTGATAACTGTTATATTGGCAATAATTATTAATGACTGGAGCACAGAGGAAACAGAGACAACTTCATCAAGATTTTCTTTGCAAATCCAACCATCCCAGCATGTATTCAGCATTGTCTTCTTCTTTTCATTGACTCACATTAGGAGTTTTTGCAACCCAGTAGTCTGGCTGAAAGTCACCCTACCATCTTCTGCTTTTGATCTCAGTAATGCGGATTATTTTAATAGATGTTTTTTCATGTTTCTGTGTAAATGAGCTAATAATAGAATTACACTTTTTCAAAAATAATTTACTGATAATTACAGTAATACTCTGAAAGAGAAATAAAAATTTTGGGAGTATATTCATTCTATATTAGCACTGCCTACTGACATCCTGTCTGGCGTTTCCCATGAAACTGCTAAATTTTTATTTTAAAAATGAACTTTAACCTGAGTTATTTTTATTGAAATCTTGCATGCATAAAACAGCTGAATTAACTTAACATTTTCATCAGAAATGGTGATTGTAAGGGGCGGGGCAAAAAAATGCACCACTTCAAAATGCCGAGTTCATGAACTTTTGCATGTATAATACAGTTGATAAAACATCAAAAGCTACACATCGAGAAACGTGGGTTGTAATGGGGAGAAGAGGGGGTGCAAATGAAACACATCAGTGATTCAATGGAAACGAATGCACTGTACATCACTCAAAAAATGACTGTGTCTGCTTTCATTCAATTTTGTGTTTATATTTTTTGTTCATACAATTTAAAATACCGGCTTCATGGAGTTTGAAGAATTTCATTGGGGAGTTGAAATGAATGGACCAACACAGTAATGACAAATTACTCAAAATCAGCCGAGTCTTGAAACTTTGCTTGTATATTACACTTAACCCAACTTAACATAAAGAGTTTATGGAATTTCAGAAGATTCATCCTGAATAGGGGTTCAATAAACCAGCGGTTCCCAAACTGTGGTACGTGGAGCCTTTTCAGGTGGTACGCATCACGGTCCCTGAAATTTAATTTGTCTGTGCAAAACCCTTGATGACAAGCCTGTTGTGAGCAAAAACCAATGAAACTGTTTAAATACAATAATACGTGGATTCCCAAATTTAGTGTGGTGTGAAATTTCGTCATCTGAATAAATAAAACCTATTATTCGAATCAGTATTTAGTTCATTTAACGCTACCATAATTTCGTTTCGCGGAAGTCAACTTCTGCTTCTTCATTGTTTGAGCTTTTGGTCACTAGATGAAAGCACAACGCTTACACTATTTAGTCTTCGGTAACTCTGCCTCACACAAACCGCTCGCGTTTGTTGTTATACGTGCACTGCCGCTGTATCGCATCGTAGTCACTAGATCTAAGCACAAAGCCGATACCATTTCGTCTTTGGTAATTGCGTCACATACAGGCCGAAGGCAGGATTTAGTTTCAGGGCAGAATTGATCAATTTATGTACATGCACAAATTTTTTCATTAATTTTATGCATAATTTCTTCCAATTCTTTAACTTTTATTCAGATTTCGGGGCGGTTGTAGTCAGTGTCGTGAATTTGATGTATATTACCTAATTAAGAATTAATCATTCATTGCAGTACTTGCTTTTTAATATTTTTGTTAAAAATTCGGGTGGTACGCAACGCAACTCAGTTAACCTCAGGTGGTACTTGACGTCCAAAAGTTTGGGAACCCCTGCAATAAACAATGGGACAAAAAAACAGTAGTTTTGGCCAGCTTACACTGCATATTGATGATTCAGTTATTAACATGGAATTAAACATGTACTAGTAAAACAAGGAAATACAAAGAAGGGATTAAATTAGCAGGGAATTATCTCAATTATGGAATCCAGTCATACACAAATGGAACAAATTCTCGACTCATGAGAGCAGACAAGTTGATTGAGAGGTAGTGGAGATGACGGATGGGAAAGCCGGCAATGTCAAAAGGGTCAGCATTGAAACAGCAGGTAAATATTTGCTTTCTTGTGCCAGGTATTTCAGTTAGAATATCAACTGCATATAATTTTTATTTTAATTAAAAAGTAGGTATTACTTTGCTACACATACAATATGACTACTATATTCCATTTATGCCTGGTGAGATTTTATTTGTTTTTGTAGTTAATGAATGACTTGAGAGGTGAGAGTAACTCAGACCTTGGCAAATTCAAGTAACAAAATGATCTCTGAGTTTTCCACTGAGAAGTACCACTTAAAAGGGCTTTCACGTAAAATGTCCCCCTGGAAAGCTTGAATCTTCCATAGTTACCATAAGCATAAATGAAGCATTTGCACTCTGTTAGTTAGAAAATAAAGGATCTGGCCAAACCAAGTTGAGTTGAAACAGAAAGTATTAAGTAGCTTTGCTTACTAAACATAACACTGAATCTTACTAAAAGGAAAATAAATAAAAATAGGTTAATAAATTAATTTTCTTTCTTTCCATACAGTATTACACTACCAGACACAGTGTTCTTGAATTAATATGAAGATAAAATTACTGTTGTTGCAGGTTTTTTGTTATATTCTGATATTTGGTTTTGGAATGGCTTCACAGAATTTTTACGGGTAAATAAAATGTGCTTACAAATGAATTTAAGCATGCCTTGGGATTTCTAAGGAAGAACTGACATGTGCATTGATGCCAGATAAAGCTTTATTCAAAGCAGCAGGAGACTTCCAATCCATGAGCAGCCTAATGATCTGCTCACTTTACATATAGTCCCCTATGTTCTCGCTACATACAAAGTATGTTGGGCTCACAAACTGAATAATTCATCTCCTACTGGTCAAGTAAAACCATAAAAAAGCAGATACAAATCCCAAGCAGATGTCCAGGGAACTGAGAAATGTACAGATATTTGTTGACAGGCACCAAGAATTGAAATCTCACATTTCTTTCAGTGAGTAAAAAGCAAGTGTGTAAGCTCTGTTAATACTATAGATCATCGTGGCGCAAAGTCTTCCCGCTTTGTACATACCATAAAAATTCTTTAACATCTTCCCACCTGCTATATCTTAAAAGTTTTTGACATAATTTTGTGCTATGAGAAATTGTCATGTAAATCACTCAGCTTTAACCAGCTTCATATTTGAAACAGCTAATAATATATATAATGCTTATTCAATGATGCATTGTAATTCCATAATTAGTACAGTGTAACTACGAGTTATTACTTCGTACTTACTGTGTAATAGAAAGAAATGCTATAGTTAATTACTCAGTTGTCATTGTTATTCCACAGTTTATATAATTACAATGTAACAATTTATCACTGATCCAAAAACAAATGTACTTACATAGTTACATTGTATCTATACTTTCAAAATGTAATAAAAACATCAGGGTATGTAACAGATGTTCCATGGTCTAGGCAGTTGTAATGAAGAATTGAATTGAATTATTATACCCATCCCTAACATAATATTGCCAAACTTGCATCATTCAATCAAGGTACACAGGGTTGCAGAGCCATTCCAAGCATCACCGGGCACAAGGCAGGAAACAGCCCAGGATGGGGTGCCATCCCATTGCAGGGCCCAATGAAAAAACATACCAGCACTCACACTCTCACACATATGGCCACGTAACCCAACCTACTGTACATGTCCATGGGATGTGGCAGTAAAACCCATGATGAAGACATAGGGAGACATGGGTAGAACGTACAAATTTTACACACATATCTCCAGACAGAATTCCATTTCAGGATAATGGATCCGTGAGGCAAAAGCATTAACCATTTTGTAAAGGTGTTTTCACTATTTAAAAAAGATCTTAAAATATCATCAAAAACCTATGCAGTTATCACTGCAATTCTCCATTACAATTGCCCAGACCATGGGACATCTGTTACATAGTTGTAGGTTCATACCCTGATGTTTTTATTACATTTTGAAAGTATAAATACAATGTAATAATGTAAGTACACTTGTTTTTGGATCAGTGATAAATTGTTACATTGTAATTATATACAGTGATCCCTCGCTATATCGCGCTTCGCCTTTCGCGGCTTCACTCTATCGCAGATTTTATATGTAAGTATATTTAAATATATATCGCAGATTTTTTGCTGGTTCGCGGATTTCTGAGGACAATGGGTCTTTTAATTTATGGTACATGCTTCCTCAGTTGGTTTGCCCAGTTGATTTCATACAAGGGACGCTATTGGCGGATGGCTGAGAAGCTACCCAACTTACTTTTCTCTCTCTCTCTCTCTTGCGCTGACTTTCTCTGATCCTGACGTAGGGGGTGTGAGCAGGGGGGCTGTTCGCACACCTAGACGATACGGACGCTCGTCTAAAAATGCTGAAAGATTATCTTCACGTTGCTACCTTCTGTGCAGCTGCTTCATGAAGCGAAATGCTGCACGGTGCTTTGCATACTTAAAAGCTTGAAGGGCACGTATTGATTTTTGACTGTTTGTTTCTCTCTCTCTCTCTCTCTCTCTCTCTCTCTCTCTCCCTGCTCCTGATGGAGGGGGTGTGAGCTGCTGCCTTCAACAGCTTTGTACCGGCGGTGCTTCCCATACTTAAAAGCCAAACAGCCCTATTGATTTGTTTGCTTTCCTCTCTCTTTCTGACAGTCTGTGCTCCTGACGCACACTCCTTTGAAGTGGAAGATATGTTTGCATTCTTTTAATTGTGAGACAGAACTGTCATCTCTGTCTTGTCATGGAGCACAGTTTAAACTTTTGAAAAAGAGACAAATGTTTGTTTGCAGTGTTTGAATAACGTTCCTGTCTCTCTACAACCTCTTGTGTTTCTGCGCAAATTTGTGACCCAAGCATGACAATATAAAAATAACCATATAAACATATGGTTTCTACTTCGCGGATTTTCTTATTTCGCGGGTGGCTCTGGAACGCAACCCCCGTGATGGAGGAGGGATTACTGTAAACTGTGGAATAACAATGATAACTGAGTAATTAACTATAGCGTTACTTTGTATTACACAGTAAGTACAGAGTAATAACTCATAGTTACATTGTACTTATACAGGTAATTACATAGTAGTTACAGTGTAATTATGGACACTTAATGTAAAGTGTTACAATAATTGTTTATTTTCCATTATATATAAGGGATGAAAATAAAGGATTTCTTTTTATAAACCAAGTCACCTATTTTATAACCACTTGTATTTACAAAATTAAGCAATTCAGTCTTTTACTACAAGTAACTCACCTGTATTTTTCCATTGCCTGCATTATATTTTCATTTCTTGTTACTTTTTTTGGCACTTTTAGGTAACTGCTAAAAACACATTACTTAAACATGGCTTTCTCATAGCTTCATTTTTGTTTAATCCTGATGCTCTGTATATTTAATTAAATATCATTATCATTCATGGTGGCTCCGAAATCCATACTAACCCCTACTCTCTTTTCTGTTCTTTTTCCGGATATTTGTGGTGGCGAACTGCACCATCACCACCTAATCAAAGCACCGTGATGTCCCTACATTGATGGATTAAAGGCCAGAAGTCCACATGACCGTCATCATCAAGTTCTTCCATGTGGACCCTGAATACAATGAGGATTGATTGAGGTCATTTATGTTAGATAGAATGCCTAGAGGGGGCTGGGCGGTCTCATGGCCTCAGAACCCCTGCAGATTTTATTTTTCTTCTCCAGCTGTCTGGTGTTTTTTTTTTTTTTTTCTGTCCTCGCTGGAAATCGGACCTTACTTTTATTATATGTTAATTAGTGTTCTCTGATTTTATTTTCTTATTTATTTTGTCTTTTTTCTCTGTTCTTCGTCATGTAAAGAACTTTGAGCTACATCATTTGTATGAAAACGTGCTATACAGTAAAAATAAATGTTGTTTGTTATCAATAGTATTTTTTTTCTTGTCTGAGAAACAGCCAAGTAGAACTTAAGTTCTGAGGCTTTAGGTACTCAGTAATAAGAAGCACAGTTAGGGCTGGTGTGGAGGGATGATGGCATTTTTGTTTCAGGAATGCACAATATCATGAATGAGGGGTCAATTCACTTTTATTTGCCTTGTAAATGGAGATCTTACTTACACTTCCTTGCCCATTTAATTTATTTAATTAGAATAATGTAGAAGAGAACAGGCCATTCAACGCAACAAAGCTTGCCAGTCCTATGCACCTAATTCTTCTAAAATAAAAAAGTCTAGTTTTGAAAGTCCCTAAAGTGCTACTGTCTACCACACTACTTGGTCTCTTATTCTGTGTGTCTGTGGTTCTCTGTGTAAAAGAAAAACTTTATAATGTCTGTGCAAAGTTTTCGTTTAAATTTCCAAGTGTGTCTTCGTGTTCTTTCTGAACTCATTATAAAATAACAGCCTCGATCCACTGGACTAATTCCCCTTCATAATTTTCAACTAGGCTGGAATAAAGTTAACATGTTCATTTTTGCGATGAATGTGGCCCGTTTAACGTGTTAAAAAATATTGTCACATCCAGGGCCAGCAATGAAGCAAACACCTCAGGCAGTACTTTGGTCAGGGTGGCATTTTCATGTAGCTGGGCAGCTATCGAGCATTGTGCCTTCAGAAAGGCACATTATATTTTACAAATGCAACATCTGAGTGAGAGGAAGAGACCTGGGAAAAAGGGTGGAAGGAGCTCAAGAGATGGCTTTGAGTATGGAAGGCACTGGAATGGAAGCGCTTTTGCTCTGCGTTTGTAAGGGAATGCAGGAGTCACATGGGCGGCTGTGGCACGAGGGAGTAGAGAGAAGCGAGAAGACAATATAGAGGGGTTAGACAAGACTGAGTGCAATTAAAGTTAAGGTGATCACAGAGCTGCTTTTATATTGGCTTCTCCAGGTAGTTCCATCCTCTTTAGACAGGAGTGTGTCAGGACCCAGGGGAACTACACTGTTATTTCCACAGGAGACAAGCTGAAAAACACTTGTGGAGAGTATAATTATCAAGTTGTTGATGGTGATGAACAATTGAGGATAGTATTTATGGAGTTTTAACACAAGTTTTAATGTAAGCCTTTTAAGAGATGCTTATTCTTTAAATTAAATCAGTCTTCAGCAGTGCATTCAAAGATAACAGTCTCTTCGACACACCAGTTGCTTTGACACGTCTGTGTCTCATATGCTATGCCCATATGAGATTTAATACATTGGCCCCGTTTTCTTATTGCCTTCTTTTCAACTTGCCTTTAGGAAGGCTTTCAAATTCAGGTTGCACTTGCTCAAGTAGGATTTTGTTCAAAAATTCAGGTTTAAGATTATTGCTTAAGTTTAAACTATGCCATTATTTTTTTTTTAATTCCTTTGTTTTGATTCCACTCCAATCTGTGATTCAGCGTGTATTTACAACATGATTTATGTATTAATTTTACAATTACATTTAATTTTAGATGCGATTAATTACAAAACGTTATGCAATTAATTAGTTAATTTTTTTAATTGATTCCCTTTATAATTTGAAACACTTCAATTATGTCACCTCTTAATTTTCTTTTTCTTAAACTGTAAAAGCTCAGCTCTTTTAATCTTTCCTCATAACTCATCTCATTTATCCCTGGAATCAGCCTAGTTGCTCCTCTCTGGACCTTTTCTAGTGCTGCTATGTCCATTTTGTAGTCTGAAGACCAAAACTACACCCAGGACCCCAGATGAGGCCTCACCAGTGTGTTATAAAGCTGGAGCAGAACCTCCTGTGATTTGTACTCCACACATCAAGGCGCTATATAACGTGACATTCTGTTAGCCTTCTTAATGGCTTCTGAACACTGTCTGGTAGTTAATAGTGTTGAGTCCATTATGACTACTAAATCAATAAAAACGCCTAATGCAATAAAATACATCAGAACAAATAAAACAAACATGAAAGACCATCCATCCATCCATTTTCCAACCCGCTGAATCCGAACACAGGGTCACGGGGGTCTGCTGGAGCCAATCCCAGCCAACACAGGGCACAAGGCAGGAACCAATTCTGGGCAGGGTGCCAACCCACCGCAGGACACACACAAACACACCCACACACCAAGCACACACTAGGGCCAATTTAGAATCGCCAATCCACCTAACCTGCATGTCTTTGGACTGTGGGAGGAAACCTGAGCGCCCGGAGGAAACCCACGCAGACACGGGGAGAACATGCAAACTCCACGCAGGGAGGACCCGGGAAGCGAACCCAGGTCCCCAGGTCTCCCAACTGCGAGGCAACAGCACTACCCACTGCGCCACCGTGCCGCCCACATGAAAGACCATTTACAACATATTATTTAAAAGATCTGTACAATATTCAATATAATACTATGTAAGCATACAAACAATAAGCAACATGGGGCATATTTACTATAGTCCCATTGTGAAGACTGTTAACTTTATAATTTGTCTATGAATTGTAACTTTTAATGAGCAAAACAGGAAAGTTTCAATTTCACTAATACTAAAATTAGTTTTTTAGGCAATTTAATAATAATAATAATTCATTACATTTATATAGTGCTTTTCTCAGTACTCAAAGTGCTATCCACACAGGGAGGAACCGGGAAGCGAACCCACAATCTTCCACAGTCTCCTTACTGCAAAGCAGCAGCACTACCACTGCGCCATTTTGTAACAATGAAATGTGAAGATCACTTAAAAGAGATTTCTGGAGGTTATTACATTTTTGAGTGAAAAACAAGAAATTCTGCTCCCTAAAGTCTCATTTTCAATTTATCTGTGTTCTTTTTTGCAGCTGCATACAGCATATAATGCAAACCACAGAGGTAAACTCGTACTGTTTATGCCTCTCACTGAGTGCTTTTACATGCACACACATAATCTGGTTAAGGTAAATAATCCTAGAAATTTGATTCTGTTCATCTGGACAAAGTTTTTAAGTGGGAGAAATATTTTGAGACTTATCCAAGTCTCTTCCTCAGTCTCAATTGACTGCAGGTTTCCCCAACCTTATAAACAGTACCTTTGCTTAATCACAGAGACTAGCACCATTGACAAAGGGCCAGTTGATCAGTGATATGCAAATTGTCCACTGATTAGTAGACGTGTGAACCATTCATAGAGGGTTGAGGAATGGCTGCAATCACAGCATTGTAAGATGGCGACAGATGTACCCTTAGGCCCCCTCCTCTGTTCAGAGATGGTCATTCCTTTTTCACTTAAATGGCCTCCTTGATTCCTCTCTCAAACCAGCGCTCCTCCCTGTCCAGGATGTGCACCTCTTCATCTTTAAAGGAGTGACCACTATCCTGTAGATGTAAATAGACTGCGGAGTCCTGGCCTGACGAGGAAGCTATCTGTCGCCATCTTACAATGCTGTGATTGCAGCCATTCCTCAACCCTCTATGAATGGTTCACACGTCTACTAATCAGTGGACAATTTGCATATCACTGATCAACTGGCCCTTTGTCAATGGTGCTAGTCTCTGTGATTAAGCAAAGGTACTGTTTATAAGGTTGGGGAAACCTGCAGTCAATTGAGACTGAGGAAGAGACTTGGATAAGTCTCGAAAATATTTCTCCCACTTAAAAACTTTGTCCAGATGAACAGAATCAAATTTCTAGGATTTCCTTACCTGGATTATTGAGCATGCATCGAGACATTAAGGTAAATAACTTCATTAAGGCAGAAACCTGGTTTCTTAATAATCTGTGGTTTACATGCACAGGTAATTTTTCAGAGTTATACTGAAAAATGCTCCAACATCATTAAACTGCACAAAAAAAGACTTACGCATCATCATCGGCCACCATGAATCTGAAAGTAAGTATGATGACTGTGATAATTTTCTTGTGATTTATCAATACGTTGAGTCAAATTGACCATTTATTGACATGTTTCTATGCCCTAGACAGGTCCAGTACGTGTGCTTCTTGCCTTACACCCAGTCCTATTGGAATAATAAAAATGTGGGTATTTTTACTTCAATAAGATATTCATTAGGTTACTTTTAATATGTTATCCAGCCCAAGTAAGCAAGTGGATAACCTCCCAGAGGAAACAGGGACTACTAAGGAGGTACTGATGGATTTGGAAATTGTAGAGGGAGAAGTGATCCTCAGATTAAATAAGATGAAATCAAACAAATCACCCTGACCAGATAATATTTACCCTTCAGTTCTTAAGGAGGCTGGCGAGTACATATATAAACCCTTGACACATATTTTTAGGAAGTCATTGCGCACTGGAGAGATTCTGAAGGACTGGAAAATGGCAAATATCATCCCATTATATAAAAAGGGTGACAGGGCAAATCCAAGCAACTATAGGCCAGTAAGCTTAACATGCATCAAAGGAAAATTAATGGAAGGAATTATTAAGGATAAGATCGAGCAACACCTGGCAAGAATAGGAGTTATTCTAAGCAGTCAGCATGGGTTCAGAAAAGGGAGGTCGTGTTTTACTAACATGCTGGAATTCTATGAGGAGGCAACAAAAGGATACGATCAAAGTGGAGCTTATGAGATTATTTATCTGGACTTTCAGAAAGCATTTGATAAGGTGCCACATGAGAGGTTGGGCAACAAATTTAAAGAAGTGGGAGTTCAGGGTGATGTGTGTAGATGGGTGCAGAATTGGCTCAGACACAGGAAGCAGAGAGTGATGGTGCGAGGAACCTCATCAGAACTGGCCGATGTTAAGAATGATGTCCAGAAGGGGTCAGTGCTAGGGCCGCTGCTATTTTTAATATATAGAAATTATTTAGATAGGAATATAAGTAACAAGCTGGTTAAGTTTGCTGATGATACCAAGATAGGTGGATTAGCAGATCATTTGGAATCCATTATATCATTACAGAAGGATTTGGATAGCATACAGGCTTGGGCAGATTTGTGGAAGATGAAATTTAATGTCAGTAAATGTAAAGAATTACACATAGGAAGTAAAAATGTTAGGTTTGAATACCCAGTGGATGGTCTGAAAATCTAGAGTACACCTTATGAGAAGGATTTACGCGTCATAGTGGACTCCAAGCTATCGACTTCCCAACAGTGTTCAGAAGCCATTAAGAAGGCTAACAGAATGTTAGGTTATATAACACGATGTGTGGAGTACAAGTCCAAGGAAGTTATGCTCAGCCTTTATAACACACTGGTGAGGCCTCATCTTGAGTACTGTGTGCAGTTTTGGTCTCCAGGCTACAAAAAGGACATAGCAGCGATAGAAAAGGTCCAGAGAAGAGCGACTAGGCTGATTCCAGGGCTACAGGGGATGAGTTATGAGGAAAGATTAAAAGAGCTGAGCCTTTACAGTTTAAGCAAAAGAAAATTAAGAGGTGACATGACTGAAGTGTTTAAAATTATGAAGGGAATCAGTACAGTGGATAGATAGTTTAAAATGAGTTCATCAAGAATACGGGGACACAGTTGGAAACTTGTTAAGGGTAAATTTCGCACAAACATTAGGAAGTTTTTCTTTACACAAAGAACGATAGAAACTTGGAATAAGCTACCAAGTAGTGTGGCAGACAGTAAGACGTTAGGGACTTTCAAAACTCGACTTGATATTTTTTTGGAAGAAATAAGTGGACAGGGTTGCCGAGCTTCGTTGGGCTGAATGACCTGTTCTTGTCTAGAGTGATCTAATATGTTTTCTAATATGTTTTTATAAGCTGCTCCCAAGATTGTGTTGCTGAGCTTAGCACTGTACATTAGCTCATCAACATACATTTGGTGATTTCTGAAATATTGAGACAGGAAATTTCAGCCAGGATGTGGAATAATGTAATTGCCTAAACATTTGCCTCTAGAAATGTAATTTTTTGGACACTTCTACCCGTGGTTGCTGAAAGTGTGAGCAAGGCAAATATAAAGGCTAACAGAATATTCTCTGCATTGATCCAGTTAATTTATAAAGTTCATCCTCATGTTGTTGTGGGATGTTGCACCACAGCACTGTGCGTGTCTGTTCAGTGAGTGTGTCAGACATATTGTGAGTAGTGAAGGAGTAAGACATGCTCTCCAAGCTCTCTCTCTTGACTCTCTTTGCTTAGGAGTATTTCAACTTTTATTTTATATAAAGGACACAACATCACTATCTGTAGCAATTTTTTTATGTATGTGCAGTTATTTTATATTTAAAGACAATGCAGCAGTTTGCTGTAAATAATTACGCACATGACTTTTGCTTCACAGCGTCCTGGCGTCTGTGGCATATTGAAATCTCATACCCTCAGTTTTCTGTTTTTCCTCACTTTAATATTGTGTTATGTCAACATGAAATATTATATTTGGATATTTTTTTTTTGGTAGGAGTTAAAGAGAGAGAGAGAAATTGATTCCCTTTGTGACTCCCTTGTCATTTTTTTTTTTGCTTGTTTAAGGTATGTCTACTTTATCGTTGTAAATTTTTGTGTACATCAACATGTTTTTATGAACATCCATGTTAATAGTTATAGTTATATTTGTGTAAACAGAGACATGGAATGAGTGCTGAAGATTAGTAAAACAAAGAGAGAAACGAATTCCTTGTGTGATGTCTCTGTCTCTTTTTTACTTATTTGTTTTTTTTGGTTTTGTTTAAGAATAAAAAATTGGGGCCAGCCGACTGTTGTCTGTCTTTTCTTTCAACGCACATGATGCAAAATGCAGAGGGATAGCAAGAAATGGTCCGCTATATCGGCTCTTTTGAAGATTAGATGGCCACAAATTGTCCTAATGGATGAGGTTTGATCTCTGTGCTAACTCTTTTAATGATTTTATGGCCACAAACTGTCCCATTGGGTGAGCTTTAATCTTTGACTAACTTTAGTTTTTTAGGTTATATAAGGATATAAGCTTTCAAATGCTAAAGGGGAGATAAGTATTTCTGTCTTTAAGAATGCTATCTATGCTTTAATTCTGTTTCATATTTTGACATTATTATAATTTTATTCTATTTGTTACTGTCTATACTTTTGACTTTGCTATTAATAAATTGTCAATTATTATATTGGTTATCTCCCTTCTATTACTGTAATTTGTGCTGAAAAGGTATAGCCTCTTTAACTGTGGATACATGCTAGAATTTAGACTCTAAAGTTCGCAACCTGAATATTTCTGTTAGGTGAGTATTCTTTAATAGTTAGGCTTTGATTTAAATGTAACACACGTTAGGTTAAGCTGACTAGCCTCTGAGGTTTTAATCTAAAACACATGCTAAAGAATGACACTTAGTGTCTGAGGTTGAACATTTTTAATATGATTTATGTAACACATGTTAAGAGAGCTTCCTATCCCCAGGGGTTTTATAACAAAGCAGATGCTCATTAAACTGTGCTTAACCTCTGAGTTTACATTTAAAAAGGAAACTATTAGCTATAGTCATATTTCTTTATAGGGTTATATAAACCAAAGTTCTTTGCAAGCAATAGTAAGTCAAGCTAACTCAGTAACTTATATCTGATTTATATAATGAAGATAAAATGGGTCTTTTTAGACAAAAAAGTCTGCACTCCCATTCCATTGTTGGATAGAAAATGTGAGTCTGTAGTGAAACTGGGTGGGTTGAAACTCAAAATCTGTCTAAACTCATAGCCAGGTAAAAATGCGTACAGAATTAATATTTTTTAAGAATGTGGCCTGGGAATCAAACCTAGGACTTTGGAACTCAACCTGCTCAACCACCAATATGCAGTCCTTGAGTCTTTTGGCGCTGTTGATTAATGATCTTTCTCTTTGAATTTGAGATGTTGCATTTTTGTGTTGTTTCTGTATCTGCACTTTTTCATTTAATTTTCTTTTTCTTGCTGTATTTTAATTGCAAGCTCATGTGCTCCTCATTTTTCTACGGCCACTGGTGTTCAGTGTCAATAATGTGTGTCCCTTTTTGTAACTTTGTGAACTTCACGATATACGATATTCACCAACAATAAAGGGAGGGTTAACTGTGATTACTGAAGTGGGTGTAAAAATGCATCTTGGCCGAGACTAAATTATAAAAATGATCATTTTTAAGATGCTTTACAGTAGGTGAAAAATTGTAGCTGTTTCTGAAAATATTTTTATACTTAATATTATTAAACGACCTAGCAAATGTCAGGATTGAAAACTACTTATGGCTGCTGAGCTGTCTCGAAAGTAAAATGTTGTGACATCATAAATGTCTTCTCAAAGTCTCTCCATACAGTTTTTAAATTAAAGCTGCCTTGTCTATTTCAACGTCTGTCCACCATTTCTCTCTTTACCTACTTTTTTCTTGTGTTACTAAACCCTTTGCTCAGTTTTCCCCTTATTCAGTGAAGCCTTCTGCAGATAACAATCAGCTTTTAAAAATTGCCATAATATACCGGCAATGAAAAAAAAAGAGTGTCAGTCCCACTAGAGTTATGCTTACCTTACAGAAACTCTCCAAAAATGAAAATTGGCTCCTAAAGCACTTTCACTGCCTCCAAGGTAAGTCATTTTGCACACAGTGTGAGGAATCTTCTCTCCATTTCTCTGTGAATATTAAATTACGTTTCAGTGTAAAGCCAGCCCTCCAGCAAAAGCTTGAATTTGAGCTTCAGTGTAATTCTGCTCCTGTGTTGACTATTGGAGACAGAGCCCATTCATTTTTATTCAGTTTGGAAGAGGATTCAGAAGCATCTCTTCCATTTATGTCTCAGTCTCTTGTGTTTTTTTTTTTTTATTATTTTCTTTCTAATGGCAATTAATAGAACATACAATACTATTATCTAGCTTGCTTAATCCAATCTAGGGCAATGAGAGTCAAAACCTGTGTCAGCAGCAATGGAAATAAAGCAAGAACCACTCTGTCCTTTGCACAGCCCACTCACACTCTCACACCCGCTTCAAAATTAACAAAATCAGAATAAAGCAATAAATACCAACAACTTTGAAAAGATACATATCATATATATAGTACTTTATTTGTCACAAGGGGACAGTTTAGCTTTTAACAAAAGTTCAGGAAATATTTTAAAAAACAATAACAGACTGCCCCTATAAATACACACAAGACTTACAAAATAAAAACTTGGCTAACAAAAAGAGAGGGCAGTCACAACGACACATTATACAGACATACAATGCCCTCCATAATGTTGGGACAAATGCACATTTGTTCTTGATTTCCCCCTCTGCTCCACAGTTTACAATTACAAATTAAACAATTCAGATGCGATTAAAGTGCTAATTGCTGACTTTCATTGAAGGGGATTTGCATACATTTCGGTCACACCGTGTAGAAATGACAATACTTATTGTACCTAGTCATTTCAGGGCATCATAATGTTTGGGACGCAGCAATGGCAGGTCTATTAAAGTCATCACATTTAGAATATTGTTTCATATCCTTTGCATGCAATGACTGCTTGAAGTCTGCAATTCATAGACATCACCAAGTGCTGATGATCTTCTCTGGTGATGCTCTGCCAAGCCTGTTATGTAGCCATTTTCAGCTCTTGCTTGTTGGGGGGCTTTTCACCTTAAGTTTTCTCTTCAGCATACAGAGGACCTGCTCAGTTGGATTTAAATTGGGTGACTCGCTTGGCCATTCAGGAATTTTCTGTTTTTTAGCTTTGAAAAACTCCCATGTTGCCTTAGCAGTCTGTTTGGATCATTATCTTGTTGGAGGATGAAGTGCCGCCCAAAGAGTTTGGAGGAATTTACTGGAATTTGAGCAGATCAGATGTTTCTCCACACCCCAAAATTCATTGTGCAGTTGCTGTCATTTGTTCCATCATCAGTGAAGAGAAGTGTGGCAGGACCTGTGGCAGCCATACATGCCCAAGCCATAACACCCCCACTGCCATGTATAACAGATGAGGTGGTCTGCTTTGGATCTTGGGCAGTTCCTTTTCGTCTCCACACTTTGCTCTTGGCATCACACTGATAAAGCATGTTCATCTTGTCTCGTCTGTCCACAAGACCTTTTCCCAGAATTCTGCAGGCTCTTTTAAGTCCGTTTTCACAAAACTGTAATCTGGTCATTCTGTATTTGTGGATAACTAGTGGTCTGCATCCTGCAGTGTATCCTCTGTATTTCTGTTTATGAAGTCTTCTCTGACACACATATCTGCCTCCCGCAGACTGTTTCTGGTCTGTCAGACAGGAGTTTGGAGCTTTTCCTTTACCATACTGAGGATACTTCTGTCATCAGGAGTGGATGCCTTCTGTGGCCTACTGGTCCCTTTTTGATTATTGAGCTCACAAGTGTGTTCCTTCTTCTTAATGGTATTCCAGACAGTTGATTTAGGTAAGCCTCAGGTTTTACTGTTGTCTCATATGATTTTCTTCTGGTATTTCAGCTTCATAATGGTGTTTTTGATCTTCATTGGCACAGCTCTAGTCCTCATGATGAACAATGGCAACTACAGACTCCAAAGGGTAGAAGCAAGCTAAGGTATCTTATGAAGCAATGAAATACACCTGAGGAATCACAAACACCTGTGGCATCAATTTTCCCAAACATTATATTGCCGTTATGGTTGTCATTACTACACGGTGTCCGTGAATTGGGTGTAAGTACCTTTTAATGAAAGTCTGCAATGTGCACTTTAATCACTGATGAACTGTTTGATTTGTAATTTTAAACTGTGAAGTAGTGAAATAAATCAAAGAAAAATGTGCCCCAAACATTATCAAGTGCACTGTATTGCCATTGGTATAAAGGAGCCTCAGTAGCATTTCTTGACACACTTCTGTTCAGTGATTTGTGACCTGATGCATCAAAGAGAGTATGTGTAGCATTGTTCATAATGGCACACCATTTTGTATTCATTCTCTCTTCCACTACTACCTCCAGGGGGTTCAGAGTACATCCCATAACCGAGTCTGAATTCTTAATCAGTTTGTTGAGATAATGTACTCATAAAGTACAATCAGTAGTTGATGACATATATTACAGAATATAAAAAGAACAGGGGCATCACAGAACAAAATGGACTTCTCTCCAGCTCCTACCAAAGTGACACCCAAACTGAATGTTACATTTGAAATGACACAAATCAAGTTTAGTATATCAAAACAATTTAAAAAAAAATCCTAAAGATATTTGAAGCTTTGCCATTATGACGCATTGTGGATGCAAAGAGGTCAATGCATAACAGGTTAAACATGCTGAAATGTAAAATAATAATTTGCAACATAATCTTACTATACATAAATATTTCACAGAGCTGTTTTATCATATAAAGCCGTAATTGGCCAAGACCCTACTTACTTATCTGAATTTATCATTTACTTACAAACCTGAGCGCACATTAAGATCTCACGATACTAGCCTGCTTATGATTCCGAGTATTAATAAATCAACAGTGGGAAATTGAACTTGTAGTTACCGGGCCCTAAAATTGTGGAATGGTCTGCCTGCTGCTATAAGAGGTGCCCATTCAGTCTCAGCTTTTACATCCCAGTTGAAGACTCACAACTTCAGTTTAGCGTACCCTAACTAGAGTTAACTGTGCATTCTGCATCTCTGTTTGTTAGTCATTAGTACTAAAATATAACTACTTTGATATTTATAAACTTTTACCAACACTCTCCTATTCTGTTTCTCTTTTCAGTATCCTCATGAGTTACTTGGTACCACTTGTCTACTGCCAAGTTAGTTGCCTGACATGGAAAAGTCAAATTAGATAAAGGAGCACTGGAATTGGGTAGAAGGATCCTTTCATCAGATTGGCCGGCCCAGCATTGACTTAGCTGTAGATTGGCCAATAGAGGGAAGGTGGCTAGTTGGCCGAGGTCTCCAGTACTCTGATTGTGTCTGGCTTGCCTGACTCCTTTCCTACAATCTGGATGTGGTCCTACAATTAGCTGATGGACAGATATTGTTGTTTTCCATTAATGTTAATTAGTTTCTACTTTGGTCTTGATGTATTTGAACAAGTCAAGTCAAGTCAAGTTGAGGAGCATGCACTGGTACAGTGCGTTGCCGCACCCACTACACAATGAAACAACTCAGGATTCTGGTTGGCAACCCCCCAGGCAGACAGACGGTCCAGTCTCACCCTCTGGAAATGACCCTCTATCTGCCGCAACCAGGTGTTACGTGGGCGACCCCTTGGCCTGGTCCAGCCACACGGGTCCCCAACAATGAGGATCTTACGAGCTGGATCACCCTCGGGGAAACGCACCACATGGCCATAGTGCCGTAACTGATGCTCCCTCACAATGCAGGTAATGTGCTTCATTCGGGACTCCATGAGCAACCACTCTTTCGACACAAAGTCAAGCCAACGGTACCCAAGGATTTTCTGGAGAGACACAGTACCAAAGAAGTCCAGTCTTCATCTCAGGTCACTGGACAGCGTCCATATCTTGCAACCATATAGCAAGACAGGAAGCACCAGGACTATAAAGACTTGGACCTTTGGCGTTTTGTATAGATATTGGGAGCACCACACACCCCTTTCCAGTGACCTTATGACCCCCCATGCTCTCCCAATCTGTCTACTGACTTCATAGCAAGAGTCACCAGAGACATGAATGTCACTGCCAAGGTAAGTAAACCTCTCGACATTTGAACCAGTAGCCTAATATGGAATAGTTCTGTATTTAGTAAGTTATATCATTTATTCTTGCATTTTGCCTTGAGAGTTGTCATGGCGCTCTGTGCCTGCACTTGGTGAGGTGTGCTGTGCAAGAACAAAGTAATTTGTACCGTTGTGCTGTCAGTCAGTCAGTTAGTCAGTCATTGTCCAGCCCGATGCTGTATTTGATAGATTGGCCATCTTACTCTGTGAAAAGGATTACTTGTGTTTTGTTTTGTGTGTTGCATGTACCCCATTTTTTGACACCCATTGCACACCCAACCTACTGTACCTGGAAGGTGATTTCAATCTGAATTTCCTTTCCCAAGATTTCTTCCATTTTTTTCCCTATGGGTGGGTGACTTTTCTCTTGTCTTATTGGGAAGTCAAGGCTGGGGCTGCTATAAAAAAACAGGACATGTTAAAGCCCAATGAGGCATTCTTTGTTTGATTTTTGGGCAGTACAAGAAATAAGTTGTTACTGGTGTTGTTGCAGATAATTCACTTCATTCCTTTTTTTAACAATAAATTAAACAAATGTACTCTATTTAGAGAATATAGACAAAGCAAGAAAAGTACATCTTACCCTGTAAGTGGTCATAGTGTGTCTGGCACCTAAACAAAAGGAACCAAAGCATGTGTTCTTGGGATTTGATATAAATTAAAGGCCCACTGCAGCAAGGACAGATAGGCTATAACCTCACTATATACTGTGCAGAGAGGACTGATTTGGGGGGACGTTTGGCAAATTCAAACAGAAACGTGATGGTTTCTTGGCTAAATATGCCTACAAATGGGTTTATCATATTTACTAACCCATACAGAATTATTTTCCAAAGTGTGTAGATTGCACACTTTAGCAGCTTTGCTATTAGCTATCTAAATGATGGACTGAATGGTCTCTCCTCATTTGTCAATATTCTTAATTTCTTTTGTTTCCTGCCTTGCAGCCTTGAGTCCTCACAACTGTGTAATGCAATAAACTTGAACCTAAATAGGCTATTGAGCGAATTGAAAGGAAAACAAAGATTAAGTTTATTAGCACACACAAACCAAACTGACTAATTGTTAGCGACAAAATGTTCTGCTGATGGGCACGCCTTATATCTGCCACCAACAGTGTTCAATTTTTCTCCAAAAGATTTTATTTTTAGACAGACATAAAGCCTGGCAAGAAGCATCACAAAGAACACAATAATAATTATACTCCTTCAGTAATCTGTCAGGTTCGTCAGCTGTTGGATGGCTTACCGTTTAATATTTTATTTCTTATTTACTTTTCATTTTCACTATGACACTATAGTAGGATGAACATGATGTCAGGATGTATGGACATGTGGTCTTGGTGGGCATTCTCTGTCATGTTATAAGTTGACCTGGATGTACGGTCAGTTTGGCAGGAACATGTTATGTGTCCTGATTTTGTTTTCTTTTTATATCATTTTAAAGTTATTATACAGGTAACTTCTTTACATTTATGAGGATTAGGGATAGAAGACTGAAGAATTTCTGAATAATATTTGCCCCCCCCCCCCCCCCAAATGTTGTGGGGCATGTCACAGTGGGATATTTGTGTGGTTTCATTCATCAATAGCTTTAAGAGTTATTTTTTTATTTATCCCACTGGTTAACTGGCACTGACATTCATGGTATTAACTGGAATTGGAGTAGGAAAGAAAGAAGAAAAAGAAATTGTGAGAAGGGAAATTAAGGAGGGAGTGAGTGAGTCTGAGATTGATAAAGCATATGTTGTCCCAATCTGTCTAAAACCAGGTTGCTCAGCTGTCCTTTTATTTTTAACATTAATATTTGGAGTAATATCAGATAGATAAAAGTGTGCTATGAAAAATTAGTTGTAATATTCTAAAGCACACTATTTCTCAACTGGAGAACCACAGTCCACCCACCTTGTCTAACTCAGTGTGGAGAGTGACATTCTCTATAATCTCAAACTGGAATAAATTAAATATAATTGTGAGGTTCTTTTCAGACCTTGGCAAGAGCTTACTAATGTAACCCTACAGTAGACATACAATGTCTATGGTCAACCTTTTTATTTTACTTGCTGTTTTATTCTACACAATGGACCAACGTGGGTGTTGACTTCCTTTACATGTTCTATACCTCTGTGATGGCGAATGTGATGTTCTATGCTGTACTGAGCTGAGCCAGTAACATCACTTCAAGAGAGGCCCACAGAATTACAAAGATAATTGAAAAGGCAGGCTTAGCTATGGGATGTCCTCTGGACCTGCTGGACTACTCTGGATATAGTACTGGAGGAGAGTATGAAGATGAAACTGATGGCCATTATGAACAACCCTGCATATCCTCTCTTTGACACGGCAGCATTGAAGACTTTTAGCCAATAAATTATTCAGCAGACATTTGTAAAGAAACACTACTGCGGCTCCTTTATTCCTACAGCAATACACCTTTATAATGCTGTACTGTGATTCTTATTGTTCTTTTTATCATTAGGCAAGTCGGAAGGATTCTTTGTCTTTCCTTTTTTAGTATTTACTTACTTATTCTTTGAGCCAAATTAATTCCTATCTATCTATCTATCTATCTATCTATCTATCTATCTATCTATCTATCTATCTATCTATCTATCTATCTATCTATCTATCTATCTATCTATCTATCTATCTATCTATCTATTATGGAAGGAGATCTCCAAGGAAGACAGGAATAGTTCAATCAATCTGTCTTTCAGTCACAGATGTGTACATGGATTCTACATTGCAATGCAGAAGAGCAATATTCCGCTTTTCAGTCGGCTTTTTATATTTTATATTTTTTATATGTCTGCTTATAATACTCTTTATTTTTATGTGCCAGATGCTCTTAACACAATCCATTATCTTGTGCATATCCCCATTCAGAGCATCGTTCTTTCCCTTCCATACTCCACACTATTTCGTGTCCACACAAACAATGCCTGGACTGCCCACTTTGCTAGTCATTGCCCCTGCTAAAGAAATGCCTGTTATGCACTTTTGTGGCTTTCTTTGTGGTTTAGTTGACACAACATATATATATATAGTATTTATAATACCTTTTTATGCACCTCCATCTTCAACAGGAAAACAGTTGAAAATGAAAAGTGCTATTAAATTTAGATGAGGTGTTGAAAAGAGGCTCTGAGCAGTGTTGCTTGTTTTATATCACTAAAACTTTCAGGTTCATTTTAGTTGGCCATAAATCTAAACTTAGAAAACAAAGTAAGAAAAACAACTGTTTTGCTTGAATTACCCATATTTGGTTTTTACAGCAATTGAAAGAAAGTGAATCAATATATCTGAAAGAGAAAGAACATCACAGCACTTTGCATAAGTAGCCCAGGAGCCAAAGTGATGATGAGATATAATGCAGTGTAATGGAAAACAAGGTAATAGGTAGACATATTGTGACTAGTTAGTGGATACACTGCACAGTATATTATATTACTTACAGCTGAGTGATAGGCTTCACATAATTTAGAAATGGCTAAATAGATTAAAAACATTTGCATTATTTATATTTGTGACAATCAGTGATTTCTTTTGTTCTGTTCATGATGTATTGTCACAAGCTTGAGTGCTTAAGGCTGATCTCAGAAAATTGTTGAATTCATATTGTGATCAGTGGGTTTGAAGTGCTCCGACAGCCAACACACAAACTGCTGCCAATAGTGCCTTACCTTTCAGTGCAGGCTTCTTTTTAAAGCTTTCAATATTGTAAGAACAATCAATGGAAAAAAGACAAAAGAAACGATAGTTTTAAATAATCTATATATATAATTCACTGCGGTGGGTTGGCACCCTGCCCAGGATTGGTTCCTGCCTTGTGCCCTGTGTTGGCTGGGATTGGCTCCAGCAGACCCCCGTGACCCTGTGTTTGGATTCAGCGGGTTGGAAAATGGATGGATGGATGGATATATATAATTCACTAAGCCGGGAGACAAGTAGCCACCCATGGAAAGCACGCCGGAAGGGGCGTGGATTCACTAAACTGGCGACAAGTAAGACGCCAATGGCGCACGCAGGAAGGAGCCATGCCCACCAACTCTTAGACCATTGGATACGACGAAAAAATCACAGCCACGCCCACCAACTCAGACGCGATGCCTCGGAAAACATGCCGTCATTTCTGTTTTTCTGTGCCACAGTCCACTTGCAGCTCTGAGCCACATTGACTTTTCATTAGTCAACCTCAGTGGAACCTTGGTTCACACAGAGGCAGCGCCAGAGAGAGACAGAGGCACACACAGGCAGCCCAAGAGAGAGAGCCGCGCACACACAGGCAGCGCCAGAGAGACAGAGGCACACACACACACACACACACACAGAGGCAACGCCAGAGAGAGACAAGCGCACACACAGGCAGCGCAAGAGAGAGCCGCGCAATCCTTTAAAACTGAAGTTAAAACACAATGAAGGAGCAGTCTTTAAAAACCAATAAGCCCTGTGCCTCTTTTTCATTAGCGTCTCACCTGCTTCAGGCCTGACCTTCTCTGTGCCTGACTCCACTACTGTCAGTCACCTGATTAAAAATGGCCTTTTGAAGGGGAGCTATGGACCCGCTATACCACAGGAACACATTGCCTTTGAGCCTGCTCTCGCTCACTGTAAGGTACCGGCTTTCTCTCTCTCTCCTCACTCGCTCGCTCACACACTGCACAGGGGAGAAATGCCCAAAGCACGAGTCTACCCGGAAACCATTTCAGCCACACTTCCACGCCCCTCTCTACACTGTGAGTGTGATGATTGAAACTCATCAGGGATAAGTCGGTTTTTCAAACGCAGTCGTGTAGCAGATTAGCAGGCTGTAATAATCCAAGATGACTGCGCGCCTCCGCGCTGAGTGAAAACACAATGTATATTGCTGCAACAAAATGATGAAAGAACGGGCGCATTTTTTTCACACAAGCTGAGTGGGTGGGTGTTAGTTAGTTAATTAGCAACTCAAAGGATTTCAAGATATAATATACACAAGAGGTAACACTGCAAGAGCGGCCCAAACCAGAAAAGACCGCTGGCAAAAAGTGGCTGACAAATTAAACGCGTGTGCATTGTACTTACTGAAAGCAGCGTTACGGATTTTGCAAATGTTCATTTTTTTCCCTCTGCTTAAAAAACATTGAAAAAGCAGCGCGGATTGGTTTGCAGCGTGTAAAACAGTTTGTTTGTCGCGAATAATTTGCTATCCACACAGGGAGGAACCGGGAAGCGAACCCACAATCTTCCACTGTCTCCTTACTGCAAAGCAGCCGTACTACTACAGCGCCACAAGGCAGTTAAAGAATGCACCGGGCCACATGTTCATTTTTTCGCCTGTGCTTAAAAGACATTAAAAAACTGTTTCTCAACTGTGACTCCGGAACAACTCAGTACGCGAAAAGCGGCCAGAATCGCAAACAACAATGAAAACTCTATGTGACTCACAGGTAGTGATGGGCCGCTCGATACTCAGGTTTCGACACTGTGTCGAGCTTTCGAAGCACTGCAGATTTTAATACTTGATCGAATAATGACATCTGTGATTTAAGGATTTCACATTTTCTTTCTCAAATGTGCTTACCTATATCATGGCAAAGTACAGGGATAAACCTTTATTTTCTGTCTACTCCGTTTTAATTAAGACAGACCAAAGAAAATATTTAAGGCTATTAAATGTGATCTCAAGAAAAGATCATTGTTAATTATAATACTAATAACAGGAGCGATTATAATGATACAGTGCAAAAGTAAATACTAATTGAAAGAGCCGGGAATGCATGAGGTGAGGCGTCTTATTTTGTTTAACTCTTGCTATCGTATAGTGCATTCTGCCTGTCGGCGTTAGTTATATTTATATTTTTTAGACATCACACACTACAAGCTGCTGACGAACCCTTCTCTTCGTTGTCAGTCTGTAGCTACAAAAAAATAAAAGCAATACGACTTTTAACAGACGTCATTGAAGTGTATCATAAGTTTCTGTAACGTTAATGAAAATGGCCAGGAGGTGTCACGAGAGAGGTGAGTGTCAAATGCTTCGAAGCTTCGATATGATTTCCGACACAATTGCTTCAAACGTGTTGATGCTTCGTGAGGCTTCACTCCGCCCATCACTACTCACAGGTTACTGAACAAGAAATCAGCAGACTAGCATGACGGATGGGGTGTAATGGGCGTCCTTCCCCTCTCCTCCGGATTTTTCAAATGTTAATTTTTTCCCTGTGCTTAAAAATCATTAAAAAAGCGGCCTGATTATGCGGCGTATGGTACGCCGCGGGTTGGCTAGTTTAAATAATTTTCTTAAACAAAATTTATAACAAAGAATGATATGATATGATGTCCTGCGGTGGGTTGGCACCCTGCCCAGGATTGTTTCCTGCCTTGTGCCCTGTGTTGGCTGGGATTGGCTCCGGCAGACCCCCGTGACCCTGTGTTCGGATTCAGCGGGTTGGAAAATGGATGGATGGATATGATATGATATGCTGATACATCAACCTAATGCCATGGGAATTAATCTTCAGTGATATACTTTGGGTTCATTGGATATTTTGGGTCTTTCCACATCAGACACCCTCATCCAGACAACACAGCCAGGGTTGATCAGGCCCTGACTTGTGTCTCAGTCATGTTAGTCCATAAATTTCTTATCTTGACCCTAAGCCATCTAGAGTCTCGTTCTGCAGCCTCAGTGTGCAAAGTGAGCGACATGCAAAGCCTCTACATCCTACTTCCACCTTCTGGCATTGAGCTCATGAACCCTACGCTCAGCACTGCTCCAATAGCTCCTGGTACTTAGCAAGCTTCCTCTTCTGTTCCTGCTGGATGCAGTCCTCTCAGGGCACTGCCAGCTCTGTCATAACCAGTTGTTTAGAGGCTTCTGACAGAATGAATATGTCAGGTCGTAGTGACAGTATTACTGTGGGAGATGGAAATTTGAATTGTTTGCCCTGGTCAACCTTTACTAGCCAGTCTTGTGCGGTAATGAGTAGGAATGTTGATGCTTTCATAAAGGCAATATGCTTTCTGAGGGGACAGTGGTGTTTGCTGGGTATGATGGCTGATGAGACACTATTTGTCACTGATTTCTGCACTTCGTCATATCGCTAGAGGTGGCATCCTTTTCCCATTGCCTTTGGACAACTGTTAAGGATGTGTTCTGTATTCCTTTCCTGAAGGAGAAGTGTATCTCTTTTGTTCCAAACATGGAGGATTGTTGGATTAGGTAGGATATCATAGACAGCTTGGACTAAGACCTTTACCCACTGGGGCCATCTACTGTTCTAATTCCCTTCATAATTTTACCACCAGCCTGAACTGTTGATACAACGCAGGATGGATTCATGCTTTTCATACTGTTGATACCAAATTCTGACCCTACCACCTGAATGTTGCAGCAGAAATCGAGACTCATCAGAGCAGGCAACATATTTCCAATCTTCTATTGTTCAATTTTGGTGAGCCCATGTGAATTATAGCCTCAGTTGTGTGTTCTTAGCTGACAGGAGTGGCACCCGGGGTGGTCTCCTGCTGCTGTAGCCCATCTGCTTCAAGGTTTGACATGTTGTGTGTTCAGAGATGCTCTTCTCCATACCTCAGTTGTAACGAGTTGTAACAGCTAAGACCAGTCTGGCCATTCTCCTCTGACCTCTGTCATCAACAAGGCATTTTGACCCAGAGGACTGCTGCCCACTGGATATTTTCCCTTTTTCAGACCATTCTCTGTAAACCTTAAAGATGGTTGTGTGTGAAAATCCAAGTAGATCAGCAGTTTGTGAAATATCATATATACTCGCTTATAAGTCGGGTCTAGAAAACCCAAAAATATTTATCACAAAATCAGACCCCGACTTATATGCCTATTCAAAAATACAACACTTATTTTTTTTTAACATCTTTGTGCTTCCTCCAATCTCGCACCAGTTTCTCAGAAACATTGAATTTTATTGCAGCAGCGCAATTACCAATTTCTTTTGCCACTTCAACAACTTTTAATTTTTTAAAATTCCAGAAATTTGGAAAAATGTTACACAACCTCCAGACTCTTTACCATCTCACCTTTACTCAACTGCTTTCTGTAATTCTCTTATGTCTTTTTTCAATGAGAAATTCCAAAGGATACATCAGCACCTTGGTCCAGATCCTCTCTGTATTCCTTCTGAACTACACTCGCCTATTCACTGTTTCTCTTCTTTCCAGCTTCCCACTTCCTCTGAAATCTCAGATCTCATCTGCAAATCTAAGTCATCTACTTGTCAGCTGGTCCCCCTGCCTACAGTTCTGGTTAAAGCCTGCCTCCCCTCTCTAGTCCCTCTCATTTCTGCCATCATTCACTCTTCTCTTACTACTGGTATTATTCCCTCATCTTTTAAAACTGCTGCTATAACCCCAATACTAAAAAAGCCTGGTGCTGATCCTACTAATTTCAATAATTTTCGCCCCATTTCTAACTTGCCCTTTATCTCCAAAATTCTTGAAAAAATAGTAGCTATCCAACTTCACACCCACTTATCTCACAATAATCTATATGAAAAGTTCCAGTTTGGTTTTCGCCCTCTTCATAGTACAGAAACGGCACTTGTTAAAATTACCAATGACCTCCTTATGGCTGCTGACTCTGGTCTAATCACTCTTCTCATCCTCCTTGATCTGAGTGCGGCCTTTGATACTATTTGTCATACCACTCTCCTTAATAGATTATCTTTGATTGGCATTACTCATACTCCACTTGATTGGTTTAGATCCTACCTCTCAGGCCACACTCAGTTCATACAGCTTAAAACCTTCACATCCAAATCCACCACTATTACTTCTGGTGTGCCCCAGGGCTCTGTCCTGGGGCCTCTTCTTTTTATTATTTACCTTCTTCCCCTTGGGAATATTTTTCACAAATATAACATTCATTTTCACTGTTATGCTGATGACACCCAGCTCTACCTTGCTGGTAAACTCACCTCCTCTTTTCCACCACTCTCGCTTATTGACTGCATTTCTGAAATTAAATCTTGGTTGTCTTCGAATTTTCTTAAATTAAACAGTGATAAAACTGAGGTTCTCCTCATTGGTTCAAAATCATAATTATCCAAAACCAATAATCTTTCTCTTATTATTGATAATTCTGCTGATTCCCCATCATCTCAGGTCAAGAGTCTGGGTGTCATCCTCGACAGTACTCTATCTTTCCAATGTCACATTAATAACATCACCCGGTCTGCTTACTTCCACCTACATAATATTAATCGCATTCGCCCCTCCGTCACTCCTCATACCACTGCCATTCTTGTCCATAGTCTTGTCACTTCTTGGCTGGACTACTCCAGTTCACTCCTTTTTGGTCTCCCTAATAAATCACTTCATAGGCTTCAGTTAGTCCAGAATTCTGCAGCACGTATCATCACTTGAACCCCATCTATTCGCCATATTACTCCGGTCTTGCAGCAGCTTCATTGGCTCCCGATCAAGTTTCGTACTGATTTTAAGATTCTGCTATTAACATTTAAGGTCATCCATAACCTCGCCCCTCCATATCTGTCTGACCTTTTTCATGTTGCCATTCCATCCCGTAACCTTAATAGGAGGGTGACAATGAGTTAAATTCCAATGGATGTTTTTCAAATGTTGACGAGCAATAAGCAAAAGGTATCGCTGAAAAACATAGAAAACAAAAACAGCAAAAAAACAGTACGAGCAAAGTTTCGGACAAAGACATTTTTTTTACAATGTTTCTGCTTGGGGATCGTTGTGCACAACTGAGCTGCGACCACAGAAAAAACTGCTCTGTTGATGATTCATTCAGGCATTTCAAGGTCTTTTGGGTACTTCGTTGTAATGAAATATCTGCTGAATGTACTTCATAGTAACGAGATTTTTATAGACTCGTGTCATATGGGGAAACTGTCAGGACCATAAAATATTTCGTTGTAATGAAAATTTCATTGTAAAAATATTCGTTATAACGGAATTTTACCTGTATATATATTGTCACACACATGCGAGTAGGAGGCAGCTAAAGGGCTTGTGTAATTGTAAAAGCACATCAGACCAGGGGGCGGCGGGGTGCACTAACTGTCTTTCTCAGTTCCTTACGCCAGTTCCAGTGCCTTGGACGACATCACTTCCTGTTCCGGCCACTTTGATGATGTCACTTCCTCTACGGGCCTTTAAAGCCGCCATCTTACTTCTAGTTAATCAGTTCTGTTTTGGATTCAGTCTTGTTAATAACTCTGTTTGAAATCTCAACCTTTTGCAGCCAGGGCATATTATATGGGTGGCTGCCCCAAACCTTTATGATGGCTTATTTTTTTAGCAGGTTCAATTAAGTTAATAGATACCAGTTCAAGCTATTATTACATAATGAACATAAACAAACATTTAATCTACCTGTTTAGTACAGTGTGCAACATCTAGTCATCAAGTGCTCTTTTTCTCTCTTTCTCCCTGACTGGCATCTGCACCCGCCTGCATGCCTTGGGATGTCTGATTATTTATTTAAAATTGCACTTTGTCATGGACCTCTTATCACAGGTTCCTTTGGTGGTATCAATCACAGTACTACCAACTGAATACAGGATCATTTAATATATCCCAATTTATTTTCCTCAAGGTCTCTTACATTTGCAGATGTTGTGGACATAAGGTAGGTTCAGGATCCTCAGTGATCACCTTGTGCCATCTTTCAAGTTTGCAGCTCATCCAAAACACAATTGAGACAAGCCGAAGTTCAGATGAGTGATAACAGCATGGACAGTGAGGACATTGCAGACTTTCATTTAAGGGTATGTTCATATATTTTGGTCACACCATGTAGAAATGACAACACTTCTTCAACATGTTCCCACCACTACAGGGCAACAAAATGTTTGGAGACAGCAATGGCAGGTCTATTAAAGCAGTCATATTTAGGACTTTGTTGCATATCCCTTACATGCATGAAGTTTACGATTCATAGACATCATTAAGTGCATGTACATTATGAGGGCACTGATAATATAGTAACTTACTTATTTAACAAGCCAGAGGCCAACATTAATAATTAATAACAAAAAGAAAAGAAAAGAGAGAGATTGTGTAAAAATGTTGCTGCATAACAGAGCGCTCAGAAGTGAATGCATTCATTTATCTTTGAAAGCAATCGGACCTTATCATTTTGGACAAGTCATTTTAAGTAAAGTTGAGCAACTTATACGGACATACATGAATAGTTAAATCTAATCTTTAGTTGTCTAAAGATGTCATTAATCTGGACTACTACAGCTTGATGTGTTTTTATCACTTTAGAATAAAGGTCACCTAGAGGGCATATAAGAGTCACTTATCAGACATATAAGAAGATCTTAACAATGGTTCCACTTAGGCTTTATAAGATTTAAAAACAATAAATTAGTTAGTGCATTTTTTTTTTGCAACATGGCATATTAACTGCAATTTATATGGTAATTCAATACTGTATGCTGTCCAAAGGTAGATTTAGTTTTACCAAGGTGTTAATTGAGGATTTTCAGCCCTCAGACTATTTAGGCCGTTGAGTGGCTGCGGTGATGATGGGATATATTTCTCTAAGAATAGTGATGCATTTTCTTACAATTACTGTATTGGTACTGTATTGTGCTTAATTATAACAAACAGGTGTTAAAAGCTAGGATGTTTTTAGCTAAGGTTATTCAAAGGACATGCTCAAGGCACACACTGGTCTCATGAGCAGCTGTCTGGACTCTCAAAAACAACTCATCTCCAAAAGGTCAGTAGCCTGGGCCCTCACGTTGCAGGGAATTTGAAACGCTTGCCAGGATGCTGCTGAACAGCTTCTGAATGAGTGGCCATACAAAAACCACAAACAAGCTGAAGATAAAAGACAACATACACCTGCAGAAGAAAAGGTCTCTGCAGAGGAACAGCAAATGGGTGTGACACAGATCTTTGGGAGGGGGGAACAGACAGCTGTAGTCAAGATGTAACAACAACAACAATTTATTTCTTGTGAATGCCTCAATGGGCTTTTTCATGTTTTTTGACAGATCCTCACACTCGGCCCCCACCAGCCTTGACTCCCTAAAAAGAGGAGTAGCGAGAAGAACGAGCAGGAACCGAGGTATGTTCCGAAACCGATTTGAACATGCCTTTCATGTTAATACCTCGCAGACATTGGTAATATAGACTCTAGTTTGCAACCAGATCGCAACTCCAGGCTATTCTGCAGCTGGGTATGCCCCGACTTTTTGAGCTGTGAGAGCCTGTGCCCTCCTTTTGCAGAGGAAGGTCATGAAACCTGCCCAGAAGAACTCTGCAAAGCCTGAAGCAGCAACTGGCCTGACTGCTACGTGAATCCCATTGTGACGGCATGGGGCCCACAGAACAGAAAAGAACCAGTGAGTGACTGAACCTCTTCCTTGATGAAAAACAAGGAGTTGCAGAATTTGTGTTGGGTGCCTGCTGGTGAAGTAAACGAATTAGCAGAAATGAAAAACAACAATATCTGTCCGTCAGTGTATTGTAGAAGCACTGCCAGATTATAGAAGAGAACTCAGACAAGCCAGCAACTGGAGACCTCGGCCAACAAGCTCCTAATCACTCCTAATGGCCATTCTACAGCTGAGTCAGTGCTGGACCAGCCAATCTGGTGAAGGAACCCTTGTACGTATTCAATGATTCACGTGCTCCTTTATCTGTAACTGCTTTACTGCTGGACTGGCCACCTGAGAACAGAGGGGAAAGACTGAAATGACCTATTATGAAGGACCAATGCTAATAACATTTAAGTTCTGCTGGAACTCAGGTTGTATCATGTCATTTGTCACACTCTTTTGCTTCTTCTTTGGCATGTTATGTTAATGGACAAATAAGGTGAAAATACCTGCTCTGCTCTCTTCCTTATTATTGGTTTAACATTCCATTTAAGAAGGGCTTGCGGGGGACATGTAATCTCAAGGGTCACTTGATCTCAGTTGTCGGGTTCACACTCATAGTCTCAGAAATACGGTATACTGCTGCCATGGAGTCAAGTGATACTCTGTCACAGAGAAGGAATCACAGTAGCAGCCTTACAACCGAATGATATCAAGTCATCAGAGCCAGGAGGCACACTAACAGGTTCAAGCTGCGGCCTGTGACACTGCAGAGGGCATTACAGAGTAACAGGGCAGAGTACAGTAGCCGGTAAATGGCATGGGGCATAAAAAAAGAAATTTGTTGCACAGAAAGGGGGATTATGTGTTCCTGGGAAGGGCACACTGCACCTTCCACGGCAAAACACAGACATATTGCATTACGTCCTATTTAAGCCACCCTCTAACCATTTCAAAGGGAAGGTAATTTAGTAAATTGCAAACAGATTTTTCTTGTTTACTTGAAGACTATGAAGGAAATAATTACACTTAAGAAAAAAGCCAGCACTCTCGGAGGAACATTTAATCATGTGGATCATTGAAGAGTCCATAATGGCATTATAGGCTGTTCAGCCAGCAGGCAGGAAAGTCTGAAGATTATACACAGTACAGCACATTCTTTTACTTGAACCGTACGTTTCTGGGGAATAAAACTGTCTTTAATAAGAAGGAGTTAGTAGTAGCCTTGAGTGTGCTCATTGCCAGTTGAAATTAGCTTTTAGTGGTCTGACCAACTCAAATTTCATTCAAAGATCATTTCAGTTAATGGCAGATGAAAAGGTCAGCAGACAGTCTCTGGCTGGTATGGTATTCTGTCATGCCTGACTTAGTATAACTTAATAATTTTTTTTAACCATACTCCTTTTCATTTCTTATTTTGTAGTTGTGCTTATTTTTATTTAAAAATACTTAAAAGCATATAGATGGTAAGAAATGTGTTCATTTTCAATTACTGTTTTATTAAGATTAATTCTGTACTGTTGTATAGCCTTCATTTGAAAATCATATACTTATTAAGAGTGAATCACGGTCCTATAAACTATTAAAATTTAAGCTGTAACAAGTAGCTAATAAGTAGGGCAGAGGGAGTTACTTAGTCCCACAGGGCCAGAAGCGATTCTCGAATGGCAATAACACATCTAGGGTCAACTTGTTAAAAAGTTTGTACTGAACTGCCACAAAATCAGCTGCTCTAAAGACTACACCCACAGGGATTCTTCCTAACACATCTGCCTCTCAGTTCCTCCAATCCATGTACTTTAAATGGAAGAGACGTAAAAGAAACTAAACAAAAGACTGAGACAAAAATAAAAGGTTAAAGTTGCTGTTATCAATTCAGGAGATCAGTAGCAGAAAGTAAATGAAGCTTAACGAATATACTTTGTACATTGTAATGACAGGCACACACACACACACACACGTAGACCACTCCAGCTACTTGGTCCAAAGCATTGTGTAGTGCTTCTGTCTAATACGATATCTGTCATTTCCACTATTGTATCAATACACTCACCGGCCACTTTATTAGGTACACCTGTTCATCTGCTTGTTAATGCAAATATCTAATCAACCAATCACATGGCAGCAACTCAATGCATTATGGCATGTAGACATTTTCAAGACAACCTTCTGAAGTTCAAACTGAGCATCAGAAAGGTGATGTAAGTGACTTTGAACGTGGCATGGTTGATAATGCCAGACAGGATGATCAGAGATATTTCAGAAACTGCTGATTGTCACACACAACCATATCTAGGGTTTACACAGAATGGTCAGAAAAGGGGAAAATACCCAGTGAGTGGCAGTTCTCTTGGTGAAAATGCCTTGTTGATTCCAGAGGTCAGAGGAGAATGATCAGACTGGTCTGAGCTGATAGAAAGGTAACAGTAAGAGCGTCTCTGAATGCACAACACGTCGAACCTTGAAGCAGGTGGGCGACGGCAGCAGACCACAATGGGTGCCACTCCTGTCAGCTAAGAACAGGCAAGTGAAACTACAATTCGCATTGGCTCATCAAAATTGAACTATAGAAGATTGGAAAAATGTTGCCTGGTCTGATGAGTCTCAATTTCTGCAGCGACATTTGGATGGTAGGGTCAGAATGTGGCGTCAACAAAATGAAAGCATGGATCCATCCTGCCTTGTATCAACGGTTCAGGCTGGAGGTGGTGTAATGGTGTAGGAGATATTTTCTTGGCACACTTTGGGCCCCTTAGTACCAACTGAACATCATTTAAATGCCACAGCCTACCAGAGTCTTGTTGCTGACCATACCTATCCCTTTATGACTGCAGTGTCCTCATCCTCTGATGTCTCCTCCCAGCAGGATATTGCACCATGTCACAAAGCTCAAATCATCTCAGACCTGGTTTCTTGAACATGACAATGAGCTCACTGTACTCAAATGGCCTCCACAGTCAACCAGATCTCAAACCAACAGAACACCATTTGGAAGTGGTAGAACAGGAGATTAGCATCATGGATGTGCAGCCGACAAATCTGCATCAACTGTGTGATGTTATCATGTCAATATAGACCACAATCCATGATGATTTTTATGGCAGTTCTGAAGGCAAAAGGGGGTAAAAGTGGTATTAGCCAGGTGTACCTAATAAAGTGGCCGGTGAGTGTATATTATAGCAACAAATAGAGTTTAAATGGGAATTGTGGTCTGTATATACTACGTGTTAAAATTCCATATTCTGAGATGGCACTTTGGCATTTGACAGTAATGTTAACTAACTTTAGTTATTTGTTTGAACAGGCAGTGAGATGTTAGGTGCTGAGCAGCCATTACGTAGTTTTGCTGGAGTTGTGTCAGTAATGTGAGGAAAATTTATTAATTTGACTGTTTTGAGTACTGAAATATTCATCTCCTGGGACTTTTTGTTTTCAACTCTATTAATGGCTGCCCTTTTCACCCCTTTTTGATGTGATGTGACACACAATTTATTTCAAATGCACATTTTGCAATTCATATTTTCACAAACATTCTTTCAACCTTACATCGACTGCAACATCACCATCGTAACTGAAAAACAGAGGGCACACTTAGCACCCATGACAATGTATCGTTCACGTTTATCGCTAACCCAGTGATGTCCTCGAATGCCGATGTATAATCTAAATGTACAAAAAGACATTTTCCTTTCAACACATGCAATGTGCTCTCTGCACACATATGTTTAATAGAAGTCTTTGTTTGAGACCCAAGCAGTTTGTTGTAATAATCAGAAGATTGCTCTCTGTTGGACGATGTTCACAAGCACACCATTACTCTTTGCAGTTCATAATCACCACCCCTAACTTTGACCACTACCTTCTTGAAGCGTTTGATTGGTTTAGAAATGTGACACTTGGTGAGCCGGCTATTTGTTCCCACCCACTTTTAAGCAAAATTCACTTAAGGTGGTCACCAGACTTAGATATTCTACATCAGTTTTTGCAGAAAGCCAAGTCATTCCAAAGAGTTCATAAATTTTTTCTTACCACTGTAGTTGGTTTGGGTATTTCTTCCTATAACCCTGTTAACAACAGAATCTAAGACCTGAGTTGGTACCTGTGTGTTAGGTGCATGTCATGGGTGATCAGATCTGATAGCACAATAAAACAGAAGCCTGATTTCAGTTAAGTAAGAATTAGACAACAATGCACGAGGAGATGAATAGTCACTTTACTGTTGCTTTACAAGTCTCAAATAAAAACTTTGATAAGGTCATGTTAAGCAGCACTACATTGTTATGAAAGCAAAAGAAATGATTTAGGGTGGTTTTATGGTTTTGAAATTATATTCTGGTTAATGTTTTCTCTTTAGATGAAAGATTGCTCAGATTCAGGTGTTACTGCTGCCTGGCTGTTCTTTGATTATCTCTTCTCTGCCCTTTTAGACAGACGCTTGCTCACCTCTGGTGTGGTCTTATCAAATCCAGCATGACTGAACTTTTCATCGACTCAAATGGATCACAACATAGGATACAGAGAATTTTAATAAATATTTTTAATTAATATATTATATATAATTTTACTAACCTCCAAATCCGAGACCATGGTCCTCAGCCGGAAAAGGGCGGAGTGCCCTCTCAGGGTTGGGAGCTAGATCCTGCCTCAAGTGGAGGAGTTCAAGTATCTCGGGGTCTTGTTCACGAGTGAGGGAAGAATGGAGCATGAGATCGACAGGCAGATCGGTGCGGCGTCCACAGTGATGGGGCTCTGCATCGGTCTGTCGTGGTGAAAAAGGAGCTGAGCCGTAAAGCAAAGCTCTCAATTTACCGGTCGATCTATGTTCCTACCCTCACCTATGGTCATGAGCTATGGGTAGTGACCGAAAGAACGAGATCGTGAATACAAGAGGCTGAAATGAGTTTCCTCCGCAGGGTGTCTGGGCTTTCCCTTAAAGATAGGGAGAGAAGCTCAGTCATCCAGGAGGGGCTCAGAGTAGAGCCGCTGCTCCTCTGCATCGAGAGGAGTCAGATGAGGTGGCTCGGGCATCTGATCAGGATGCCTCCTGGACGCCTCCCTGGTGAGGTGTTCCGGGCACGTCCAACCGGGAGGAGGCCCCGGGGAAGACCCAGGACACGCTGGATGGACTATATCTCCCGGCTGGCCTGGGAACGCCTCAGGATTCTCCCAGAAGAGCTAGAAGAAGTGGCCAGGGAGAGGGAAGTCTGGGTATCTCTGCTCAAGCTGCTGCCCCCGCTACCCGATCTCGGATAAGCGGAAGAGGATTGATGGATGGATGGATAATTTTACTATTTAATACAAGTATAAACTTATGGGAAGTTATAACAATGAATTATTAAACATAAGGATAAAAATTGATTAGAACTAAAGGGTTAACTAAATGTTGTTTTAAGCTTAGGCACATGAGAAGCCACCAAGATAATTGCTAAGGGTTAAATAAAATGGGTGAGTAACAAACACCCCTCAGGAAAGTGGGAATAAACTAATGAGAAAGCCCAGGGGTCACCCCTATTACAAGGAAATATTCAGAATAGTGGGAGAGTCAAAAGGAGTCAGAAACACTGGTGGCACACGTTGAGTGGATGACGCTCTGGATATTATGCATATTAAGAGTCAGATGACGTGATGTATTAGATGAGGTAATGTAACAGAAACGAACAAATGCAGATGAGTTGTTTTATTGAGTGTTCACTCCATGAACTGAGATATTTGTGCATACCTGTGAACAAATAAAGAAATGTTCTGCATGGTTTCCATGAATGACTTCTTTGAAAACAGAGGACAGTTTTTCCACAACAGTGAACAATGCAGTGCCTTCACCCCTTAGAAGTTGTCACATCTAATCATCATACAACATTGAATCGCAGTGGATTTAATTTGACATTTTTGACACTGAGCAACAAAAAAACACTTTTAATGTCAAAGTGAAAACAGATCTGAGCAAAGTGACCTAAATTAATTACAGTTATGAAACATCAAGCAATTGATTGTATATGTATTCAGCCCCTTTAAATCAACACTAGAATTTAGTTAGGTGGTCCTGATTAAAGCAAACCCATCCAACACCATATCCTTAACTCCAAAGGGCAACCTTTATAAAGAAATAAGTCTTTATTTTTAGTAAAGGTAACAATGGAGAGCATTCAAGTGAAATACTGTCAAATGCCTGCCCACCTGCCCCATTTTGGTGTTACTAAATTAATTGTAATTAATTGTGAATTTCCCATTGGGATTAATAAAGTATCTATCTATCTATCTATCTATCTATCTATCTATCTATCTATCTATCTATCTATCTATCTATCTATCTATCTATCTATCTATCTATCTATCTATCTATCTATCTATCTATCTAATTTTATTTTGTCTAATCGAGGGCACATCTTCTCAGCTCTCCCATGTCCCTAGTCTTTCATTCACATCTTTTGTTTTGTAGCCAGCTCTTTCTCACTCAGCCTCCTCAGATCAGTTTGTGTGTCACTCAAAGCAATCAATGTATAGATCATCATGGCCTAACATTCACACTAATGATGATTGCACCGATTCTGTAGGGCTACAGGGCTGGAGTTCTGAACATTCCTAATGGAGGGGCAGAGTCGGCTCCTTGTGTCAAAAGACTGCAATCCCACAGATTGATTACAAATATCACAAGCAGACCATCAACTGTGAGGCAGTCTAACTCAACCCAAATGAAGGCTGTTATCGATGTTCATATGACCGCAGGTAAAATACAAAACTAGAATGACTGTTTCAAATCCAAGACAGTTAACAGAACAATAAGATCATTACCATTGTGGAAAATTTTGAAAATATTTCAAGTCTGTGAAGAAATGCTTAATAACCCTTTTGAACAAGAATAAGTTGCATGCAGCAAAGTCAAAATAATAAGGCTTTTTTAAATTTGATCATTCCAGAGTAGGAGATGCTCCTGTCCAAGGAGAGTGTACACACCCTTGTCATTTTGATACACCGCCTCATTTATAGCTGACTGGCAGCTTTTGTCACAGTCTGAATTACAAAGGAAGTGAAGGAGTCCATGATTTTTACAGTGCCACATGAGGCAACCTACACAATTAGATTTCGAGATTTTTATGAATCTCGACGTTCTAGACCTCCTAGAGTCTGAAAATACCATTTTTGGAATTATGTCTGTGTGTGTGTGTGTGTGTGTGTGTGTGTGTGTGTGTGTGTGTAAACACAATAACTTGAGTATGCTTTCACATAGATCAACCAAATTTTGCATATAGGTATTATGTACAAAACAACAACAGCATATATACAAATGATGTAACTCGAAGTGCTTTACAGGATGAAAAAAGACAAAATATGAAAAACTAAAATTAGGCAATGCTAATTAACACAGAATAAAACTAAGGTCCGATGGCTAGGGAGGACAGAAAAAACAACAACAAAAAAAAAAAACTCCAGATGGCTGGAGAAAAAATAAAACAAAATCTGCAGGGGTTACGAGGCCACGAGACCACCCAGCCCCCTCTAGGCATTCTACCTAACATAAATGACCTCAATCAGTCCTCATGGTTTTCAGGCTTCACATGGAAGAACGTGATGATGATGGTCATGTGGACCTCTGGTCTTCAATCCATCAATGTAGGAACATCACGGTGCCCTGATCAGGTGGTGGTGGTGGTGCAGCTCGCCAACACAGAAAACCGGAAAATTAACAGCAGAGAAAGTAGGGATTAGTATGGATTTTGGAGCCACCATGAATGATCATGATAAATCAATGCATATACAGTAATCCCTCCTCCATCGCGGGGGTTGCGTTCCAGAGCCACCCGCGAAATAAGAAAATCCGCGAAGTAGAAACCATATGTTTATATGGTTATTTTTATATTGTCATGCTTGGGTCACAGATTTGCGCAGAAACACAGGAGGTTGTAGAGAGACAGGAACGTTATTCAAACACTGCAAACAAACATTTGTCTCTTTTTCAAAAGTTTAAACTGTGCTCCATGACAAGACAGAGATGACAGTTCTGTCTCACAATTAAAAGAAAGCAAACATATCTTCCTCTTCAAAGGAAACAGAGAGCAAAGCAAACAGATCAATAGGGCTGTTTGGCTTTTAAGTATGCGAAGCACCGCCGGTACAAAGCTGTTGAAGGCGGCAGCTCACACCCTCTCCGTCAGGAACAGAGAGAGAGAGAGAGACAGAGAGAAATAAAGTCAAAAATCAATACGTGCCCTTTGAGCTTTTAAGTATGCGAAGCACCGTGCAGCATACTTAAAAGCTGCACACAGAAGGTAGCAACGTGAAGATAATCTTTCAACATTTTTAGACGAGCGTCCGTACTGTATGTCTAGGTGTGCGAACAGCCCCCCTGCTCACACCCCCTACGTCAGGATCACAGATAGTCAGCGCAAGAGAGAGAGAAAGAAAAGTAAGCTGGGTAGCTTCTCAGCCATCTGCCAATAGCGTCCCTTGTATGAAATCAACTGGGCAAACCAACTGAGGAAGCATGTACCAGAAATTAAAAGACCCATTGTCCTCAGAAATCCGCAAAGCAGCGAAAAATCCGCGATATATATTTAAATATGCTTACATATAAAATCCGCGATGGAGTGAAGCCGCGAAAGGTGAAGCGCGATATAGCGAGGGATTACTGTACAGAATATTAGGGTTAAAGTAAAATGAAGTTATGAGAAAGCCATGTTAAAATAATGAGTTTTTAGTAGTTTGTTAAAGTGCTCCACCACATTAGCTTGGTGAATTTCTATTGGTAAGCTATTCCAGATTTTAGGTGCATAACAGCAGAAGGCCGCCTCATCACTTCTTTTAAGTTTAGCTCTTGGAATTATAAGCAGACACTTATTTGAAGATATAAGGTTTCGATTTGGAGTGTAAGGTGAAAGACATTCTTAAATATAGGATGGAGCAGATTATTTAAGTCTTTGTAAACCATAAGCAGTATTTTAAAGTCAATTCTCAATGACACAGGTAACCAATTTAATGACATCAGAACTGGATAAATGTGCTTGGATTTTCTTTTCCTATTTAAGATTCTAGCAGCTGCATTCTGCACTTGTTGTAATCGATTGATGTCTTTTTTGGGTCGTCCTGAGAGGAGTGCATTACAGTAATCTTGCCAACTAAAAACAAAAGCGTGAACTCATTTCTCAAAGTTATAAGAGCTCTAACTTTTGCTATATTTCTTAAGTGACCAAATTCTGTCCTAGTGATCGGATTAATATGTGATTTAAAATTCAGGTCAGAGTCAATAATTACCCCTAAATTCTTTACCTCCATGTTGACGTTTAATCCTAATGGATCAAGTTTATTTCTAATAACTTCATTGTATCCATTTTTGCCAATCACTAAAATTTCTATTTTCTCCTTATTTAGTTTGAGAAAATTGCTACTCATCCATTCAGAAACCCAAATAAGACATTGTGTCAGTGAATTGAGAGTCAGGGTCATCAGGCGCTATTGATTAAGAAACGTAGATTTCTTAAACGTAGATTTCTACGTTTCACTGATTTCTATCAGTGTTTAATCCTGATGCTCTGTATATTCAATTAATTATCATAACTATTCATGGTGGCTCTAGAATCCGTACTAACCCCTACTCTCTCTTCTGTTTCTTTTCCCGTTTTTTGTGGTGGCGACCTGCGCCACCACCACCTAATCAAAGCACCGTGATGTTCCTACATTGATGGATTAAAAGCCAGAAGTCTACATGACCATCATCATCAAGTCCTTTCTTGAGAACCCTAAATACAAAGAGGACTGTTCATTTATGTTAGGTAGAATGCCCAGAGGGGGCTGGGTGGTCTCATGGTCTGGAAATGTGCTATATAAATAAATGTTGTTGTTGTTGTATCCACTTTTGGGCTATTTTCGCTAACTGGAGGTGGTACTTTTTTATTCATGCAGCTGCAGAATTCTATTTATTCAACTTTGATTTTATAATAATTCTTCAATATATTATTAATTTGATTTGATTTGTTGTTGTTGGTTCTTTAATGTACATGATATAAAAATATAATCATTGTCTTGCGGTTTACTCCTCAAATATCCAGCCCCATACCCGAGTATACGAGAAAGTCTAGGGGAGACCAGTCCCATTTTTTTTTTATAGGAAGACGATATTATTTGCAAAATCCAGGTCCATGATGAATTATACTCTGAATGTGGTATCCAGCATTCTTCTGTGAGATGTACACTTGAGGATCCTCTCAATGGGGGCTACAGAAGATCAGGATCCATCCTGAAACTGTACCTGATGCCTTTATCAATCTGAAACCAGTCTGTGGTTCCACCAGTGCACTGCTTAGAGTCACTGGGTACTGTAGATGCCATGCATGAGGTTGAGAAATTTCTCAGCTGTGATGCAATAGCCACAGAACTTATTAATACATACCTTTTTGTAACACTTCATTCATTTTTTAAATATAGGAGTATTTGGTAACCAACCAAATATAGTACTATTTTGGCCTATACTGACATTTAGCAGTTAAAAGATCCAAAGTTGTTTGTCAGATTTTCCTGGCACATTAAATCAATGCAGAGGCATCATGGCTATGGAGACTGTGATTTCACATACATAATCTCCTTTCTGCCAGGTTAGGATTTTCTTCTGACTTCTAAGGTGATGTTCTTTCAGGTTATTATCAGCTCACTCACCATTCTTCAAAAGATATTGTCAAGATGAAGAGTTCTTATGACTGACACTTCTGAAGAATACACTTCAGCTGAGATCTTGTCTGTAAACCAAGACAAGCAAAATGATGGGCAAGTGGGCCTGCCCAGCATTTTTATAACTGACCTTGAGCATGATGGGATGTTAATTGCTTCATTATCTCAATTACTACGCATATGTTGAAGCATCTGCTTTGAATATAATTTGTATTCCTTATTTACTGAAGTTTTTGCTTACTTGGTAAGTTACAGAAATTCCCTTCCTCTTTTTTTTCACTTTGTAGAACTGCACTGTGTATTTCTTATACATTCTATTAGACGGATGGGCAACATTTTTGTTGGGGAGCTATGTAAACAACAGACATTATTAACTTTAGAAATACTTACTTCATGGAGTCACTCAATTTTAAACCTTTTTATTAAAAGCTGTTAAGAGCAATGCTGAGACACCAGTTACTGAGTAATTTTAAAGCAATGTGATTTCAAATTATCTAGTCAAGAACATGAATCTGCTTGCTTCTGCTCAAACTGGTAATATCAACAATTACTTTGTTGAAAACATTTGTATTTGTTAGTATGCTTCTTTACTTATTTTTAGTAACTTTCATTTACGAAAAGGCCTGCTCACAACTGTCTACACACAGCATGCTTACAAACTTTAGGAACAAATCTTAAGTAATATACAGTGTTTAGAGATCTAGCAGAGAAACTTTATTAAACTTTTTTTATGTTCATAATTCCACAATGGTTCAGTCACTTCCAGCTGCAGGACTTCTGGGACATTGGCCACATTAAAAGCTGTCAAGCAAATACAGAGTATTAGATATTGCGTGGGAGACTTCAGGTGAATGGCCTAAGGTTGAAAGTCTTGTCATGCTAAGCAGAAATGCAGTGCATTCTGGGATGAATGAATGGTAAAACTGGATTCAGAGTGTGTTACTAAATTAGAGGATGCACCTTTTGATTCCCATGGGACTCGGACTTGACTTGCTGACAATGAATTAGTACCAAATTTTGTGAAACTGTCTGCTCTTCTAGCAGAAAGAAAGTCAGGTGTTTGCATGTTTTTGGGTGTGAAGGGAGGAGGAGAGCAGCTGCCTTTTTATTATAATTTTTTGGAATAATGGAGCTTTCAGTTGCATTTCTGATTTGTGTATAGATCTCAGCTCAGTTGTAAGAAATGAACATTTTACCAGGAGCCTTTCAGCTCAATATGGTCGCTTAAATGGACTCTTGGAAAAGGAGCTCTCTCTCTGACAGGATATCTCTTCACTTTTCGATTAATAATAATCCACCAAATACTAAATGGCACTGGCTGATCTACTTTTCACATGCGTGTATAATTTACAAAGTATACACACGTGTGATGTCACTGTTTGATCAGTACTCCAGCAATAATTGCATCCCGTAATCATGAAGATATGTTATTGTTCTGCGTAGATTTATTGTACATTGTATCTTCACTGTTGGATTAAGCATGTTATGCTCCTCACAATGTAGTAGTGACAGGAACAAGCCCCTGAATATAAAACGCTGATATCTTGCATCACAGGCTCTGTTAGTCATAGTAATAGTAGCTTGGAGAACACAGAAAGAGATAAAAGAATTGCAGTATAATCTCAGGGAGGCACAGTGGTTAGCACTCCTGTCACACAGTTCAGGCCATAATTTTTAGCCGCAGTAATCGGCCCTAGCCCTCAGGGTCAATTACAAAAACTTTGCACCATTATAATCTACTCCAGAATATTTCCCTTTCTCTTTTCACATTTGACTTCAATGAATTTTGTCGAGTTCGCCAAAATGTTTGAAAATTTCAGTGTTTTTAATTGAACTCGAATCAAACAAATTCAGTAGGGTTGCTCAAATATGGCAATCCAAATCAAAAATGTATTTCCAGATATCTTAAAATTCATTTTTATGTTAATTCGGCTTGCCATTCTCATCAGAACTGAGGACTAATGGTAGTGTTATGATTTCTTGAATTTTTTTCCACATTTAATTTCGCATTAATCGCTTGTTTTAATTTACTGTGTATGGTTTTGAATTATGCTCCACACACATCCCTGTTATTATTTGTTGAAATAATATTATTAATTATTCTTATACATTTTCTTATAAATTATAATGACATACTGAACTTCATTAAATCATCATTGTTCGCTTATATAAAGTTGCAGCATGCAGAGCTTATTTTTCTAGTTTAGATGTAAAACAAAAAAAAACAACATTTCATTTATATTTAATTAGGGGTATTTCAAGTTAGTGTTAGGACCATGCTTGAACATTTTTGATTGGTATACTGACTGCTCCCTGGTGCTGTGTCCACATGTAAGTCTTCTCTCTCGTAAGTCCATCTTGTGGTCTTTTTTCTTTGTTCTCCAGCTTTTGTTACTTTGTGTCTTATACAAATAAGTGTAGTGTCTCTACATTACATGGATATTTCATTCAGTATTTAAATGTCATTCTGTGATTTACTACTCATTTTAAATAACACTTTTTTCCCTAGACAGTCTGAACTTTGACGTATATTGATAGGCGTACGGCATAGAGGGGAACTACAAGAAGCTAAGGAACTGATAAAATGCACTTTTTGAATGAGCTAATACCTTAAAACAATCCAAGGAAATAATGAGGTAAGAGTAACTGTAATGCGTTTCTCTGTATATTTAAATGCAAGGTTTAGGAATCTATTCACCTGTCTGGAGATGTAGCTTCATTAGTTTGTTGTCTGGATTTTCAAATACTTCAGATGGCTTTTTGCAAAACGTTAAATCGCTCTAACTCTATAGAAACCATCTGTATGAAGGGAACGGAGCATGCTAATTAGCACAGGTGGGAATTCTTGCACAGTGCGCGACGGAGTAAATGCTAATGCAGGGCTGTTTTAGAGAAAACCATATGGCACACAGTTTTATTGATTGCACACAATGAACCCTTAAAACATGATAAAACGCCCTTTCAGATAAACATATAGGATCATATAAATCATCACAAGATTGTGATAATTATGCCCAGGAAAACAAAAAAATAAATCAGTAAAGACAGAAAAAGAGTTTCTACTTTTGGATATTTTTTATATCATTAAAGCTGCAGAAACAATTCAGTTACAGAATATCTTTTACTCTTAATTTCAGAGGATTGAATCATGAGACTTATCAGATTGTTTAAAAGTGTATATGTTTACATTTTTTGCTTATAATTGTGATAAGTCAATTTTTTTTATTTTTTTTTATTTCATTTATTAATTTTATTGTAATCATTCCATACAAATAGATCAATTTATAACAAAAAAAAAATTGAAGACAAATCAAACCCCACCCCTGAGAAGGAGAGCTTAGCCAAAGGAGAATTGCTTAGGGCTTTTTAATAAGGCAACAATAAACAAAAGAAAGGAAGAACTATATATAGGTAAATAAAAAATGGAGAAGGAAAATAAATGCGGTAATAGTTATTTCTCTTATTCTAAAATAATATTGATTAGATCCTGCCAGGTTTTGAAAAAATTCTGTACAGATCCTCTGACTGAGAATTTGATTTTTTCCAATTTCAAATAATATAAAACATCGGTTTCCCACTGACTTATCAGAGGAGAATTAGGATTCTTCCAATTTAACAAAATAAGTCTGCGTGCCACAAGTGTAGTGAATGCAATCACCGTTTGCTTGTCCTTCTCCACTTCAAGTCCGTCTGGAAGAACACCGAACACAGCTGTTAATGGGTTAGGAGGGATTGTGATACCAAGGCTGTCTGAAAGGCACTTAAAAATTTTGGTCCAAAATGATGTTAGTTTGGTGCAGACCCAGAACATGTGACCCAGTGAGGCAGGAGCTTGGTTGCAGCGTTCGCAGGTTGGATCTTGCCCTGGAAACATTTTCGACAGTTTTAAGCGAGACAGATGAGCTCGATATATAATTTTTAGTTGAATAATTCTATGCTTTGCGCATATGGAGCTCTGAATTCTCTGCTTTGCTACCTTCCACTCCTTTTCTGATATATTGATCCCAATGTCCTCTTGGGTCTTTGAAATGTAGGGACTCTAATAAGATTTTATATAATGCGGAAATGGTGTTTAATTCCTCGAAATTGAGCAGTATTTTTTCCAGCATGGTGGAGGGTACAAGGTGAGGAAAATCGGGCAGTTTCTGTTTAACAAAATTTCTAATTTGAAGATAGTGAAAGAAATGTGTAGCTGGGAGGTTGAATTTGGAACGTAATTGTTCAAAAGATGCAAATATGTTGTCTATATAAATTCTCTGAGCATTTTAATCCCAAAACTTTTCCAGGTATTAAAAACTGGATATGTTTGCGAGGGTTGAAAGAGGTGGTTCTCTTGCAGGGTTTTATTTTCTATTCTATTCTATTTTCTGGTTTTGGAACACAAGGATCATGTAAATAGTATTTCGTTTTTGGCAACATGATTTTTTGAGATAGTTGTAATCATTTAAGGTAATGCCGCAATGCCATCATTGTTTCGTATGGGTCTGTATCTAAGGAGTGACACTTCATAGGAGTGACATAAATACCGTATTAAACGAGTGACATTTTATTGGAGTAACATAACAATGGAGTAACAAATTATGATTAAAATTTTATTTCAGAAAAAGGTATTGAAAATTGTCGCTCCACTTGCGGAACTATTACAATTTTTGTCCTTGCACCGGAAATAATGATTGTTGTTTCAGGATCATTGGTGTCGGTAGATGTATCCTCTGAATGCTAGCTTATCTTTACTCATTTGGGATTTTACAAATTGATATTCATCCATTATGGGCTACACACAATAATTTGTTATCTTGCTTCAACACAGAGCTGGAGCACAACTGAAAGTACGCTCACCAAAAAATTCGTTGTCACCTCACCTACCACTTACTTGGATGGTTGGTTGGATGGTTGTCACTCCTTTGAAATTTATATCTGAGGTTCCACTCCTTTGTTATGTCACTCCTATAAGATGTCACTCCTTTGAATAGGACCGGTTTCGTATATCGCACGCAGTTTCGTGTATCACATCGTCTAGGTGCAAATCCCACTTCTCCGGGGTGCCAAGGTCATGGAGATCACAGCATCTGACATCACAGGTTTAAATTCAGCACTGGTAGCCACTTCTCATCCAACTTTGTGGATACGTTCCTGTGTTAGTGTGAAAATCTCCTGCTGAATTACTGTTATGTATCAGCCTTTTTGTGTATATTATTGTTTTTTTATTTGTTCATTTTGAGCTCCATATAATATGATGAAAAAACAAACTTGACAAAAATGGAGAAAATGAGGGTTGATCATTCAGGTAGTTGTTAATCAAATCCTTATTAAAGGAGTGTTGTGGAAATTACCTAGCAAATAAAGAAGAGTCTTGAGTCATTGTCATATATGTAATTCAAACAAGCACATCCATTTTTTTACACTAGCTGATGGAGCCCCTGCATGTCTTGTTCAATCTCTCATAGCAGAAAGCTTCCTATAATCAGATGGTTTTTATTTACAGATAATGTCTATGAGGCATTTCAAACTCACCAATCGACATACAGATAAATGGTATAGTCTAGAAACACACCTCTGCTATTAAGTATTATGTAAATGAAAAAAAGTTCATCATTAAGAGTGGTGAGACTTCTTATATGTAAATTGTTATCACAGGACAAAATATAAAGTTAAATATCATATATGAATTCATTTTCTAATTTAAATGTTGTCATGCATGCGTGATTAGATTAGAGGTAAGCAATACCACCCAGGGGCAAGATGAGGGGAGCAGTCGCTAGAACCTTTATCTCTTCTGTCATCCTCAGCAGTGAGAAGATGCCCACCGATGGCAAAAGACCCTGCCTCTCTTAATGCCATTGAATGTTCTTTTTGTTTAAAGTTACTGTGTTGGATTAAAAAGGGTGACCTGGCTGGCACCCCAACACTTTCTAGACGTGATGAGGGTCCTTCCAAATCATTCACAATGTACTACTGCACATACCAAGATGTCCTAGTCAAAGAGATAGACAGTTTCAAGTACATTTTTCTCTTACCAAAGAAATTGCTGGTATGGTGAGCTACACACTCAAATCCAGGGTTCACAAATAAATGCCAACTTCCAGCGTCAGAGTTCTTTATATCCCATCCAATAAAGAGGGGGTGGGACTTCCGGTTTAATAGCAGAGGACATGACGTCAGTAGCTGGGAGGCTGGTCTGTCCTAAAGGCAAAAGAGGAGCATGTATTACAGACAGTGCCCTCTCATGCTCAGAAGTGGTATCAACCTTATTGCCCTTATTTTCAGAGCCTTGTACGTGTCTGACAGCATACTGATAACCAAGTTAATGCAAACTTAAAGCTGTGAAAGAACAAAATACTCAGTGCTTTGGGTTGCAGTACTGGAGAAATTTAGTGTGCTTAGCATGTGTCTTTCAATCCATGATAGTATTATTATTACTTTTTTTATTTTGTTCTTGTTACGTCAGTAGTATTGTAATTGTTTCTGCAAGGAAACAGACTGGCATTCAATATATGAAATGTGCAATTAAAACAAATTCCACCAATAAAATATTAAACACAAACTCAAATATAAAATTTAGGAATAGAATCAGGAAGGAGGCTATTTACTGAATCAGTAGTAAAGCAAAGACGTTAAACAGTTTTTATGCTTTACCTTTCAAACATCCCAAAGCATTTCTTCATGTGTCGTTCTTAACTCATATCTATAAGTCATTACTGATGCCTTCCAAAATACATGCTGGCTGTTCTTGGGAATATTACGATAAAAAAACTCCTTTGGTTTATTGTTGACTATAGCCATAACAGGTATGTATCCAAGAGGACTGCAGACTCCCTGGGAAGTGTATTGTAGCCTGGCTAAAACTGAAAAATGACTTCCTCTATCAGAAACCTCAAAAAAGAGAACAAAGGAGAGATAATAAATCACAAAAGAAAGGATATGTTTAGACTGTGCTTTAATAACACTCCCATTAAAAAAAAGAGTTTGAGAAAGCCAGTAGAGTAATGCTGTGTTACTATGGGGTTACCAACATTTGACATTACCTTCAGAAGGGCAGAAGGTATTGCCAGACACAACCAGTAGGGATCATCCAGCATTCTTCAGGCAAACTTTGAACATGCCCAATATAACCTCGTGTTTGACAATTGTTCCAAAAGTTCTTCAGTCAGGATATGAACACTGCTCTCCACTGATTGCAACAAGATATAACAATAGAGCCGCACCACTAAACTGTATCAGAAAAAACACTTTAGAAATTTGAAACTTCTGCATTTCTTGAAAACGTTCTTTCTTATTACTTTTTCACTGTTTAATTGTGTAGCAGAGTGATAAGTTAATAAACATTATTCTTCTGTATGTACAGTGGAGTCAGAAGGTATTCAGACCCCTTCACTTTCTGCAGTTTTTGGTATTGTAGATTAATTGCTAAATGGATACATTTACAATATTTGCCCATCAATCGACAGTCAATAACCCATAATGACAACATGAAAACATCTCCAGAAAAGTTTGCAAATGTATTAAAAACTGAAATCTTTAACTCATAAGCTATACATTTCCAGATATCTCAAAATAGCCTCCTGTATATTTTCAGACAGCTGAATTTCATTTTATGATTTCTCAACATAACTTTTTGCTCATATTGAGATATCACAAATATTTTTTAAGAAATTTTAAAACAGAAACAATGTACTATTGAAATAATAGGAAATTTTACAGAAGGCTAATTCAAGATTTCTTGAAATGATTTCTGATATCTTAAAACTCAGCTTGAGTTATCTCCGAATGTATTTGAGATATCTTGAAATGCATACAGTTATTTTGCGATATATGAAAATGCATGAGATATCTTGAAATACATCTGAGATATCTGAAAATGTATTACAGATTGTCATGTGTATGTCTTTGTTTCTCTTCTGGCTTATGTTTCAATATCTTTTTTACTGTTTATACAGTATAAACATTGTTATGTATTGTTATAATTTGTCTACTTATGTATTGTATATCAATATTTTTTATTTTGTGGTTATTTGTTCTCTATGTGTGTATTTTTCTTCCGCCATGTTCCTTATATTTTGTGGGCGGATCCCCAAGAGGCGGAGCCACCCTGACCTCACTCTGCCTTTATAATCAGTCTGGAAAAGCAGGTCAGTGTGGTTCATTTGGGTGAGTTCTTTGGAAACTATTGAAAGTATTTTCTTGAATTGAGTTTTTCTTGAATTTGCTGTTTTGCTCTGTTTATTGCATTCTTCCCTTGAATTGTGTTTTGGAAACTTGTTTGCCTTGATTGCCTTTCAGGCAACTTCTTTTTGTCCTTTTGAGTCTTTTCTTACATTTTGTTTCCTTTTGTGAATATATATTCTTTTTTATTAAGATCCTTGTGGGATTTGTCTTGTTTCAAGTCAGCATCTTCACAGTTCTCCCTCTTGTGAGACATATCTGAAACACTCTTGTGATCTTTGAACTTTAAGAGCTTGTTCTCCATTTTGGCCTAGAATTAGGTGTGCCTGGATGAAGCCTGTGTTGGGTCTGGCCAGTAAGGTTTCTGGCTTGTTTTTTTGTGGGTCTTCACATTTTGAGATATCTGGAAATGTGTTTTCTGGAAATTTGTCCTGTGGTGGTAAGGCGAACATTTTCTTACCCAGCACCCCATAATGCTTTGGAAGGACAGTATGACATCATATAGCTGTAGCAGACATGGCAGAACTTTCAGACAGGCATACCAAAAGATCATTGTGAAGCTGCTTTGGCTATGCATGATGTCAGGACTCGATCAGTACTCCAGCCTACCACCCATTTTTTTTTAATTACATTATTTTCATTTGAGGGGTACATTTGCTTACTATAATGAGAATATTATGAGTACTACCACTGGACTTATAACACTGATCCCTGTGCAATGGCCACATAGTGACACATAGCTAATTTGCATGCATAATTAACCATGTGCCCAGCTAGATCTCAATACAAGCCTTAAAGGAAACATACGGAAACCTGTAAAATAATAATAATGATGAAAGATTTATTACTGTTTACAAGGCATTTCTACCTTATTTATGGAAGAAAAAAGAGCAAAACATCTCCTCAGAGATCAGAAACGAAAAAGAAGTTTTTGTTCCACACTGCCACAGCTTCAAACAATGGAATATGTCACACCACTGCTTTGTTGCACAACTAATGTTCGCGCCAAGTATATATATATATATATATATATATATATATAATATATATATATAGTATGACCAGTATAAGGCAAGCCTCAAGCACAACTACACAAGTCACAGTTTAAATAAAAAGGTTTATTTTAGCAAAATACCTCCACAGGTTCTCCCCAATCACAAATTCTTCCACATTTCTCTCTTTTCTTCTTCCACTCCTCCCAAACGAGTGTTTTCCAGCTCCTCTCATGACTTTGACTCCCCTGGATGAGATCGAGCGGCTTCTTTTATTTTCAACCAGGGAGCACTTCTGGTGCTTGGACATAGCCTGACAGAACCACTTCCAGGTCCCCACAAGCAGAGATCACAAATCCCCAAAGCACTCTGCCCCATGGGACTACAGCTCCCAGCATGCCTTGTGGGTGTCCATAGTGGAAGCACCACTCAGTGATGCTGTCGCCTAATGTGTCAATGTGTCAGGAGAGCATGTAGCCCTAACCAGTATTCTCCTCCAGTCCTTCCAGCACACTGACCTCCCAGCCGGGTAATGTTCTTCAGTCCAACCCTGTCAGGACACCACTGTATCCACTTCTCAACTGCCATCTTCTACCAACTTCTTGGCTAAGGCAGCCTTTGTTCGTAAGTCTCCGAAGTGGTGGCCTCTCTTCAAGGTAAGTAACCTTGTCCCTTTCTAACCAGTATATCCACCCATGTGCGTTGTCCTTTAAAATATGCATATGTATATACATTTATTTAACTTATTGCTAGTTTGTGGCCATTTGTTGTATTTTGTTTGCGGTTATCGTTCATTTGTTTCTTTTGTTGTCCAAGGCACGGTGGCACAGTGGTTAGCACTGCTGCCTAACAGCTCAAATCACAAATTTGGCCACAATAATTGAGTCCACTACAGCTGGCAGACACTCCCCTAGCCTTCAGGAACAATTAAAAGACCTCTGCACCATTAAAAGCCACTCAAAACTAGTTCAGTTTGTCATTATCCATTTCACAGAGTTTATCAAAATTCACAAACATTTCTGTGATTTTGCCAAACTCACAGTGAAGTGACCTCCACAGGGTTCAGTCATCTCTGGTTATAAAAACAGAAGCATTATAATATAACAGTCTTCAAAATTATTACTTATTTGGTTTGAAATGCTCTCAGTTCCATTTTTTTTCATTTTCCCAATTCAACATCCCTATTTTAGAGGGTCTGTGTTGTATTTATCATCCATTCAATAGTTTTTTTGTGGAAATGGTAATATATTGATTCACTTGTGCCTTCAGACTTAAGACTAGTTTATCCATTGAAATAAATACTCGTGGGACTTTTCTACTGGTATGGCATATTGACTTTTATTTTCACCTCTGCCTGTATTGTTCTGCAGTTGAATCTATTTGCTATAAAGGAACCACAGTAAAATAATACACATTTTCTCTACATAAATAATTTGTCATGTTTACTACTATTAATAGTTCCTGATATATTTGGTGAAATGCATCCCTGGAGAGATTCTAATTTTATATATTAAAAAAAACAAGCAAAATTTGTGCAATAAGTGTTTCTTTGAAGGCAACAATCACAGTAATAACATTTAAGTACTTAGCTTGAAAGGGCAAAACTACTGAGGGAAAATCAAATCTATTGATGTAGATAGTCTTTAGATGCGGGGACTTCTCTTCCAATTAGATGTCAGGGATTGATTCAGTGCACTCCGGTATTGAGGAAAAGAAATGAAGCCTAAATGAAACAAGTCGCACACTAAAGAGAAGAACTGCAGCTAGAGAAAGCTGCATTGTTTGGATGTCATGAGATGTATAGATGAACTTTGAAAATAAACACATTGAACAAGTAAGTCAAACTGTATTGCACACTGGTCAATCAGCGGTAATTACATGAGATGCATATCTGAATCATTAGAACCTTTCAGACAATAATTATACCACTTTGGTAACTTGGAAACATTTTTTAAGTTGCCTAGATGGCAAGCAACTTCCCAAAACTGCAACCAGTGTTAGCTGGTACAGTCACTGGCAAAGGGATCACCTACACAACTTCCAGACCCAAAGGTCTTCTTTGTTAAACCTCCAAAAAGCTAGCCACAAAAATATTTATTTAATTTTTGAAATGAGAAATAAATGTTGGTCCTTCCTGCGTGGAGTTTGCATGTTCTCCCCGTGTCTGCTTGGGTTTCCTCCAGTGCTTCGGTTTCCTCCCACAGTCCAAAAACATGCAGGTTAGGTACATTGGCGATCCAAAATTGTCCCTAGTGTGTGCTTGGTGTGTGGGCGTGTGTGTGTACGCACCCTGCGGTGGGCTGGCGCCCTGCCCGGGTTTTGTTTCCTGCCTTGTGCCCTGTGTTGGCTGGGATTGGCTCCAGCAGACCCCCGTGACCCTGTAGTTAGGACATAGTGGGTTGAATAAAGGATGGATAGATGGATGGATGGAAATAAATGTTTAGTGCATTTTTAGGCTAAACACTTCATTGAGAAAATGGTGTGTTGCATTGCTTAGCAAGATGTCATGATAAGAAAAAGAAAATATCTTAGTGGAGCTCAAAAATGCACTAGCAAGCACGTCATTACCAAACTATACAAAAGACTGTGTTTAAATCATCAGTGGAAGTGGGCTAGCTCATAATTCATAGAAAATGGGCTAATTCCATATCGGAAAATCTGGATATAGGTAAACCTTTGTTTCTGGAACAGATGAAGCCAGAATTACATGATCCATGAGGCCAAAAATGTGGATAACTTCCCAAGTTATAGGGTAAAGTGGTAGCTCTGAGGTCAAGAATCTGAAATGGTATCTGTAAGGTTGCCAGTTCAAATCCCGTTACGGCCAGAATGGATCCTACTCTTTTGAGCCCTTGAGCCAGATCCTTAACCTGGAAAATTGCTCTAGGGGTGCTGTAAAATGGCTGACCCAGCGCTTTGATTCCAAAAGGTCATGCAAAAAGACAATTTTCCATCTGAGATTAATAAAGCATGTCAAATAAAAATAATCCTGCTTTTTGGAATGGGCTCAGGATTTGCTTTATTCAGAAAGCAATATTTCACAAAATCTTACTGGGGTAACCAATGCTCTGAAACTAACCCGCAAAAGAGCAAGTTTAACATGAAGGATTAACACGTTACAGCCTCAATAATTAAGGAGCAGAGCAGCCAATCATAAGGTGAAAGGTCATAAATATCCTGTCTGAAATGCTGCGCCCTTTCCAGGACAAACAATCGACACAGAAGCACAACTCTTTTACTACATTCTGACCAGAAAAATGTAATTAGACCCCGATCAGAACGAGAAGCGTTTGCAAAAATGAGACTTTAATAATTTTTTTTCTTTTTTTGTTAAAGCCACTTTTCTCCACAACATTTCAGATGCTGATCACAAAAATGAGCCTAACTTTGAAGCTTTGCCTATACACACACAGGTTGTCTTCCCAGGACAGAAATAAATAACCACCATCAAAGAGAAATTTCATAGAATCGCAGGTAAGGAAATCGAATTTAAAAAATGCAGCATTTCCAAGCAATAATATCTACTAATAGACTCGGTGGTGGAACAAACCAAACAAATTCATCCCTTCTGCTTAGTTGCTTGCTTTAACAAAAAAAAAACCAAAAAAAAAAAAACCGAAGACTCTTCTACAAATACCCACAACCAATACACATATTAATGTAGTTTGGACTCTAATGGAGAATGGCAACGATGTGAGTTGTGGATTGTATTGTAGTTTATTTAGCTTTAACTATTGTCTACACCACTTCTGACTACTAGCTTAGTTGCTGTTTTAGCTCATGCCTTTACTTATTTAGGTGGTTTGTTGTGTGTCACTAGCAGCCATACTCATCCCGCCAGATGGTTACTCCATTTGATTCAAGTACCCCTGTGAATGGAATACACACCTTTACCAAAGAACCGAACGTGATCGAAGGAGACAATTGCTTTGTTCTGTTTTATAGAGCGCAAGTAGCAGAATCAAGATGAAACCGTCAATCTGATGATTTTCAGACTTGTAGTCTGCGAATGATCAGCTATTAAGTGCTCCACTCGGAAGGTCTTGTAAATTTTGCCATGAACACACATTAATCATAACAAACCAATCTGGGATTGTGTGAGCCAATTTAAATACAGTGTTCTGGCACCGGGTAATCCTCTGTTGTGAAACTGCACTAAAACAAACAGGGTCCATTTGGAGATTCAGGACTATTTTATCACTCTTTTTGGAACAGGTCTAGCATCACGATGAGCTTGACAGAAAGGCTTCATCTTTGTCCAGTTCTTTCCATTGAAGATGAATCTGAGCCTATTAATAAAGAGGTACAGAGTGACCTGCCAGCCCCAAAACCCAGGTAGAAATAATGTGAATTTCCCCTTGAGATTAATAAAGTATCTATCTATCTATCTATCTATCTATCTATCTATCTATCTATCTATCTATCTATCTATCTATCTATCTATCTATCTATCTATCTATCTATCGATGTGCAGTTTATTTGAATAGTTTCTGACATCAGCTCAAAGGCAGATGTGTTTTAAATAAATTCTTTATTATTGGGGTGGGAAGCCAACCTCCACTATTGTGGGGGGCCCATGGATTTTGTGCTGCACCAGTGGATACACTTCAATCCTATGCATTGTTTCATGTCACCATTTCTGGACAGAATTATTTCTGAATTGTTAAAACGATGAAGGCACCTGGCCGGCTTACTTTATTCCGCACGTGCAAGGCTTGCAGTTGGGATTCACTCTGCATGTCAAGTTTTTCTATTCTCCTCTTCTCCGTTGCCACAAAACATTTAGCATGGGCTGTAATTTTCTGGTTTGATAATGTAACTACCATCTCAAGTAGTGTTATGATTTATGTGTTTAGGTTAAAATTGAGGATACAGAGGATTTTGCCAGAATATGATTTGTTAATTCACTTGTGAGTTTAGGGGTGGGATCACCTGATGCTCTGGACACCCTGGAGGTAGTAGAGGAGAGAATTAAAACAAAACTGAGTGCCATAATTAATGACAGTGCAGATCCTGCACAGAGATAGATAGAACCTTATATATTGCCAGGGGAAAATTTAGGGTGGATTTAAAAATACTTAGATCCCCTTCACTTTCTGCACACTTTATTGTGTTGTACATTTAATGTTATATGGTGTGGCGGGTGGCCGGGTCCCATGCCCGGTTGTGATGCCCGTGCTGCATATGTTCCAGGGGAGCAACCATGGGCAACTGAATACCTCCCCTGGGACGCTTGGTGGCAGCCTCCCTGGCCGGTGATGATGCCTCAACTCAACAGCCTAGTTGGGTGCTGGGGTGGCCGCCAGGGGGTGCTGCATGGATTCCACAGCCCAGGTGGACAACTCTTCAGCCCCACCCGGAAGTGCAATTGGAACCAGGCGGTCAAGCACCTGGAACACTTCCGGGTGAGCTATAGAAGGGCCCAGCCACCACCACTCAGTGGCCAGAGTCAGGAGGAGAGGACGAAGCTTCAAGGGAGGAGTGGTGGTGCCAGAAGGGTGTATGTTGGTTTGATTAGTCCAGTGGTTCTTAGTCTGTGTCCAAAAAGGGGGGCGCGAAGATGAGAAATAAAGAAAACAAGAATCAAAAATATGAAAAATACATCTATTGAAACCAAAACATATTAACTTAAACTACATTCTGATACTAGAAAAATAAATATAGAGTTAGATAAATGTCGGATAAAAGTTAAGTAGGTGTAATAAAATATGCATCTATGATATATCATTAATTAAAAAGAGCAAATTGGTATTAGTGGGCTCCTTTCAAAAAAATGTTAGGGGGGGGCACGATTAAAACTGCTATGAAAACTCAGGTCGCAAATACTTAAAGGTTGAGAAATGCTGGATTAGTCTGTGCTTACTTGGACTGTGTTGTGGCTGTGGGGTTCACGGGGAAGACATACTCTCCAGCTGAAGAAAAGTCTTTCTGTGTTTTTTACACGTGTCTCAGTGTGAGTCTGTGTCGGGTCGGGTGCTATACAGCGTCCTTATCACAATGGTTAAATTGGCCATTTTTCCCACCAATCTACACTTAATTACCCATAATAACAAAGCGAAAACATGTTCTCAGATGTTTTATTTATTAAAAATCTAAAACTGAAATCTGTCATTCTTCAATTCTCTGTGTGAATTCTGAACCAATGCTGTTGCTACGATTCCCTTCTTGGAGTAACATTCATAAGCTGCCTGATTGAGTAAAAATGGCTTATGAATGAAGAGAACAAGAGAGAGAAGAGGTTGGATGATGTGGAGATAGTGAATCAGGAAGTGCAACAGATTAGCAAGAATGAAGTAAGGACAGCTATGAAGAGGATGAAGAATGGAAAAGCCGTTGGTCCAGATGACATACCTGTGGAAGCATGGAGGAGTTTAGGAGAGATGGCAGTGGAGTTTTTAACCAGATTGTTTAATGGAATCTTAGAAAGTGAGAGGATGCCTGAGGAGTGGAGAAGAAGTGTACCGGTGCCGATATTTAAGAATAAGAGGGATGTGCTGGACTGCAGTAACTACAGAGGGATAAAATTGATGAGCCTCAGCATGAAGTTATGGGAAAGAGTAGTGGAAGTTAAGAAGTAAGGTGATGATTAGAGAGTAGCAGTATGGTTTCATGCCAAGAAAGAGCACCACAGATGTGATGTTTGCTCTGAGGGTGTTGATGGAGAAGGACAGAGAAGGCCAAAAGGAGTTGCATTGCGTCTTTGTGGACCAGGAGAAAGCTTATGACAGGGTGCCTCAAGAGTAGTTGTGGTATTGTATGAGGAAGTCAGGAGTGGCAGAGAAGTATGTGAGAGTTGTACAGGATATGTACGAGGGAAGTGTGACTGTGGTGAGGTCTACAGTAGGAGTGACGGATGCATTCAAGGTGGAGGTGGGATTACATCAGGGATCGGCTCTGAACCCTTTCTTATTTGCAATGGTGATGGACAGGTTGACAGACGAGATTAGACAGGAGTCCCTGTGGACTATGATGTTTTCTGATGACATTGTGATCTGTAGCGATAGTAGGGGACAGGTTGAGGAGACCCTGGAGAGGTGGAGATATGCTCTAGAGAGGAGGGGAAAGAAGGTCAGTAGAAACAAGACAGACTACATGTGTGTAAATGAGAGGGAGGTCTGTGGAATGGTGAGGATGCAAGGTGCTGAAGGTGGATGAGTTTAAATACTTGGGATCGACCATACAGAGTAATGGGGAGAGTGGAAGAGAGGTGAAAAAGAGAGTGCAGGCAAGGTGGAATGGGTGGAGAAGAGTGTCAGGAGTGATTTGTGGCAGACGGATATCAGCAAGAGTTAAAGGGAAGGTCTACAGGACGGTAGTGAGACCAGCTATGTTATATGGGTTGGAGACGGTGGCACTGACCAGAAAGCAGGAGACAGAGCTGGAGGTAGCAGAGTTAAAGATGCTATGATTTTCATTGGGTGTGACAAGGATGGATAGGATTAGAAATGAGAACATTAGAGGGTCAGCTCAAGTTGGATGGTTGGGAGACAAAGTGAGAGATGCGAGATTGCATTGGTTTGGACATGTGCAGAGGAGAGATGCTGGGTATATTGGGAGAAGGATGCTAAGGATAGAGCTGCTAGGCAAGAGAAAAAGAGGAAGGCCTAAGAGAAGGTTTATGGATGTGGTGAGAGAGGACATGCAGGTGATGGGTGTAACAGAACAAGATGCAGAGGACAGAAAGATATGGAAGAAGATGATTCGCTGTGGCAACCCCTAACGGGAGCAGCCGAAAGAAGGAGAAGATACATCATATAAATTAATAATAATTATTGAAATACAGTAAAAAATAATTAATTAATAATAATATTAATTTTGTAATATGACCACTTTCAATGCTATTCTATTTCATTTATTATACCTTTATGGAAAGTACCTCGTTAAAGAATAACGTCGCTAGTTGGGATGATGTTAACTGAGTCATGACTGTATACTGTATGTGTGCTGTGAAAATTAGTTCAAGAACATCAGAATGTGACTTGACGTGTCATTGAAATGTGCAACGAAACAAGATTTTCTGTTCAATTTATTGTCCTGCCACCAGAAGATGATAAAGTGCCGTCACCAAAAAAGTCTGCGTAGGACTTACAGATGGCAATTTTGTGTTTGTGTTTTATGAATCCCTACTTTTCTGTAAGAAACGGCTTATGTGCATCTCTGAGGACAAGCTTGTTGGATTCATGAGGCCCCAGGTGTTCCTATCCTGTTTCCACTATAAACATTTTAATGTTTAGTCACATCTATCATATTAGAATTTATAAAAGTCACTTGATATATTTTACTTAGAACAACACTGAATAGGCAGTGTCTTCAATAGACAATTTAAAAAAGTGAATCACTTATCATAAAATTACAGTTTAACACAACACTTTTGTTTAGGGTGCTCTTATTTAAAATAAAACTTTTATTTAGATTTTCTTCCTGGACTGAAATAAAATAGACAGAAGGAAAAAATGTAGACATTTTAAACTGCAAATATGCCAGCTTATCTTCTTGTTTATGGGTATTCATAAATGCAAACAATTAGTCGAAATGCCTTTAGATTCTTGAAACTTGTTTGTTATTATCTTAGAAAGACTGTATAAAGAACTAAGTCGATGTTTGTCTGATTCCTTCCCTTTGTTTTTTTGTTTTTACATTTTGGCACTCACTGATACACAACATCAAAGGCTTTCTTATTTAATGCATGTGGCATCAAGATGGGAAAATATTTCTTGTCAGTTGAATTTTTTGGTTTGTTTTAAGAAAGAAAAAATGTAATTGTTTAGTGGGAAACAAAGGAAAACTGCAATATTTGGAGTGAATAGAAAACAATCAAAAATGTTTGACTCTGTTGGAAAAAAGCTAAAAAAGTTTACTTTGTGATGGATTAGAAGAAGAATATGAAACTGGCGTTTGTTCAAACAAGAGTAATGGAAATTTTTGTCTTTAATGGGGAAAAAGAAAAAAACAAGTAAAATACAAAGAAAAACTTTAGTGTTTGATGGTAACAATGCAATTGTGCTGAATAGGATAATGCTGCTGAGAGAAGCACACTGAATATTTCAGTGTTAGTCAAAAAATATTCCTGACATTTAAGAGCGGGAAGACAAGTCTGAGTACGGTGGCTTTGAGTTTGTCTGGCTCATTTTCCAAATAGTATATCCTGATGGTTGTGTTATGCTCTGGGTATCAAACCATTTAAAAGGAGAATGATTCTATGACAGTATCAGTAGTTACCAGTACAGTTTTATTGCATTACTCACATAACAGAACTACCAAGATACCTCACCACCACACAGCCCAATGGAACACATTAGCTGCTTTCCCTCAACAGGATCTTTCATCAGAAACCTTTTATAAAATCAGAAACTTCTGCAGCATTCCCCCTATTCCCACCCAAACAAGGGCCATTTGTAGTTCCTGGCACATTTTTAGCTCCTACTCCAGGATTTGTACTTTTCATTCAATCAAAAACTATTGTAGGTGGGCTCAGATGAGGAATTATCATATTACAAATTTATCAGTTGTTTGGACTTTGGAAAGTTATGGCTGAAGATGGAGCGACACACTTTTCACTTCATCACTCTTCACAGCTGTCTTCCTGATTTGCCACACCAAGTACCATATCAAAACAATAATGTCCCCTGTGAAATCACGATCACTTTATAGTAATATGGTGGAGGGCTCTCCCATAAACTCCAGATGTATGCACCACATCCAAGCAATAATCTTCCTGTGAAGTAGGAATCACTCCAAAACAATAAGATGAGGGTGTCCCTCGTGAACTCCCTATTGTGCCACACTTTGCATTGAATCACTCATCATTGCTGCCTCCCTGCTAATCAATAATCTCTAGATTGAACTCACAATCGCTCCCAGAAAATAAAGTTAGGGTGTCACCTCTGATCCCCCATTTGCACAACACTTTGCACTACATCATTCTTCATAGAGTCACTCTACAGGTGTTGCTCTTTGAGTGTATTGAAGTAGTAATCTCCCCTGTGAAGTTGCGATCACTTCGAAGCAATAAGGTAGAGGGGTCACACATGAACTCCCAAATGTGCCATACTTTTCACCACCTCACTCTCTTTACAAATTACATATTTTGCACAAAGGTTATTGTGATGGGTGTCTAGGTCACACTTATAGGTAATCTAACCTATACACAGATAAAATATCCAGCTATGCCACCCAGTTTTTTTATGTTTGTGCAGAACTCTTGAAATTTAAATTTAATTGTACACAGATTTCTTTAAATTGGACGGTAAGCAAACAAACAATGAAAGGCATGGCAGCAGTTACAAGAAAAACAACAGTAACTCGTATTACACCTGACAATATAAAATCCACCAAGAAGATAAAGTTAGATGAAGATTTAAAAATATCAGGAGCGAATACTGTGATACAGTGATATAGTGGGTCCATGGCTTAGTAGAAAAGGCCAGTTTTTAAATAAATCGCCGCACTCGTGGCTTAAAGAGGGAGCGTGGTAGTGTGGCCGGAGCAGTTCTAGGATGCGACGTGCTGCGGGCATTTCTTCACTTATGTGCACAGGTAAGGAATCGTCCACACCTGTAATTGAAGCCGGGAACTGCTAATCACCACACCTGATCCACGTCCCCATTATATATAGTAGGAATGCAAGTGCAGAGGGGGGGTAAAAATTGAGAAAAGAACGGAGGTTAAGGGAGAAGAAAGCGGCAGGAAGAGAAGGTGCCAGTGTGAGCAAGCGAGCGAGAACAGGCTTGCTGTGAGAAGGAGAGGCAGCTGGGAAGTGAGCCCTAGTGGAGTGTTTGGCCGGCACCGGTAGTCAGTAGTGGTCGCTCCTGCTGAGCTTTAGTGAGGAGCAGGAGTGAACGAAAGGAGGTTGGCTTGCCGCATGTGGCCACAGAAGACAACGGGAGTCAGGAGGCTTCAGAGGTGGATGCTCCTGCTCTCTGGGAAACCCAAGTCTTGGTCTAGCTGAGCCCTACAGAGCCAGGAACCGTAAAGCTTCCAGACTTCCCTGGTCCAGTGCCAGGAGAAGCAGGGGAGCCGCCAGTTGAAGAAAGCTCCATGTTCATTTTTAAAGAAAGGACTGCTTCCAGCCATTGTTCTTAACCTCATTTTAATTGGATTTATTTATTTGATTTTAACCTCCACTTTGTTTCACTGTTTTTAATGGATTATTTATTTAATGACGTTTGGAGCACTGTACTATTTATTTTGAACAGGTTTTAGTTTGTATTGTTTTTAATAAAAGCACTTGCACCTTTTTGCACCATCCCCTTGCTTCATTGTGTCCTCACTGTCCAGCTTATCCAGTTACATTACCAACGGTGTCAGGTTCGAGAAGCTCCTTAAAGGGAAGTGGGAGCCATGGAGAACAAACTGCATTGTCACAAATACCGTTTAAAAAGAAAGCACACAGTCCACACTCTAAAGTCCATTAAAACATAAGAGTAGAGGATACTGCCTTTGGTGGTGTGAAGTCCAAGTTGCACGCTGTGTTACCACAACAAGTAGTCTTCCAAGTGTCCCATTAACACTAGAATTATCAAAGCTTACAAAAAAAACTTGTAAATCTAGTCCACCTTAAATCCTCTCAGCACCTCTCCATCCAGCATCTTTTGTCTTGTAAATGTGTCGACAAGCAAAAGCAGCAAGCAGCCTGCTATACCATTTACCCTGACCCCCCCCCCCCCCCCCCCCCCCCCACACACACTTTTGCAGAAACTGGAAAAACTCGGCCCAGCTTAAGCCTTGTTTATCAGGGATTCAGGTAGTACCTAGAGCTGTATAGGCTAAAAAATATTTTATTTAATTGTTATTTGGAACACATGCATTTTATGTGTGTTCCGTGTCTACAAAGATCTATGTAAGTGTAGGATGACAGAAATGTTGAACACATACCTAAAAGGCAAACTTTTTCCATGTTTTAGTACTAATGACAAAATTTTGACATGAAGTGTATAATGTGTGAAGACTGAAGTCCAAATATTAAATAAGCACTTTCACAAAAGGTACAAGTATAACAGAACAAGTGAGATTTTATTAAAGACTATAACCAAAGAAAAAGAAATTGGGTTAGTGTGGTTTATTGTCTTGACTTCTTTGGTTGTACAGCTGTAAGAACTGCTGACTCCTAATTAAAAGGTTGCGGGTTCAAGTCTTCACGTGTCCCAAAATAAATATTTTGAGTAGTGAGCTGCTCTTATTGTTACAATTATACAATAAAAACATACATTTGATTTGAGTCTGTAACAGCCGTTGTAAATGTATGGTACTTGTAAAGGTTAGCATTTTTTTTTAATTCAGTTTTATTCTATCAGTTGCATTCATGCTCACCCCTATCTGACACTGCTGTTTTCAAATAAAGACATGCTATATCAGAGGTGAACTCAGATGAGGACGAGGGTTCTAAATCGTAGAAAGAGAACAGAAGCCTTCCCTGCAAGAAACGTTCACTCACATGTAAGAACAATGCAGCTGCACCAGGCGTAAAGGCGAAAGATGGCACCATTTCGATGCCAGTCAGTCTGCCCCACACCTGTCTTTCAACGAAGCAGCACGGCTTACAGAGCTTGCCAATGTATCATGCAAAGTCCTGTTTGTGATTATGTTTTGTGATGGTCTTTACATAAGAAACATTTATATATTACTTATATAAAAACCAGATCGAATGTTATTTACCTTGATTTATTTACTTGTCTTCCTACAGCATAAAGTCACAAGTAGACTGCAGGGCTTCCTCTGTTTGTTTGACAAGGGCATGCTCACGAATTACATGTGTAATGCCATGAAACATACCTGCTGACACTTCAGTACGCGAGCAATAGTACGAGAATGCAGTTAGACTTCTTTTTTGGGCACATACACCATCCAGATCTAAACACTAGTGTGGAGAGTCAAATAAGTAATGATGAAATACATTAATCAAATAATAAAAAAAGAACACATAACAGAATCAAAACTGTGTATGCAAAGGCCCTCCCCAGATCCCAGATGGTGATATTATTTTACAGCACAGAAAACAATAAGCACTAACGACAATGTCTAACACAGTTCAGTATACCAGAGGCAGTTAATGGTGGATGAATGAAAGAAATACTTTGTTAACAGCTCTTCGTAAGGAATTTAAAATTTTGCAATACCAGTTCCTTTTGCGGCATGAGGTGATTGGGATTGCTTCACAAACAAAGACGTATCCAGTCCCACAGACAAGCAGGCACAGGACAGCACATGCATCCAGATGGGAACTGCAATTCAAATAAATGTGAGAGATGTATAAATACACAGAAGGACAATTGTAATCTTTACAGTGTCTTTGAGGTTTCTTTTTTGAAAATTTCCACTTGCTCAGTCATCTTCCCATCAGCCTGTGTGCACTCAAAAGATGTCCAATAGCTTAATCCCGCGGGCTGCTGGGAACAGTACATTAAGTAATGCTACTACTGTGGAAGATGAATGTTCTCTTTGTTCCTTTGTACTAATCCTTGTCTAAGGAGTTAAGCAGAAGTAAGCTTTAAAAACATGCTTTGATGAGCAAACAGAAAAAATATTTGTCAGAAGGACTCAAGGTCTAAGCTTCCACACTGAGACTGCCTTATCACGCTTTTCCTTTGTTTACATCTGAACACCATAACAAGGAGCCAAGGAATCAAGTTGCACAAGGAGCATTGAAGGGGCTCAAGGATTGTGTATAATAAAGTGTTGACTGTTGCATTTTCATAATGAATATTAAATCACGCATTCTAGGGGTATAAAAACCTGCCCCACCCAATAAACAGGGTTCAGAAGGGCCCTGACGCTGTCATGTAATATCGATTGCCTGCTTTTCTGAAACCTGCTCACTGTGACGATGTTTCAAATAAAGCTGCTATATGACCACACCTGCTGTCTTGTCTAAGTGATCGTCCACACTACGCACGTATGCAGTACTGAGAACATTCATGAGTATCACCCGGTGATATAAGTAACACACATATACCCGCCATAAACCTTGTGCTTTTCCTCTTCCTGGAGGCATTGTGCTGCAACACACTTAGCAATGTCTTGCTGTAGACTACCATCAACAGAATTATTCAGGAAATCTGCCTTTTCACTTATCACTCCTTCATCTATTGGCTTTTACATTTATTATTTACATGTATTTTTTGCCAAAGAGAAAAAGAAAAAACACCCATTGTACAGAAATGTACCCCTCTGACATTAAAGTTTCTGTTGTGCGTTGGCAATGAAACACACAAAACCGGCAAGGGGATCACAAGTAACCCATAGCCTACATCTTACAGGAACTCAATGGTTCTTGAAAACAAAGTTCCTGCAGTGGGAAAACACCTATTATGACTCACACATCGATACTTTCAAAATAAAAGCTGTCTCATACAATCAATTACATGTTGTTCACCTAATTATTATTGTTATAATTATTTCACTGTACTGCTGTGAGGTTTCTTGAAATTTTTCCAATGTGTTTTATATATTTGTTAATTTTATCACTCTGCTAGTGCTTTCATGCTGCCTTCTGTGTTTATTGCAGGGTCACTGCAGTCAGGATCATGACTGCTGTAGGGCTTGTGTACTGTATGTGGGCTCAGTGAACATACGTGCTCAGCTACTCCATCGGGCACAACATGTGGCCATTACTGCAATCACTGTTTAAATTAGGCACATTGGCAGCAGGTGAGTCACCACCTTTTTCTTTGTGTTTTTTAGGAACTGGAAGACATTATCTCTATGGGCCAAAATAAGAAAATTGGATAGTTTTAGAAAAAAAAAAAAGTTTTTAACACAAGGTGTGTGCTAATTTACCACATTAAAAAATTCAGGGGTAGTCATCCTGCTTTAGAGTGTGACCGTGGATCTTTGTCAGCGATACAGTTTGGAAAACTTCATTCTTTTTGAATGCAATTTAAGCATTTATTGTATTTTCAATATATTTTTTATAATCTGGGCTCATTGATATTTAATGAATACAACTGGACATACTAAAGTCATTTCATGTATAACTCTCAAGTAAACTCTTCAAGTCTGGTAAGTTGTTAAGGTTTTGGCAAATAGGAAGAAATTAGAAAAGGGCTTCATTAAAGTTCTGAGGCCTTATGTATAACGTCTTGCGTAGAATTCACACTAAAACATGGTGTACGGACAAAGTTAGAAATTTGCATATGCACAAAAACATCTGGGGCCTTATGTATAACGTCTTGCGTAGAATTCACACTAAAACATGGTGTACGGACAAAGCTAGAAATTTGCATATGCACAAAAACATCTGGGGCCTTATGTATAACGTCTTGCGTAGAATTCACACTAAAACATGGTGTACGGACAAAGCTAGAAATTTGCATATGCACAAAAACATTCAGAAGCATAAAACTGTACGAAAGCAAAGTTCTACACACTTTCCCTTTATAAATCCCATTCAATGTGTGTAAGTTCATTGTTAATGAGTAGTAACCTTCACGTTTTTTCACCAAGCCAAACTTTAAAATCACATTTTAAAGTTTAAAATTTTGCAAAATTAAATAATTTCATGATGTAGCATTTAGTAACCACTGGTAAAGCTTTATCTATTTTATGAGAGAATATTGCTAGTGTTATCTCCCAACCTCTCTCTCTCTCTCTCTCAATAGCAGTGTCTCACACTTGTTTATGTTTATCTCTATTTTTCTTAATTTTTTTGTTTTCTCTCCAATCCCTATGGAATTTTTAGTTAATATATTATCATATTTTAAAATTACAAATTACAATTACAACACCCCTCTTAATGAAACAGTGTTCAGAATAATGGAAGAACTGACACAAGTCAGAAATTACTGGTGGTGTTAATTGATTGGAGAAGGGGATAAAGTTCTGCATATTAAGAGTCAGATGACGTGCTGGATTAGATGAGGTGATGTCATAAGAAAAAGTATAAAAGCAGATGAATTGTTTGCTTGATTGCTGTCTACATGGATTGACATTTTTCCATAACTCTGTGCAAATAAATAAATATTGCGCATTCTCATCTGAGCTCCTTGGCTGCCTTCTTTGAAGAATGAGGAGTTTTTTTTCCCATGACATCCCTTACTTCTATCTTGATTTTATTATATTGTGTGCTTTTTATTTTTTCCAGGCCCCTTACCCTCAACTGGGTTCTGTCTCAGCAGAGATGAGGCCTTGTGAATTTTGATTAATACGTGTTTTTTTTTTTATTTGAACTATACTATACTATTTACAGTTTTTGACTCTCTCTGTTTTTTAAAATTTTATTAGTTCTACTATTTGTATGTATTATTTAATTGTGGGTTATTTGTTTCTTTTTTGTTCAATAAATACACTTAATAAAAATAGATTTTTGTTTGTTTCTTACTGGTTTTTGGAGGGTTTGTAGTTTTACCTTTCCAAATCATAATAGACCTGTGATGTAGAGGGTCCATAGCTCAGATCAAAATGGCCAGATTTTAAATAAATAATTGTCGCACTTGCGGCTTAAAGAAGGGGTGATTCGTGATGCGGGCGGTCCTCACTTATGTGCACAGGTGAGGAGTCGTTCACATCCGTAATTAATGCCAGGAGCTGCTAATCGCCACACCTGAGCTACGTTCCCATAATAAATAGGAGAAGAGCGGAAAAAGGTGAGGAGAGAACGGTTAAAGACAGGAGAGTGAGAGAGCAGAACTGGTGGTAGTGCAAGAGAATGAACGAGCCAGCCAGCAGGGGAAAAGGAAAGTCAGCATGGTCGGGTGTCCCGGATAGAGCAAGTGATCGGGACGGATCGGGCCCACTGAATGGGAGAGTGGGTACGATCAAGGAGGAGTCCACCCTAGGGATCTTAGCGATGAGCACTTGTGCAAGAAGGATGATGGGAGGACAACTGACCCTGAGCCGTTTAGCAGACGCAGGCGGAGGCAGCTAAGACGGGGTTCGGTAGAGAGAGAGGACTGCGGTGGCTGAAATCTCATTGGCTGAGCAAATCTTGATTGAGCTGAAGAGCCTGGGAAGGAGCTGTGTCTGGTTGGTGTAGCCCCAATGATTACTGCAGGTTTTAGTTTTCGTCTTATAGCCTTGTTTTAACCTTTTGGGATTTTTACCTTTATAATGGATTATTTATTTAATGATCATTTGACTGCACTGCACTATTTGAACACTTTTGCTTTTGGTTTGTTTTTGAATAACAGCACATTTGCACTTTTTTGCAACATCCCCTTGCTTTGTTGTGTCTCACTGTCCAGCTCATCTGGTGGCATTACCAATGGGAGCCTGGAACAGAAACAACATTGTCACAAGACCACCTTAAAAATATCTATTGTTTTTTATTTAGGGCTTATAATTTAATTCTTAATACAATATTCCAACATTTTTCAAAAAGTTGGATTGTGTATCTTAATTATATGCAAAAAAAAAAATCTTATTACGTATTTAATTAGGGAATCATACGCTCAGACAAATTTTTGAAAGTTGCCACCCTGTTTAGAATTTTAATGCTTTCAGACTAAAAATGGAATTAAAATATTGTGTTGTTTTTTTTTTCCCCTTCAAAATGATACTCATTTAATTAAAAAATAAATGGAATAGTTCTGAACCCCCAGCATAACCAAAAAGAAGAAATGAATAACGGTAATTAGGGTATGCAATTACGCAATGGTTATTATTGCATTATGATTTAGGAAGTATTTTATTCTAACAGGCTATGTAATGGCCCTGTAGCCTGGCAAAGTCTTTGTCTTGCTGCCTCTTTGTCTTCATGATAAATGATAGTGTTGCTGGCAGGGTAAAAAAACAGTGCAAGTGTAATTGTGCTAAATGGGAAGCTCAGACTTGAGCCCCCAGAAGATGAGGAATATCTTTGAGTGAAAAGACAGATGTTTTTCATTTTCCACTGTAAATAGTCTTACATCTATAATTCCTTTAAGAAAAAAAGAAAAAAAAAGTAATCATTTTTATGGACCACAATTGATGGTCAAGAAGACCTTTTGTAATTGTTTAGTGCCATCTATGTGCCGCTGCTGACAGTTACATATTCACCTCCACATTAGTATTACTTTATGTTCTGCTTTTCGTCTACGGTTCAATATGTGACTTTGCACTTTTACAAAGCTTTCTTGTAAACCTTACAATAAGACCTTCTCTTCTAACCTTCATACCTTCTTAATCCAATTCACAGTTGTGGAGAGCTGGAGCCCATTTCGGCCATAGAAGGCTAAATCCCTAGTAAAGAATCACAAATTAAAAGTTAACATCATAGTCATAATCACTGACCTTGAAATAGTCTAGAATGATACTACACATGCTTACGCTGGAAATTTGTCATAGTTAACCTTTGATCATAGTTATCTTTGTCATAAGAGTGTAGTTTCCTGCAGAAAATATGGTCCAAATGGCCATAAAATGAGGGTTCTAGGGGTCCTAAAATAGGGGAATCCCAAAAAGTTCAACATCTTGCATAACTAGACATCTAGACCGGTGTATTATATTTAGGGGTTTTCTCATACTAGTGATGCAGGTGCAACTGTACAAAAAAAGTGACATCAAAGCATTCATAAGTAATGTTTCTTAATAGACATGGTGGACAGAATGTTGTCCTGACTGGTATAGAGATGGTGGCTCTGAGGCTAGGGATCTGCCCTGGCAATCGGAAGGTTGCCGGTTCGAATCCCGTAAATGCCAATAGGGAATCTGCTCTGTTGGGCCCTTGAGCAAGGCCCTTAACCTGCAATTGCTGAGCACTCTGAGTAGTGAGAAAAGCGCTATATAAATGCAAAGTATTATTATTTCAGAAGAACAGCAAAGATGGAAGCGCAAGATGGTTCCGAGTCTTTATCCCACACTTAGAGAAAAACTAATGGGTGGACAGGGAGAGTCTGTATGCCAGGAACAGTTCATACTCAAGTACTATAGGTGGCAGTGCTCCTATGGCATGGTCCTAGTTTGGACTCCCACAAGATTGCATGGGACTCGTAGTACAGAAGAGCAGCCCTGTTGGTTTCCTTGGGTGTCTTTTTTGTGCAGCTTCCACCTGACCCAGAAGTACAATGCTGTAACACCTGAAGTACTCCCTAGTCGAGCATAAATGAAGCCATCTCACCTCATTCGGGGAGTTGGAGTCGGGAAGTGGTGGACAAAGCTTGCCTGAGAGAATTGGAGAAAGAGAAAAAGAAATAGAATTGTGGTTGAGAACCTGGTTGTGAAAAAGGTCATATAAAAAAAGGTCCGTTATCTACGCACATGTGTCAGGAGTCTGGGATTCTGTTGTTCTATTGGGCACATCTTATGTACACAATTTGCTAATCTAAAGAGTGTTTTTGATCTGCTGATCATATGACACTAGCCCACTCACTCTCTCTAAGATGTACATTTTCCAAATAATTTGTCAGCACGCATGGTGGTGTTGGAATTGTGCATGGCCACACTGACACAGTAGGGGGTTCAGCATACGCGTGTGGTGAATATCAAATTGGAGAAAGTGATGCTGCTGATCTGTACATGCTGGTCCACACAGTCCAAAATCCAGCTGCAAAAGGTGGCACCAAAGCATACATCCAGAAACTCGATTGTTAGTTTTGATGGTACCACATTAAACTCTGAGTTCTTTTCTATACAAACTGTTCTGAAGATTTTCATCATCCTTAATAATAATAATAAGAAGAAGAAGAATACATTTCACTTGTATAGCACCTTTTCAAGCTGAAAGTGATTCACAGAAATTCAAAATGAACAAGAGGACATACATGGCATTGTATACAAATAATATCCACATTAAACTCATCTTAAATAAAGATGAATACAGGAAGCACATAGTGCTTTGAATTAGGATGAGAGACAATAAATCAAAATAAAATATAAAATGTACAAAATACTGCAAGAAAATCTTGTATAAATAAGATCATTTGTGATACAAAAGCATATCATCCTGCCCACCTGGACAGAGAGCGTAAACTGAAGGAATAGTCAGAATAAGTCAGTGAGTTGTTGATCTCATTAAGTTAGGAAAGTCATTCCAAAGTCTGGGTGCTATAAAGTTGAAGGTTCTGTCACCCATAGGGGCACAAAGAGATTGCCAAATCAGTCGACCTTGTGACACTCTGTGTAGTGGGAATGTGGACACCAAACTAATCACTGGGCATTGCTGTAGTTTGGGTCTGAACAGGACCAGCAAGAGAGATTTAAGACACAGAGCCACAGACAAACTTATTGGGTGCAGGTTATTACAAGTGTAGGGACAAAGCAGTGCCATGCAAGCTTTATAACACAATCCAAAGGTAATGACAAACAAAAATCAGTAAAGAAAAAAAATGGTGATTATTTACAGTAACTACATTGAAATCCAGTGTCCCAAAATCATAAGGAAAAATGTGTGTACACTAGAAAAGACAGTCTTCTTTTACTCTGCTGTTCAGAAACTTTTTCCTTAAAGCACAACATAATTCACAGCCATAAAAATAATCCACAAAAATATTTAAAAATTGAAAATCAAATGTATATACAAAATAATAAAAAAGTTCACCAAAACCCAATTAATACAAATACCTCTACCAAATGGTCACTACTTCTTGGAGATATCTATAATTAAGCAAAAATAAAAATAGGTACAAAAAAGGTAACAACAAGTTCTTTGCAACTATTCCACTCTGAAATGCTCTGCAATATTTCCACCTCGCTCTATCTATTTGGTTGAAAGACAACCCCTGCAGGCAGGAAGTGCATTTTATACTGGGCAGAATTACTGTCATTCAGTCCTGCTCACGCCACTCCCTTCCTCAAATCACAGCTGAAGTGGACATGTTCCGATCGCACACAATGCCAAACCATAGCAGGGCCTCTATTATACTATACAGCGGCCTCGTGTGCATGTGCCCATGAAGCAGATCACTTGAACATGTCAGCACTTTCTCCAAACACTGCAGTAAGGTACACTTTTGTTTTAACTCAGAGACCCTTACACTAAACTAACGTTCCACTCGTCTTCTTCTACATCAGCGGGTGGCTACAAAGACGCTCACATTTTTGTCTAGGCACATGTGAAATCCAGTAGGCCTTTTCTAAACCCTCTTATTCCCAGCTGCTGGGGTCTCAAAGCATGGTTGCACTGGAGCAGAATTAAAATGTTCGTGGTAGCGTAAGCTCACTCTTAAAATGTTAAAAATGTTAACTGCCTTTACTTTATTTTATACTAGTATTAACAAACTTTTTTCTTAGAAGTAGTAAAGTCTGGCAGATACATTACCACAGACCTTTGTGGGTGGACAGGTAGTCTGGCCCCTGGCTATTTCAAAACTTTGTTGGTAATAGAATGTTATATTCAGTCCTGTAGGACACAAGGAGCCAGTGATGGTGAAGCTGGAGGGCTGTTATGTGCTTGCTGTTGCTGGACTGTGTGAGGACTATTGAACCAACTCAAGCTGTAATAACAGATCAGAAGGTACACTTTCCAGAAGGGAGTTCCAGTAATCGGAGTAGGATGCCATACAAGCAAAGACAAGTTTTATAGCATTAAAAAAGAAAAATAATGATTAAAAACAGTATATGTCTCAAAGATGGAATAAAGAAAGTTTCTTCATGTAAATTATGTGGGTAGAATAAAGCAGAAGAAGAAGGTTTGATGACATCATCACCAAGGGTGGTTGAGAAATACCTTGTTTTCTTAAGCTGAGCTTTAGTGCCAATTAGTATGACTTTGTTGGTATGGGTTTGTCCTCAGGGTGCCCTGCATCTCCCTAAACTCCTGACCCAAAGTCTCAGACACAAGTTTGCTATGTATAATGGGTTTTATTGTGTGAAACTCTTTACAGACAAGAGTTTCCCACACTACCAACAATACTCTCACATGCAGTAATTCTCTGTTGCCTTTCTATCTTTCTCTCCTCCGCTCCTCCAGGCAAGCTTTCTCTTCCTCTTTCTGACTCTGGCACCCTGTGTTGAGGTGGGCAGCTCCTTTTATATAAAACCCAGGAGCACTTCCAGTGTCCCGAAACTGTGGCATGGAAGTACTTCATGGTGAGGTTGGAGCCCAATAAAGAATGGCTCACTAGTCCCCTTAACGGTACCCAAGGAACCGAACAGGCCTGAGCCAAAGAACTACAGTTCTCAATATGACCTGTGGGAATCCGTAGTGGTGCCATAACACTGGCGGGCTGCGGAAACAAAGACCACAACAAAATGTCTTCTCTTGTCCTTCTATTATACTGGCATATCAGCTGGGTAAAGATCCTGGTACAAACATCAAATGTAAAATTGGAAAACAATGTAGATCAGCTAACATCACATTATAATGTGACCTTAAGAAATGCTCTGGACACAGTGGCTCCCCTTAAAACAAAAGTTATCAAAGCACATAGAAACTCTCCCTGGTCTAATGTTGAAAAGTGGAGCGCAGATAGAGAACAACAAAGCTACATGTCTTTCAAATTGCATGGACAGAGAGTGTTAATAAATATAAAAAAGCCCTCTTTAAAGCTCGCTCAGAATACTATTCTACAATAATAGATAGCAATAATAAAAATACTGTTTAGAACAGTTGCTAAATTAACAAATGGAAATTCAGATCAACAGTGCAAAATACCAACAGATATTAGCAGTACAGACTTTATGAACTTCTTCAATGAGAAAATTAAAAATATAAGATCCCAGATCTCTGCATCACACTACAAACCAAATACTAGCTTAGCAGACCCTGTCTCACAATACATTCAGCAGTGTAATAATTTTAATCCTGTAACTGAGCAGGAAGTCTTAACTTTAATTTCTAAAATGAAGCCCACTACTTGTTCCCTAGATCCAGTGCCAACAAAACTAGTAAAAAGTGCAATGGATGTTCTTGCAGCGCCTATTCTAAACATTATCAGTAGTTCATTATTGCATGGCACAGTATCTGATGCACTAAAAGTGTCAGTCATTAAACCATTACTTAAAAAGTCAGACCTAGACCAAAACATTTTTAATAATTATAGGCCTATTTCAAATTTACCGTTCCTCTCTAAAATACTAGAAAAAGTAGTCGCCAGTCAGCTTCAGTCACACATTATGCATTACAATTTATTTGAGAAATTCCAATCTCGTTTCCGCACTGGTCATAGTACAGAAACGGCACTAACACGGGTTGTAAATGACATTCTGATATCCTTTGATGAAGGAAACTCCACTGTAATTATGTTGTTGGACTTAAGTGCAGCGTTTGACACCATCGACCATTCTATTTTACTGCACAGGCTAGAAAATGATGTTGGGCTTACAGGCACCATGCTCGCTTGGTTTAGTTCTTACTTATCAAATCGATTCCAATATGTACAGAAATGTGCTGGCAGTACTCCATCATTATACACAGAAGTTCAATATGGTGTCCTGCAGGGCTCAGTACTGGGACCTTTATTGTTTTCACTTTACATGCTTCCACTGGGATCTCTCATTAGGAAACATAATGTTAATTTCCACTCGTATGCAGATGACACCCAGTTATATCTTTCCTTTAAATCAAATGAAGTTTCTCCAATGTTGTCTTTAATTAGTTATGTTAGTGAATTAAAGGAGTGGATGAATGAGAACTACTTGTCTTTAAGCACAGATAAAACAGAGATGTTAATTGTTGGAGGGAATGACGCTTATCATAACAATATTTTGTCATCATTTAACTCAGTTGGAATCCCCATTAATTTTACTGAATCAGCCCACAATCTAGGAGTTATCTTTGACTCTAGCATGTCATTTAAAGCGCATATTAGAAAGTTGTCCAAATCATACTTCTTCCATCTTAAAAATGTTGGGAAATTAAGGTGCTTTCTAAATAACAGGATTCTGAGAAAATAATTCATGCATTTATCTCTAGTAGGATTGACTACTGCAATGCAGTGTTCACTGGATTTTCAAACTGTTCTCTATACAGCCTCCAGTTAATCCAAAATGCGGCTGCAAGAATTATTACAAGAACAAAAAAATACGAACACATAACTCCAGTTCTTAAACCCTTACACTGGCTCCCGGTTAAGTTTAGAGCAGATTTCAAAATCCTCCTTTTAACATATAAAGCATTAAATAGCCAAGGTCCGGCTTACTTGTCGGAACTTATCATGACTTACAAACCTGAGCGCACATTAAGATCTCAAGATGCCGGTCTGCTTATGATTCCAAGGATTAATAAAATAACAATGGGAGGTTGAGCTTTAGTTACAGGGCCCCTAAACTGTGGAATGGTCTGCCTGCCACTATAAGAGATTCCCCTACGGTCTCAGCTTTTAAATCCCGGCTGAAGACTCACTACTTCAGTTTAGCATATCCTGACTAGAGCTGCTGATTAACTGTACAGACTGCATCTCTGTTGTTAGTCATTAGCACTAAAACATAAGTAATATGATATATAATTTGTTACTAACCCTCACCTATTCTGTTTCTCTTCTCGGTACTCAAATGTGGCACTTGGTGCCACGGCCCACCTGCCAAGTTGTTTTGCCTGCCTAAGGTAAAGTCATCCCTGATGGAGGATCGCAGGAATCGTGGGAAGGAGGGGTCCTTTCATCGGATTGGCTGGCCCAGGGCTGTTTCAGCCATGGAATGGCCAAATGGGGGAGGCAGCTTGATGGATGAGGTCTGCAGGACTCTAAATATATCCAAATCTTCTTATGTGATATTATCTACTGTTAAATTCTGCTCCGTACTTCTAAAATTTTTATTTTTAAACTGTATTGAGGATTTGTTCTGTTCTGTGTATTGTATTGTATTGTATTGAGGCATGTCTTGTGTGATTTTGGGCTATACAAAAATAAATTGTATTGTATTGTATTGTATTGTAACTCTGGCTGGTATGGCGGTCCCAGTTACAAGTTATGTTCCATCCAAGTTGTGGAACTTTTAACATTAAAATAGATCAGAATATCATCTGCATAACAATAATAACCCAGTGCAAAGGTAAGAATAATATGGACTATGGGAACCATGTAGGTACAGAATAGCAGAGCGCTAAGGACAGAGCCCTGAGGAACTCCTTGTGTGACCGGCGCTGAGTTGGATCTGTTACCAAGACTAACAAACTTTTGCCTATCAGTCAGATAGATAAGACTTAAACCACTGGAGGGAAGTGGAGGGGACACCCAGCACGTTCTCCATTCTGGAGAGTAGAGTATCATGCATGACAGTATCAAATGCTGCACTAAGATCTCACATATTTAACATGCTAGCTGCCATAAGCAAATCATTAGTTAACCAAAGCAGAGCAGAGATCACAGTGATACTGATTGACACTGTCATTTCCCGGCATATAGAGTGGTAATTTTGTCAAACTAGTTTTTACATTTGATGTGTTTTTGGACAGATGAGTAATGTAGTGAAAGTCATGAGACGGTCGTGTCTCCATTTTTGAAAACCTGGCCAGCGTTCTGGTTGTTAAATGCAAAATACTGCTTCAAACCTCAGATACCCCCACATCTGTTGGTTCAGCAAACTGAAGAGGTTTTGAGAGCAGATGGGAGAAGTGTATAAGTACAGAAACAGTTCAAAACCAGGAGATCAAAATGGCACCAATGACAAATGTGAGAGACCATAATTCAGAGTCAAAACTTTGCAGCAAAAGGTCAAAGCCAGAGTAACAAATCAAAATAAGAGTTCAGCAAAAGGGTGTTTAGAAAAAGGGTTTCTAATCTGCATTTCGGAAGACAAAGTGAACTTTCAGGGAACCTTTTGACTCATTGCGTCTGTTACCTGCATGTCACGACATCAGAGGACATGTCCCTAGAAACACAAGAAAGTGGTCCTAACAATGAGTATCCAAAATAGCAGCAAGCGCTAAGAAAATAGAATGGTGGCTGAAACAGTACAAAAAATGTAAACAATTTTTAAAGTATGTACAAAAATGAAAAATAGTCATAAGAATTGAGTTCGGGACCTTAAACAAAAAATCTTTCAAAAATAATTCATAAAAACACATTAAAAATAATCATTTCAGATCATAACACATTCAGGAGCCATTTCTATATTAAATTTGAGATGTTTCCAGAAATTAATAAAATGTCTGTTGTATAAATAAAAAGTTACAGATATTTTGGGAGTGAGGCCTACAAAAAGAGCAACAAAGCAGGCCTGGGACCTTCACTAGAAGAGGGTCACCCCAAGTCAGGCAGCCCTCTACCTTCAGATTTTCAGACTAAGCAGCTCCTAAAATGGGAAGCTTGCTTTGAAACTTCCAAAAGACTCTAAAATATACAAAAATGCCCCACAATGGAGGGGGTAAACATAAACCTCTGGCTTGTTAAGAAGAAGGCAATGTTGAATCTTTATAAAAATGAAGATTCATTAACAAAAATAGAAATGCAAGAAGATACTTGAAAGAGGAAAAAAAAGGATTTGCCTAAATAAAAGGCAGTTCAAAGCTAACAAATCCTAATACACATTAAAGAGGAAAACTTCAATAATCAGTGCAAAAGTATCCAATAACACAGAAAACAGAACAAAAGTAATACAATAAAGTCCAAACAGCTCTAAATAACAACTTAAGAAAAGCCGTCTCATCCACCAGAACATATAGATGAAGGGCGGTATAAACTTAAAAACACAGTACATCAATAATAAATAGCGAACAAACAACAGAAATGAAATAAAAGCATAAAATATAATAATTAAAAAATAACCTAAACAATAATAATACATAATATATATAGAAGTCCAGGCTGTAATATAACAATGGCATTCTTAGAAAAAGAAAAACTTTGACTGTAAAATTTAGCTGGGAGAGAATCTCAAATATTTTAGCACAGCAGCATTTTTCACACAGTTATGTGCTGTGCCCTCTGTATAATAGAAATTGAAATATTGCCATCTGCAGTTAGTTCAAATAAAAAATAAAAAAGCAATTCTGTGAAAAATCCCTCAAAAAAATGACAGTTCTCACTGACAGCAACACAGTCTGGTTCATTGCATCCTTCTCAATGCAGCAAAAAAGCAGTGACAGCATTTATTATATACAGAAAAAAAAGAACATCAACTTCAACGTTTACACACAATCCTGTCTGCCCTATGATTCCCCCCCATCTTTTGTATTGTCACACTCTGGTGTTAAAAATGTTTGCTTGGTTGTCTGAAAGTTGAAATCAATTTCCAAAGAACACATTTACAGTGTGGGAGGCATGGTGGTGTGGTGGTTAATATTCTTTCTGTACAGCTCCAGATAACTGACTTCAGTTTCAAACTTGGTCAAGGTTTTTGGATTTTAGGTTTGCAGATTCTGCATGGGTTTCCTACCTGTGGTCCATTTGTCTCCAAACATGCTAAACACCTGCAAACTGTTGTTTCATTGGTGGCCCTAAATTGGCCCAATTTGTGTATATGTCTGCCCTGTGATATACTGGTTTCCCTTTCAGGGTTGCTACTTGAATAACACCAGATACAGTGATGCAGTGGAAAAGAATGGTTTAAAACGGTTCATATTATACTGTACTGTATATATTTGCATATTTGTAGCTAGAAAATGGAAAAAGGGAGAAAATGAGCCACGTATCTTAAAATAGTTTTTTATTTCCTAAGCTTTTGACAACCTGCCAGGTGTCATCATCAGATGAAAATGATTAGAGATACAGGAATCAAAGGGAATACAGAGCTGGTGAAGGGTGGGGTGGGGGGGCTGGTTGTAAGTGGGAGGTGATGGATTAATAAGGTGGAATTCGGAAGGTGTTGGCCAGAAAGTCTTTTTTGTTATTTGGATGTTCTTTTTAAACCTGCATATGCTGGATTCAAGTCCAAGTGTCTGTTAATGGATTTTTCATTATAGTTATTGTCGCAGGTGGCTGGGGGGTGAGGCGACTCAGCTGGTATGCCCTGGAGGACTGGAAGAGGGCTTACGCCTTCCCCAGACCACGTGGGGGTGACCACCTATGGGGACCACGGGTACAGAGCTTGGAAGCTCAACCCTGTAGGGGCCCGTGGTCACCGCCAGGGGGCGCCCCAATGCCTTGGGAGCCTTGGACCTCAGCACTTCTGCCACACCCGGAAGTGTTGGGGGGGGAAGAGGATCAGGGACACCTGGAGTGTTTCCGGGTGTTCAACCGGCACTTCTGCCACACTGGGGAGCACCAGTGGAAGATTGCCAGGAAGCACCTGAGCACATTCGGGTGATTATAAAAGGGGCCGCCTCCCTTCATTCAGGACTTGAGTCGGGTGGAAGAGAAACGAGGTCTGGGAGGAGGCAAGGAGGAGGCCTGAAGAGAGAGAGAAGGCATTGTGTTGTGGCCAGGACTTTGGGGACTTGGGGACTGTGAGCACTTAATTGTAAATATGGAAGTGTATAATAAACGTGTGTGGGGTGATTTAAACGTGTCTGCCTGTCTGTGTCCAGGTCATGTTCCACATTATATATATATATATATATATATATATATATATATATATATATATATATATATATATATATTGTAGTAAAAAGGCGCTATATTGCGCCCGACCCAACGCAGACTCACACTGAGGCATGTGTAAAAGCACAAAGACTTTTATTTTTCTTCACCTGTGGGGCACATCTTCCCTGTGAACCCCACAGGCAATACACAGTCCCAAAACCACTCAAGACAAGACAAACACTCCTCTGGCACCACCACTCCTCCAGTCTAGCTTCATCCTCCACCTCCCGACTCTGGCTCTCGAGTGGTGGCTGCTGGCCCCTTTTATAATTCACCCGGAAGTGCTCCAGGTGCTTGATTGGCTTGTTCCGACTGCACTTCCGAGTGCGGTGCATACGTGGCTCACAGGGCCGCAGGAGTCCCAGCTACAGCACCCCCTGGCGGTGCCTGCGAGACCTAACAGGGCTGCATCCAACTCCAACTCCCGTGGAGCCCTGTGGTAGCCTGAGACACCTCTCCAACCCAGGAGAGTGGCCATCTAGCGTCCAGGTGGAGGTATTGCACTATCCAGGGCTGCTCCCCCTGAAGATACAGTGCAGGGGCGTGAAGATACATGTGCCAGCCGCGTGCCACTATATATATATAATATATATATATATATATATATATGGTTGAAATAGTTTACTGTCAAATAAATGCAAAGAGTACACGACACGTGTTTCACCCTCATTCTGGGCTCATCAGGTGTACACACTCCACTGCACTCCCTCTCGGGAATCGAACCTCGGACGTCAGCGCCAGAGGCGATGCCCCTAACGTTGCGCCACGGCGTGTGGTTCGTTTATTTGACAGCATGTAGATCGGGGTAATTACATTCACGGAGGGCACCGTGGCAGATGTTAGCAGATTGCTGGCCAACCACAAGCGTTACCTGGTAGGTAACCACCCATACAATCAGATTGTGACACAGACTTCGAATGCCGTGAACATATATATATATATATATATATGAGAGAGAGAGCCCTCCATAATGTTTGGGACAATCACACATTTTACTTGATTTACCCCAGTGATGGTGAGGGCTGGCTCCACACTGCTGGTTCCTTTCCAGGAGCATCTTGAACCCGCCTTGGTGGACAATGGTACCGAGATGAGCCGGGCAGATGAGGACACATGCATCCAGACAAGGAGTAGGTACAAAAAGGTGACAAAGTGCTTTTATTAAAAATTTTAAAACAAGTCACTCTCCAAATTAAAGCAGAGTGTTCCATCCATTATAAATAAATAATCCATGAAAGCAGTGTTTTTGGAGGTTAAAATCCTATAAATAAATCCATAAAAACATGGTAGGAATATTCCATAAACCTCTCAGTCTCCTGTGCTTCCCTTTAACACTGATATCTCTCCAGGTTACCCTGCTTGGAGCGTCTTAGCATGTCTGTCTGTCTGTCTGGTTTTTTTCTTTAATTTGCTTGAACATTCCTGGATGATTTTGCGACCCCTCTCATCACGCTAAGTATGATAGTTCGCTTGTGGTACTGATTTATTTGTGTGAATCCGAGAGAGATGCAGCAGGCTGAGAGAAGGGGGTAGGGCCCTCCTCACTCACATGCCAGCCTTGGGACGTAGCTAGCAAACGAGAGAACTGCTTAACGGATTTAGATCGGGGTTTTTTCTAGAATTTTCTTGATCATTCCAGTTGATTTTGTGACTTCTCTCATCTCACTAAGAATCATAGTTAGCTTGCAGAAGCGATATATTCACAGTAATCCGAGACAGAGGCTGTGGGCCAAGGGGAGGGGGAAGCGTGACATCAGGAGTGGGGAGTCGGTCTACCTCTGTGTTTTCGACTGTAACTTGCCTCTGCTTAGCTAGCAATACCTTTTTCTTTATTGATTTTTAAAGTTTGTCCTGTTTTACTACTATGCGGGCGGAGCCACGGGAAATGGCTAGTATATATATATATATATATATATATATATATATATATATATATATATATATATATATATATATATATATATATATATTGTAATATAGACGCTATATAGCACCTGACCCGGCACAGACTGACACAGAGGCACGTACTTAAACAAAGCACACTTTTATTTTTCTTCAGCCGTGGGGCACGCCTTCCCCGTGTCCCACAGGCCCAACACAGTCCCAAAACACTCACAAATATTACCACAACACTCTTCTCTTCTTCACCACCACTCCTCCTCAGGCTTAGTCCTCCTCCTCCCTACTCTGGCTTTCTTGAGTGGTGGTGGCTGGCCTTTTTTATACCCCACCCGGAAGTATTCCAGGTGCTTAATCACCTGGGCCTAATTGCATTTCCGGGTGGGGCTGAGGAATTGACCAGTCGGGCTGCAAAGTCCATGCAGCAAAGTCCATGCAGCTCCCCCTGGCGGCCATCCAAGCCCCCAACCAGGGTGTGGAGGACTCCATGTCCCATGGAGCCATGCACCAGGTTGGGGAGTCATCGTCCGCCAGGGAGACTGCCACCAAGCGTCCCGGGGGAGGTATTGAGCTGCCCACGGTGGCTCCCCCGGAACAGATGCAGCAGGGGCGTCCCTGCCGGGCATGGGACCCCGCTGTCCTTTACAGTGCCCCTCTCTCAGATGAGGCTTCTGGGGCTCATCAGCCTGCCCGCGAGGGCTGGTCCTCTCCAGGACAGGGAGTCGGCTTCCTTGGCTCTGCGGCTGTACCCTGTGGAAACATAACAAACAGGTCTGGGGGTGTTGCCCTGACGTCCCTGCCACTCGGACGTCCTCTCTGGACAACACTTCCAGAAGTGGCCACCGTGGCCACAGTTAAAGCACACCCGACCCCCTCCAGTCCAACCCCTGCAGGAGCGGAAGCAGGCAGGAAACCCTTGCCCCTTCGCCCGCTCTGAGGAGGGCAAGAGTCAGGTGGAAGAGGACAAAGCTTGGTGGAGAGGAGTGGAGGCGGACCAGAGACTGTGAAAGGCATTGTGTTGTGACCAGGACTTAAAGGGGTGATTGGTGCTTCAGCACTGGGTTGTGTGCACTATTGTGTTGTACATATTGTAAATAAACGTGTGTTGGGTGAAACTATGACATCTACCTGTCTGTGTCCGGGCTGTTCCCCACAATATATATATATATATATACACTCAGAGCACCTTAATCCATTTCTGTGTTGTGAGGTCCACAGTCTATCCCAGCAGCAATGGTCACAACACAGGAAATTGTTTCCCGGAAAGCTTCTAGTACATTGCAGTGTACATAAACACATTTACTCATGCTGGAGCTAACTTATCATGACAAAACCACTGGCCATGCACATCTTTGACAAGGTGTAAGGAGAAATGAAGTACTTTAAAGAAAACCAACACAGACACAAGGAAAACGTGTAAATTTCAGACCAACATTGAATGGTCCTCAAATTCAGTCCCAGGACACTGGATCAGATAGCACCTCTGTTCCACTCCTATACTAAAGGCAAACATTTAATATCCTTGAATTTGTAGCACAAACATTTTAAGTAAATTTCTTTCAGTCATACAATAAGTCACTAAATCTGGCTGGTTTTTCATTTATCTTTTAGACTTAACATTTACATACCTAGAAATTAAATTGGAAAAACGATGGCTGCATCTTTACAAGTCTGAATAAAGAATAAGTCAACATGTCTTTCTCAGCTTAACTTGTGTACTTTTACATAACTTTAATTTTTAACGCTTTTTATTTGAAGTTGTATCTACTATCAATCAAATTTTTCTGAGTAGTCAGTGCAACAAGCTGATAATTAATCTTTTGTTTTGCACTGTCCGCTTTCCTTTGTGTTTTAGATTTTACACTTCAAATTGTGATCGGTATGGCTTCCAACATAATAACAATGAAAATCGCCTCTTTCCTTAAAAAATGCCTTTCATTGAAATCTTCATTTCAAAGTAATGTTATCTTTTATTCTTACTAAAAATAAAACAATAAGCCATAATATTTTACAACAAAGATAGAAAAAATGAAAAAGCAAGGTTTTTAATAATTAACGCCTCAATACCGAGGTCTTATGTTAAACAACCTGCAAAGCGTTCAATTTACATTATTAAATCCATTAATTATAACAGAGCCTGCTGATGTCTTAGATCAATTCTGTATAGAGTTAGGGTTGAGGATAATGGTGACTTTAACAAGAAATACTGGTTCAGCTCTTTGGCTGAATGTGTGAAACGATTTTCAAGTTCACGTAATGCTTGCAGCATTTATGACAATTTAGAAACTTTTTAATGTGAATCTTTTATGGCATGCAATTAAAAATGTTCAGTTGAAAATTGCTTACTGATTTCCATCCCTTGAATTAATCTGTGCAGTTTGATGGAAGACACACAATGTACCATTCTGCATAAAGGAGTTCACCCCTATTTGAATCCTCTGATTCTTTGCACATTTTAAATATTGAGACTTATATGAACTTTATAGTAGATACAGAGATGCCTGAGTTCATAACAGTAAAAAACTGCTCCAAATTTAGTGCACCTGTGTAAAAATAGTCCCTCCTCTAGTTCAATAAATCTAAATAAGGACAACTCAAGAGCCAGCTGTGTGAATAAACATTGAAGATGAATTAGAGACATTTGAGATCAAACCTTCTAAATCATCATCCAACTGAAGCTAGTAGTAGTGGGGGCAACAGACTTTGCACTGAGGCCCTTACATCCCTTGCCCCAGCCAAATATGCTAACTCAACTTCGCCAACTTGTACAGTGGGATCCCAAGGTATTCCTGGGCCATCTGGGAGGTACAATCCTCCCAGTGAGCCCTGGGTCTTCCCCATGGTCTGGTCATGCTCATAGAATCTCCATAAGGAGGGGTCCAGAAGATATCTGTATCAAATGCCCAAACCACCTCAAGTGACTCCTCTTGATGCAGATTATCAGCAGTTCTACTCTGAGCCTCTCCTAGATGTCAGTGCTTCTCACTGTATCTCTAAGGGTGAACCTAGTCACCCTGGCCACTTGTATCCCCAATCTCATCCTTGCAGTCATTACCGAAAGCTCATGACCATAGTTGAGGGTAAGGATGTAGATCGACTGGTAAATCAAGAACTTTGCCTTCTGACTCAGCTCCTTCTTCACTACTACAGATCGGTACAGTGACTACATAACTGCCCTGATTCGTCAGTCATTACCTAGAGCTCATGACCATAGTTGAGGGTAAGGATGTAGATCGACTGGTAAATCAAGAACTTTGCCTTCTGACTCAGCTCCTTCTTCACTACTACAGATCGGTACAGTGACTACATAACTGCCCTGATTCGTCAGTCATTACCTAGAGCTCATGACTATAGTTGAGGGTAAGGATGTAGATCAACTGGTAAATCAAGAGCTTTGCCTTCTGATTCAGCTCCTTCTTCACCACATTGGTACAGCAACTGCATAACTGCCCTGATCCATCTGTCAATTTCACCATCACTTTTACTCTCACTCGTGAACAAGACTCTGATGTGCTTAAATTCCTCTGCTTAAGATAGTAACTCACCTCCCACTTGGAGAGGACACACCACCTTTTCCTACTGAGGACCATGGCATCAGATTTGGAGGTACTGATACACATCCCACCCCAATGCATCCTGGAGTTCACAGCCCAATGAAGTCAACAGAACCATGGTGCCTGCAAAAGCAGTGATACCATTCTAAGACCTTCGAACTGGACACCCTAACCTCCCTGGCTGCACCTTCATATTCCATCCATCCATCCATCCATTTTCCAACCCGCTGAATCCGAACACAGGGTCACGGGGGTCTGCTGGAGCCAATCCCAGCCAACACAGGGCACAAGGCAGGGAACCAATCCCGGGCAGGGTGCCAACACCTTCATATTCTGTCCATGAAAATCACAAACAAGATAGGTGGCATTATTATTATTATTACTATTTAGCAGACACCATTATTCAAGGTGACTGACAAAACAAGTTTTAATACATACAAGAATGATTAGAAGGTGCAAGCATCAAAAGCAACAGAGAACAAGATTAAAACCCAAGCAGGAGAGAGTACTACTACGACTACATAATTAAACCCATAACTACACTAAGACCAACTTCAGGATTGTAAAATCAGAACATCAGCTATCCTGTAGAAGCAGTTCCAAAATAGTAAATAAAAATGTACTTTTTCCAAAGATACCTAAATATGAGTAAATTGGTTTTGAATAGCAAAAGTGAGATCATTCTACAGCTTTGGATCAAAAACAGAGAAGCATTGTCCCACCTTGGCGTGTCTGGTAAGAGGAGGGATTGTCATCAGACAGGCAGAGACAGAATGGAAACTTCTTGAAGGGTAATAGAGAGAGACAAAACATGAGGATACTGAGGAACTATAGGTCAAGACAAGAGTTTTGAACTGGATTCTTGCAGCAACAGGAAGTCAGAGAAGAAACCAAAGCTGAGGAGTAGTAGGAGTGAAACAATGAACACAGAATATGCAGGAGGAGGAGATGGAGAGATCAGATAGTGGTTGCTGCTCAGTGAAGGCATTTAGCCCGTCCCTTCTGGTGCTACTGCCATAATTCCTGGGCATCCCAGAAGGAGGTGTCATTTTTGGCCAGAGCAATCCTCGAGACGGAGGTCCACTGACAATGATGAAATCTCCTCAGGTTCTTTGTTTTGATTTCCCATTTAAGGGACACACAAAACAAGTGCTATTTCTGTTCTTTTTGGTTGGTTTACAAAGACACATTTTTCGCCTTGATTTACCCCGATACTCCATGGTTTAAAATTACAAATCAAACAATTCAGATGTCATTAAAGTGCACATTGCAGTCTTTCATTTAAGGGTATTTGCACACATTTCGGGCACATCATGTAGACATGACAACACTTTTTCTACATAACCCCCCCCCCCCCCCCATTTCAGGGTACCATAATGATTGGGGCAATTGTGGGCACAGGTGTTTGTGATTCGTCACGTGAGTTTCACTGCTTCATAAGACACCTCAGCCTACTTCCACCCTTTGGAGTCTGCAGTTGCCATCATTCAACATGAGGACAACAGCTGTGCCAATGAAAATCAAAGAAGCCATTATGAGGCTAAAAGACAAGAATAAAATCATTCAGGACATCAGTAACACCTTAGGATTACCTAAATCAACTGTCTGAAATAACATTAAGAAGAAAGAACACAATGCTGAGCTCAATAATTGCAAAGGAAGACCTCCACTGCTGATGACAGATGAATCCTCACTATGGTAAAGAAAAGGCCCAAACGCTTCTCAGACAGACCAGAAACACTTTTCAGGAGGCCAATGTGGATGTGTCAGAGACAACTATCAGCAGAAGACTTCATGAACAGAAATGCTGATGTGACACTACATTGTTAGCCACAAAAACAGGATGGCCAGATTACAGTTTGTGAAAAAAGACTTCAAAGAGCCTGCAGAATTCTAAAAAAATATCTTGTGGAGAGACGAGACAAAGATCAACCTGCATCAGACTGATGGCAAGAGCAAAGTGTGGAGATGAAAGGAACTTCCGTAGGTCCAAAGCAGACCACCTCCTCTGTCAAGCATGGTGGTGGTGGGTGTTATGGCTTGGGAATGTATGGCTGCCACAGGGACTGGCACACTTCTCTTTATTGACGAGAGAACTGCTGACGGCAGTCACACATTGAATTCTGAGGTGTAGAGAAAATATCTCCTCAAGTTCCAGTATATTCTTTCAAACCTGTTGGATGGCACTTCATCCTACAACAAGATAATGATCCAAGTTAGAACATTAGAAAAGTAGAAACATTCAGCCCAACAAAGCTTGCCAGTCCTATCCACTTACTTCTTCCAAAAAAACATCAAGTCGAGTTTTGAAAGTCCCTAAAGTCTTACTGCCTACCACACTACTTGGTCTCTTATTCCAAATGTCTCTCATTCTTTGTGTAAAGAATAACTTCCTAATGATTGTGCAAAATTTACCCTTAACAAGTTTCCAACTGTGTCCCTGTGGTCTTGATGAACTCATTTTAAAGTCACCGTCTCGGTCCACTGGACTAATTCCCTTGATAATTTAAAACACTTCAATCATGTCACCTCTTAATCTTAATCTTACGCTTAAACTGTAAAGGCTCAGCTCTTTTAATCTTTCCTCATAACTCATCCCCTGTAGCCTTGGAATCAGCCTAGTCGCTCTTCTCTGGACCTTTTTTGGTGCTGTTATGTCCTTTTTGTAGCCTGGAGACCAAAACTGCACCCAGTACTTCAGATGAGGCCTCACCAGTGTGTTATAAAGATTGCGCAGAACCTCCTGTGACTTGTACTCCATACATCAGGGTTGTATATAATCTGACATTCTGTTAGCCTTCTTAATGGCTTCTGAACACTGTCTGGCAGTCGAAAGCTTAAAGTCCACTATGACTCCTAAATCCTTCTCATAGGGTGGACTCTTGGTTTTCAGACCTCCCATTTTGTATTCAAACCTCACATTTTTACTTCCTATGTGTAATACTTTACTTTTACTGACATTATATTCATCTGCCACAAATCTGCCCAAGCCTGTATGCTATCCAAATGCTTCTGTAATGATGTACAGATTCCAAATGATTTGCTAATCCACCTATCTTCGTATCATCTGCAAACTTATCCAGCTTGTTACTTATATTCCTATCTAAATCATTTATTTATATATTAACAATAGCAGCAGCCCTAGCACTGACCCCTGTGGAACACCACTCTTAACATCAGCCAATTCTGATAGGTTCCTCACACCATCACCCTCTGCTTCCTGTGTCTGAGCCAGTTCTGCACCCATCTAAAAACATTACCCTGAACTCCCACTTCTTTTAGTTTGAAGTGAAATATACCAATAAGGCAACGCAGTAGTTTTTCAAGGATAACAAATATAAGCCAATATCCATCCATCCATCCATCCATTTTCCAACCCGCTGAATCCGAACACAGGGTCACGGGGGTCTGCTGGAGCCAATCCCAGCCAACACAGGGCACAAGGCAGGAACCAATCCCGGGCAGGGTGCCAACCCACCACAGGACACACACAAACACACCCACACACCAAGCACACACTAGGGCCAATTTAGAATCACCAATCCACCTAACCTGCATGTCTTTGGACTGTGGGAGGAAACCGGAGCGCCCGGAGGAAACCCACGCAGACACAGGGAGAACATGCAAACTCCATGCAGGGAGGACCCGGGAAGCGAACCCAGGTCCCCAGATCTCCCAACTGCGAGGCAGCAGCGCTACCCACTGTGCCACCGTGCTGCCCATTTAAGCCAATATCCATCCATTTTCCAACCCGCTGAATCCGAACACAGGGTCACGGGGATCTGCTGGAGCCAATCCCAGCCAACACAGGGCATAAGGCGGGGAACCAATCCTGGGCAGGGTGATAAGCCAATATAATCCATATATTATCAAATAATCAAAATCATATTTCACAGAAAAAAATCAACTCTAACAGTTACTTTCCAGAAAGGTACCTTTACCTTTGCTCCATTATGACTGTTGGGTACTTCTTAGAGTCGGCTAACACCCATTATTTAGGTCCACCTCTGGTGATGCTAATGTCCTATTCCTCAGCTAAGAGGACTTAACTAAAACAGAGCATACTAGTGTCAAAACAGAACACCAATAACAGAAAGCACCATCATCTGATTCTGTGCAGTTGGATATAAATATGCTAACCAAAAAGCTGTTTAAACCGTCAGTTTTAACTTCAGTGAGACCCAACTCACACTTACAGGTAATCAAGGAATAAACGTGCTATTCACTTGTGAGTGTAATATTATGTCAGTAATGAAGTCATCAATTTAAGATACATTTAATAGTACATTCTTAAACAATAAAGCAAACATTTGAATGTAGTAATCTCATACAGCAAAATCTGAGAATTAACTCCTTTTTTTGGAACTAACATACAGTATATTGCATTGTATTCATCCTCATGATTCAGACATTTGTGAAAGTAGGAGTGAGTCACTGCTGAGATGGCTTTTAAACCAAACTACTCATTTGATTTAGTTTATTCCGTTAATGAATGCAATGAATACTATTCGCTGCAAATGCCAAACTAAGAGTGTTTACCTCAATTGCCAAGCTACAGATGGTTTAAGGCACCTGATTTTGAAATAACGAGTATACAGGTTTGACATTTACCAGATAAGAGCGTACATACAGCAACAAAAGCAAGGTAAGAGTAACCTGATTTTGTAAAAACTCTAAAAGAATCACAGTAATGAGCCTTTTCACTTTGGGCTCATTTAATTTGCAAGAAAATCTCTCTGCTCCTAATTCATTCTTGCCTTGGTTTTAAACATTTGAAAATGAACCTGATATTGGGTTTATCTGATTCGGCCGGGCTTTTAAACAGATCATTCCATTGATATTTCAATTACATTTTCTCATTCAAATAAGTTGCACAATGTTCATATCTCCAACCATTAAAATCTGCTTTTGTAAAACGATCTGTCAGTCCTTTATGCTATTTTAACCAATTAGAAGAGTTTTTCCTTCCAAAGCTACTTGAAACAACCCTGTTTATACATTATTGGATAAACTCTAAGAAAGAATGTAATGAAAAGGCAATCAATTGGATTGAAATATGCATCCATCTCTCCATTTTTCCTCCTAAACCAACTTATGCTGAGCAGGGTTGTGGGGATGCTGGAGTCTATCAAACAATAGACTCCAATGTCTGGAAAATGGACCAGCCCATCACACACACACACACACACACACACACACACACACACACACATATTAGGGGCAATTTTAGCATTGCCAATCCACTGAGACGGTCAACCTTTGGAAAATCTGAGGAGGCAGCACACCTGGAGGAAACCCATGCAGACTTGATCCCTGGTCTCCACTACAATGAGCAGCAACAATAAATATTTGAAGTCATTTTATTTTTGAATGTCTCAAAGCTCTACAATTTACCCAAAGTGCCTCATTATCTAAAAGCAAAAGAAGGTTATGAGGGGTCATTTTTTTCATTTGCAGTTTCACTGTTTTCCTGCAATTTACTGTGTATCATTAGCTGTGCTTATATATTGCTGCAGACGGCTGGTGCCCTTGCCCAGCCAGGCCACCTTCTTAATGGAAGAGAATATACATGGGGCATTATCTCCACCGGAGCATTAGATGGCATCTCCTCTGGCTTGCAGCGGTGCATCAGATCCCCACAGGGCTTCATGGGAGTTGGAGTTCAGTGCAGCCCTGTTCGGTTCTGTGGTGGCAACCAGAGGGTCCTGAAAGGACTGAGGAGCACTACTTTGTCAGGCTTCTGCCTCTTCTGGAATTGCTTTTAGACCATGCTAACTGGCCAGTGGAAGTGCTCCCGAGTGCAGGATAAAAGAAGCCCGTTGCCACTGCTCCAGGAGCCAGAGTTGGAAGGAAGAAGGATGAAGCTTGCTGGAGGAGGAGTGGAGGCGGTAACGCATACACAGAGAGAGAGGAAGAAGACAAAGTGCTGAGTGCTTTATCATGCACTGCAGGTGGGAAACAATTGGGAAGAGTTTCTAACAGCCAAATGAAGTGAGAATTATAGCAAAATGACACCTTTTATTGGCTAACTAAAAAAATTACAATATGCAAGCTTTCAAGGCAACTCAGGCCCCTTCTTCAGGCAATTGATTTTCAAGCGGGGTAGGTGTCCCGCAGTTCAGAGAGACCCAGTATGGGCTCCGCTTCTGGCACACTTAGCTGGACAGCCTGGGCAAAATCAGGGAGTGTGCGGGAGGGGCTCACAGAATTGGGCTGCTCCAGATGGGGGAGGCAAAGGGGGCTTATTATGCTCTCTCGGGGGAGAGTGCCCACCTCCCTGTGAAGGCAGAGCCCTGATTTCCACCTAGGGGTGCCCCAGGCTGGTATGTGTATAAAATGAGAAAGTGGAGGTTCGACCGAGAGCAGCCGACCCACAAGCAAGCCTGGTCATTATGGGCTGCAGTAGAGCACTGGTTATGGCCAGGTGAAAACAAGCCCTATCAAATAGTGGAGCAGTTGGCATGCTACCTTCTCCTAAATGCTCTACCCTGCAGTTTCGCCCAACTGGTCTGGGGTAAAGACTTTCAAAATATGGAAGAGTGAATTGAACGCATTGAGTCACAGGGGACGGCCTCGCAACCTGGGGGAGCAGAACTGTCCCTTAGTTGAGCTCAGCTGGCGTATGTCCCAAAATCTCACCCCTCCTACAACCTGGAGCTTGTTCTGACATCCCCGGAGTCGCGGACGTGCAGATCGCTTGGGAACGAGGAGGGATGCAGGTGAAAGGGAGAGGAGGGGTTGGTGTGCTCTGACTAACCCCTTAGCTGTCCCACACACAGGAGTGATGATTGTAAATGGGTTTAAGACCAAATTATTCAATTCCAGCAGCAACTTACCATTGTCACCTGCCAGTTTGTGTATTGCGACAGTGGTTAAAGATTAAGACCAGTATCACCTGTGTCCACGGAGAAATCCACTGGTACAGGTCTGCCACCTGTGTCATCAGTTGCGGAGGATCGGTAAAAAATTAACCATGGCGATCCTCCCAAATCAACCACATCCAGTGATACTGGGGCAGGACTTGTCTAAAATTAAAAGCAGTGAGACACATACCACTACTGCTTTTAACTTACGCCTAATTGTAGATGGGGATTAGTCATCTCAAGCTGCCTCCACGCTGTGTAACCAGCCAGCGGAGAGAGATGAAGTGGCCTCCCTGAGTGACGTGGCAACTCCCAGACTGTCACGAGCTGATACATCATCCACCAGCGCTGAGATGGAATGGGAGGAAACCACGCCACTTGAGGTCGGCCCGGACCATCCATCCATTTTGCAGTTTTAATTTAGAGACATACCGGCTTCTTTAAAAAGGAAGCAGTGGAATGATGATTCCCTTAAGTTTGCTAAATTGCAGTGGTCATGGTCAACGGCCAGCACACTCACCAGTCGATGCCACAGGGTTTTCACTTTGTTCTGGAAAATGACCTTCTCTATCGCGTAGCAGAGCATGAGGGACAGGAGTGAAGGCTACTGCTAATCCCGCAGACCTTCCAGCAGCAGGTCTGTGAGTTAGCACACGGCCACCTCCTAGGTGGGCATTTGGGCACCGAGAAAACCCTGGAGCAGATCAAGCTCCGCTTTTATTGGACCGGGAATCAATGAGGAGGTTTGTCACTTTTGCACTTCCTGTCCGGAGTGTCAATTGTGACAAATTCCTAGGAAGGACCATGCTCCTCTCGTTCCTATTCCCCTAATTGATGTCCTATTTCACAGAATCGGGGTTGATTTAGTCGGACCCCTAGAACCCTCAGCCCAAAGACACAAGTACATTTTAGTCCTCGTAGATTATGCTACCAAATACCCCGAAGCTGTTCCATTGCACTCGGCTACTTCTAAAGCCATCGCACGGGAGTTGGTAGGGGTCTTTGCATGAGATGGCATCCCTAAGGAAGTCTTGACAGACCATGGAATGCCTTTTACCTCGGAGAAGTTCAAGGAGACTGCCAAGTTACTTAAAATAAAGCATCTAAAGACTGCGGTGTATCATCCTCAAACCGACAGTTTGGTAGAGAGATTCAATCATACTTTCAAATAAATGCTTCGTAAGGTGGTCAACGAGGATGGAAGGAACTGGGATCAACTCCTTCCCCTCGTCCTTTTGCCTATCGGGAAGTCCCACAAGCCTCCACGGGGTTCTACCCTTTTGAATTATTGTATGGCCGACTACCCCGGGGAATCTAAACTAATAAATAAAAGGCAAAGCCCTCACTGACTCACTGACTGACTCACTCACTCATCACTAATTCTCCAACTTCCCATGTAGGTGGAAGGCTGAAATTTGGCAGGCTCATTCCTTACAGCTTACTTACAAAAGTTAGGCAGGTTTCATTTCGAAATTCAAAGCGTAACGGTCATAACTGGAACCTCTTTTTTGTCCATATACTGTAATGGACTGCAGCTCGCTGGTCATGGGAGGCGGAGTTGCGTATCGCGTCATCACACCTCCCACGTAATCACGTGAACTGACTGTGAACGCAGTACGTACCCAAAGAGCGCTGAAGAAAACATTCATTACACAATTGAGAAGGCAGCGAAACAATAAGAAGCGAAGCACGGTGTAAACCGTAAGTTTATAGAAACGCTCCTGCTGCCGTTTGCAATACCATATTCGCGAGATACAAGTTTAATGAGAAGACACAAGGTATAAACGAGATTTGGATCACTTTGTAACGAAGTTAAAATTGGGGTAGCGAGAAACTTTGAAGTGCCGGGTCTTAGCTAACATTAAATAAAGCCGTGGATATCGCAACATCACACAAGAGAGTGGCTCACGTAAACTGAATGAATGCAGCACGTCGGAAACAAAGCACCGTTTAAACCTAAAGTTTAAATTTAGTTAATAGACCTACAAAAGGTTGCCATTGATTTGAGGTAAGATTGCTTTTCTCCAGTACAACTATACGTTACATTCTCACGAGTGTGCTTGCATGGCTTGGTCATATTACAACCGGAGTGCTGAACTGACAACGTGGTATACAAAGAGAACTATAACAATCGTAATATGTGTATATATATATATATATATATATATATATATATATATATATATATATATATATATATGTAGATATGTAGATATATGTGTATATATATATATATAGATATGTATATATATATATATATATATATATATATATATATATATATATATATATATGTAGATATGTATATATATATATATATATATATATATGTAGATATGTAAATATATATATATGTATATATGTGTCTGTGTGTGTATATATATATATGTATGTGTATGTATGTATGTATGTGTATATGTATATATGTATATGTGTGTGTGTGTATGTATGTGTGTATATGTATGTGTATATATATGTTGATATGTATATATATATATGTATATATGTGGATGTGTATATGTATATATATATATATATATATATATATACAGTATATGTATATATGTGTATATGTAGATATGTATATAAACATGTATAAACATATATATACATATATATGTATATATCTATTTATGTGTGTCTGTGTATATATATATATATATATATATATATATATATATATATATATATATATATATATATATATATATATATATATATATATATATATATATATGACAGCAACACTCATAACAATGACAACACAATTACATTGACAATCATGTTATGTTATTTTTAAAATGTTTCCTTTTCTTTTTCATAACCTCTTTAACACACTACAGTAATCCCTCCTCCATCGCGGGGGTTGCGTTCCAGAGCCACCCGCGAAATAAGAAAATCTGCGAAGTAGAAACCATAAGTTTATATGGTTATTTTTATATTGTCATGCTTGGCTCACAGATTTGCGCAGAAACACAGGAGGTTGTAGAGAGACAGGAACGTTATTCAAACACTGCAAACAAACATTTGTCTCTTTTTCAAAAGTTTAAACTGTGCTCCATGACAAGACAGAGATGACAGTTCTGTCTCACAATTAAAAGAATGCAAACATATCTTCCTCTTCAAAGGAGTGCGCATCAGGAGCAGAGAGAGAGAAAAAAGCAAACAAATCAATAGGGCTGTTTGGCTTTTAAGTATGCGAAGGACCGCCAGTACAAAGCTGTTGAAGGCGGCAGCTCACACCCCCTCCGTCAGGAGCAGGGAGAGAGAGAGAGAGAGTGAGAGAGAGAGACAGAGAAAAACAAACTGAAAAATCAATACGTGCCCTTTGAGCTTTTAAGTATGCAAAGCACCGTGCAGCATGTCGCTTCACGAAGCAGCTGCACACAGAAGGTAGCAACGTGAAGATAATCTTTCAGCATTTTTAGACGAGCGTCTGTATCGTCTAGGTGTGTGAACAGCCCTCCTGCTCACACCCCCTACATCAGGATCAGAGAAAGTCAGCGCAAGAGAGAGAGAAAAGTACGTTGGGTAGCTTCTCAGCCATCTGCCAATAGCGTCCCTTGTATGAAATCAACTGGGCAAACCAACTGAGGAAGCATGTACCAGAAATTAAAAGACCCATTGTCCTCAGAAATCCGCGAACCAGCAAAAAATCCGCGATATATATTTAAATGTGCTTACATATAAAATCCGCGATAGAGTGAAGCCGCGAAAGGCGAAGCGTGATATAGCGAGGGATCACTGTACTTCTCCGCTGCGAAGCGTGGGTATTTTGCTAGTATTAGATATTCTAAAAGAAGGATGGGAAGAAGAGGCTCTTCCCTCTACAAATATATTGGAATATATTGCGCAATTACTCAATAGATCTGGTAAAATTCGGCCCCTCCTCAAAAGTCACATGGAAGAGGCACAAGCAGCACAGGTCCGTTATTACGACCGTGGCACAGCTCTCTGTGAGTTCCGCCCAGGAGATTGGGTCATGCTCCTAGTACCTACCTCCCACTCTAAGTTATTTGCCCATTGGCAAGGTCCATACGAAGTTAAGGAGAGGAAAGGACTCGTCGACTATTTGGTGAGTTAACCAACCAGGAGAGCGAGTTTATCATGTAAATCTGCTGAAACCGTGGAAGGACAGGGATCCCAATCCCTCCTTCGGTCAACATCGCTCATTCTTTGCTCACACAGCTAGCCTTAACTTCGATGTGGATTTAAGTCCCAGACAGCGATGGGAGCTGGAAACAGTTATCCTGTCCATCCCGGAGGTAGTGAGTGGAAATCCTGGAAAGACCTCTCTGATTGAGCACGACATTATGACAGAGCCCGGGGTTATACATCCGTATCGTCTTCCCGAGGCAAAAGAGCTGAAGTGGAGCTTGAGATCAAGCCCATGCTGGACCTAGGAGTAATTCAGGATAGTTATAGTCCCTGGTCCAGTCCCATTGTCTTGGTCGCTAAGCCTGACGGGAGTTGGAGGTTTTGCAACGACTTCCGTCGACTTAATCAAGTCTCCCAATTTGGTGCTTTTCCAATGCCATAAGTGGACGACCTCCTCAAGAGGCTTGGAAAAGTTCAGTATTAGTCCATGCTGGACATGACAAAGGGGTACTGGCAGATTCCTTTAACAGACTCCGTGAAAGTTAAGACTGTGTTTAGCACCCCTAGCAGACACTGGCAGTATCATATCTTTCCATTTGGGTTACATGGGCTCCGGCAACCTTCCATCGTCTGGTGGACAAAGTGCTCAGGCCTCATAACTCATACAGTGCTGCCTACCTGGATGACGTGGTCATCTATTCCAGCACATTGATGGAACACCTACAGTTGGTAAAAGCAGTATTGCGGACACTTGGTGAGGCCGAACTTCGGATTAATCCCAAGAAATGTTTCTCTGGATTGAGCGAAGCCAAGTATTTAGGCTACCTGGTGGGTCGGGGTACCGTGAAGCCACAGTGCTCCAAAGTGGATGCCATTTTGAAATGGCCCCGTCTGCAAACTAAGCGGCAGGTCCAAGCCTTTCTCAGGTTGGTGGGGTACTACAGCCGTATTTTCCCCCGGTTCTCAGAGAGAGCGGCGCCCTTGACTGATTTGAGAAAGAAGATGGCCCCAAACATTGTGGTATGGACTGAAAATACAGGCACTGCATTTAGTGACTTGAACCAGGCCCTTATATCCGCACCTATTTTAAAAGCACCTAACTTTTCTTTACCTTTCATCCTCCAGGCAGACTGTGCCAAAGCGTTGATGGTGTGGAACACCCCATCATGTTCCTGAGCTGGAAACCATTTGAACGAGAGACCAGGTATGCACCGGTGGAGAGAGAGGCTTTGGCGATTAAATGGGCAATTATGCAGCTGAGGTACTACCTGTTGGGCCGGGAATTCACCCTTGTCACGGACCATGCACCTTTACAGTGAATGGCCCTGCACAAGGAGTCGAATCCACGGGTCACCCGGTGGTTTCTTGACCTACAGCCTTACAAGTTTTTGCTCATTCATCGTTGGGGCTCTCTCCACGCTAATGCCGGTGCTGTTTCTTGGGTTCATGACCTCTTAGTCATGGTCACCCAACCCGATGGGTCTGGGCTGACAGTGGGGGGGGCCTTGTCACACACATGCGCATGGGAGGCAGCTAAAGGGCTTGAGTAAGGGCAATTCTGAATCAGACCGGGATGTGGCAGAGTGCACTTATTCTTTTTCTCGCTTTCCTGCAGACCATCCACGGGAGATTCCACCTGGCCCTGTGGACGTCACTTCCGGGTCTGAGCCTATGGAGGAAGACCTTGTCGGCTCTGACCCATCTGATGTCATGTCCAGGCTCAAGCCTATAGCTGAAGACCCTTATGAGCCCAACCCTTATGACTTCACTTCCTGTCTTCCCCTTTAAAAGACTCCACCTTTTCCTTATTCCGTCAGTTCTGTTTTGGACTTGGTTTTGTGCACATTAGTGCTGTATAACATTTTGCAACTTTGCAGCCAAATATACGGGTGGCTGCCCCAAACCTTGCTATGACTCTGTGTGGAGTTTCTGACAATATATATATATATATATATATATATATATATATATATATATATATATATATATATATATATATATATATATATACATACATACATTAGCTGTGTAAGCCCTTGCTGTAAAAAAAAATAAAAAAATTGAAATGTACAGATGTCAGGTAATTGAAAGGAACTACTCTGGGCATCTCTCTCCTAGGAGAATTCGTTTTGCCAATGTGCTCGCATCGCTTGTGCATTAGCTGCGGGAGACCAATTCACTAACCTTGTCCATGTCGACAGCGGGAGGGTCATTTCTACCTTTTTTCGATCGGTGTTGATAGAACCCATCTTTCTAGTCTTTGCCTTAATTGTGCTTGCTGTGCAGATCGGTCATTCCTGCTGATTACTTCCTTCTTCCCGGTTTCATTTTGGCAGTCACGCCCGTAATTGGCTAATGACCAGAACAGTTTCAAATGGACTCTTGCAGATCCCATCCACAAAGGGCAACACTGTTAATCACCGCCTTGCAGTTCACAGTCCTTTCCTGTAAAAAGCTCCCCAACTTGTATTTAGATGTGTGGTAGCCCAGGCAGTGACTAGCAACACAAGAAGAGAACAATGTAGAATACAAAACACATAAGTAAAATAATAACATTACAATACACTTTTTATGTGGCATTGCTACAAGGTGGCCCCTTCTTGGAGCACCACCCATAAAATAACACAGGGAAAGATATTACAGCAGAAAGACAGAAATCTGTGGCAGGCTCAGCGCTTTTAGAATTGTCAAGGTCCATTACTGCACTTTGCAGATAGCGTACAACGAACATTGCTAACTGAAGAGTTTGGTTAGGCGATGATACAATGCATTTGAGGAACTTGCTCAAGTTTGTTAGCTTTCTGAAGCAAGTGGTATTGTGTATAACAGGTTGTCTCTCAGGCAGCACGGTGGTGCAATGGTAGCACTGCTGCCTCGCAGTTAGGAGACCCGGGTTCGCTTCCCGCGTCCTCCCTGCATGGAGTTTGCTTGTTCTCCCTGTGTCTGCGTGGGTTTCCTCCGGGCGCTCCAGTTTCCTCCCACAGTCCAAGGACATGCAGGTTAAGTGGATTGGCGATTCTAAATTGGCCCTAGTGTGTGTTTCTGTGTGTCCTGCGGTGGGTTGGCACCCTGCCTGGGATTGGTTCCTGCCTTGTGCCCTGGATTGGCTCCAGCAGACCCCCGTGACCCTGTGTTCGGATTCAGCGGGTTGGAAAATGGATGGATGGAGGTTGTCTCTCCTTTCCTCGTAAATGCTGATACTTAAAATGTTGATTTTCTTTCCATTGGTAATGCCTGGGTGGGCAAATTTCCACACATACTAATGACTGATTATATTTGCTGCAGCCTGTTCATAATGTACTGGAGAACTGTAATCTCGCTCCACATTTCTCTGTCATGTCATATGCTACTGCCACAGCTTCTGATACTTTGAGTGTCCTGGACAAAGGTGAGTTGCCAGATATCTAAGACTGAGGAGTCCAAGCTGTGTTCATTCCTCCGACATTTTCATAATACATGATACTTTATTTTCCAAAGCCACCGGACATTTACATTTTATTGACTTGACGCTGCTTCATTTGGTGGCCTGGGCTGTGCCATCACTCAGTCGTCTTTCAAGCAATCTAAACAAAAAGCAAATTGTTTTTTTATATTTTATATATGTATGGAGTTTACTTTATTGCCGTACGCCTGCTCTGTTTGAAAAAGGACTGACACTTTTACTGAAGCTACGTAGGTGACCGCTGCATACATATGTACTTTGCTAATTTATGTGCTTCATTGATCTCTTTGAGTTGGGGCCTCGTGGATCTATTTTGTACCTTATTTTATACATTGCTTGTATCAGATCAATGAATCTGAAGGATGGCTCATTTTTTTCCAGGCTATCCTGTGGCTGCTAGATATGGGGCTTTGTTCTCACTTTCTAATGTCCTTGATTTTTTTTTTTCTTTCTTTAAAGTAAGTGCTCAGCCAAGGCAGCATATAATATTAATTGATCTTTGAAACTTACCATAAACTTCTAGAGCTCAACATTGATTTATCCTAAGAATTACTAGACCTGACCCCTATTTATTTTCATTGCAGTGCATTTATCAAAGGGAATGAGTCATTAGGAATCTTTTTTGCAAAATGTTTTGGCTAATGCAACTGCAACTGTACTCTGACCTGACCTTGATAGACTGGCAACCTCTTATGAAGGCTTTTTTGATTAAATTTTATTTTCAGGTTCTGCATTGTTACCTCAAAGCTTTTCTCTGACAAGCAAACATCATTTCTTTATCGACATTTTTTACCCTGATTTTTTTTTTTTGGAGCCAATTACTGTCCAACAGCATTTGTAACAACTTCATTTATGATGAGAGTACACATTTTTATTGATCAGCCTTCTCTTTGGATTTACTTTTTAAGTTTAAAACAGTCAGATTGACTGGTTAGAAATGAAGAAACGCTATTACAATACAGAACACTTAACCTATTTTCACTAACAAAATGTAAACTGAAAACTGTGTATTTATTAATAGTGAAAAGGAATCAACTTGAATTGTGAAGGCAACCCAGGCAGCAACACCTTTTCCAAACAATTTAAAGGTAAACAGTGTTTTTATAATCCTAGACTATGTTAAGTGCACTTTACTTGGAGTTCTTCAAGCTCCCAAGAGTATTATGTTGCCATGACACTTCTCAATCTCGTCCTTTAACTCTTTCAGGGCTGATGTCGACTTTTGTCAAAAGGAGGAGTTGTCGATGGTAATCGACTGTAAACTGTGACAAAACCAACCATTATATTTTAGTTGGACTCTTGTTGCTAGAAGGAAAGTTAGATTCATTGATTTAACCGAGATTTCCTGTGCTTGCGTGAGTAGCAAGGCGCAAACAACGGCAAAAATGGCACTGACATTTGGCGAGAGATCAAAGCGAATGCATAAAGCAAAATACTCTGTGGACGACGTTTTGCCTATTATCTCTGAACTAGACTATGACTTGTCTGACTCAGATTTTGATACAAGTGATTGAAAACGAGTGTGAGGTTTTAGCTTCAGCTGATTGGTCCCCAGCTAGTCGTTGTACTGACAATGTTCGCCAGGGAGGACTGCCACTTAACAATGATAAGAGGTAGAAACCAGATTGCAATGCACCACAACTTTGTCCCAGGCACACAAAGACAGCCTGGCAGCAAGCACATTCTTGACAAGATGGCAACCACAGCATGCAGCAACAGACGTTTTATGTTGATTTCTGTGTGAAACCATTGCTTTTCAGAAACTATGTTTTTTGAAATAAATATTCAGCCCTCAAAGAGTTAAGGGGATACAGAATTACCAGGAGGCCACTAAAGAGAGTTCCATCCATAAACCTGAGACCTTTGTGATGGCACCCAGTATGAATTACAAGGAAGTGTTCAGAGTCCATGTCTTAAAAGGTCCTTCTGGCTCTGTGATTCTCACCATGTACAGTGTCCTCCATAATGTTTGGGACAAAGACACATTTTTCCTTGATCTACCCCTCTGCTCGCACAGTTTAGAATTACTATTCTATACAAACAATTCTAATTCAAACAATTCATTGGTGATTAAAGTGCACATTGCATATTTTAATTTAAATTTGTTTGCATACATTATGGTTGCACCATTTACAAATGACAACACTTTTTCTACATGGTCCCACTATTTCAGGACACCATAATGTTTGGGACAATTGGCATCACAGGTGTTTGTGATTCCTTAGGTGTGTTTCATTGCTTTATAAGATTCCTCGGTTTCCTTTTGGAGTCTGTAGTTGCCATTGTTCAATATGAGGACAAGTACTGTGCCAGTGAATTTCAAAGAAGCCATTAAAACAAGAATAAACCCATTCAAGACATCAGTAAAACCTTAGGATTACCTAAATCAACTGTCTGGAATATCATTAAGAAGAAAGAACACACTGGTGAATTCAAAATCAGTATGCAACTGCTAGGTCAAGGAAAGCATCCACTGCTGATGATAGAACAATCCTCACTATGGTAAAGACAAGGCCCCAGATCATACACAGTCTTCAAGAGGCAGATGTGTGTGTCAGAGACGACTATCAGCAGAAGACTTCATGGAAGAAATACAGAGGCCACAGTACAAAATGCAAACCACTAGTTAGCCACTCAAACAGAATGGACAGATTAAAGTTTGTGTAAAACTCCTCTGGATGAAGTCTTGTGGACAGATGAGACAAAGATGAACCTGCATCAGAGTGATGGCAAGAGCAAAGTGTGGAGACCAAAAGGAACTGCCCAAGATCCAAAGCAGACCACCTCTTCTATCAAGCATAGCGGTGGGGGTGTTATGGCTTGGGAATGTATGGCTGCCACAGGAACTGGCACACTTCTCTTCTTTGATGATAGAACTGCTGACGGGAGTGGCACAATGAATTCTGAGGTGTAAAGAAACCTCTGATCTGCTCAAGTCCCAGTAAATGCCTCCAAACGCACTGAATGGCACTTCATCCTACAGCAAGATAATGATCACAAACCCATTATTAAGGTAACACAAGAGTTTTTCAAATCTAAAAAATGGCAAATTTTTGAATTGCCTAGTCTTCCATATCAGGTCAGGTCAGGTTACGGAGCATGCATTGGTACATCGTGTTGTCGCACCCACCAAGCTGAAAAACAGCTGAACCTTCCAGGCAGACACACAGTCTGGTCCCACCCTCCGGAAATGATCATCTATGTGTCGCGGCCAGGTGTTAAGTGGGCATCCCTTTGGCCTGTTCCAGCTGCTCAGGTCCTAAACAGTGATGATCCTGAGAGTGGGATCACCTATGGGGAATCACGCCACATGGCCATAGTGCTGTAACTGACGCTCCCTTACCAGGCAGGTAATGTGCCTCATTTGTAACTCTGTGACCAACACAAAGTCAAATCAGCCATACCCAAGGATTCTCAGAAGAGGCACAGTACCAAAGGAGTCAAGTCTTGATTTCAGGTCACTGGATAGATTCCACGTCTCACAACCATAAAGCAAAACAGGAAGCACCAGGACGCTAAAGACTTGGACCTTAGTCCTTTTGCAGAGATATCGGGAGTTACACACACCCCTTTCTAGCGACCTCGTGACCCCCCACCCAGTCTGTCAACTGACTTCATGGGAAGAGTCACCAGAGACATGAATGTCACTACCAAGGCAAATAAACTTCTTGATGTGACTGACACGTGAAATCTCAGGATATCCCACAGGGCCGCTTGAGGCATAATATGCTTTACAAAAATCAACAAAGGCTGCAAAGAAACTCTGCCATTATTTATGTTTGCACTTGATGAAAACCCTCAGTGCCAGGATGCAGTTGATGGTAGACTTCTTAGGCATAACACCAGACTGCTCCGGTTGCTGGCAGGTAAGCAAGTGATCACGGATTCTATTGAGGATGACCCTAGCAAGGACCTTAACCGGCACATAGAGCAGTGTTATCCCCCTGTAGTTGCTGCAATCCAGGCGATCACCCTTCCCTTTCCAGATAGGAACGACAAGTCCCATCTTCTAGTTAGTTGGGATGACGCCCGAAATAGAAGCAAAGATTGCTTGTATTGTCAGGAGAACAGCCATACCACCAGCCTGGATAAGTTCACCCCAGATAATACAAATCCCTGCAGCCTTCCCTACCTTTAGCTCCTTCACTACCTGTGCAATCTGTGAGATTGGGTGGTTCACAGCTAATTGGAGGATCGGCCTCAAGAACCGCGAGCCCAGAGGTGTCCAGCTTCCTAGCTGGCATCCTATGGATGACACTGCAATTGTGACCCACTGGGCTGGCAACTTTGAGCAGCTGTTTAAAGCTGATCCTCCTGCTAGAAAGTTAATCCTTCCAAATGCTGAAGAGAAAACTTAAGGGAACCCGAAACAAGCACAAGTTGAAGATGGCTGCATTAGAGGCTTAGCAGAACATGACCAGAGATGTTCCTCAACACTTGACGATGTCTTTGAACCACAGACTTCAAACAGTTATTGCATTGAAGGGACATGCAAGAAAGTAAATACGATGGCTTTAATAGACCTGCCATTGCTGTGTCCCAAACATTATGGTGCCCTGAAATGGGGGACCATGCAGAAAAGTGTTGTCATTTCTACATGCTGTGACTAAAATTTTTGCAAATCCCCTTAAATGAAAGCCTGCAATGTGCACTTAAATCATGTTTGAATTGAGCAGAGTGGAAAATCAAGGAAAATGTGTCTTTGTCCCAAACTTTATGGAGAGCACTGTATAACTTTGTGTGCCCTAAAGTGCTCCATTATCTAAACATCCATCCATTATCCAACCCGCTATATCCTAACTACAGGGTCATGGGGTCTGCTGGAGCCAATCCCAGCCAACACAGGGCGCAAGGCAGGAAACAAACCCCGGGAAGGGCGCCAGCCCACCACAGGGCACACACACACACTAGGGACAATTTTAGGATCGCCAATGCACCTAACCAGCATGTCTTTGGACTTTGGGAGGAAACTGGAATACCCGGAGGAAACCCACGCAGACACGGGGAGAACATGCAAACTCCATGCAGGGAGGACCCGGGAAGCGAACCCGGGTCTCCTAACTGCGAGGCAGCAGCGCTACCCTCTGCGCCACTGTGCCGCCCATTATCTAAACAGTAGCATGTAAATAGTTTTGTTCCACTTGAGGCTGATGGCGTCAATCTATGCATACGATCGATAACTGCATCGGTATTCAGTTTGGGAGGCCTACAAACTGGATAAATGGGCACGGATGTCGGCAATCCCTTCTATGCTGTCCTGCTTTCAAGCTCCTTGAGCATGGGAATGGCACTATATAAATAAAATGTATTATTATTATTATTATTATTATTATTATAAATACATAAACCGGGGAGAAATTGTTTCCACAAGTTGGGCTCTCTTTGGGAGAAAGTGTAGCAGTAGCACTTTTGGACATGCAGCATTCTCGTTCTGCTTAATGCAGGGTCACTAGCGCAAAGGTGTGCTGTGTTTTAATGGTGCACATGAGAGAGCAACAAGTGGGTTTCAGCTCGTTTCAGCGGATTATTTGAAAAAGCTATAAAAGATGAATATACTGTATGCAGAGCTGAAGGACAGTCAGATAGTAAAGTGAGCGGTTTTTTTTTTTTTTTTTCTTTTTGAGTGAAAAGTTAGGAAGGATCTGGCATAGAGTTGGCCAGTTCTTATGCATTTGGTTTTGTTACATCTGTAGTCTCTTTGTAAATATGCTTCAGAAAAAAAGGGATGTTAGAGTAGAATGTTAGGCTGAGGGTGGTCCATCAGCAGTGACATCAGGGAGTAACTGTGACCAAACAACAGTAAAATAAGAGAACACATCATACATAAATACTAAATAATAATAAACAGACCAATATTAACAAAATTCACATAATGGAAAAACATATACAAAATGATATTAGAATAAACATATAAGACACAAAAAAGAAAATAAACATGAAGCAGGGAGCACACTCTGTCTATAATATAGGAATTTCATTTGTGGTGGATTGCCGACTTTTTTACTCCGGCCCTCACCCCCAGGCCGCCAGGAGGAGCTCTCCGGACAGCGTGGATGTGCCCCGAGTTCCAGCAGGGCCTCATGGACTATGTAGTTTTTATACGCAGCCCTGCTGGATACCTTGGGGGCCACCAGGCGTCACTGTAGGGGGGCTCGTGGGCTCTTATGTGCCCTATAACCCGGGAGTACGTCATGGTCACGTGACAGGAAGAAACGACGTGCTCCCGGGTTGAAGAAAAGGACTGTTTACCCTGACCCGGAAGGAATACGGAACTGTGGACTGTTAAACAGGAACACCTCCGGGTCAGGGTGTATAAAAGGACTGTGGGAAAGCCCAGACACTGAGCTGAGCTGGGAGGTAGGAGGGCGAAGTGTCTGGGCGAGGAGGAAAGAGTTTTGTATTATTGAGAGTTTATTTATGAATAGTGTGGAGTGGAGGGTGCTTGGTGCACTATATAAGAAGAAAATAAAAGAGTCTTGTGCTTTTACCCTGTGTTTGGAGTGGTACCTGAGGGTCCGAGAGGTGGACAAAGGGCATATCTGCTACACATTCTATTAAAACCTACATTTTTCCTGGTTCTTTGAAGCAGCTGACCTGTCTGAGAGGAATTGTGTTTTTTTTTCAGGAACCAAGGACTTTTAAAGAACTCAGGAACCTTTAGCATTCCCATAGCAGGAACTCGGGCCATTTGTAGATCCTGGTATTTTTTTTTACCTCCTACTCCAGGATATGTACTTTTTGCTCAACCAGGAATATTTGCGGGTTGGGCTCAGGCAATGAATTGTGCTGCTTTGTTCACTACAAGCCCTGTTGCCATCTTACATATCTGTTAGTACTGTAGTTTGGACTTTGGAGAGTTATCGGTAAAGATTTAGATATTTGTACTTTGCTTAGCTTCACTCTTTCATGACGTGCCGTGCCATGCACTGCATCAAAGCAATACTCAGCCCGGTGAAGTCGCTATCACTTCAAAACATTAAGGTGCCAGCGTCCGTGGTGAACCCCTGATTGCTCCACACTTCACATTGCTTCATTCTTCATATCCACCTCCCTGGTGTGCTGCACCATACACCACATTGCTTCGAAGCAGTAATGTGCTTCACTTCGCACCGCATTAGTCTTCTTTGCAAATCACATTGTAAAGACACTAGGGGTCACTGTTGCCCCTTTAACCCCAACAGACAGACGCTCAGGACACAAAGTAAAAGCAATAAGAAGCATTTTAATTATGTTCTTCTCAATAATAGTGCCCTAAGCACATAGCCACACTAAACAGACAAAAATTCACAATAATCTCACTATTCTCTTCTCTCTTCCTCCTCCAAACCTCCCAGCAAGCGTTGTCCACCTCCTCCTGACTCAGGCTCGCCTGCTGGGTATTCGGAACTCCTTTAAATAGTCCTTGACCCAGAAGTGCTTCTACTCTTCCGTCCATGTGACCTGCAAGCACTTCTGGGTCAGACGTAGAATTAAAGTTTTTAATCAGCCCCGAAGTACTTCGGGGCTTCCGTCCTCGTGATCTATTAGTACTTCCGGGCTAGGTGAGAATTTATTCTCCCACCATCTCCCCACAGCGTCCACTTGGCGGCACCCACAGTACCCAGCAGTGCTGTGTTGCTGAACTCCATATCCCATAGTGCCCTGCAGGAATCCAGGGAACCACTGCAGTCCAGAGGAGCTGCCATCTAGCGCCAAATGGGAGGCAGCATCCTTGAAAAGTTGGCTTCCCTCATCTTTTCATCTCAGTGGCATCCTGGCATTTTGCAAAAAGGTTACAGTTCCTGTTGTGCGGTGGGAATGCAACACACAGTAGTGACCAAGGACCAAATGTGGCTTACATTGTACAGGATCTCTCACTGATTCCTGAAAACAAAGTTCCTGGGGCAGGAAAACACCTTTAACCTGCCTACTAAGACGCCCTGTTGTGATTGGACCATCTGGGTTTGTGGGTGGGGTTTCTGATATAAAACCTTGTTTAAGTTTAGGAAGAGTGAAAGAGAGAAGCACACCTGTGTTCAGCAGTGTAACGTGTAGAGTCGAGTTTGGATGGTTTTGTAGTCGTATTGCTTTTGGGTAAAAATTTAAACAAATAGTATTGGTATTTTAGTTTTGGATGGCTGTGTTTAGGGAACAGCATTTCAGTCCAACACTATGTGCTTTTTAAAAGCATTTCATTTTATTAAATTCATTTTATAAACACAGAGCACTGTCCTTGTATCCAAATACATTCATCCATCTATTTAATTTCTGAATCCACATATTGCTATTCAGGGTCACAAGGAACCAAACCTGCTCTGGTAGTATCAGGTGAAAGGCAGGAGGAAAAACTGGACAGAATCAGCCGTGCTAATTCAGAGTCGCCAATTAAACATAATGCACATCTTTTGGATGGAATTTGAGAGGAATTCCACCGTGGGCATGGCGAAAACACAACAACTGAAACATAATCCCCAGACAGTAAATTATTGGACATAAATGCTGATTTTGTTTTGTGAAATGCAGTTTTGTTTATATTGTTGCTTGTAAAAATGTATTTTCTTGTTTTGTTTAAATAGAATATTTTCACCCACACACATATTTTATACAGGTCTTTATGTTGTCTCAGGATGCACTGTGCTTTATTAACAGTTTTTGAAAATGGCCTTCATTTAAGCAAAAAGTATTTTGTCCTTGTTATCATTCTTCAACATGCATTAATCTCCAATCCAAACACTGGCACGTTCTGAACTGTGTAATCACACCCCCTTGTAGTTAAAAGGCAGCAAAGACAATGTCATTCATTTCAAAATATATCATGATTCAACAAAAAAAAACAAAACACACACACGCAGAAACACATTTAGTAAACAAAGCATCAAGCCATAATGGGTGCTCTTTTTCAGTGCTGCTTCCAGGTGTGCTGCACTGACTTCCTCCACAGTATTTAATTAAACTTGAAATCATACTAATGTCTTAGCCATACATCTATCTATACATGACTTCCTGCATAATATTTTATTAAATTTGAAATTCTACTAATGACTTCGGCATGCGTCCATCCATCCATCAGCATCCTGACACTATCAACGTATGCAACTGTTATGTTTAATTTCTATGCAGATGCAACAAAATGATACGACCAGAGTGCTGCATATAATATTATTTATCTTGACTTTCAGAAAGCATGTGATAAGGGCCACATGAGAGGTTGGGCATCAAACTAAAAGAAGTGGGAGTTCAGGGTGATGTCTGTAGATGGGTGTAGAATTGGCTCAGACACAGCAAGCAGAGGGTGATGGTGCAAGGAACCTCATCAGAACTGGCCAATGTTAAGAGAGGTGTTCAGCAGGGGTCAGTGCTGGGGCCACTGTTATTTTTAATATATATAAATGGTTTAGATAGGAATACTAGGGGGCTCCGCCCCCTGCTCGCTTCGCTCGCCAACCCCTGGTTTTGGGAATGACAAAGAGCGTAATGTATGAATGAGATATAGAATAGTGTGAAGGTGTAGATGATGCAAATAGAAAGCAAACAATAAAGTGTGTGGCACAGTGTAAAGGTTTATTGGAAAATGTCTTTGCATACACCGTTTAAGTGTAAAAGGTAATTCCAGGTCAGAACTTGTAAGGTTAATGAAGATGGTTATTGTCGTGATCAGAGTCAAGTTTGTCAGAGCTTAGAAAGAGTTGTGTCTCTCCAGGAAGTAATGCAATGACTTGGGTATTTATGTTTTCCATATTAATATTTTTTGGACATAATATAGTGCGTTGTGTTAAAAGGGGCATTTGGTCTAATGAGATTGCTGTTCCAAATCTCTCTGTAACTAAGTCGTCGCAGATAAAGGCTTGAGGAATTGTAATAATATCTGGGTGAAGTCTATCTGTATTGGTGAGTGTACCATCTCCCAGTTGTAATAACCAATTGTTATAATCTGGATCTGGACATCGCATGTTTTGTACTAACTGTATCTTTTGAAAGCAATGCCAATTGTCTGCGTATTTTAAGGTGTACTGAACAATAGCTGAGGTACATCGTTAGTTAGAAGGTTCTGTATAGATATTCAGGATATGAATGTAAAGGAGGCAGTCTAATTTGACCCATTTGAGAACAACGTGTAAATTCATTACTTGTATTGCTAGTTGTTTCTTCAGGGAAGTTAAGTGAATGACAATGATTGCAAATGACATTCATTAATCCCAATGAATTTTCCTGAATAGTGGACTCATTATTGAACGTGTTGTCAGACGTCTGCGTTTATTTATTTTGTACCCTCGCTGCCGTTTCTGTATGTCTGAGACGGGAGGTGTTTCGTTTTGAAGCCGTGCCTGTTTCGATGCAGCACTGTGAGACGCGCCCTGCATGCGTCTACGTTCAGTGTGTCTGTCCATTTGGGTTCGTTTCTGTAACTGTGTTAGTTGAGCTTTGCGTTATTGGAGCCGAGACATTTTTTTTTCTAGAAATATGGATAAGTAATAAGGAGGATCGCACTCACTGTTAATATGGAGCCTTTTCTGCGGTTGAACAGTTAATAGAGCCTCATTGTAATGAGATCCACCTATGCTGCATAGTGTGAATTGTGTTTGGTCCCGTTATCCGAGTGGTATCGTTTTGTACCCGTGATCGTGAATTCATGACTTGTTTGTTCTTGAGCGTGAGAAATATGGATAAGTAATTAAGGAGGATCGCACTCACTGTTATTATGGAGCCTTTTCTGCGGTTGAATGGTTAATAGTGCCTCATTGTAATGAGATCTACCTATGCTGCATAGTGTGAACGTGTTGAGATTGACATATGTTTAATACGGACGTTCATTTAGAAATGGGGCTTTGTGTGTCCATTTGTTATTTATGTTACTGTGGTCGTGGGTCTGAATCGTCGTTTTTCTGTAACTGTGTTAGTTGAGCTTTGCGTTTTTGGAGCCGAGACATTTTTTCTTCCAGAGTTTCAGAAGCGCGTTGGAGCCGAAGTGTATTGTTTTTTTTTCATGCGGGTTCGTGTGTTTGGTCCCGTTACTCAAGCCGTATCGTTTTGTACCCGTGATTGTGAATTCATGAATTGTTTGTTCTTCAGCGTTAGAAATATGGATAAGTAATAAGGGGGATTGCACTCACTGTTAATATGGAGCCTTTTCTGCGGTTGAACGGTTAATAGTGCCTCATTGTAATGAGATCCACCTATGCTGCATAGTGTGAATTGTGTTTGGTCCCGTTATCCGAGCCGTATCGTTTTGTACCCGTGATCGTGAATTCATGACTTGTTTGTTCTTGAGCGTGATAAATATGGATAAGTAATAAGGAGGATCGCACTGTTAATATGGAGCCTTTTCTGCGGTTGAACGGTTAATAGTGCATCAATGTAATGAGATCGACCTATGCTGCATAGTGTGAACGTGTTGAGATGACGTATGTTTAATACGGACGGTTCATTTAGAAATGGGGCTTTGTGTGTCATTTGTTATTTATATTACTGTGGTCGAGGGTCTGAATCGTCATTTTTGTGTACGTTTCGTGTGCTATGGCCGTAGTCTGTCCCGTTTCGTGTCCAATGTGCTTTGTGTGGTGCTCGCGGCTCCTTTTTTTTTGTGTGCTAGGGGCTTGTTGAATCCTCCTCTTTGTGTGTCCCGTTTCGTGTGCAACGGCGTCTGCCTCCTTTTTTCTGTGGTCTGACTCCTTTTTTGTGTGCGCGATGCCTCATTTCTTATTTTACGTTGCATTCCATCCGGTTCCCGTTGCTTGCGGGGGGTAGGGGGGGGGGAGATTTGTGGGGCGCCTGCGCAGTACGTCTTTTGCGGCCACGGCCCATTGCCGGATGTCCCTGCGTCCATCCGGTTTAGCATTTTCGGTTAGTAATGTGGATAAGTAACAAGCTGGTTAAGTGTGCAGATGATACCAAGATAGGTGGATTAGCAGATAATCTGGAATCCGTTATATCATTACAGATGGACTTGGATAGCAAACAGGCTTGGGCAGATAAGTTGGGGATTGATTTTATTGTCTTATTTCTGGTATTTTATAATGTCGGTCGTATAAGTCGAATGTGGAAAACTCACGCTATCGGTCCAAGAGATTATGATATGCTAACGCCCAACCACGGACCACACTGCCTTTTGTTTTCTATGTATTGTGCCTATGTGACCACACGGTAATACCCAAATTATTCCGAAGCAACGTTTGCACTGTTTAGTGTTTTTGTATCTCACACCCTCATACACCTTTATCATAAGAGCATTCCTTATCTACCATGGAGCATTTGATCAGAAAAAAATATGAAGCTGGTTTTAAATTAAAAGTCATTGAGGTGGCGAAAGAAATTGGTAACTTCACTGCTGCAACAAAATTTACTGTGTCTGAGAAACTGGTGCGAGACTGGAGGAGGCAAGAAGATGTAAAAAAAATTAATAATTATCACATTTTTGAATGGGCGTATAAGTTGGGGTCTGATTTTATAATCGATTTTTGGGTTTCAAGGCCCGACTTATATGTGAGTATATGAAGTATGTCCAAGGAAGTTAAGTTTTAGCTTTATAACACACCAGTGAGATCTCATCTGGAGTTGTGTGTAGAGTTTTGATCTCCAGGATACAAAAAGAACTTGTGGACTTGGAAAAGGCATTCAACCGTGTCCCTCGAGGAATCCTGTGGGGGGGTGCTCTGAGAATATGGGGTACCGGACCCCCTGATAAGGGCTGTTCAGTCTCTGTACAACCGGTATCAGAGCTTGGTCTGCATTGCCGGGCAGTAAGTCAATACTATTTCCAATGACAGTTGGACTCCGCCAGGGCTGCCCTTTGTCATCGATTCTGTTCATAACTTTTATGGACAGAATTTCTAGGCACAGCCCAGGGCATTGAGGTGGTCCAGTTTGGTGGGCTCAGGATTGGGTCACTGCTTTTTGCAGATAATGTTGTCCTGTTTGCTTCATCAGGCCATGATCTTCAGCTCTATCTGGATCGGTTTGAGTGTGAAGCGGCTGGGATGGGAATCAGCACCTCCAAATCCGAGACCATGGTCCTCAGCAGGAAAAGGGTGGAGTGCCCTCTTAGGATTGGGAGCAAGATCCTGCCCCAAGTGGAAGAGTTCAAGTATCTCGTGGGTTCTTGTTCACGAGTGAGGGGAAGAATGGAGTGGGAGATCAACAAGCGGATCAGTGCGGCGTCCGCAGTGATGCGAGTTCTGCATCGGTCTGTCGTGGTGAAAAAGGAGATGAGCTGTAAGGCAAAGTTCTCAATTTACCGGTCGGTCTACGTTCCTACCCTCACATATGGTCATGAGCTGTGGGTAGTGACTGAAAGAACGAGATCGCGAATACAAGCTGCTGAAATTAGTTTCCTCCACAGGGTGTATGGGCTTTCCCTTAAAGATAGGGTGAGAAGTTCAGTCATCCGGGAGAAGCTCAGAGTAGAGCCACTGCTCCTCTGCATCAAGAGGAGTCAGATGAGGTGGCTTGGGCTGGCCTGGGAACACCTTGGGATTTCCCCGAAAGAGCTAGTAAAACTGGGAGAGGGAAGTGTGGGCATCTCTGCTCAAACTGCTGTCCCCGCGACCCGATCTCAGATAAGTGGAAGAGGATGGATGGATGGATGGATGGATGGATGGATGGATGGATGGATGGATGGATGGATGGATGAATGGATGGATACAAAAAGGACATAGTAGCACTAAAAAAAAATCATAGGAAGAGCAACAAGACCGATTCCAGTGCTACAGAGTAAAGTTATGGGGAAAAGACTGAACATTTCCAGTTTAAGCTGATTACTAAGAGGTGATACTGAAGTGTTTTAAAATTATGAAAGGAATTACTGTTGCTTGAAAATAAGTCAAATGAGAAAACAGGGACACAGCTGGAAACTTTGTTGTAAATTTCGCACCAAATTTAGGAAGTTTTTCTTCATACCGAGAACCTTAGACATGTGGAATAAGTTATCAAATAATGTGGTGAACAGTAGGACTTTAGGGACATTCAAAACTCAACTTGTTGTTGTTGTGGAGGAATTAAGTGGATAAGATTGGAGATCTCTTTTGGGCTGAATGTTCTTTTCTTGTCAAATGTTTTGTAATGTTCTAATTCTAAATCTCAAAATCTCCATTTCTTTGTTGCTTTGCCTTATATTAACCAATTCATTGGCATTTTTGATTCTCTAATACAGGCTTTCTCAGTATTCAAAACACAATTTGTGTGAATGCTTCTTTAAGTTAGTGGCTACAATTTTCTGGAAGTCTCTCGACAGGCCCAGTCTTTTCAAATTACGCCTTAATATTTTTTCTTTAAATTACTTTTTCTTATAGTTCTCAAAGGCATTCATTAAGGTATTCCAGCAGAATTCGTTCAAATAAGCAGTCAATCATGCACTCAAATCCACTGGTGTAAATTAAGATGAAATGCATTTAAGAAGGAGAGAACCACTTCATCACACAAAGTGTCCACGGGAATGAGGAGCAAACTGGTAAGTCATTGAGTTAAGACAGAAACTTGACAACTTTTGAAAAAGTATCTGAATAAGGTATTTGGACAGCTTAGCTATTTATTAATTAAAGGTTGCAACAAATGGACTGAATGGCCATCCCTTGTTCTTCAAACCTTTTAATGTTCTTTTGTAGGAAATTAATAATAATAATAAGAAGAATATGTTTTATTTAGGCGGCACGGTGGCGCAGTGGGTAGTGCTGCTGCCTCGCAGTTGAGAGATCTGGGGACCTGGGTTCGCTTCCTGGGTCCTCCCTGTGTGGAGTTTGCATGTTCTCCCCGTGTCTGCGTGGGTTTCCTCCGGGGCGCTCCGGTTTCCTCCCACAGTCCAAAGACATGCAGGTTAGGTGGATTGGCGATTCTAAATTGGCCCTAGTGTGTGCTTGGTGTGTGGGTGTGTTTGTGTGTGTCCTGTGGTGGGTTGGCACCCTGCCCAGGATTGGTTCCTGCCTTGTGCCCTGTGTTGGCTGGGATTGGCTCCAGCAGACCCCCGTGACCCTGTGTTCGGATTCAGCGGGTTGGAAAATGGATGGATGGATGGATGTTTTATTTATATAGTTAATTTCCTGTACTCAAGGTACTTATTAACACAGAAGAGATACCAGAACTGTAAGATGATAACTGTGAGAAAGGACTGAAAGAGTTTAATGTTGTCAGCTTGACCAAGCAAAAGTTATGAGGTTCCCTAATTTAATTATTTAAAAATATAAATAGAATAAATAAGATGGATGTAAATTGCACTTTTAAAATCTATTCTTTAATTAGAAGAGCACAGATATAAGATTGCTAAAGGTAAATTCTTCACAACCTGTGGAATTTTTAGTTAGTATATAATATTTTTTTACAACTACTTGTTACAAATATATAAAGCCTTGACAATGAATTATTAAACACAAGGAAAAGGACTGAGTGTAACTCATGGGTTGTCTAAATGTAACTTAAAGCCTATGCACATCTGCCCCATCTTTTAGAAACTACCAATGTCATTTTCCAAGGGTAGAATGAGGTAAATGAGTAACAAACACCCCTCCAGAAAGTAGGGACAAATTGGTGGGAAAGCCCAAACTCCCTTCCTATGAAGCAGTGCTAAGATCAATGAGACAATCCACAAAACACCCCTCTTAACAAAGCGGTGCACAAAATAATGGGACAATCGACAGGAGTCAGAAATTACTTGTGGCGTTAGTTATTGGAGAAGGTAAGAAAGTTATGCATATTAGGACTCAGATGGCATGATGTATTAGATGAAGTAATGGTACTCAAATAAAAGTATAAAAGCATTTAATTGTTTAATTCATTGCTCACTCCATGGACTGAGATGTTTGTGCATAACTGTGCAAACAAAGAAATGTTCCTGCTTTCTCATCTGGGCCTGCGTGACAGAAAGATGGAGGAAAGTTTTTTTCTACAACAAACGGTGGCTAGGACTGTTAGATAGATAGATAGATAGATAGATAGATAGATAGATAGATAGATAGATAGATAGATAGATAGATAGATAGATAGATAGATAGATAGATAGATAGATAGATAGATAGATAGATAGATAGATAGATAGATAGATAGATAGATAGATAGATAGATAGATAGATAGATAGATAGATAGATACTTTATTAATCCCAAGGGGAAATTCACATAATTCACATAAATTCACATGTTGCAGTATGCCTCACCTATTGCTATGTCTTTCGACTGAATTTGACATTTATAATTTCTTCCTAACAGTACTTTTTTTAACTGTTTAATTTTGCATTTTTTGTCAGTTGTGTTTTATGTCTTCACGGGGCAGGGCTTTATGGATGGGAGTTCTTTCAGAGCCTGCTGTCATTAGGGCCAGAGTATAAAGTAGGGATCTCCAGCCCCAGTCCTGGAGGGCTATTATGGCTGCAGTTTTTCATTCTAACTGTTTTCTTAATTAGTGACAAGTTCTTGCTGTTATTGTTTTCCTTTCATTTTAATTGACTTGTTTTTATTTAAATTAAGTCCTTCTGAATTGCTTCTTTTTTCCTTAAGCAGAAATGAGAAGTGAAGCTAGTGAGCCTACAGATGACCAGCTGAGTCAGTGCCTGAAACTCCAACTAATTTCACTCCAACCAATTTCTCAATTAGAAGCTGATTCTTCTTGTTAATTAAACCTGTTATTTAATTCCATAGCTTGTAGGTGGCTCTCTGTTCATATTTTTTTCTAAAAATGTTTTGTGGACCTGAGCAGATAAACATTACTGAGACCATCGCCTTTCTTGATTTTTCAGGTATTTTATGATGGACACATGTTAGCTGCTGGTCATGTGTTGGCTCATTTTGTGTCTCATTATTGTTTGGCTGCTAATTAAGAAAAAAGAAGTAATTCAGGTGGCTGAACATTACACAGTAGGTCAATTAAAATAAAGTCAAAAAAAGTTAATTATCAGTAAAAATTGAAGAAAAGCATTAGAAGGAAAATGTGCTGCCACAGTAGCACTCCAAGACCAGAGCTGGAGACACCTGCCATACCAGACTACTGTGGTATTAGTCTCCTGGGCAGCTGGGGTCATCAGTTCCTCTTTATGCTTTTATCTTTGTTAAAAATTTGTATGTCTCATCTAAACATAATACATAAGAAATTTGACAAACAAGAGGAGGCCACTCAGTCCATCAGGCTTATTTGTTTAGCTAATAACTAAGCTGTCCCAGTATCTCATCGGTTGTCAACTCTGTGACTCAGTAGATGTTTCAAATAATCACAGTTCTTTGAGTAAAGAAGTGCCTCCTGGCTTCCAGTCCTCCATGCACTTCTTAATTTCCACTTGTTTCCTCTTCTAAACCTTAGGGTCATTTCGATTTATCTTGGATTTTGCTGTCATATTTCCCATTGTGTCTTTTGGTAACACTAAGTTTTGTGATTATTTGTTTTTTTTTCTTTTCTGTGAGTTATTATTATATTACTCTTTTGGCTTCTTTTTCTTACAATATCATTTAATGTATAATTAGTTCCATATAGAGCTTTGCCTATGGATCACAGACTTCAAGCAGTCATTGCAGGCAAGGGATATGTGACAAAGTCCAACATACGACTACTTTAATAGACCTGCCATTGCTGTGTCCCAAACATTATGGTGCCCTGAAATGAGGGGACCCTGTAGAAAAAGTATTGTCATTACTACATGGTGTGACTGAAATGTATGCAAATCCACGTAAATGAAATTCTGCAATGTGCACTTTAATTATGTCTGAATTGTTTGATTTAAAATGTTAAACAAGTGGAGCAGAGAGGGGTAATCAAGGACAAATGTGTTTTTGTCCCAAACATTATGAACTGCACTGTATATCTCTTGATATTACATACTTCAGTATAAGACCTGTAAATCCTTCATATTCCTAAGTAGTTTTACCAGCGTATCACAGGCTCTTAATATGCCATGCTGCACAGAGACGAATAACCTTTACTGATGCTTTTAGGCATAATTAACACCAAAAGAAGCCTTTGTTAAGGTCTTGTTATATAAGAACAAAGGAGTAATAAATGCAGTTTTGCAGTACCTAAACTAAAGTGTTACATATGAAGCACTGCTTTCTACTGAAGTGTTGACAGTAAACGTGCCAAAGGTATTGCAAAACTAATGAAACCAACTAAAACTGTGAAAGATGGAACAGTCTGAAGGAAACACTTGCACATTGTCTGTTGTGGGACCTTTGCATTCTCAGCTGTTTCAGTCCATTCCCATTACCTCAAGTGATCCAATCATCACTAGGGAGACTCAAAGTTGCTCTTTCTAAGTACTTAGAAAGTGGATGTATGGATGATGAAAAGTTGCTCTATATAGCAGTTCATTTCTGACAGAATAAAGACTTGACCTTTGAGGACTGCGGTGGGCTGGCGCCCCTACCCGAGGGTTGTTCCTGCCTTGTGCCCTGTGCTGGCTGGGGATTGGCTCCAGCAGACCCTGTGACCCTTTGTTAGGATGTAGTGGGTTGGAAAATGACTGACTGACTGACCTTTGAGGAAATTACAGTATAGTGGAAAGGCATTCAACAGAAAGCAACAGTAGGTATAAACCGTTGACAGCAACACATGCACATAATCGATGTTTATCTCTTGCAATACAAAATATGGTCTGCTATGTTTCATGACAAAGTAACATTAGATTTACCACTACTGCTTTTAATTTACAGCTTTAAAACAACAGCCCTAACCTATTGTCTCAAAATTTAATGTACTCATCTTTAAAAATAATGATTAACAGAGTAGCTATTAAAAACTGTCAACAGATATTTCTGCTGTCCCATCATTCACATACATTTTCACTAATATTTGTAACCTGCCTCCATCCACATTTTTAATGGTCTCATTTCACTCTCACACTTAAGGCACAGGAAGGATCAGCAAAATTTAAATGAATGAATGTGAAAATGTACAATTTTTTTTTCTCAGTAAGCTCCTAAGCAGAAATATATGCTTGGTATTGCGCAGGACATTGATTTATTAAGGTCAGTTCCCCTCCTTTTACAGAGGAGATGAGGATTGCTTATAGGAGAGAGTGCTGCAGACAGAAGTAAATTTATGATGTAATTACGTTTTCAAAAATAGTGTTTTGCAGAGAAAAATACCTGGGCATTGACTGCATAAATTATTTAGTAATCTTTACACAAAATCATGGAAGTCCATTCATCTTAAAAAAAACAACAACATCAATGTAGAGCTCAACAAAAGGGTAGTGGTTAAGGGCCTAAGGACTAAGTTTGTGGGTTCAAGATTTGCTAGTGACACTGTGTGACCCTGAGCAAGTCATTTCACCTTCCTGTGCTCCAGTTGGAAAACCAAAAGAAATGGAAACAATTGTAAATAAACTGATCAAAAAAAAATTGAAGGAACACTTTAAAACAACTCTGATTTCAATGGGAAAAAAATCCTGCTGGCTATCTCTACTGCTATGGACTGGTAAGGATGGCACATTGTTTGATGGAAATGAAAATGATCAACCTACAGAGGGCTGAATTCAAAGACACCCCCGAAAATCAAAGTGAAACAATGATGCGGCAGGCAGGCAGGCGAGTCCATTTTGACGAAATGTCTATAAGGCAACTCCAAATCATACTCAGTAGGTTGTAATGACCTCCCAAACCCCCCCCCCAAAATAGCTTGTATTCATGACTGACAACATCGGGAGGGTCATGCTCCTTATGAAACGACAGATGGTGTCCTGGGGGATCTCCTACCAGATCTGCACCAGGGCATCACTGAGCTCCTGGACAGTCTGAGGTGCAACCTGGCGGCGTGGATGGACCAAAACATAATGTCCTACCCCAGAGGTGTTCTATTGGATTGAGGTCAGGCAAGTGAGTGTGGGGGCCAAGTCAATGTTATCAATTCCTCCAGGAACTACCTGCTTACTCTCGCCACATGAGGGCCGGGCATTGTCGTGCACCAGGGAGGAACCCATGACCCACTGCACAGCATAGGTTCTGACAGTGGGTCCAAGGATTTCATCCAGATACCTAATGGCAGTCAAGGTTGCTGTTGTCTAGCCTTGTAGAGGTCTGTGCATCTCTCCATGGATATGCCCCTGCCCAGCTATACCCATCACTGACCCCCCATCAAACCAGTCATGCTGATGATGTTACAGGCAGCATAACGTTCTCCACGGCTTCTCCAGACCCTTTCACGTGTTGTCACAGTGTGCTCAGGGTGAACCTGCTCTCATCTGTAAAAAGTACGGGGGTGCCAGTGGTGAACCTGACCATTCTGGTATTTTATTGCAAATGCCAATCGAGCTCCATTGGTGCCGAGGCAGTGAGCACAGGGGCCCACTAGAGGATGTCGGGCCCTCAGGCCATCCTAATGAAGTCTGTTTCTGATTGTTGGTCAGGGACATTCACACCAGTGCCTGCCTGCTGGAGGTCATTTTGTAGGGTTCTGCCAGTGCTCATCCTGTTACTCTTTGCCCCAAAGGAGCAGATACTGGTCCTGCTAATGAATTTAAGGACCTTCTACGGCCCTGTCCAGCTCTTGTAGAGTAACCTGCCTGTCTCCTGGAATCTCCTCATGCCCTTGAGATGGTGCTGGGAGACACAGCAAACCTTCTGGCAATGACAGGCATGTATTGATGTGCCATCCTAGAGAAGTTGGACTACCTGTGCAACCAACCTCTGTAGGTTCCAGGTATCACCTCATGCTAAAGTAGTGACACTGACCATAGCCAAATGCAAAACGAGTGAAAAAACAGATAAGGAAGGAGAAATGTCAGTGGCCTCCACCTGTTAAACCATTTCTGTTTTGGGGGTCGTCTCATTGTTGCCCCTCTAGTGCACCTCTTGTTCATTTCATTAACACCAAAGCAGCTGAAACTGATTAACAAGCCCCACTGCTACTTAACTGACCAGATCAATAGACCAGAGGTTTCATTGACTTGATACTATACTCTCATTCCTTTAATTTTTGTGAGCAGTATATAAATCTTGTCAGTCACCTTGGATAGCGGTATCAGTCTAATAAGTAAATGTAAATGCATAAAAAAGTAAAATTTTCATAGAGCTCTGAATTTGCCAACTAAAAATAAAATGTGAACAAAAAGTAAATTTGGAAATATCTCCAGATGGGTCACCAACTGACTGCAAGAGCTTTTGGACACAGACATCCAAAGTCACTCATGTTAGAGTGATAAATCAGAAATACCCAACTGATTTATAATACGGCGCCACACACACCACTTTTTGGAGTGCAAATTCAGTAAAACTCACAACTTCACAAAAGATAGTATATTTTCTGAGAAAAACACAAAAAAGAAGAAAATCGTCCTGCAAAATCTATTTTCCATTTCGTTCCAATTCTTCATGTCGTGTTCATCTAGTTTGCTACAAGACTTGGCTTTTCTTCCCAAGAGCACCTACACTAATGGTATGTAATGAGCCACCTAGCGAAACAAACAGGCAGACTGCCTTGTAGGAGTATCTGGATGTGTTACAGTGGGTTCAGAAAGTATTCAGACCACCTCACTTTCTGCACACTTTATTTTCAACCATAATTTTACACTCAACAACCCACAATAACAAAGTGAAATCATCTGTATAGAAAGGTTTACAAAATTTATTAAAAATGAAAAACTGACATCTCTCATTCATGGAAGTATTCAGACCCTTAGCTGGGGCTCTCCACATTGTGGGTCAGGTGCATCCTGTTTGCTTTAATTCTCTTTGAGTTGTTTCTACAACTTGAATGGAGTCCACTTGTGGCAAACTGAATTGATCGGACATCATTTAGAAAGACACACACCTGTTTATTGAAGGTTTCACAATTCACACTGCATGTCAGGACAAAATCCAAGCCATGAAGTCCAAGGAACTCTTTGAAGACCTCTCTGATCAAATTGTGGAGAGGCATAAAATAGGACAAGGGAATCACATCTAAAGCTTTGAGATTTCCCAAGAGCAGAGTGGCCTCAATAATTGGGAAATGTAAAAAAATGTGGAACCGCCAGGACTCTTACTAGAAACGGCCATCTGGCCAAACTGAGTAACCGGGCAAGAAGGGCCTTTGTCAGTAGCATAATCAAAACCCTAATGACCATTCTAATAGAGCTTCAGAAGCTCTCTGCTGAACCAATTAGAAAGATAACCATCTCAGCAGCACTCCATCAAATACATGTTTATGGTAGAGTACCTAGACCGAGGTGACTCTTGACTAAAACGCACATGAGAGAATAAAGTACTCTGATAGCTTGAAGAAAAGTAATCTCTGTTCTGATGAGACAAAAACTGAACTTTTTACAGCAGAACTCCAAGAGCTCTGGTGAAGACGAGGCACTGCTCATCATCTGCCTAATACACTCCCTACAGTGAAGCGTGGTGGTGTGCTTCTCAGTGGCAGAGACAGGGAGACTGAGCAGAATTGATAAAAGGATGAATGCTGACAAATACAGAGAGGCCCTTGAAGAATGACTGCTCAAGAGTGCACACATTCTCAGACTAGGGAGATGGCTTCACCTCTATGGATGATAATGCCCTGAAGCGTACAACCAAGATAATGATGGAGTGGCTTCAAGACAAGTCTCTGAATATTACTGAGTGGTCCAGCATAAGCCTGGTCTTAAAAACTCATAGGACACAACTGTGGAAACATGTGATGATGTCAGTTTACAGACACTTGATATTCAATCTAGTTTTAGGGCCCAATAAATTCTGGCACAATGATAGATAGATAGATAGATAGATAGATAGATAGATAGATAGATAGATAGATAGATAGATAGATAGATAGATAGATAGATAGATAGATAGATGCTATATAACAGAGAGATAGATAGATGTGAAAGGCACTCTATAATGATAGATAGATAGATAGATAGATAGATAGATAGATAGATAGATAGATAGATAGATAGATAGATAGATAGATAGATAGATAGATAGATAGATAGATAGATAGATAGATGCTATATAACAGACAGATAGATAGATGTGAAAGGCACTATATAATGATAGATAGATAGATAGATAGATAGATAGATAGATAGATAGATAGATAGATAGATAGATAGATAGATAGATAGATAGATAGATAGATAGATAGATAGATAGATAGATAGATGTGAAAGGCACTATATAATGATAGATAGATAGATAGATAGATAGATAGATAGATAGATAGATAGATAGATAGATAGATAGATAGATAGATAGATAGATAGATAGATAGATAGATAGATAGATAGATGCCACATAATAGAGAGATAGATAGATGTGAAAGGCACTATATAATGATAGATAGATAGATAGATAGATAGATAGATAGATAGATAGATAGATAGATAGATAGATAGATAGATAGATAGATAGATAGATAGATGCTATATAACAGAGAGATAGATTGATGTTGAAAGGCACTATATAATGATAGATAGATAGATAGATAGATAGATAGATAGATAGATAGATAGATAGATAGATAGATAGATAGATAGATAGATAGATGCTATATAACAGAGAGATAGATAGATGTGAAAGGCACTATATAATGATAGATAGATAGATAGATAGATAGATAGATAGATAGATAGATAGATAGATAGATAGATAGATAGATAGATAGATAGATAGATAGATAGATAGATAGATAGATAGATATTCCAAAGTCACTAAACCTATACCCAGAGGAAAGTTATTAGGAAAGTTAAAAACGTAAAGTACACAATTTGTCACACAATTGAATACTTTAGGTAAGGCTAAGAGAAATTGTTTGTTCTACAATAGCAGTACATATGTGTATGCATATTTATAAAATTGTTTGATATGAGAGATTGAGATATATATATATATATATATATATATATATATATATATATATATATATATATATATATATATATATATATATATATATATATATATATTTTTTTTTTTTTTCTTTTTTTTATTACAAAGCATTTTGAAACATTTTTTCTGTTTTCTCAAACTGCTTGCCTCCTAAGTCAAGGCTGCTTTTCTTCCACTGCCTTGAATAGTTACAACTTCAAGCAGATTTGAAACCAATATAAGAATACTAAAGCTCATTTTTTAGCTGACTTCCTATTACTGATGTTTCTTTCATCCTTTTAGAAATCTTGTCATGTTCATTGCTCTATTGTTTATCATCTGCTAACAAATTTTGATAAATACAAGGACATACTATATTGTGTAGCCTCGTATCATTGTTCTTGTTAAGAATCTTTTTACAGCACTACAGATCCTTGCCATCAATCCCTCACTGGGCCCCCCAATCACCCCTTGAGATGGGCCTGCTTGTAAGCTTGCGCACTGTTAGTCTTTGGATGCCTCTGTGATCCTATACAATATTTTCTCAGACATAAGGAAATTAATTCAAAAGTGAATCACCTTTGTAAGAAACAAAACATTAGCTCCTTGTTTTGTTTTTAAGGAAGAGAACATTTCTTTTCAACACTTGTGCAGGATTATTCTGAAAAAAAATAACAGATTCCAGGAACACCTTTTCTTCCTCAAAGCAATATATTCCAATTGATTAACATTTCATTTTAGATGAGTAAAGCTGGGGTATCCATCAATAAACAGTGGAGCTTGAAGGAGGAGGCTGGGTAAGAGAAACCCGTCTGCATATGTGAGCCTCATACAAGCACTGATGAATTAGTTCAGTGAGATAAACCTGCTTACTCCTGCTTTTTTCCCAGCATACAGTATATACTGTATTAAGCAAAAGTTTGAATCTCATATAAAGATATACAGAGCTGATAAAAGTATTAACCCCCATTGGAAGTTTTCACATTTTATTGGTATACAGTATTGACTCACAGTAGATTCAATTTGGCTTTTTTTGACACACTGATCAACAGAAGACTCTTAAATGTCAAAGTGAAAACAGATCTCTGCAAATGAATTACAAATATAAAAGGCAAAATAATTGACTGCGCAGGTGTTTTCCTCTTTCAGTATGACGCTCCTAAATCATGAGTGGTGCATCCAATTGGTTATAGGAGTCCCATAATTACAGTACCTCAATGGAGTCCACATGTCGGGGGGGTTTCAATTGATTGTTGTATAAATGCATGTTATCTTGAAGGGAAAAACTTGCGGTGAGTCTTTAATTGTCACCAGACCTAAACAATGAAGACAAACAAATACTACAAGGGACTCTGTGAAAAAGCACATGTCATGGAATGGAGACAGGACAATATCCAAGTCATTGCATATCCAATTAAATTAATAATGAGGAAATGCTAAGAGTATGACAGCACTGTAAATCTAAGGGAAGACCAGCAAGAGACCTAAGAGAACTTTAAAGGAGTTACAAGCTACAGTGACTTAGAAAACTTTAGAGACCTTGCAGACAACAACTGTCAACCTTGTGCTTCAGCACTCACAGCTTTATGGGACAGTGGCAGAGAAAAGCAAATTAGAATATGTACAGTATGCATGATTTTGATGATGATTAGTGGGAAATATTTATTTTAGTTAATTTGTAAAAAAAAAAGTCTAAAATCCTGTTTTTTCCTTGCCATTCTGGTGTATTGAATGTTGGTTAATATTGGGGAAGGAATGAATTTAAACGGTTTTGCATAAGGCCTGCAACATATCAAAATGTGAATAAAGTGTGTGTGTGTGTCTGTGTGTGTGTGTGTTTACGTGGGTGTGTTTGTGTATGTTATTAGTTTACAATTTGTCACAGCAAGAGCCTAACCATGCGAGCAGCCTGTTTAAACATGATGTACTAGCTTACTGACCCGTGCTATTTTTCTCACTACCACACATCTCACAACAAAATTGGCTTGCAGCTTACTCTGTACTAGAATTTAAAAATCAAAATAAACAAATCTATTCAAGCAGGTTTGTTTTAATAGAAAGCACCGGTCTTGTGTGCATTAATTATGCCTTATACAAACCGTTAGTTTAGCAGTAACTTCAAATCACAAATCCCACAACTGTTCATGCAATGCTAGATATCTGCAGGACATTGTATTATTGGCTGAAATGGATTGCCAGACCTCCAGAGTCTGAGATTGTTTTCTGCAAAATATGATTTATCATCTACAAAATAGATTGCTACCTATTTTCTGCACAATTGAACTTGAGTGGCCAGGGGCCTGACTTCAGCATCATGGGAGTTTGTAGGATAGGATTTGCTAGTCTGCTCAGCTGTATCACATCTGATCTAAGGTTAAGTCTTTATTTATTATGGGATGGGACAGCTGTGCTATCAACATTAAAGTTTGGCATGAGGGAGTTATGTTACCAAACATTCAGGGCCTCGACATGAATCACATCTTATACAAGGAAATGTGTTGACAGAGGCCCTCATTTTCAATTTCATCCAACAAAGTCCTTGATATCTATATCTTGAAATGTATTTTGTAAGCTTAAAAGCAAGCTTTCATAAAAGATGTTCTTGTAAGAAAGAATATGAGTAAAGAGGTAATGGAAGTAAACCTAAAAAAATGCTTGATATATCATTTTACACAATATGCATTGTCACACATGTGCACCTGGGGATTGCGTTCAAGGCAATGTAGAGATAAGCAGATACCACCCCGGGCCAAGAGGAGGAGGGACTGTCACTAACTGTTCTTTCTCTTCCATTGCAGTACTGAGAGGAACGGGGGCGGAGTGGTGGCTCTGAGGCTAAGGATCTGTGCTGGTATCCTGAAGGTTGCCGGTTCGAATCCCCGTCACTGCCAAAAGAGACCCTACTCTGCTGGGCCCTTGAGCAAGACCCTTAACCTGTAATTGCTCCAGGGGCGCTGTACAATGGCTGACCCTGCGCTCTAACCCCAAGGGGTATGCGAAAACTAACAAATTTCTAATACGAGAAATCGTATAAGACGAAATAAAGAACAAAAAACAAAAAAAAAAAATCCAGAAACTGACCCCCACCTGTGAAGCCTGGAAAAGGCCCCCGCCCCTCCCAGTCAGGAGAAGATAATAAGGGGCGTGTCTGCAGAGAGAAAGAGAGAGACATCTCACTCTGGACCCAGATTGCAAAGGGGGAGGAGCTCCTGAGCTATCTGGAGACAGTGAAATATTTATAAAAGATTTTAAGGCTGAATTGACAACGTTTTTCTTCTTTATATTTAAATCCTAACATTTTGTTTTTGTTTTAATTAAACAACATTGATCAGCTGGCTCCCCAGTGCTTATAGTGGGCTCCATGACTCTTCCTGGCCGTGAAAACATATAAAAGTTCCATGATTTTATTTCTATATGCATTATACTATCCATCCATCCATCCATATTCCAACCCGCTGAATCCGAACACAGGGTCACGGGGGTCTGCTGGAACCAATCCCAGCCAACACAGGGCACAAGGCAGGAACCAATCCCAGGCAGGGTGCCAACCCACCGCAGGACACACACACACACACACCAAGCACACACTAGGGCCAATTTAGAATCGCCAATCCACCTAACCTGCATGTCTTTGGACTGTGGGAGGAACCAGAGCGCCCGGAGGAAACCCACGCAGACACGGGGAGAACATGCAAACCTCCACGCAGGGAGGACCCGGGAAGTGAACCCGGGTCCCCAGATCTCCCAACTGCGAGGCAGCAGCGCTACCCACTGCGCCACCGTGCTGCCCTGCATTATACTATTGATTATCACAGCCTTCATTTTTTTTTAACAGTTTAATGATGAATATCATACAGTATTAACTACCTAATCACTGCTTTACTATCGGAAGGGTATCTCTAGAGACCTCAGTTTTCCTTATGGAGTTCAAAAGCCCACAGGTTGTTTCAACGTTGTGTAAGAATTAGTATCTCTCATTGGAGTCAAGTTTGTGATAACAGCCTCCCATAAATAACATAACATCCTTCTTACTATGTAATCCATTTAAGGGGATCACAGCCTATCCCAGCAGTACTTTATCCAAGGAAGGCAGCAGCCCTTGATGTAGTGACAGTTCATTTCAGGTTACACATACACACTGGAGCTAATTTGCAATTGCCAGTTAACTCAACCCCAGGGTTACCAGGTCCTTAAAAACATATACCCCAAAGACAACTTAAAAATAGCAAATTTTCACCCTCAAAAAAATAGCCCAATCTCTGATAGGGAGCAAGAGAATTAGGTATCTCGTATTGAAGCCTGAGGATTAGGTACATAGCATTAAAGCCTTGAGGGGAGGACCCCCCTTGGGAGATAATTGAGAGTGATAGAATGGGGATGTACCATCTCACGGTGGAGGAGAGGGTCCCTCTCAGAGATTTTACAATGGTAGCGAACATGTACAAGTGTGAATAGCAGGGGAAAGGATGCCAGATGAATGAAGAACATGATAATAACCTGGAGGAAAGGGGTTGAAAGATAGCCCAAATAATGCATTGTATTAGAAAAATAGACCCAAAAAACACTGACAAAAGCCCATTTTTTCAAGCAGAATAGTGTTGGTGTCCTTGATTACTTATGTCTACTGTCACTACCTTTTTTCAATATGATTGTTGTTTTCACTTATTGAACTTTAAAAAAAATAAAAAGATCACAAAAAAACCCAGCAACATATCCTAAGAGTGCAGTGAGTAGTGCCCCACTTGACCTTAATGCAGAGGCGCCATGAATTAGGAACTAGGAGTGGTACCATGTATTGCTTGGGAAATCTGATAACGCATCCTCCATGCTCAGAATCCTAAATATCTTGAAGAGAATGTTTTGTGCGTTTCCTCACAGTGGGTGGCTCAGTAGTTATTCAGCACCACTGAATTCTATGTACTCATTGGTCAGATACATAGGCATGCCACATGCAGCAGGAAGAAAGATGTTTTTCCAACCAAAAGTAGTCATTGACCTGATGGATGAAAGGATGGTGACTTCAAAGTTTGTTCCATTTCCTTGTATGTCATTTAAAATGGATATTATAAAGCTATCTTTTCTGCCTTAAAAATCATGGAACACTAAGACGTTTTCTAAATGTGCAAGATACTAAGAAATTAAGTAATGCATTTACTTCTAGTAGGATTGAAAATTGCAATATGTTATTCGCTGGTTGCTCTTAATTCAACTTTCAGTAAATAAATGCTGCTGCAAGAATTATTACACAAACCAGAAAAGATGAACACATAACTCCAGTTCTTTTCAATTTGCACTGGTTCCCAGTTAAGCTCAGGGCTGATTTCAAAATCCATCCATCCATCCATCCATTTTCCAACCTGCTGAATCCGAACACAGGGTCACGGGGGTCTGCTGGAGCCAATCCCAGCCAACACAGGGCACAAGACAGGAAACAATCCCGGGCAGGGTGCCAACCCACCGCAGGACACACACAAACACACCCACACACCAAGCACACACTAGGGCCAGTTTAGAATCGCCAATCCACCTAACCTGCATGTCTTTGGACTGTGGGAGGAAACCGGAGTGCCCGGAGGAAACCCAAAATCCTCTTTTAGCTTATAAAGCCTTAACACTAGAATTACCAGAGCCCACGAAAAAACGCATAGATCTGTCCCACCTTAAATCGCTTCACACTTCTCCATCAGCGTCTTTTGTCCTGTAAATGTGTTGATAAGCAGCAAGCAGCCTACTATCACATCCCCCACCGCTGCACAGTTTTCTCAGCTCAAATCTGTTTACCTGCATGTCAGTTGCTTGGAGTTGTATAGAGTGAGAAGTCAAGCAAAATGACACCTTTAATAAATACTATATCGTCATTTGGAACACATCCATTTCATGTGTGTTCCGTGTCTACAACAATCTATGTAAACACATCGTTAAAACAGAAACGTTTTTCATGTTTTAGTAATAATTGACAAAATGTAGACATGAAGCTTATAATGTGTGAAGCCTGAAGTCCAAATATCAAAGAAACACTTTCATCAAAAGGTACAATACAACAGAACAAGTGCGCTTTTATTCAAAAATATAACTGCAGAAAAAGAACTCACATTAGGGTGACACGCATTTACTACAACCACTTCCGTGGCGCAATGGTATCAGCTGTTGACGGTAATCAAAACTTCATGGGCTCAATCCCCGACAAGTCCGTTTTGAGAAGTGAGCCTGCTAGTGTTCTTACTATTTTAGAATAAAAACATACATTTGATTTCAGTCTGTAACAGCTGGTGTAAATATATGATACTTGTAAAGGTTAGCTTTGTTTTTTTTTATTTATTCAGTTTCATTCTCTGTCACGTTCACGATTCCACACTACTCCACCCCACCCACATCTGACACTGCTGTTTTCACATAAACACGCGCTATAGCTCTGCAGTCTACTTGTGACTTTACGCTGTAGGAAGTAAGTAAATAAACCAAGGTAAATAAGTAAATAACATTCGATCTGGTTCTTATATACAAAGAACAGTGACGGCAGCTTCCACCTGCAGCTATAGACTCTTCAGTTCGCAAGAGACTCTCCAAGCTAATGTTTACATCTGGAAGGTGTATGTGCCCTAAAAAGAAGTCTGACTGCATTCTCATACAAATGCTTGCAAACTAAAGTGTCTGCGTACATTTTTCGTCGCATTACACGTGCTTGCTGCTTATCAACACATTTACAGGACAAAAGACGTTGATGGAGAAGTGTGAAGCGATTTAAGGTGGGACGGATCTACGAGTTTTTTTGTAGGCTCTGGTAATTCTAGGGTTAAATGTCCAAGACACCGCTTACTTATCTGAGCTTATCATTACTTACAAACTAGAGCGCACACAAAGATCTTGAGATGCTGGTCTGCTAATGATTCCAAGGATTAATAAAATAACAGTGGCAGGTTGAGCTTTTATAGTTACAGGGTCCTGAAATGATGTACCTACACCATTAGTCTCAGTTTTCAAATCTGGACTGAAGACTCATGACTTTAGTCCAGCACACCCTGACTAGAGCTGCTGATTAGCTGTGATTATACTGCATTTCTGTTTGGTAGTCATTGTACATAAATATAAGTAATAAATTAATTAGAATTCTTTTGTTCTTCTTGGTATCTGGATGTGACACTTGGTGCCACTGCTCTACTGCCAGGAAAAGTCACCTTAGGTAAAGGAGCATTAGGATCATTGGATGGGAAGATTCTCTCATCATATTTGATGGCCAGAACAGACTCCATTATAGAAAACCCAGAAGCATTTAGGCGGCCAGTTGGCTGAGGTCTCCAGGGCCGTGACTCTATTTTTAACTTTCTCTTTTACAATTTCATCTCCTCTGTTGTAAATTGGCCCTAGTTTTTCAGTTAATTAACAGACAGATATTGTTGGTTTCGATTTATGTTTAATCACTTTCTACCATGTTCTTTGTGTATTTTAACAAGTCTGCATTTATATGTGTACCAGATTTGTATTTAGTAATAGGTAATAATCTGGACTTGCCTTACTTATCTGTGCTTAAACTTAATCTGTATTTGCTTACTTTATATCTTTTCCAATGTATTCTTCATTTTTGTAGAGTATATTAGGACCAGGCTACATGGCGATTCTGCACATTAAATAACGTTGATTGATTGATCGACTTTAACTGATAATTTTTCACAGTGTTCTACGCCTGTACTAAGTGAAGAGAGCTATTAAAAAAATAAGTTGCATCAAAATCAAGCAACCTTTCTTCTTTATTGTATATAGGTAAATTATTGTCACTGGTATGTATGATGTCCATTTTAACACTCCTTTCATCATTAAAAATCAATATTCTTGTGATTTGCCATTTATCACTTCTTAGTGCACATTTCTTTCCTCAGTACTCTATTGCCTCTCCTCACACATCGCACATCACTCGTCAGTAATCACTAGTCATGTTCTTCATTTCTCACTCAAAATTTTTCATTTTCAGAATTTCTTTAAGAAAACCGGTCAGAGTTTTGCACCAGGTGAAACAGCATGTGGGGAAGTGGTGGTATGCAATATCCTTAATATATTCAAATATCGACCAACTAATTTTTATACATGAAAATGGTGAAGTCACAGCATTAGACTTTTCTCAGAGCAGCTTTGAGTATTATCGGCATTCAGAATACAAACTGGTTGGAAGTAAAAGTGCTTTGGAAGAAAACAAAGTGTTACATAGCTTTCTGCTTTTCCAATGGATGCATTACACTGTACCTTTTACATTAAAATAAATCTTTTTTGTTAACTGCTTAGCTTTAACCCACTTTTGAATTAGTTATTTATGTTACTGAATGGAGATGGCTTGCTTGCACTTCATTTTTTCTTTTTAGTATAAACACATGAAAAATGAGATGACTGATGTGTGCCGAGTGATGAATTTAAAGGTACAAATGATACATGACATGGAGTAAAGTTGATGCCGGGAGGAATGAGGAATGACAGTATCCTAAAATGGGCACTGTACATATGAAATAATAAGTCGAATAAACCAAGTAGTCATCTGACATGTGTAGGCAGCAGAGCAGAGTCAGTGAATTGCTTTCAGGTCGAGGTTTATACCACTAAAACCACAAATTAAACACTATGGAATTCTTTTCATGAATACTTTACTCTTTTATTTTTGTACTAGGCTAAGATGAATTTGGTAATACAAAAGGGCACTAACACGAGGCAAATTTAATGCCTGCTTACAACCACTGGCCTTGCTATGTTTATCTCCTGTCTCTATCATCCCCACTTGGAGGACTTTTTTATTTCTTAGTGTATTTCTTTCATATTACTCCTTTAATACAATTCTTCCACTTTTGTATCTCCTTCTTCTGTACAGACTGCCCCCCAATTATGTCCCATTACCTTACATCTCCTCTCCTCTCCCCTGTTCCTTCCCCTATCCTATCCCTACCATTGCCTTAAACTTCTAAATAAATCTTCTTTCGTAAGCGTAACATCAAGGCACACACTTTTGTAGCAAGCCTACCAACACTACAGAAAATAAAACATCAAAAAGTTAAAACTAGCATATTTTATAGACCAATTTTCTTGACAACATCACACATTGGGAGGTTATTGAGTGTACTCTGATTATTTTTTTTTGAGATCAAATTAGTGAAAGTTTGAGGATTGTTTGAGGAGGATTATTTACTATCCTAACCTTTGGTTTCTGAGCTAAGAAAAAGACTTAACAGCATTAGAGAAAGTCCTGAGGAGAGCAACTGGACTGATTCCGAGACTGAGCGATATGACCTATGAGGAGCGATTGAGTTTAAGCAAACAGAGATGTGAGGTGACATGATTGAAGTGTGTAAAATTGTGAAAGGAGTTACCACAGTGAATCTCAGATATTACTTTAAAATGAGTTCAACAAGAATATGGGGGACACATTTGAAAACTTGTTAAATTTTGCACAAACCTTTGGAAGTTTTTCTTCAACAAGAGAACTATAGAAACATGGAATAAGTGACCAAGTAGTGTGATAGACTGTAGGACTTCAGGGACCTTCAAATCACGACTTGATGTTATTTTGGAAGAATTTAGGTGGGTTGGATTGGTGAACTTTGTTGAGTTGAATGTTGCTTTCTTAGCCAAATGTTTCTAATGTTCTTTGCATTCCCTGTGTTATATTACAGCCACGGTTTATTTTCTGATTTTGTTAACTTTAGATCATCACTGTTCCTGTTTCTGTATTATTTTTTGGTTTTGTTTATTATTCATTAATTATGTACTGTTTATATAAAATAATTTATTATCTACTATCTATGTGTAATGAATTGTTCTCTTGTGTCCTTTGTGCTTTGTGGTTGGAGCCCCAAGAGGCGGTGCCACCCTGATGTTACTGCTGAAGGACTGCCCTGAGCCTTTCTCTGCTGAAGCTGTAAGGAGATCTTTCAGTGGTTCATTAAAGTTAATTGACTGTATTTATCTGCAAGCCTTCAGTTTTCTGGTTAATTGGGATTTTTACTTCTGTTCTTGGATTTTGCCCTTTTAGGCAACTCTGTTTTGCCATTCTTGTATGTTTTAATACTTTTTGAATTAACAGTTTCATTTATAAAGATCATCCCCTGAGACTTGTTCTTTTCTGGCCAAAGGTTTTATGGATTTGTTCCCTAGAAGGACATTTTGTGTAAGTTATATATTTTTGGACATTGTAAGATTTTGTTTGGAACTTTGAAAGACAATTCCTTATTTTGGGCCTAAGTAGGCCAAATCCTCCCTGTGGAGTCAGACTGCTTGGGGAGGCCACATCTAGGGAAGATACGAAGGCCTGGTCTGCATTGTGGAGTCTCAGGCCCTTTATGGCTTAGAAGTGCACTCAAAGCACAAAATCCTGACCATCCTTACCCATTCACATTACTCTTCTTCTCCTTATATATTCTCCCTTTTTTATAACCATATAAGATTATTATTAATGTTATTGTTTTAATTTTGAAATCCTAGCTGAAGAAGCACATAAATTGACCCGTGTAGGCAGTTATTGTTTCCACTGTAATGTACTCTGTAAGATGTTTCAGTCATTCTGCACTTTTTTTCCTGAAGTTCCAGTTAAATAACATAGTTTTACTTACTGATCACCAGAACATGAAATGCTAACAAAAATTAGCATGAAATGCAAACTAAAAATCAGTATGAAAACGTAAACAAAAATCAAGACGTAAATGACGTCAATGGAGTACGAGAAAGTTGGTGGATTAGCAAACAAGAACTTTTCAGGAAGACATTTTATTGAACTTGAGAGGTCATCTAAAAATATTTTTTCCTCACTTTTCAAGGCTGCAGTAAAGCAGTAGCATTCTCTCCTTGTTCCGAGGCAGACATTATTTAAGTCTGAGGGCATCGCTGGTGCTGCTTATTCCTCTCCTGCCCATTTCAGGTGTGCCTTATAGCAGAAGTGCCGATCTGCTGCACCCAGGGTTACAAGAAAATCTGCTTGGGAAAGGGAAACACTTTGAATGCTTCAAGCTGCTCTTGCTATCATCAATATGTGTCCTCTTTATAACACTAACAAATAAAAAAGCAGCATCTAACAACCGAGCCATGCAACTTCAGTGCACTGATGACAGGGTATCGATGTTTACTTAATATGCAGCCTTTGCTGTTTATATTCAATAATTCGTCTGACTTTTCACCAGGTTTAAATAGTCACACTAATGAAATGAACGCAATAGAAATTAAAATTTTGCGGCACGATACGAAGTGCTGGTGCCAGTCAAAGACTCTGCTGGTATGCAGTGTGAGCGATCTCCCTATGCAAACGCGAGTTTTCCATGATGTTCTTCAGGTACACTGGAGTGCGCATTGTCACCCAAAAACTTACTCAGTATGAGTCAGTGTGGGTGTCTATGAACGTTTTTAGCAGTGGACTGGTGACCAGTGCTGACGACAGAGCCAGAGGCTCCCTGCAACCTTGAACTGGATATTTAAAGACTGAACTTGAAATTTATATTTGGATATTTGAAAGTGGATGTAATTTTGAAAGTATCTGGCAGATTCAACTTAAGAAGTATGCCAAGTTTAGGCCATTGTTTGTGTAGGCCTCAGCTCCTCTTGATCGTAAACTTTGTTAGGTGCGTTCAGTGATGAATAAAGAAACACAACACAAATGCCATTTGTATATCAAAATAAATAGTAACACTTTTAGTCTAGGTACTGCAAAATGCATCTATTACTATTTTACTGTTATGTAACAAACGCTTCTTTGGGTCTTCCTAACACTTGCAGAGCATCAGTAAATTGTTTATTCATCTCTACAATGTGACTAAGGCCCTTCTCCCCGGATCGCTCAGTTTAGATGGCCAGCCAGCTCTAGGAAGAGTCCTGGTGGTTTCGAACTTCTTCCACTTACGGATGATGGAGGCCAATGTGCTCATTGGGACCTTCAAAGCAGCAGAAATTTTTCTGTAACCTTCCCCAGATTTGTGCCTCCTAACAAAACCTCACTTTAGAGTGGTCCGAGGGGGGCTTAACTGAGGCACATTTCTCTTGATATTCCATATTTAGTATAAGACCAGTGAATCCTTCAAATTAACAAGTCATTATTTTGGCATGTCAATATGCCAGACAGCACAGAGGCGAATAACTGAACTACTGATGTGTTGTAAGTGTCAAGAAAACTTAGAGAAGCCTTTGTTAAGGTCTTCTTACATAAGAATAAATAAAATCATAAATGCATTTTTGCAGTACCTAAACTAAAGTGATGCCAAAAAACTTAAATAATATCTGTTTTGCCAATAAAAATACAATATAAACTTTTTTTTCAATTCAGTCTATTAAGAGTACTTTTTTCGAAAATGATCATTTCTGTTTTATGTAATGTTTAATTATAATTTTCTCAAACATAACACAAGTTGTAAGCTTTATGAGTGGCATGTTCCAGGATAGTAAGATTTAAAGTTTCTGAGAGATGCTTATTAGGATTTTAATTTATCTGTAGAATGGCAGAAGGCAAATTTTAATGCAAGGTTTCCTAAAGGTGAAGTAATTGTTGGCAGCAGATTTTATAATACAGATTAAAGTTTCTGAAATTACCTAATTAATGTTACATGCAAACGATAAATTAAAATTAAGCATCGAGGAACCAAGGCCTGAACTTTCATCTGATCAGTGAGAGGTAATTGGTAACTGCATGGACCCATAGATTTTGAAAGCCACAAACGTACAGTGCTGCTTAATGAGTGTTATTAAAACTACCATCTGTAGCATTATATATAAAATGCATTTAATTGGAAGAAGGCTATTAGCCAATTTAAAGATTAAGAAAAAAAAGGGATGCAAAAATGTACGTATGTAAAAGTTATTTCCATTGAAAATTAAACCCAGACACGTTCATTTCAAAGCATGGATCTGACAGTCACCCTTCCCTAATTGTCTTCACCTGCCAGAGAATACTGATGTGTTTAACTTGGATGGTGTGTTACAAAAAACAGGAAAAAAAAAACTGATTTATCTGTCAAGATAGCTAAAGATGTGAAAGGTCCATTAGAAGAGTGAAAGAAAAAGGTTTAAATCATTCAGTGGTATGTTTCAGACATGGTTTTTGCCCTGACTTAAGTTTATTTTTTCATATTTACATTTTTACGGAGACCCGGGTTCGCTTCCCGGGTCCTCCCTGTGTGGAGTTTGCATGTTCTCCCTGTGTCTGCGTGGGTTTCCTCTGGGTACTCCGGTTTCCTCGCACAGTCCAAAGACATGCAGGTTAGGTGCATTGGCAATTATAAATTGTCCCTAGTGTGTGCTTGATGTGTGTGTGTGTGTGTTTGTGCCCTGTGGTGGGCTGGCGCCCTGCCTGGGGTTTGTTTCCTGCCTTGCGCCCTGTGTTGGCTGGGATTGGCTCCAGCAGACCCCCGTGACCCTGTAGTTAGGATATAGCAGGTTGGATAATGGATGGATGTTATTATCTTAATACATAATTCGCCAGTCTCCTCACTCACTCATTCACTCACGTCCGTCTGAAGCCGAATGCGCAGTCGCCTTCTGCGCAGCTGCCTGAAAAACCTTACGAGATCGACATCACAGCAGGTGGCGGATTTACGGCCGCGAAAATTCAACGAGAAAGGCGACTTCGATTAAAGCTCTAGAGGCCTGAAAGGCGATTTCGACCTACAGCTCGAGGCCTAATTACGCATTCATTCAATACACCTATATCAGGTTTGTGGTGCGGAATGCGCAGCTCGCCTTCTGGTGCACGTTGCATTCTGCGCATGTCCGAAGCCGAATGTGCAGTCGCCTTCTGCGCAGCTGCCCGAAAAAACCTTACGAGACCGATATCGCAGCAGGCGGTGCATTTATGGCCGCGAAAATTTAAAGAGAAAGGCGACTACCGCCGCGAAAATTCAATGAGAAAGGCGACTTCAATTAAAGTTCTAGAGGCCTGAAAGGCGATTTCGACTACAGCTCGAGGCCTAATTACACATTCATTCAATACACCTATATCAGGTTTTTGGTGCTTATACTTATTATATATTATACTACAGTAATCCCTCCTCCATCGCGGGGGTTGCGTTCTAGAGCCACCCGCGAAATAAGAAAATCCGCAAAGTAGAAAACCATATGTTTATATGGTTATGTTTATATTGTCATGCTTGGGTCACAGATTTGCGCAGAAACACAGGAGGTTGTAGAGAGACATGAACGTTATTCAAACACTGCAAACAAACATTTGTCTCTTTTTCAAAAGTTTAAACTGTGCTCCATGACAAGACAGAGATGACAGTTCCGTCTCACAATTAAAAGAATGCAAACATATCTTCCTCTTCAAAGGAGTGCTTGTCAGGAGCAGTGACTGTCACAGAGATAGAGAAAAGCAAACAAATCAATAGGGCTGTTTTTCTTTTAAGTATGCGAAGCACCGCCGGTACAAAGCTGTTGAAGGCGACAGCTCACACCCCCTCCGTCAGGAGCAGACAAAGTGAGACAGAGTTTGTTTTTCAATCAAAAATCAATACGTGCCCTTCGAGCTTTTAAGTATGCGAAGCTCCGTGCAGCATGTCCTTCAGGAAGCAGCTGCACAAAAGATCACAACGTGAAGATAATCTTTCAGTATTTTTAGACGAGCGTCCGTATCGTCTAGGTGTGCGAACAGCCCCCCTGCTCAATTCCCCTACGTCAGGATCAGAGAAAGTCAGCGCAAAAGAAAGAGAAAAGTAAGCCGGGTAGCTTCTCAGCCATCTGCCAATAGCGTCCCTTGTATGAAATCAACTGGGCAAACCAACTGAGGAAGCATGTACCAGAAATTAAAAGACCCATTGTCCGCAGAAACCCGCGAAGCAGCGAAAAATCCGCGATATATATTTAAATATGCTTACATATAAAATCCGCGATGGAGTGAAGCCGCGAAAGGCGAAGCGCAATATAGCGAGGGATTACTGTATTCCACTCATTGCCCGTTTAAACCTTACGTTGTCGAAACGGGCTCTTTGTCTAGTTTAAATATAATTCTGTTTAATGTGTTATTAGTTCTGTTTTAAGTGTTGTTACATATATATTATCTTTATTTTATGGTGCTGTTTATTCATTATTTTTCTATTTTATATTATGTTAAGTTTCTGTGTATTTGTCTTTTCCTTGTTTTCTGCTCTGCCTCCTGTATGTGGAACCTAGGGAGGCGAGGCCACCTGATTATGTAGCTAGGTAGCTGCCTCAGCTCTGTAAAGTGGTACTGAAGCTCAGTGTTGCATTTGCGCTCCCGCTTCCAGTGTTTTCATCTGTGATTCACTGCTTGGTTTATTGTTTTTTGATCCCTGCATTCTATTAATTGGATTCTGGATTTGTTTGCTTAACGTTGAAAACCTGTATCTACCTTTTGCCTGGCCTTGTTTTTTTGCTGTTTCTTTTTTCTCTGAATACATTCTTTAAATATTAACGCAAGAACCACCAAACATTTTTCCAGGGCTATAACTGCCAAGGGTCTGAATCCTTTAGTTCTCACTTACAGTTCATCGAATCGACATCCTGATAGCACATCTCTACTGCCCTACCTACAGATAGCCTAATACAGCTTGAGTGAATGTGAAAATAAATCATTTATTGGCCCACAATATATATTGTTTGTGTATATGTTCACTTTAAATGTTAGCATACATTTTCTAATAAAAAAAAAAACTCAAGGGTTGGTAAATTACTGCTTCAGTATTTATTATTGAAAAGCAAAACAGCATATTTCAATTATCTGGGCACAAACAATAATAAATAAAGTAGAAATTATTTTTTATGTTGACGCTGTCATAGATGTCCGGGGACCTTGCCCCACCGGGATGCCGGGAGCCGGGAAGGACCGGGAGAGACGCTATATCTTCCCCGGAACGTAAGAGGGTGACCTCCCTGGATTGTATGGGGGCCACAGAGCGTGGAAGCTGAACCTTTTGGAAGGGCGTAGCCACTACCAGGGTGCACCCTGACAGCTCCAGAACTGTGGTCTACAGCACTTCTGCCACAACCAGAGGTGCTGCCAGAAGAGGCGCTTGATGGCCATGCAGCACTACCGCTACACCCAGAAGTGCGGCCGGTTGTTAATTGGGGAACACTTGGAGTACTTCCGGGTGCGCTATACTGTAAAAGCGGCCGCCTCACTCCAATCAGGAAACCAGAGTCGGGTGGAGGGAGACGAAGCTTGCGTGTGAGGAGCGGAGGTGGCAGAAGGCAGAAGAGGCCAGTTATTGTGGCTAGTTTGTGCACTGGGGGTTGTGACAATAATAAAACGTGTGTATTTTGGAACATTTGAAGTCCATGTCTGTCTGTGTCCGGGTTCAAGGTTCACAACACTTTACACAGTATTCTTTTGTTTTATTGTATGTGCATTCTTCCTCTTTGGACTGCTTCATTCTACCAGGCGCATGAATGACCCACAGGCATTCTGTGACAAGAGGATCTTTTCAAAATTGTGCTCCATTTGGCAAAAAACTACTTCAATATTTTAATTGTAAAAAGCAAAATAACACTTTTTATTCACTTGCAAGCATAAAATACTGAATTTAGTAAATAATAATATTGTTCTATATACAGTAGATGGTTTATAAAAATGACTGAATTTCTTGTAATATGTTAATGTTGACAGCTAAATGTCTTTCTTCTTGTGTCAAAGGTACAAATTAAGCTGAATGTGAAACAGTTTGTTTTGTGATGTGAAACACTAAGTTTCTGCTGCAAATTAAAATTTTATCCTTACTAATAGGGAGTGTAAATACCTTAGCTTGAAACTTCTATTTTCCTTGAAATAACCATCACTTACTGTACTTCAAATCTTCTGTCTTCCTCAACTAAAAAAATCTCTCAACTTATTTGTCATTTACAGACAGTCACCTATAATTATACTGAGCAGCACAGAGCTACAGAATGTAAACTATAACGTTGAGATTGTAACCATGAATGGATTTAGCACTTTGGGATTGCTAATAGCACTTTGGGATTGCTAAAATATAAAGTGCAATATAAATAAAATTTATTATTATTATTATTATTATATACAGTTATTGTGATTTGCGGGTTTACGATTCACGAATCTGACTATTGGTGGGCTTGATATCAATAATTGAATAGAAATTATTTTGTGAGTTTACGAGTAGTAAACATAAAAGACATCCTTCCCACAATCCTGTGTGTTTTTTACCATCAAAATATGGTTTATGGAAGAATGCAGTCTAATAAGGATGGAAACTGTGTTATTGATTTTTTTAGAAAGTGCAAAGAATGAGCACTTTTTGTAAAGAGTGTACTTATTGTATTGTGCAGGTAAAATATATACATTTAGGAATGTTCTTGTCCAATGTTTTGCTTTTAGACATTCTTAGGTGCTTTTAGCTTTATGTTTTTGGTCATTATCCTGTTGGAGGATCCATGACCTGCAACTGAGACAGACCTTTCTCACACTGGAGAGTACATTTCATTCCAGAATGTCTTGAGAGTTTTGAGATTTCATTATTCCCGTGCCAGACGCAGCAAAGCAACCCCAAAGCATAACCAAGCCTCTTCCATATTTCACAGTAGGTATGATGTTCTTTTCATTAAAAACTTCATTTTGGCAATTTTGTCTACTATTCTCACTATTCTTCTGTCCATTCTAGAGTTGATTTTCCTCTTTCAGCTGCGTCAAGAGAGGCTGGTTACAGTTCCTAGGATCACAAACTTCTTAATAATATTTGCAACTATTGTCATTGGAACATCAAGCTGCTTGTAGATGGTCTTCTAGCCTTTACCTTTAACATGCTTGTTTATAATTGTCTTTCTGAGCTCCTCACACAACTCTGTCCTTTGATTTCTCTGGTCCATGTTCAGTGTGGGACACATGATGACACCAAACAGCAGAGTGACGACTTTACTCGATTTAAACAGGCTGAATGACTGATTGAATGATTGTAGACATCTGTGATACTAATTAAAGAAAACAGCTAGTATGAAAGAAATCACTCAAATCCAATTATTTATGATCTTTTCTAAGGGTACCAACAAATGTGTCCAGGACTTTTGTCATTAAAGTAGAACATCATAAACTTAATCTTAAAATTGTTTAATTTACTAGTTTCTCAAATCCCATCGTAACTAAAGTAGCACGTTAAATGCTTTGTTTTGTATGTGTTCTTCTATGTGCTCTATGTGTGTGAATCACTATGTGCTTCTTAAACGGGTTTTCTCTTCCTCCGACAGGACACAGAATCCATTCCATTCATGATATTAGAGTTCTCTGAATAATTTAAATACTGAGATGTATACTTGATATAATTTTCATGATGATAGGAATTAAAGCATGTTATTAAACATGGGAACACAGTGGTGCAGTGATAGTGACGAGCAGGCGCCTCGTCCAGAGATTGTTCCTGCCTCATGCAAGATGCTTGCTGCGCCGTGCGCGACCTTCGATGAAATAATTTATTGCAGCAGTACTGTCTCTTTCAAAATCTTTCCAAATCCTGTCCTTCCTTTTCTTTCTCCAAGTAACCAATCGCCACACAATCAGCTCTGTAATAGATGTTAAGCCATCTGTAAGCTTAGAACGCTGATTCTTCAAAACTTTTAAGGAACATTGAAATATCTTCATAGTACGTGTTTAATTATTCTATCCATCTGACTTTCCAGTGTCGCGCCAGCCCCAGCAAGAATACGTGCAAGGCAGGAACAATCCATGAACAGAGTGCCAGCTCCTTGCTAGTGCTGTGACACTGTGTCCTCACATGTTTAATTATTAACAATATAGATTATTAAAATGAAGTTAAAGTTTTATCTGTATAATATAATAAACATATTTTGCTGCATTTCATCTTAAAAATGATGTTGTAATCATATGTAAAAACATGCTTTATAAAGTGGCTCAGGCTGTGCAATATTATAACTGTACGTCAAGTTTACAGTGAGGTAATTGTACTTATAAGTACAAACAGTTCTGCAAGGAGCATTTGATGAACTGATTGATTGCGTTTATAGTTCTTGGGATGAAACTGTTTCTGAACCACGAGGCCAGTACAGGAAAGGCTCTGAAGCGTTTGCCATATGAAAGCAGTTCAATAGACAGTGCACATGGCTGAGGCAGCGTGTGCTTGATTCTGTATACCGATAATCTCTTTCCAATCAGCTGCTGTAAAGCTGTGATTCCACACTCAGATACAGTGGGATAAATACTCCAAGTGGTGCAGTGAGAGTAATATGGAAAAAGATGATCTGCTGTGGCAACCCCTAACCGGAGCAGCTGAAAGAAGAAGAAAAAGGTGCAGTGAGAATAACAACGCTAAAGCAGCTATGGTATTTGGAAGAGTTTGGTCATTCCGTGGACCATCATATTGTTACAGGTTAATTACAATCAGATGCCTTAAACTAATAAACAATATGTTGTTAATTTCAGTGTATATGATAAAGCCACGTCAGGGATGTGGATCTAAAATAGAAAGGGAAACCACACTGGAACAAAAGCACTGCTTTGACGCTGGGTGACGCCAGTTTGCAAAACCGAGCGGAGAACTTGCGTACGCCAGGGTTTGAGCTACTGTGAAAATGTGCGTGGCTTTACGCCAAGTTTAGGTTTTATACATCGCGATTTGAGCGTGGAAACGGGAGTATGCAACATTTTTGTGCATACGCACCGTTTATACATGAAGCCATTAAAGACTATTTTTGTAGACTAAGCGATAGTTGATCTCTTTTAATGCTTGCTTTGCTTTACTCAATGACATAGCAAAGGCATACAAGTATACAGGGGACAACTGCCTTTCATTTAATAACTTCTCAGACATACAGCACTTTTTCAATGAGATGTAACATATTTGTCTATGACTGACAGGTAGATAGATGGACTGATATTGCACTATATGATAGATAAACTTTGTTTATGATACTGTAAAGTTAGTGTTTTAAGATTAAATTAAGGAGTAATAATCTGAGGTTACACCAATAAAATCGTTACAGTGTCATTGATTTTTTTATACTGAGATGAAAAGAGAGACTGATAAATATGAAAAGATTTCAGCCTGATAAAGTCTGAGCAAAAAACAGAAAGGTGTATCCTGGGGGACAAGGCACCAAACAACATCTCTCACAAAGTGGCTCTTGAGATGTCAAGATGTGCAGATATCCAGTTCTCATTAGAGTTTTGCACAAACACAGGAAGAGAATATTTTATCAAGGACTGACTTTCATTCATCATCTGAAAGCATCAATGAAAGGTATGTTGTGTGTGTTACTGATCTGTAACGTAAGTAATGTACAAAGCCTTGAACTTAATATCTGCAGCACACCAGTCTTGTTGATAAGGTAAGGTTTTGTGAAGCCCCTTTTATATTGTGCTCTATGATCGTTGTATACTGTCATAATATGGAAAAAATTAAACGATCTGGGGAACTCTGTGAAAATTTAGTTACTGATTGATAAGTTGATTGATTGATTGATTGACTGATTGAGTGAGTTATTAAATTATGTGCAGTAACCGATATCGCTCAGACAAGCATTGTGTCCCTGACAGGTGAACACACAAGCATTTCAGCTAACCAGCAGAAGCACCCGAGATCCAGTAATAACAGATGGGTGCCTAATGGAGCTCAGTGCCACTCTTCACATATGGTGAAATGACACTTGTCTTGATTGATGATTCTCAGGATGGAAAGTGCCTCTGGTGCTTGAAATAACAATGTTCATGCCTTTTCAAGCTTGCCCAGACCTCATCCACAGCTAATTTCTTTAACATTTAAGCGTTTCTTTCTTTAGTGCAGTATCTATCTTTCTGACTTCTGCCAGATGTTTTTATTAAACTTGGAAGTTTAGAAAAGAAGTAATGCTACAGTAAGAAAAAACAGGAGTTTTTATATGAAGATCTAAATTATTTTTGGCCTGTTTTACTTTAAAATTCCCAAGTAAATTGTTTTGTGCTAATTTTGTGCTCTGGTGGCAAGACCAGACTACACTTTCTTTTCAAAGGAGTAGGAAAAGTTTCTCAAATACAAAGACGTGACAAAGTGCAATAGTGCTTCAATTAATAGGTCTTCCTAAAATTGTACCGTTACAAAGAGTGTTCTTGGATGCTTCGTAAATAAATATCCAAATACATGAATTTAAAATCCAAACAATCCTTCTTGAGGTATTCCTTTTCTCCTTGGCCACTGATCTGCCACATTAGTCAGTGGCCCACAGAACTGCTATCTAAGTGGGTCACTGAAGCTCCTGAAGTGTCATCTCAGTCAGTCTCCACAGGTCACCATTGCCCTGAAACAGATGCCACTACGTTCTGAATATTCCTATTTGTGTATTGTTCCAGCTGCCCCTGATACTTTCTGATCTACTCGCTTTAGTAGGTCAGCAGACTTGAACGCAGCCATTCCACAGAACCTCCACACCAACCATCAGTCCTGCTCTCTTTGTCCTCTCACCAGGAGATACCTCTTACCAATGCGATCTTCCTACTAGCAATCACTCTTTCCTTCATGTTTGTTCGTATTGTTTTTTTTTTTTTCTGTTCACCTCACTAGCATTAGTCCTCCAGTAATTAACTCCACACGGTCAATCACACAAAATCACTTGTGAGTCGCTTATCCAAGATGGTTAAGCCACTGGGAAAGTTCCATTAACTTCATGTGGCCAGGTGCAGGAATGACAGGGCGGGAAACAGAGAAAAATTGGGGACACTAAGTGGGACGTCCCGTTTAATGCAGTGAGTCCAAAATAAAATATGCCTTAAGACAACAAAGAAAAATTGACACTCAGACACAAAACAACAGAAAAGACAAGCTGTTTGTCTTTGAGGGAAAAAAGGGTCCTTCTTGGGAGCTCCGTTCAAAGGCTTGCTCTCTTCCAGGCAGCTGCGCTTCTTTGTAATGTGTACACTGGGAGGGTCAGGGCTAAGGGCCCTCAATGGATGGTTTCTCGGAGCTGGGGGAGAGAATGAGAAGAGAATGCTAGTGACAGCACCCCCTCTCGCCCCAGCATGTTGTCACATACCTTGACTGTGCCTGCCAGGAGGTTCTCCAACAGATGAATGACAATCATTAATAAATGAAGCCCATTAAAACACTCCCAGACTCGACTTACTTCCACTACTATAAATGAAAACAGTGTACCACTGTTGAAAAGGCAATATAGTATTTATGTGTTGTTTCCCTTTAATTAGTTGTTGTCCACCTTGAACTGTTAGTTATTGTGATTGGCCTGTGCTGAGTTGGAACTTGGCCAATCACAGGGCTTCACTTTGAACCTTACAGATTAGTTTGGTGGCGTCTTAACAGTAGAGTAGGAGCTTCATTTGTTAAATGTGAAAGTTTGCGTAATTATATATAAAGTAAGTGGAATTTAATTGTTTGTCCTTAAAATATATTGTTTATGTATTAAAGTTTTTAATTTGTATATACATAATATTTTAGTAGAGTTTCTAAAATATAGACGTTTTGAGGATGCTAAAGCATAGTTGAACAGACGCTGTTTGGAGTTTGTTATAGAATTACAGTATTACAGTTTCTTCATGAATAATATATATACATGTTAAGAATAATTTACTTATTTAAATTGAGTAAATACTTTATAGTTTAATATTCTAGCAATTTCCTGATATTGATGTTATCTTGAGTGCAGTATGCCATCTAATGGATAAATAAAGTACCCTGTTAATAACTAATATTAACATTGACACATTTAAGAGTAAGAAACTGTGATAGCTAATTTATGTTTATTATTTTATTTAGACCATACCTTCACATTTGTATAATTTTGGAAGAAATTAATAAATACAATTTGGACATCTTCATCCATCTCTGACCAGATGTGTGTAGTGATTGTAATTTAATCCTGTATCAACTTAATGATTCACTACAACCACTTTAATTGATAGATAAAGAGAACTCACAATAGCTTCAACTGCCAAGGAGCAAAGCATTATGAGCATTTAACCTTAAAATACTACTGTTAATTTTGCAAAAAATATGGAGGCAGTGAGAAATTAAAGCAACATAGATATAATCCTTGCACCACAAACATTATTCTTACTGGAGTAGACTGATCCTTGCATTCATTGATGTCCTAGTAGCAAAAACCTGTTCAATTGCTGCATAAAGTTGTACCAAAGAAGCACATTTTACCTCAGGAAGCTGTGAATGTTAATATTCTGAGCAGTGAAATGAAAAAGAAGGTATAAGACAGGGACTGAATTGTCTTATGGCTGTTGCTCCCACTTGTGTAGCTGATGCTGAATTCGAATTTGGTAAACCTCAAAGCAAAGAAACACCCAGAGAGTTCCTCAAAAAACAACAACAGTATATTCCAGCATAACTCTGTCTATCAGAAAATGGAGAGCAGGGAAGTTGTGTTGGGCTTGTACCCTATTGCCCTTGCATTGCTTCATGCCAGTAGATGGTGCTGTTTTTCTTTTGATATTTAATTCATGTAGACCTGTTCCATTCTTACACTTTCTCTTGTCGTTGATGTTGAGTTTTTGTGAAAAGTGTGGTACATGGAGGATCAGAAAAAAATTAACCATTTCAAGATATCCTTCTGAGTGAGAATTTAGTACATAATACTGGAGACAAAACTAGGATCATAACGAGTGCTACAAAAGAATTATGACTTAAGTTCAGGGAATAGTTCTAGATGTAGTAATACAAAATGGTGTTCTTAGATCTGAACTTCAAACTGGAAGCTAATAGATGATGATCAGAAGCATGCACAATATGTTATGTATTGGTTCAAAGTTGTGTGTATTTTGTATTTTATTGTTGTTTATTTCAGTTATTTTATCATGCCTTTATCTTATTTTTGTTGGCTTAATTTGTATTTCTATAATTATGTTCTGTCTTTTTAAGTGTTCTACTGTTCTTTGTTTTATGCGGGTAGGGCCCCTACTACAACTACTAGGGCTTTCCTCTGGTTATTTAAGTGAGCCGAGAAGGCTCAGGAGCTGGAGATCATTCATTTAAAGTGGAGTTTGTGAGTATTTTTATTTATTGTTGTTGGATTTTGTTTTTTCTTATTTTTTTCTTATTTTTCTCACTCTGTCTTAAGGATTCTGTTTATTGGATGTTGTTTTGGAATTTGTACCCGCTTTTTGCTCTCTTAGGCGTTTCATTGTATTTTTCTATTTTTGATAAATGAATCCTTGATTTATAAAGATTCCTGTTTGCCCTTTTTGGCACTAACTGGAGGATTACAATTATCCTCATCTTTGTGGGGTCAGGTCAGGATGGCGAGCATGCACTGGTACCACTACACGATGAAACAGCTCTGGATCCCGTTAGGACCAAGTGCAGTGGATGACACCTCAGTTCCACACCAGTTCCAATCCCCCAACAGGCATGACCCCATTGGTGGTTTCAACTTTTCTGGGGATGAGGTCCCTGAGGGCTTTCCCCTATCCTCTTCGTAATGTGAGCAGCATTCCTATTGGTGACTGCAGCAGAGCTATTCCCACTCTGCCATTTTGGAGCTGTGTTTTTATGTGGGCTGTAGTGCTGACTCTCCCACCAACCCTCGAGTTTTCCCTGCAAGTTGGAGGACCAACGTCATACCCAGAATCTTTGAGGGGCTTTTGATATATCTTCAAACGCTTTGTGTTGTTTTGCCATATCCCCATTTTTGTGGCTTGCTCCAGCTGAAGCCAGTGGTTAGTATTAGGGGCCTTGATGACTTCATGTGACTCTGGCCTGCACCCTTGCTTATTTCAGAAGGCCTCACAGCTATTTTACCTTAGTGTAAAAACTTCATATCATAACACTGCACAACATTTGTAATAGCTCATCTCCTCAGCAAAACACAGCAACCGGTCTTATCACAACATTATTAAAAAAAAAAATCTTGTACCCACTCCTTCATAGACAGTTAAGCAATTTCATTTCATTTTCAACAGACAGATAAAAGCATTGTAGTTTACACTGCAGAACTGCGGCATGGTAAGTAGTGCTTTAAAAAGTTATATGGTATCTGTTACCTTGAGTATTGGAATGGGGGTGTCACAAGTACTCTGGTGGTGTAGACAAAGGTGTTGCAGCAGTGTGGAAGCAATCATGTGAAGGGCAACAGGAGTCTCATGGTGCTCAACATTGGTCGTCCCAGACAGAAAATGAGGAGGTAATAATCTATCTATCTATCTATCTATCTATCTATCTATCTATCTATCTATCTATCTATCTATCTATCTATCTATCTATCTATCTATCTATCTATCTATCTATACGTAAGGTGCCCAATACAGACAAACAAGTAATGATTAATTTCCAGAGGATAATTAGAGGTTGGAATATCTGTTAAAATTCACAGGTATGCGAGTGTGAACACAGATTTATTGGCTTCCATCCAGGTTATGGGAAGTAGTGCAAATTACGTAGAGAAGTGCTTGGTAATTGGAGGAAGTCAGTGAAGCATTTTTCTGCATATTTTGGGATTTTTTTTTTCTTTATTGAGAAGCAGGCCTTTATAATAATAATAATACATTTTATTTATTTGTAGGTGCCTTTCTAAACACTAAAGGACACCAAACAATAGACAAAACACAGATTATAAACAATAAGTAAAATACAGAAGTTAAAATCAGACAGAGCAATTGTAATCAAAGAGAAAGAGCAATCTTAAACAGATGAGTTTTAAGTTTAGATTTGAAAATCTAAATTTGAGAATGATTCAATATTTCTAAGCTCAGATGGTAGTGAGTTCCAGGGCTGGGGAGCAGAGCAACTGAATGCTCTGCTCCCCATAGTGGTAAGACGGATGAAGGGGACAGTCAAGTGGATGGAGGAAGAGGATCTAAGGGTATGGGAGGGAATGGCAACATGGAGGAGGTCAGGCAGATATGGAGGGGCAAAGTTGTGGAGAGCCTTAAAAGTTAACAGAGGAATTTTGAATTGAATGCAGAACTTAACGGGAAACCAGTGAAGCTGCTGCAAAACGGGAGTGATATGGTGAATAGAGGGGGTTCTAGTAATGATGCGGGCAGCTAAATTCTGGACCAGTTGAAGCTTATAAAGAGATTTGCGAGAAAGACCAAAGAAAAGGGAATTGTAATAATCCAGACGAGAAGTGACAAGGCTATGAACAAGGATAGCAGTGGTGTGGGGAGTGAGGGAAGGGCGAATACGATTAATGTTACGCAAGTGGAAATATGCAGACTGAGATAATGTTATTGATGTGGGACTGAAAGGATAAAGTACTGTCAAGAATGACACCCAGACTCAACCTGAGGCATCCTGAAAAGATGGTGAAGGGGAAAAGAAATGCATATTTTTTTAAGTCTTGCTTTGGGCTACGAAAGTTCTTGGTGGTCCCTTCTAGCATCCTGAACAAGGGAGAAGGAAACGGAAATATAGCCATGAAGTTATTTTCTGTTTTTAAATGTTTTCTTTTTATTGTCATCATAATAATACACATATATGAACTGTAAACATGGATGTGATTTAATCACAAAACTCACTTCATTTCAACTTTTGACAGGAACTGATATTTTGATGTCGTCTATTTTAATTGAGAACTGTTTATTTTTGTAACACCCTGTCTGTGTCGCTTTTCCTCATCCTGGTTTATCCATAGCACAACTACTTGATGCCCTATAGAAGTCATTGAAACATATGTGGTGGCTATGGGGTGTTAAATGCAGAGGTTGTCTGAAAACTGAAACACTTTGGATTCCTTATGGAAAGACAGTCTTGGATGTTGCATCATGGATGAGGCTCTGCAGAGGTGGCTCTTAGCTCTTAGTGTGGAAGCATTACCAGAAAACAGTGGGCTGAAAAAGACCACCCAGAGGCACTTCATGGCACACTGTGTTGGAATGAGCCTGTGGCTGAAAGTGCTCCAAGAGAGCACCTCCTGTAGGTGTTTTTCATGATGGCATTCAATTTTACTACCATTCTCTTTTCTACAGCACCTTCCAATGTTTCCAGGGTTCACTCTGTGATGGTGCAGGTTTCCCAGATAAGTTTGTTCAGGTATTGTGCTTCTTTTGACCTCAGTTTGCACTTCCCCTGAAGAATGCAGCGTAGAAAACCACACTGGCTACTATGGACTGCTAGAACATTTCCAGCAGCTTACTGTACACATCAAAAGACCTGAGTCTCCTTAGGAAGTCCAGTCTGCTCTGGCCCTTCTTGTACAGGACCACTGTGTGGTTAAACCAGTCCAGTTTCTGGTTCATGTGAACCCCCAGGCAATTTGTAGCTCTGCATCACCTCCACATCCTCCCACTGAATGGTGACTGGTCTCAGAGGCTTCTTGGCATGCTGGACGTCCACCACCAGCTGTTTTGTCTTGCTGATGTTGAATTGCAGGTTTTTGTCCCTGCACCACAAGTCACAGTCCTCCAAAACCTTTCTGTACTCGGACTCATCTTCATTATTACTCATCAACTGCAGAATAAATATCCAAAAACAAAATCTTATCCCCTTCACTTGTAAAAGTTTTGGGGAAAAGCACAGATGTGGCATTTTAAGTTTCAGAGAAGCTTTGTGTCATAAATGTATTCTCTGTGGGCATCTACAAAGAGCATGTTGCCAAGGAGCTTATCCAGTGTGAGACAAGCTAGAAAGGGAAACCTGTCTAACAGTGTGGATTATACAGAGCTTTATATCTGAGCTTAATACAAGCATCTGATCTGCAGAAATCAACAACAGCGTGAGAGCTGGTGATAACAGAGATAAGACATGTACTGATATCATATTACATGGAGTTAATGCAGGATGGAGGTGGTCTCAGGATGTGAGCATTGGTTTTAAACGTAGACGAGGTTTACCATGCCTTATGACCAGTGAATGCTCTAGCTGTTGTATCTTGTGATCAGCATGTGGACTGTAACAAATGTGAAGGTATTGGATGTCTACTGTTGTGACCGGCACTTGTTTGTGCACTTTGTTCTTCTACTATACCCAATTCAAGGTCAATGAATCTGTTTTTTGACAGCTGTATTAATAATGTTAAATTATTTTTGCTTCTTTCCACAATGTCATTTTGAATTTTATGGGCATTGCATTGTGGTTCTCATGAAGTGATGACTGTGATATTACAAAACATGGTTTACAAGGGGGAGTTAAGCTAAAGTTAAAAAATGGGATTTATCAGTAAATGGAACGAATCTTAATAAAACTGATCATGTCCTTTCTCAATGTCGTCGCCACCCTTCTCAATGCACTTGTGACACCTGCCTGGAAGTGCCTGAATTTCAGCAGCATGAAAGGTTTCGTCTCGAGTTATTGTTGAACACTACATGCCGAGGTGTACTACAGTCACTAGTTCAAGTTACTGTGACTTGCTGGGGACCAATGTGAAGCCTGCTATTCGAGCCAAGCGGCGGGGACTGCTGTCTCAAGGAGTCCTTTTGCTGCAAGACAATGCCCGCCGCCCACACTGCTAAAAGCACCAAGGCTTGTCTGGAAAAACTGCAGTTTGAGGTATTGCCACATCCTCCTTATTCGCCAGATTTGGCACTGTGTGATTTCCACCTTTTTGGACTGCTAAAAAAAACATCTCGGTGATCGTTGATTCAAGACAGATGACAATGTGAAGAAAGCGGTGCAAAGATAGTTGCGAGGACAAGACAAAACCTTTTATTCTGCTGGAATCTAGGCACTTCCAGGCAGGTAGCGCAAGAGCATTGAGAAGGGTGGAGATGATATTGAGAAAAGACATCATTATCAGTTTTGTTATGGTTCATTTCGTTTTTGGATAAATCCCATTTTACCTTTAAGTCCTTTAGTTGGTGGATAAACTTTAAAAAACTTCACACCTTTTCATTACTGATTTAAACCACAATCCTGCTTTCCTTGTCCTTGTTGCATGTCTTTTCTCCTTTGGCAGAACATACGTTCAGATGATTCTGAAATGAGTGATCTTGAGGACAACGGGGAAAGCTTAAGGTCATTACCAGGAAGTCAAAAAACTATCCTCAAAGTCAAAAAACAGAACCAAGTCTTAACCAAAAAGAGACAACTAGATTTAAACTTTGAGCAGATTAAGCACCCTTGAAAATGAGTATAGGATTACATGAAGTATCACCTAAAGGACAAAGAGCCAGATGACATAGAGAAAAATGGAGAAAATCTAAGTTGATAGTCCATTATGAAATATTGAAGGCTAAAATAACTGAATATAACAATGTAGTCTGACTTGAGAGGCAATCCTATTTCTCTAAAATTATAAATGACAATGCTGGCAATCCAAGAATTTCATTCTTAACTATTGATTGCCTTCTAAGCCCAGCTCACTCAGTCGAATGCCTCCTATAAACTACTAGTGAAAGTTTGTGAGGTTTATTTGCTATATTTTTTAAACAAAAATTAATGACATTAGATTTAATATAGTACTTCCCCTAGAAGATAATCTGACCGAATTCAGTATCCTATTTTAAGCAAATTAAATTATTTCACCAGCATAGATTTACCTGAACTATGTAGAATAATTTCTCAAAAACCCACCACCTGCAGAATTTTAGAAAAATATATAACCTGCCTTTCTTAAGTAAAAATCCAAAAACGCTGGTCATTACACAGCTAAATGATTACTCTAATAAACCTATTCTTGACAAGTTCCAGTCAGACTTCAGAACAAATCATAGTACAATAATTGATTTGCAGGTTAATGCAGACAGCAGCTCTCTTAGACTTGAGTGCAGCATTGGACACCATAGACCACAATATTCTTATAAATCACATTGGTCACTGGGTTGGCCTCTCCAACCATGTCTTAAATTGGTTGCAGTCTTACTTAGAAGGTAAAAAATTCTTTGTTAGTTGTGGTGATTATACCTCGGAGACCCATGATATTTTATATAGTGTACCACAAAGATCTATTCTGGGTCCGCTGCTCTTTTTAAGTTATGTTTCCATTAGGTCAGATTATCTCAAAGCACAGCTGTGCAGATGACATACAGTTTTATTTATCGATAAAGCCTGATAAATTGACGCTCTTGGCTCTCTGATCCTATTTCTTACTGTGTATTTCCAAATGGATGAGCAGCAGCTTTTTCAAACTAAATAAGGAGAAAACAAAAATCTTAGTTATTGGCAAAAATGGATATACTAAAGGAGTGCAGTCTTCGTCTCAGGTCACTGGATAGCATCCATGTTTCACAACCATATAGCAAGACAGGAAGCACCAGGGGCCTCATGTATAACGCAGTGCGTAGAACTCACACTATAACATGGCGTAAGCACAAAAGCAGGAAAGTGCGTATGCACAGAAAAATCCAGATGCAGGAATCTGTACGTACGCAAACTTCCACGTTCTTCTGCTACATAAATCCCGATCAGCGTGAAAAGTAACACACGTGCACGCGCCTTCTGTCCCGCCCCAACTCCTCCCAGAATTACGCCTCTTTGAATATGCAAATCAATATAAATAGCCCTTAAGCCCAGCGTTCTGTGAAAAGGCAATGGGAAAAGCACAGGGGAAAACATAAGAATTTCAGCAAATACCAAGTGGAGGCCAAGGAAAAACGTACTATTTGTTGGTTTAAACAGTGGTATAATCAACAAAAGGAAGTTGATCGAGTGACAGAGTGTCGGAGAAACTCGAAAGCTCAAGTTCACAAAGTCGCACAGTGCCCGAAATAAAAAAGAAATCACATATCAAAGTCACCGTGAAAAAGCGAGTCGTAGCCCACCGCCTGAGTGTCATATGAAAGCTTATTAGGGTACAGACAAAAAAAATAGGCACACAGTGGGAAAAAAGCACGAAATGTCAACTTTAGTCTCGAAATTTCCACTTTAATCACGTAGTTTATTTTGCCATTAAAGTAGAACATCATAAACTTCATCTTAAAATCATTTAATTTACTAGTTTCTCAAATCCCATTGTAACTAAAGTAGCACGTTAAATGCTTTGTTCTGTATTTGATCTTCTTTGTGCTCTGTGTGTGAATCACTACCTGCTTCTTAAACGGGCTTTCTCTTTCTCCGACAGGACACATATTCCATTACATTCGTGATATTACAGCTCTCTGAATAATTAAAATACTGAGATGTATACGTGATATCTTTTTCATGATGATAGGAATGAAAGCATGTTATTAAACATGGGAACACGGTGGCGCAGTGCTTGTTCATGTCTCACGCAAGAGGCTTGCTGCGCCATGTGTGACCTTCGATGAAGTAATTTATTACAGAAGTACTGTCTCTTTCAAACGTACTAACCTCCAATTCCTGTCCTTACTTTTCTTTCTCCAAATACCCAATCGCCACACAATCAGCTCTGTAATAGACGTGAAGTCATTTGTAAGCTTAGAACGCCGATTCTTCAAAACTTTTAAGGAACACTGAAATATCTTCATAGTACATGTTTAATTAATCTATCTGTCTATCCTTCCAGTGTCGCGTCAGCACCAGCAATAATACAACGCAATGCAGGAACAATCCCTGAACTAACTAGCGCTGCGGCACCGTGTCCTCACATGTTTAATTATTAACAATGCAGATTATTTAAATTAAGTTAAATTTTTATCTGTATAATATAATCAACATATTTTGCTGCATTTCCTCTTAAAAATTATATCGTCATCATATGTAAATACGCGCTTTATAAAGTGGCGCAGGTTGTGCAATATTATAACTGTAGTGCAAGTTTACAGTGAGGTGACTGTACTTATAAGTACAAACAGTTCTACCATGGATGGACTGATTGAGTGTGTTTATAGTTCTTGGGATGAAACTTTTTCTAAACCGCGAAGTCCGTACAGGAAAGTCTCTTTTTACAGGAAAGTTGCTGTGTCTCAGGCAGCGTCTGCTTCATGCTGTATACTGATAATTCTCTTTCCGATTAGCTGCTGCTGTGATTCCCCACTCAGATATAGTGATATAAATACTCCGAGTGGTGCAGTGAGAGTAATATGGAAAAAGATGATCTGCTGTGGCAACCCTTAATGGGAGCAGCTGAAAGAAGAAGAAGATGCATTGAGAGTAACAACGCTAAAGCAGTTATGGTATTTGGAATACTATGGCTATTCCCTGGACCATTATATTGGTGCAGGTTAATAACAATCAGATGCATTACACTAATAAACAATATGCAGTTAGTTTCAGTGTATTTATAAAGCCGCGCCAGAAATGTGGATCTAAGAAAGAAAGGGTGATCACACAGGAACAGTAGCACTGTTTTGACGCTGGGTGCCGCCAGGCTGCAAAACCGAGCGGAGAAATTGCGTACGCCAGGGTATGAGGTACCGTGGAAATGTGCGTGGCTTTACGCCAAGTTTAGGTTTTATACATCGCAATTTGAGCGTGGAAACGTTCGTACGCACCGTTTATACATGAGGCCCCTGGACCTTCGTTCTTTTGCAGAAATATCAGGAGTGCCACACACCCCTTTCCAGTGACTTCATGATCCCCCATGCTCTCTCAATCCGTCTACTGACTTCATAGAAAAAGTCATCAGAGACATGAATGTCACTGCAGAGGTAAGTGCTGGGTATGACGTTAAACTGCATCTGGTCCTGCAAGCGGTCCTCCAACTTCCAGGGAAAACATAGAAGTTGGTGGCAGCCACCATAAAAAAAAACTTCACACAGCTCTGAGATGACAGACAGGACTCCTTTCTGCTCTCCGTGGGAGTAGCTCTGCTGTAACCCACCATAGGGAGGGGATGGGGGAAAGCCCTCAAGATCCCTATCAAAACTGTCAGAGAGCCAATGGGGTCAGGCCTGTTGGGGATCAGAACTGGTGCAGTGCTGAGGTGTTGCCTGTGGCATGGCAGCTCTCGGGTCTCAATTTCAGGCGGCCCATCCGAGTAGGTGTGTGGAACGTCTGTGCAAACTGCAAATGCACAATTAACAAGTCATTGCATGAGCACCCATGACAGATTCCAGCTATCAACAAAATGCTCACCACCACAGCACATTGATGGTTTTTGCAAAATAAAACTAGCACAAGTGTATAAAGAACTTGAGGCAACATTGAGGCAGCTACAGACACACAGACACTCATTACACACAAAGGTGCGCACACAGCTACTCTCTTGCAGTATGAGATTTGTATTGCACTTGGAATTTTTCAGAAATTGATGGACAATCTTCTCTCAGGTCATTGGGGAGTTCTTAATTTTGATGATGTTTTAATTGGAGCAGCCTCCATGCAAGCCTTAGCTGAACAGCTGTGTGTAGAACTCTAGTGATTTGTGGATGGAGACAGGAGGCTGTAAAAAGACAAATGTGTGTTTGGTGTGCCAGGTGTAGAGCTCCTAGGATTCAGGGTCGATTCAGAAGAAATATGTCCATCTGCCACAAAAGTCAAAACCATTCACAAAGCCCCAAAATCAAAAATAAAAAAACCAAAACAAACAGGAGCCGCAAGCATTTCTAAGGCTGCTAAACTTTTACAATTCTTTTCAAAAAGTGAAAGCCAATGTGGTGGAGTCACTTCACAGACTGCTGGATAAAAGTGCCATCTGGAAATGGTCAGACTGCCATGAGAGTGTTTTTAATGAAGTCTAAAAATTACTATCATCTGCTTATAAGTACTTTAGTTCATTAGAACCACTTAATCTTACCTGTGATGTTTCCCCCTATGGAATAAGAGCTGTTCTGAGTCACACAGTATGCAGTGGTCTCGAAGCTCCAATTGCATGTTATTCAAGGACTTTGACCAACATTGTGAGAAATTCTTCACAGATTGACACAGGAAAGAAAATGCAAAAGCAATAAGTCACTTACTCCACAGAACCCTGGAGTTTGGAGTTCTTTCAAACTTTCATCTCCAGTGTCCATCCCACCTTTCATTTCATCATCCCTCTCATGTGACAGGTTTTGTAGCCTTTTGACAGTCAGCCCTGTTTCATCTGCAATGTCAACCACTCTCATTCAAATACCAAGAAAGCTGCTTGCCACACATTGACTGCCAGATGAAGCTGTGTCTGATAACAGCATACTCTTTACTTTGAAGGTTTCAGGCATTCCTGCAGTGTGCACTCCAGGAATTATATTGAAACAACTCCTTTTCTAGAATTCTAGAAAAAGCAGTTTTTAACCAGTGTGGCACCCAGACGGGATGCCCGGAAGGACTGGAGGATGGATTACGCCTCCTCCAGACCACGACGGGGCGACCACCCTGGTGACTTTGGGGACCACGCAAACTGAGCTTGGAAGCTCAGCCCTATAGGGTTCCGTGGTCACTGCCAGGGGGCGCCCCAATGCCTGGAGAGCCCTGGTCCTCAGCACTTCCGCCCCACGGCCGGAAGTGCTGGGGGGAAGATGACCAGAAACACCTGGAGTGCTTCAGGGTCCGCAGCCGGTACTTCTGCCACACTCAGTGCCGGCAGAAGATTATCGGGATGCACCTGGAGCACATCCAGGTGATTATAAAGGGGGCCACCACCCTCCGTTGAGGGGCTGGAGTCGGGAGTGCAGAGGACGAAGTCTTGGTGGAGACGAGTGGAGGCGGACCTGAAGAGACAAAGGCATTGTGAGCCCTGGACTTTTGGGGGAGTTTTGGGGTTGTGTGCACCATGTAGATAGTATATTGTAAATAAACATGTGTTGTGGTACTTAAAACGATGTCTGCCTGTCCATGTCCGGGCCATGTTCCACACCAGTTCAATAAATACTTGAATAATCATGCCACTCTTGATAAGTTTCAGTCCGGTTTTTAGACGAAATCACCACACAGAAACTGTATTGGTTAAAAATAGTTAATGACCTGCGGGTTAATGCTGATGCACGCAATATGTCTGTTCTCATTGTTTAGACTTCCAGAGCATTCTTATTAACCGTCTTAGCCAATGGGTGGGGCTCTCTGGTAATGGCCAAAATTGGTTTCAGTTTTATTTAACACACAGAAAATATTTTGTTATTTATGGTGATTGTAGCTTAAGGATCCATGATCTTTTATATGGGGTTCCATTCTAGGCCTGTTGTTATTTTCAATTTACATGGTCCCGCTAGGTGACTTTATCTCAAAACACAGTTATGCAGATGACACACAGATTTACTTATCTATAGCACCTGAAGACCCTGACTCTCTGTGATTTGATCCATTTGATCCAATGTCTGTCTTGTATTACTGAATAGTCAGTCAGTCAGTCATTTTCCAACCCGCTATATCCTAACACAGGGTTACGGGGGTCTGCTGGAGCCAATCCCAGCCAACACAGGGCACAAGGCAGGAACAAATCCCGGGCAGGGTACCAGCCCACCACAGGACGGACACACACACACGCACACACCAAGCACACACTTGGGACAATTTAGGATTGTCAATGCACCTAACCTGCATGTCTTTGGACTGTGGGAGGAAACCGGAGCACGCGGAGGAAACCCACGCAGACACAGGGAGAACATGCAAACTCCATGCAGGGAGGACCCGGGAAGCGAACCCGGGTCTCCTTACTGCGAGGCAGCAGCGCTACCACTGTGCCACCCAATACTGAATAGACGAATATTAATTTTCTCAAGCTAAATAAGGAAAAAACAGAAATTGTAGTTATTAGGAAAAATGTAAATAGTGAATGTCTTAGAAATAAGCTTGACCCCTTGGCACTCAAAGTCAAGGTGGAAGTTAAGAACTTATGTGTGATCATGGACTCTGATCAAAAAACTTGAAATCACACATTAACTATATTGCTAGGACTGCTTTTATTTTACATAAGAAATACTGCAAAAGTTAGACCTTTTATAACACTGTAAAATTTATTTCCCACTTTTTTTTTAGTCAACTAGATTACTGCAATGCTCATGTAAAAAGACTACATGAGGAAGACATCAATCGGTTGCAGTTAGTTCAAAATGCAGCAGCAACAATCTTAACCAGCAAAAGACAATCTAGGCATATCACACGGGTTTCAGCATCGTTACATTGGTTACCTGTGTTCTTGAGAATAAATTTTAAAATACTGTTAATCTACTCTCTAATCTACTCTAAGCCTAAAAGTGCAACGATTTTGTGCAACAATTTTATGTGATGTTTTTTGTCACACTTTAAATCGGCTTATTTTAATTTTATTTACCTTTAATGTGATGTTGTTAGATTTTCAGATTCTTATTCCGTTTTTAAATGATAAACTAAAAAACATCAAGAACTCACGTCCCGCGAGACTGGACTTTGTGCCAAAAGATTTTTACCACACCTGGTGCCGGAAATAAAAGAGAAAGAGTAGGACAGCTGCTGTACAGGTTTTTCAATGTTCGAAGCACCACGTGAGATGCAGATAACGTGGCACAGCAGCAAGCCAGCAGCTGATCAAGCAAAGAGGAGGTAAAGAAAAACTATTTGTTTCCCATTGTATCACCGTTTAAAAGGAGGTTTTCGGAGGAGCCGCCACTTGTGATGATGGAATGAAAGAAAATACTCTGTCTGAAAAGACTGTCAACAAGATCAGCTGCCTTGAATGGAGTAAAATGAAGATTAAAAAATAGTAACACTGACTTGAGCACCTTTATATTAGGTAGAATGCACAGGTGGGACTGGGCTGTCTTTTGGCCTGGAACCCCCCAGATTTTGATTTTTTTTCTCTACAGCATCTCGGGGAAGCAATGTAGAATATTGTGCCAGTATTACTTCCTACCAGCAGATGGTGCTGTTTTTCTCTCGATGTTGACTTCCTGTGGGCTTTTTGTTGTCATCAATGTTGATTATTTCTGTGAAATGTGAGATTATTTAAGACATCCAAGTGAGGCAGGAAAACGACAGTTGCAGTTAATGTGTGCACTGCTTCTTGACTTGTTCTGTACATGGAAAACATGAAAATATTGCTTTGTTTGTTTGACACATGTATTGTAATTTATCCATCCATCCATCCATTGTCTCCCGCTTATCCGAGGTCGGGTCGCGGGGGCAGCAGCTTGAGCAGAGATACCCAGACTTCCCTCTCCCTGGCCACTTCTTCTAGCTCTTCCGGGAGAATCCCAAGGCGTTCCCAGGCCAGTCGAGAGACATAGTCCCTCCAGCGTGTCCTGGGTCTTCCCCGGGGCCTCCTCCCGGTTGGACGTGCCCGGAACACCTCACCAGGGAGGCGTCCAGGAAGCATCCTGATCAGATGCCCGAGCCACCTCATCTGACTCCTCTCGATGCGGAGGAGCAGCGGCTCTACTCTGAGCCCCTCCCGGATGACTGAGCTTCTCACCCTATCTTTAAGGGAAAGCCCAGACACCCTGCGGAGGAAACTCATTATTTATTAATAATAATAATATGAGGACGCATTTCAGACAAAGCAATGACATATGAAATACCTTAACAAATTCCCTTTTGTATCTGGGTTGTAAATTTTTTGTGAAGCAGAGTACGTTCTTTAATGATTTTACATCCTGATTAATATATTATATAAATTGAGCAATATTGCTTTTTCTTGACTTAATTAGTGTTCAAAAATATTCACTTTGAGAAACTTTGACCCTCCATTTACCCACTGCTGTTTTTAACCCTTCAAACTCAGCCTTATTTTTGTCAGTTTTCAGCTACAGTGGAACCTCAGTTCACGACCATAATTCATTCCAAAACTCTGGTCATGAACCGATTTGGTCGTGAACCGAAGCAATTTCCCCCATAGGATTGTATGTAAATACAATTAATCCGTTCCAGACCCTACTGTATGTAAATATATAGATTTTTTTAATTTTTAAGCACAAATATAGTTAGTTATACCATAGAATGCACAGCGTAATAGTAAACTAAATGTAAAAAAGTTGAATAACACTGAGAAAACCTTGAACAACAGAGAAAACTAACACTGCAATAGTTTGCGCTATAGTGCTAGGAACCGCTCGCTAAAAACACATGTTTTTTAATGAGTTTTAAGCACAGGGGAAAAAATGAACATTTGAAAAATCCGTAATTTAATAAACCACCAAGAAAAGTAACATTGCAACAATGCAGGCTACGAACTGATCGCTGTAAACAGAAGTGAAAACAAAAACAAGCCTTCTCTACCATATGCGTACCTCCCTCTCTCACTCGCTCTCTCTCTCTGTCTCTCTTTTGCTAGCCTGCAGCACCTGTGTGTGTGTGTGTATGTGTGTGTGTGTGTGTGTGTCTCTCTAGCGCACTCCTGTGTGTGTGCGCGGCTCTCTCTCTCTCTGTGCCTGTGTGTGTGCGCGCGACTCTATCTCTCTCTCTCTCTCTTGCTCGCTGCACAGGAAATGCACAGGGAGAGACTGAACATGTACAAACCGAAAGGGAACCTGGCTTGTTCATATACCTAGTGTGTGGCCGTGAACCGAGGCAAAAGTTTGGCGAACTTTTTGGTCGTAAACCGATTTGTACGTGTACTGAGACGTTCGTGAACCAAGGTTCCACTGTACTTTGATTTAATTTCATCATCCTTCATGCAATAGTCATGCTCTTCCCCTCAAAATAAAAGCCAAATATTTCTCTTTCAGAAGTTTTATGTCTGGAGTTAATTTGTATGCATATGTTACAGCACAATAACTTACAAAATTTAGTTTAGTTTTTACCAAAACATGCACTTTGAAAGTTATTCTTATTTGCATACAGTAGGTGTTGGATTAAGCTTCCAAACACTATAAAAGTAACCATGAATATGTGAGGAATATGGGAGGTATTTTTTGCAAAAAAGGAAATGAAACTTAAAATTATAAAATGAAAATGCAATCTCTTTTTGCCATTGTCTATGTGTAAGAATTCTGCAAACATTAAAAATAAAATGAACTAACACCATTTGTAATTTCATTTTCAGCCTGAACAGAAATGAAGCTGCACAAATGAAGTAAAATACAAATGAGCACCAGTGCCACGTGCTGCTTGCTGAATTTTCACTTTCCACTTTGTATTTTCATTTTCCATTTTGCTTTTTCATTTTCAGTTTCTCAACATGCTAATATATTTTAATTAGCATAGGTCAATGAGTGGGGCTTTGCACCTCGATTTCCCACAATTCTTTGTCCTGTAGCCACTTTGAATGACAGAATACTTCTCACTTCGTCTGTGTTTAAGTCACGTGATTTCAATCTTTTCACTTCTGTACTGCAAGCTCCACAGCGAAATCCAAAGACTGTGTGTAATTGTAGTTCTGAAGTAATAAATGTGTTACAGTATTTAATTACAATATTTAACATGATAAAAATTAGCCTTAATTTCGTCATAATGTACATTTATTTACACTGAAGTGGAAATGGGATGCTTGGTATTTCTTGTTTTTTTTGTAGTACTATATAATAAATTTACCTGTGTACAGTTTTTGCCACCTCCTCCTCCTCCTATAGTTATTCCCCTGTCTTCGATCGGACTCTTTATTGTTATAACTTTTTAAAATAAGGTGATACGGTACTGATTATTTTATTGACTATGAAGACCTTCCACAATCCGTTATTTTCACTTAATTCATGCTTCTTTTTCCATCATTTTTATGATTTGTTTTTTAATTCACCTCATTAAGAAATATATGAGTAACAAATATGAACTGTGTTACCTATCAATTGTATTTATATATAAAAAGAATGACATTTAAATAAACTAGATTTAATTTTCTGACACTTCTAGAAAGTACTGAACATATCATTCCAAAAATACAAGTATAATTCCAAAATATACTTGAATACGTGCAACAATATTTTTGAATTTTATATCTTTCTATTTGTATGTGTATGTGATCAGATGATAATTTCTATGTGATGACCTTCATCATGACTGGAACTTTACTTTAAACTTTAACTTTAAACACATTCCCCACTCTTCATTCTTGTCTCACACTGCTAAACAATCAAGTCACCAAATTAACAGATGATTCAATCAAGAAATTACTTTAATGATTTAATCATTGTTGAATTACTGTAATCATTATATACACAAAGTAACACGCCTGAAACAATTCTGCTATAAATATAATTACATATACTGTGTATAGCTTTTAATATATTGTAGGTGGATGAGCTTATGGTGTCCAGGATAACAGACTGACTGTCTGTGCAGATTGCAGTTTTTGAGACTCAACGACTGAGCACCACAAGGAACAGACCTGTCTGCTGTTCTCTTCACTCTGTAGTATCAATATAGACTATCAATATACAGATGTTGGTCCCCTTACAGCTCATTGAAAAAAGTGCTGTATGCCTCCTGAAAAATAACTAAATAAAAAATAATCATCCCCTGTATACCTGTATGCCTTTGATATGTCATTGAATAAAGCAAAGCATGTGGGACAAGAGATCAAGCATTGCTTACTCTATAAAGACATTCTATAATGGCCTGGACACATTTGTTGGTGCCCCTAGAAATGATCCTAAATAATTGGATTTGAGTGATTTTTTGCAAACTTACTGTTTTCTTGAATTAGTATCTCACAGTCAGTCATTCAGCTAAATTAAATGGAGAAACGTTGTCACTCTGCTGTTTGGTGTCATCGTGTGTCTCACACTGAACATGAACCAGATAAAGCAAAAGGGAGAGCTTTCTGAGAAGGGGAGAAAGAAAATGATAGACAAGCATGTTAAAGTCAAAGGCCACAAGACCATCTCCAAGCAGCTTGATGTTCTGTGACAACAGTTGCAAATATTATTAAGAAGTTTGTGATCCATGGGACTGTTCCCAACCTCCCTGGATGCAGCCACAACAGGAAAGTCGATCCCAGAATGGACAGAAGGATAGTGAGAATGGTAGACAAAAAAGCCAAGGACAACTTCCAAAGAGATACAAGCTGAACTCACAGGTTGAGGTCCACTGTGGCCTGATTGCACCATCCACCATTTTTTGAGTGACTTTGAGCTCAATAGAAGAAGACCCAGGAGAACTCCACTGACTAAAGAAAGTTCCAGACTGGAATTTGATAAAATGCATATTGGCAATCCATAATGCTTCTGGAAGAATGTTATTTGGACAGAGGAGGCAAAGCTAGACTTTTTTTGGCAAGTCACATCAGCTCGATGTCCACAGATTAAAAAATGAAGCTTTCAAAGAAAAGAACACCACAGCTACTGTGAAATATGGAGGAGACACACTTACAGTGCATCGGGAAAGTATTCACAGCGCATCACTTTTTCCACATTTTGTTATGTTACAGCCTTATTCCAAAATGGATTAAATTCATTTTTTTCCTCAGAATTCTACACACAACACCCCATAATGACAAAATGAAAAAAGTTTACTTGAGGTTTTTGCAAATTTATTAAAAATAAAAAACTCACATGTACATAAGTATTCACAGCCTTTGCTCAATACTTTGTTGATGCACCTTTGGCAGCAATTCCAGCCTCAAGTCTTTTTGAATATGATGCCACAAGCTTGGCACACCTATCCTTGGCCAGTTTCGCCCATTCCTCTTTGCAGCACCTCTCAAGCTCCATCAGGTTGGATGGGAAGCGTCGGTGCACAGCCATTTTAAGATCTCTCCAGAGATGTTCAATCGGATTCAAGTCTGGGCTCTGGCTGGGCCACTCAAGGACATTCACAGAGTTGTCCTGAAGCCATTCCTTTGATATCTTGGCTGTGTGCTTAGGGTCGTTGTTCTGCTGAAAGATGAACCGTCACTCAAGTTTGAGGTCAAGAGCGCTCTGGAGCAGGTTTTCAACCAGGATGTCTCTGTACATTGCTGCAGTCATCTTTCCCTTTATCCTGACTAGTCTCCCAGTTCCTGCCACTGAAAAACATCCCCACAGCATGATGCTACCACCACCATGCTTCACTGTAGGGATGGTATTGGCCTGGTGATGTGCTGTGCCTGGTTTCCTCCAAACGTGACGCCTGGTATTCACACCAAAGAGTTCAATCTTTGTCTCATCAGACCAGAGAATTTTCTTTCTCATGGTCTGAGAGTCCTTCAGGTGCCTTTTGGCAAACTCCAGGCAGGCTGCCATGTGCCTTTTACTAAGGAGTGGCTTCCGTCTGGCCACTCTACCATACAGGCCTGATTGGTGGATTGCTGCAGAGATGGTTGTCCTTCTGGAAGGTTCTCCTCTCTCCACAGAGGACCTCTGGAGATCTGACAGAGTGACCATCGGGTTCTTGGTCACCTCCCTGACTAAGGCCCTTCTCCCCTGATCGCTCAGTTTAGATGGCCGGCCAGCTCTAGGAAGAGTCCTGGTGGTTTCGAACTTCTTCCACTCACGGATGATGGAGGCCACTGTGCTCATTGGGACCTTCAAAGCAGCAGAAATTTTTCTGTAACCTTCCCCGGATTTGTGCCTCGAGACAATCCTGTCTCTGATGTCTACAGACAATTCCTTTGACTTCATGTTTGGTTTGTGCTCTGACATGAACTGTCAACTCTGGGACCTTATATAGACAGGTGTGTGCCTTTCCAAATCATGTCCAATCAACTGAATTTACCACAGGTGGACTCCAATTAAGCTGCAGAAACATCTCAAGGATGATCAGGGGAAACAGGATGCACCTGAGCTCAATTTTGAGCTTCATGGCAAAGGCTGTGAATACTTATGTACGTGTGCTTTCTCAGTTTTTTTATTTTTAATAAATTTGCAAAAACCTCAAGTAAACTTTTTCATGTTGTCATTATGGGGTTTTATGTGTAGAATTCTGAGGAAAAAAATGAATTTAATCCATTTTGGAATAAGGCTGTAACATAACAAAATGTGGAAAAAGTGTTGCGCTGTGAATACTTTCCGGATGCACTGTATGTTTTGGGGCTGCTTTGCTCCATGTCTATCTATCTATCTATCTATCTATCTATCTATCTATCTATCTATCTATCTATCTATCTATCAGTGACCCCAGGGAGATGTACTTTTAAACTTTCATATTCATCATCATCATATTCATATGATGATGATACTCAGCTGTAACTGTGAATAAGAGCTAATGATGTTTCATTTGCTGTGTCTTTAATAATTTGTTTGAATAAATGAAAATAGTAGATGAACAATCATTTGTGTTTAAATACTGAAGAAAACAAATTATTTTACTTGGGGAGAATACAGCAGCCAATACAAAGATGCTCTTAAAATATCAACTGAAGAAACTTTAAAGGCCTTCTTAAGAGGACAGATTATTTCATATCTTTCCCACAGAAATAAATCAGAAACCAAGAAAGTGTCAGAGCTAAGAAGCGAAATTACTAGAATAGATGAAGAACAAGTCAAGCGTCCAAGTGAGGCTCCTCATAGGAAAAGGCAGCTCTGCATACAGAACTCAACATCTTGACAACTAAAGAAACTGAACAACTTATTTATAAATCAGGACATCATTACTATGAACACAGAGAGAAAGCTAATAAGCTTTTAGCTCAACAAATCCACAAGCAAGAAGTTCGTAATGCAATCCCAGTAATCACCAACACGAATGGAGATGAAATCATTGACCATAAAAATATAATGCACACATTTAGAGACTATTATAAAACCTTATATTCTACTGAGTATAAAGAAGATAACACACAATCAAATGCATTTCTGGATACATTACAGATACCACAAATAGATACTTTTAGTGCTGAGGAACTGGATAAACCTCTGACCCTATCAGAATTACTAGATACTATAAAGTCACTTCAAGGTGGGAAATCAGCAGGCCCTGATTGCTACCCTGTAGAATTTTATAAGAAATTCTCCACTCAGGTAGCTCCCCTCTTATTGGCAACATTTACAGAAGCTAGAGACAATCAAATTCTACCTCAAACTTTTCATCAAGTATTAATCACCGTCTTTCCTAAATAAAATAAGGACTTGTTACAATGTGCATCATACAGACCAATTTCACTTCTGAATAATGATGTTAAGATACTCTGAAAAATTATACCTAGAAGGATGGAGAAAGTGCTGCCTTCGGTAATATCACAGGATCAAACTGGATTTATTAAAGGCCAACACTTATCTTCCAGTCTTCGACGCCTGTTTAATGTAATATATTCACCAGCAAAGTCAAACACCCCAGAGATATTATTATCATTAGACGCAGAAAAAGCATTTGATATGATTGAATGGAACTACCTTTTCACTGCATTGGAGAAATTTGGATCAAATTACTATACACCAGTCCAGAAGCTTCAGTTTGTATTAACAACATTTGTTCAGACTACTTTAAACTAGAACGTGGCACCAGACAAGAATGCCCCTTGTCACCACTGCTGTTTGCAATCGCCATTGAACCACTGGCAGTCCACTGTTGAAATTCTTATCAGATAAAGGGGATTATCAGAGAAGGACTGGATCAGAAAATTTCTCTATATGCAGATGATATGGTTTTATATATATCAGACCTAGAAAACACTGTGCCTGTAGTTTTAACAGCACTTACAAAATTCCAAAAGATCTCTGGGCTCAGAATTAATTTGAATAAAAGTATACTCTTTTCAGTGAATTCACAAGCATATAATATTAGATTGGACACCCTACCTTTTACCATAGCAGATCAGTTTAAATACCTAGGGGTAAATTATCACTAGTAAACATAAAGCTCTTTATCAACAAAATTTCGCCGTCTGTATGGAAAAAATTAAGCAAGACTTGCATAGATGGTCAACCCTTCATCTCACTCTAGCCGGAAGAATTAACGTTGTTAAGATGAATATCCTTCCTAAGCTTCTTTTTTTATTTCAAAACATTCCAATATATATCAATAAATCATTTTTTAAGCAATTAGATTCAACAATAACCTCATTTATTTGGAACTCAAAACATTCACGTATCTGAAGAGCAACCCTACAAAGACCTCAGGCAGAAGGTGGCATGGCTTTACCTAATTTTCAGTTTTATTACTGGGCAGCAAACATACAAGCTATAAAAACCTGGACACAAATAGATGAACATACACAGGCTTGGTCCGCAATAGAAGTAAAATCCTGCAATACTTCTTTATATTCCCTGCTCTGCGCCCCAATAAATGCAAGTTATAGCAAATATACTAATAACCCAATTGTGCTTCACTCACTCTGAACATGGAACCAATTTAGAAAGCAATTTAAGATGGAAAAACTTTTATCTGTGGCACCTCTGCAGGAGAACCACCTCTTTCCAACCCTCACAAACATATCAAGTTTTTAATATCTGGAAAAAAGTTGGGATTAAATTGCTCAGAGATCTTTTTATAGACAATATCTTTGCATCCTTTGAACAATTACATTCCAAATTTAACCTTCTAGCTACACATTCCTTTCACTATCTTCAAATTAGAAACTTTGTTAAACAGAATCTGCCCGATTTTTCGATTTTCCTCATCTCGTACCCTCCACCAGGCTGGAAAAAATGCTGCTCAATTTCGAGGACTTAGACACCATTTCTGCAATATATAAAATTTTATTAGAGTCCCTTCCTTTCAAAGATCCAAGAGGACAATGGGAAATAGATCTCTTAATTAATATATCAAAAAAGGAGTGGAAGGCAGCAATGCAGAGAATTCACTCGAGTTCTATATGCGCAAAGCATAGAATTATTCAACAAAAAATTATATATCAAGCTCAACTGTCTCGCTTAAAACTGTCCAAAATGTTTCCAGGGTAAGTTCCAACCTGCGAACGCTGCGACCAAGCTCTTGCCTCACTGGGTCACATGTTCTGGGCCTGCACTAAACTAACGTCATTTTGGACCAAAATTTTTAAGTGCCTTTCAGACAGCCTTGGGGTCACAATCCCTCCTAACCCATTAACAGCTGTGTTTGGTGTTCTTCCAGATGGATTTGAATTGGAGAAGGACAAGCAAACTGTGATTGCATTCACTACACTTTTGGCACGCAGACTTATTTTGTTAAACTGGAAGAATCCTAACTCTTCTCTAATAAATCAGTGGGAAACCAATGTTTTATATTATTTGAAATTGGAAAAAATCTAATTCTCAGTTAGAGGATCTGTACAGAAATTTTTCAAAACCTGGCAGGATCTAATGAATAATATTTTAGAATAAGAAGAAATAATTATTTCCACATTTCTTTTCCTTCTCCATTTATCTTTTTTGCCCTATTAAACTCAATAATTTAGGCATGTTTACAAGCCAAGGTCTCTTTGCACTGTGTAAAATACAGTACAGGTAATTTATAACAGATTGATGTAGATTAGGAACTCAGGCAACACCATGGCACCAGAAGCAATTTTAAAAATCTTCTTATCAAAATATTGGATCAAACGGTCCACTGCTTATCTCATTGAACTCATCAGGCCACATTTTTAGACTTCTCACTGCCATGCTGGAGGAGTGGTGGTTCTGAGGCTAGGGATTTGTGCTGGCAATTGAAAGGTTGTTGGTTCAAATCCTGTAAATGCCAGAAGTGACTCTACTCTGTTGGACCATTGAGCAAGGCCCTTAACCTACAATTGCTTTATACTGGGTATGACGTTAATCTGTAAACTTGTCTGCCAAGTTGCAGGGAAAAGTTGGGGTTTGGCACTCCAGTCACCATAAAAAACCTCACCCTGTTCCACTGTGGTGCTGAGGTGTCACCTGCTGCACTCGGGTCCCAATCCAGGAGGTTTGTTGTGTTGTGGTTGCGCATGCTCCCAACCTCTGTCACTGCCATATCCCCATCACTTTGCTATATTTAAGTAATGCTTAAACTGTTTGAGCTACTTCATATACCTTAGTAATCACGCTGTTAAATGATGGACCACTAAGGGATGTAACAGTCACTTTGTTCACAGCAACAACAAAGGATTTGCATGAGGGAAGAACATCAATGGCATTGAACATCAGCACCATGATGAAATGTAGTAACGTAGGTGATGAAAGACCATTAAAGCTTGTAAGGCAACTACTGTAGTTTAGATGATAATGGGTGAATGAAAAGTTAGGAAATTACAAAAAACAACACGAAGTATGAGAACAAGAATCACATATCATCTAAAATTCTGCTCTATTTTGTGAAAACATACTGTACATATGACTGTTTTTAGAAACGCATACTGTACATGCCATGATAGTTCCAACAAAGATTACTGATTGTGATGGAAAAGAAATCTGAGAGACTTAAAGATGAACCAAAAATACCATTTAGGTGGAAGCAAAGGGTCAACATGCTAAAGTTTCTTATGAAAATCCAACTCAAATAGCTTCACCAAACCCTGAATGTCTTATCTTATATTGTACTTAAGTGATTTTTCAATGAGATTTTTTCCTTTTTTATAAAAAAGATGTTCAGATGCCTTTCAACATGCAGCTCCCTTTTAAACAAATAGTGGCCATAATGTCACACGCAGTGCGGCGAGCGGCTCACATGCCTAGTAGCACGTCACACAACAGCAATCAGAAAACAACATGGAGGCACCTCGTATGTGACAAAAATAACAGAAAAACAAAAATAACACAAATGCTGCGGTAAGAATGGAGATGAGCTTTTTTGCTTTATTGCCAAGTGAAATGGAATTCTTATTCACATTTGTTCTTAGGCATGCAAGCAGACATGTATTTAATAGCTTGTGAAACAACAACGTACAAAATAAATGAGTCATTACATTAATTAATGAATTGTACGTTATGTAAATCATTTATAATACATTTCTCCTTTCTTGTGTTAATGGAGCCTTAATCTTTTTCTCAATCAGTTTATTTACATTTGAATATTTAACTTTTAACCTAATGTATCATTAATTAATGTTTCAGATGTACAAAGTGGAATATAATTATCTCTTGACAGTTAAAGTCTGTCAGTGATTTTAATCCACAGACTGTTATAGTATAGAAACACACATTTATCCCAGAATGCAGAGAATAATTTATTAATTAAAAAAAAAAAAATCAAAACTGCACAGCTTTATATTGATTATATAGTACTTATAACAGTTCTCATATTTTTGAAGTTCTCATATTTTATTGCTATGTATTGTTATGTTTGACCACAGTGCATTTAATTTTTTTTTTTAGTTTTTGACAGTGATGAACAGAAAAAGACTCTTTAATGTCAAGCGAAAGTTAGATTTCTGTAAAGTGATTTAAATTAATTACAAATATAAAACAAAATCATTGATCTCGTAAGTATTCAGCCCCCTTTGTCAGTATTTAGTCGATGCACCTTGTCAGGTATGTGGATCTGAGGTTTGCTTTCCGGGCTCATTTGATGCCAACTAAGGACACAAGAAGGCGCTGTCACTGATGATATCTTCATCTTCTATTGTTCTCCAGCATCCCTGAGAACCCCCCCAAAGAGGGAAACTGACCCACCCCCTGTGGTCCTTCTGATATATAATACCGAGATGCTCCTGGCATGGTGCGTCTCAAATTGAATACTGACCTTGTGGGAGAGCATCATACCACCCTGAATATGGCTTTGCTTTCCTGCTTTTTGTTTCCTTATACCTTGTTGCATCATCAAGTGCTTAAGTTATTTTGAGGATACTGTATTTATTAAAAGGGGGCGACCCAGTTGGTGCCCCAATGTTTCATTTTGTGGACTGTGCATTCCCTCTGTTGACAACGACCTTTGTCAGCCATGACAGCCTTGAGCCTCTCTTTCTCTATCAGCTTTGCACATCTCCACATTGACATTCTTCCTCATTCTTCTTTATCAGATTGCTTGGGGATTAAGAGTTAGCAGCCTTTATCAAGTCCAGCCACAAATTATTAGTTGGATTCAGTTCTGGACTCTGACTTGGCCACTCCAGGATATTCACATTGTTGTTTTTAAGCCTTTTCTGTATAGCTTTAACTTCATACTTGGGACTGTTGTCTTCCTGGTCTTCTCCCAAGGTGCACATTTCTTGCCAACTGAATCAGGTTTTCCTCCTGGGTATCTCCATATTTTGCTGCATTCATTTTACCCTTCACAAATCTTCCAGGGCCTGCTACAGAGAGGCATCCCAACATCACGATGCTGCCACCACCATGCTTCATAGTGGGGATAGGAGGCTTGTGATAATGTGAAGTGTTCAAACATGGTATTTAGTCTGATGGCCAAAAAGCTCAATTTTGGTCTCATCAGATCATAGAATCTTCTACAAGTTAACTTCAGAGTCTCCTTTGTTCCTAGTGGCAAACTAGTCAAGATGCCATGTGTGTTTTATCTCTTTGCCACTCACCAATAAAGCTGTGAGCACACGGATACAGTTGTTGTCTACATAGTCTCTCCAGACTAGCTTGTAACTCCTTCAGAGTTCTCAGAGGTCTCTTGGTGGTCTTCTTTTTGCATGATCACTCAGTTTTATGAATAGCTTACTTAGGCAGATTTCCAGCTCTGCCATACTCTTTCCATTACTTCATGATTGATTTAACTGGATAGTCAATGACATGGATATTTCCTTGCCTTTGTCACCTGGCTTGTGGTTTTCAATCACCTTTTCACTTTTTCACATAAGAAATATAGCAAAAGTTAGACCCCTTCTAACTTTGCAAGATGCTGAAAAATTAGTTCACACTTTTGTTTTTAGTCGACTAGATTACTGTAACACACTCCTCTCAGGATAACCCAAAAAAGACATTAATCGGTTGCAGTACAGAATGCAGCTGCTAGAAATCTTAACTAGGAAAAGAAAATCTGAGCACATCTCTCCAGTTCTGATGTCACTACACTGGTTACCTGTGTCATTAAGAATTGACTTTAAAATACTGCTTATGGTTTACAATTCTTAAATAATCTGCTCCATCCTATACATCAGAATGTCTCTCACATTACACTACAAATCGTAACTTTAGATCTTCAATTGAGTGTCTGCTTAAGATTCCAAGAGCAAAACTTAAAAGAAGTGGTGAGGTGGCCTTCTGCTGTTATGCCCTAAAATCTGGAATAGCCTGCCAATAGGAATTTGCCAGACTAAAATGGTGGAACACTATAAAAAACTGCTAAAAACCCATTATTTTAACATGGCTTTCTCATAGCTTCATTTTAGTGTAACCCTGATATTCTGTATATTCAATGAATTATCACTTTTATCATTACTCCACCTGCGGTGGGCTGGCGCCCTGCCCAGGGTTTGTTTCCTGCATTGCGCCCTGTGTTGGCTGGGATTGGATCCAGCAGAACCCCGTGACCCTGTAGCTGGGATATAGCCGGTTGGATAATGGATGGATAGATGCATCATGACTCCACTATCCATACTAACTCCCACTTTCTCTGCTGTTCTTTTTCTGGTTTTCTGCACCACCAACACTTGATGAAGGCACCATGCAGTCCCTGCATTGATCTATTGAATTCCAATGGTCCACATAACCATCAACATCTAATTCTTCCACGTAAAGCCTAAAAACCATGAGGACTGATTGAGATAATTTATGTTAAGTAGAATGCCCAGTGGGGGCTGGGTGGTCTCGTGGCTTTGGAACCCCTGCAGATTTTTTTTTTTTCTCTTTTCTGTCCTCTTGGCCATCGGACCTTACTTTATTCTATGTTATTCTATCATATTTTTATAACTTTATTTTTTTTATAAACTTTTCTTTCTTCTTCTTGTAAAGCACTTTGAGCTACCTCGTTTGTGTTAAAACATTCGATATACATAAATGTTGTTGTTGTTGTTGTTTTTATGGAGTTGCTCTGAGTGTTCTTTTGTCATCATCGTGTAGGTTAGTTCCCCATACTGGCTCACCACAAGCTGTGGAGATCTGTTTAAACCTTGATATTACAATACAATACAATACAATTTATTTTTGTATAGCCCAAAAACACACAAGAAGTGCCACAATGGGCTTTAACAGGCCCTGCTTCTTGACAGCCCCCAGCCTTGACTCTCTAAGAAGACAAGGAAAAACTCCCAGAAAAGCCCTTGTAGGGAAAAAATGGAAGAAACCTTGGGAAAGGCAGTTCAAAGAGAGACCTCTTTCCAGGTACATTGGGCATGCAGTGGGTGTCAATACAATACAATACAATACACAGAACAGAATAAATCCTCAATACAGTATAAAAAATTTAAAAAAATTACAAGTATGGAGCAGAATTTAACAGTAGATGATATCACATAATATGATTTGGATTTGTTTAGAGTCCTGAATACCTCAGCCATCAAGCTGCCTCCCCCATTTGGTCATTCCACAGCTGAGTCAGCGCTGGGCCGGCCAATCCGATGAAAGGACCCCTCTACCTTACGATTCCTGCGATCCTCCATCAGAGATGACTTTACCTTAGGCAGGCAAAACAAGTTGGCATTTGAGCCGTGGCACCAAGTGCCACATTTGAGTACCGAGAAGAGAATCAGAATAGGTGAGGGTTAGTATCAAATTATAACTATCATGTTACTTATGTTTAAGTGCTAATGACTAACAACAGAGATGCAGTCTGTACAGTTAATCAACAGCTCTAGTCAGGGTATGCTAAACTGAAGTAGTGAGTTTTCAGCCAGGATTTAAAAGCTGAGACCAAAGGGGCATCTCTTATAGTAGCAGGCAGACCATTCCACAGTTTAGGGGCCATATAACTAAAAGCTTGACCTCCCACTGTTATTTTATTAATTCTTGGTATCATAAGCAGACTGGCATCTTGAGATCTTAATGTGCACTCTGGTGTGTAAGTCATGATAAGTTCACACAAGTAAGCCAAACCTTGGCTATTTAATGCTTGATATGTTAAAAGGAGGACTTTGAAATCTGCCCTAAACTTAACCGGGAGCCATTGTAAGGATTTAAGAACTGGAGTGATGTGTTCGTACTTTCTTGTTCTTGTAATAATTCTTGCAGCAGCATTTTGGATTAACTTGAGACTGTATAAAGAACACTGCGGTGGGTTGGCACCCTGCCCAGGATTGGTTCCTGCCTTGTGCCCTGTGTTGGCTGGGATTGGCTCCAGCAGACCCCCGTGACCCTGTGTTCGGATTCAGTGGGTTGGAAAATGGATGGATGGATGTATAAAGAACAATATGAACATCCAGTGAACACCGAATTGCAGTAGTCAATCCTACGAGAAATAAATGCATGAATTAATTTCTCAGAATCCTGCTTATTTAGAAAACGCCTCAATTTCACAAAATTTTTAAGATGGAAGAAACATGATTTGGACAACTTTGTAATATGCGCTTTAAATGACATGCTAGAGTCAAAGATAACTCCTAGATTGTGGGCTGATTCAGTATAATTAATGGGGATTCCAACTGAGTTAAATGATGACAAAATATTGTTGTGATCAGCATCATTCCCTCCAACAATTAACATCTCTGTTTTATCGGTGTTTAAAGACAAGTAGTTCTCATCCATCCACTCCTTTAATTCACTAACACAACTAATTAAAGACGACATCGGAGAAACTTCATTTGATCTAAAAGAAATGTATAACTGGGTGTCATCTGCATACAAGTGAAAATGAACATGATGTTTCCTAATGAGAGATCCTAGTGGAAGTATGTAAAGTAAAAACAGTAAAGGTCCCAGTACTGAGCCCTGCGGGACACCGTATTGAACTTCTGTGTATAATGATGGAGTACAGTCAGCACATTTCTGTACATATTGGAATCGATTTGATAAATAAGAACTAAACCAAATGAGCACAGTGCCTGTAAGGCCAACATCATTTTCTAGCCTGTGCAATAAAATAGAATGGTCAATGGTGTCAAATGCTGCACTTAAGTCCAACAACATGATTACAGTGGAGTTTCCTTCATCAGAGGATATCAGAATGTCGTTTACAACCCGTGTTTGTGCCGTTTCTGTACAATGACCAGTGTGGAAACCAGACTGGAATTCCTCAATATTAAAGAGTCTTTTTCTGTTGATCTTTGTAAAAAAGCCAACTTAAATCCCAGTGATTCAATGTTGTATAACAAGAAAATATGAAAACCTCGGAGAGGAGTGAACCCTTCTTCAGTTACTGTATCTTCTTATAGAAACCAGACAGTTGCATAGAGATTATCACTGTCATTCCACAGTTGTAACATGTACAGTCACGCTCTGTGAGCCACTCTGCCTGCAGATGTGTGAGATTTTCACAGGGTACTGAGATCATAAACATAGATCTTCTCATAGTGATCTGCTTATTGTTCCAAGAGCTAAGTACAAAAGAAGTGTTGAGGTGGTCTTTTTCTGTTATGCACCAAAAATATTTTACTAATAAAGATACACCAGGCTAATATGGCGGTACATTTTAAAAAAAACTCCTGAAACCCACTTTTTTAGTTAAAAAACAATAAGGAGCTACCTAAGAACGTTTATGTTAGCTAGAATGCCCAATGGGGCCTGGACAGTCTTTTGGCCTTGGAACACCTGTAGATTTTGTTTTTTTCCCTTCAGCGTCTACTGGATTTTGTTTCAAGTTTATTTCTGTCCTTCCTGGCCATCTGACAATAGCATTGAACTTAATCTTTAGAGACTTAACACTTTGAACGTGAGGTACACGTTCAGATCTATTTCATTGAGCGTGTCTAGGCACGACATACGAGAAAACTTCTGCCTCGGTATACGCCAATATAGATGCAGCCATCTGCTGCGTCTCAGTTACCTATCATAGCGCTAACATGGAATTGTTTTTTAGACACAGCAGCTTGTGGAAAATAACGTTATAAATGGAAAGACCATGGTGATGTCACCACAAAAAGGCATAAATCATCTGATTTTTTTTTAACAGCTAGATTTGTTATGGTATGAATATCTTCATGATTATGATGGTGATCGAGTTAGTGGCAATCAATTAGATGATGTGGAATGTGTAGGCTCTGCCACTGATGTGGAGAGGTGCCCGTGAGGCGTTTCTTCATCACAAGGTATTCAACTTTTCACAAGTGTCAGGACAGCACTTCATGGACATTCTGGCACCCACTGAAAGGAAACAGTCACCAACTACCAAAAGTGTTGTGGACAGCACAAAGAAAAGCATTAGATTTGGGGCACATGTGTGTCTAAGGGCCAGTTTATACTTCATGCTCAGAACGTGTATGCACACAAATCATGGCTGCCATGCGTTCCTAGTGTTCACTTGACACGTCCTCTGAAATTAACATAATGCATGCGCAAGTGCAGTACCAGCAAAAAGTCGAGGGGCACAGTGTGATAAAGTCGCAATGTGACGTCAGAGTCTCTTTTTACTATCTACATGTGACAGAAGGCTGCTTTGCACATCGATGTGCATGCTTCAATGTTTAATTAATGGTTCGATGTGGTGAAGCAAAATGGTGACATACAAATTCATTCATGATGTTTTATATTCAAGCATCGCATATTTCCCATCGTAATGACATAATAGATTTTTGCTGCTGATTTACTTGTTTTGCCTTTGTTTGAATTTACTTGACCAGCCAACCTGAAAATAAAGAAAGGTGAAGGTCTTGGTTATGTTGGGCTACTCAGGTCACCTAAACATCTTGATGGTGGTCTTAGAAAAAAACAGAAAATCATCCGTCTGCTGTAGCAGAACGAGAGCAGCAACACGTCCTGATATTCAAGAACAGCTTTAATTAACTGTAAGAATCGGCTCCTCGTTAAGAAACTGGTTGGAGTTTGAAGCCCCAGTTTAGCTGCTCATCTGTTAACTCGTTTCAAATCTCATTTCTGTTTGGCTGAGATTTAATGAAGAAACAAATCAATTCAGAGGACTGAATCCTTAAAAACAGGGCATTATAAGGAAGGGAAAAGGAGTTAATTAGCAGTGAAAACTGATTAGGAAAAGGGTTAGAATGAAAACCTGCAGCCACTGTGGCCCACCAGGACCGGCGTTGGACACCCCTGCCTTAAATTTATACTTGATATCACTTTCGTGATGAAATGCATTACACTATCTATATTACACTTTACAGATAAATTGTTAACTTCATTTAAATAATGAATACTGTTAATTATGCATGTGGGGGCGACACAGTGGCGGAGCGGTAGTGCTGCAGTTTCGCAGGGCGTCACATGCCTGGTGTTCACTCCCTGCAGTTTGCATGTTTTCCTGGTAGGTTTCCACAGTGGGCTCCAATTTCCTTCCAAAGATATGCAGGTTTGGGGTCATGGTGACGCTAAAATGATGCTAGTGTGTGTGTAAATGTGTGCTTGTATTCACCTTGCGATGAGCTGATGCCCCATCCAAGAATTGTTTCTGCTCTGTGCCCAATGCCAGCTGGAATGGGCGAATCCCTGGATATTGATGGATTTAATCATTAAACATCCATCCTTTTCAGAGATATTGTGGCATGGTGTCCTTGGAACTTAATGGATGTTTCAGGCAATTCACAACACAGCAAATCCGAGCCTGTTCTCACCGTGATGATATCTCACACTGCCATCTGGTGGAATCTTCTAGATTTACATACAGTACATGCACAAGTATAAACAGTACAACGTTTGCGTAGCAGTAGTGTCTACAGGCGGATGCGTCACATTAAGTATAAACCCGGCCTAATCCTGCACTCTGCATGCTATCATCCTTCTAGGACTGTCACTCCAATCTGCATTTTAATCATGTTGCTGGTGAAAATAAAGTAATAACAGTTTCTTTACATTTTGACAGAGTTACTGTCTTAATAAAAATTTTGCTTTATACTACATTTCTTTGCATTTTTATATGTGTTTTGATAAGGGTTCATTATTTATCATAAATGCACAGACCTGCACTGCAGCCTGCTGGTAAAAAATGGTCCAGCAGTTAATGTGTTAAAAATGAATCCATATTTAAGGACTACAGTTGTTCTTTTACCTTCATACCTACAAAACGTTATTGATTTAACATTATCTATTATTTTGGTATGCCTTTCATTCATTCCAATTTTTATCTATGTGTAATTTGTTTTTCTTTTCTTGAAGCCTTTTCTTTGACATCTTGTAAACCACTTTGAGCTACATTCTTTGTGCTATGGAAATACATGTTATTGTTGTTCTTCATTTTCACTCTCACATCCCCGGAACACTAAGTTGATGGGGTCTGAGCGAATGTGCTCTAAATCCACTGAAGGCCCATCAAAGTTTTATACCTGATTTGCACCCAGTTTTACAGGAACATGCCGTTGTGATCCTGGATTCAATAATTATACAGACGGGTATCTGTAGTACTAGGGTGTTGTACCGTGTTAGCCATTATGAATGTAGAGAAAAGCCAAGCAAAATGACACCTTTTATTGGCTAACTAGAAAGATTACAATATGCAAGCTTTCGAGGCAACTTAGGTCCATTCCATCTTGCCTGAAGAAGGGGCCTGAGTTGCCTCGAAAGCTTGTCTATTGTAATCTTTTTAGTTAGCCAATAAAAGGTGTCATTTTGCTTGGCTTTTCTCTACAGACGGGTATCTAAAACACAGGATTTAAAAAAAATATTAACAATGGAGACTATAATCCTACCATTGTATTTAAAATATTTTTATGCCTCAAACAATGAAGAAATGCATGAAACTTTGGGTAAGTTGTGGCTAATCTTCAATGTTCTGTAAGAGAATAGACAGTAACAGCTTAAAAGTTTGGGACACAAAATGGCAAACCCCATATAATTGTTTGAAAAAAGAAACAAAAAAAATAAAATAAAATAAGCATTAAAAGTCCAGCTGTGATTGAATAAGCTTCGAGGACTTGTGGCAGGAAGAGTCGGGTCCATCACCAGAAGTGATGTCAGTGGTGGTAAAGTCATCAATCTTCCATTCTGCAGAAAGGTGAAGAAAAGAGACATTAGTACACAGCGCCAACCCCTGGAGCGTCGGGGTATTACCATGACTAGAGCCCTTAAACTGTTCCCTAGGAACACACATGTGACAGTGTTCAATCCACTATTCCTAAGTATACACGTCGGTAAAAGCAGATCTAAAGAATGACCTGTTCTGGAACAAAGCAATATGAAAGCACTGCTCACGCCAGATGAAGAAAGTGAAAGGTGAAGAACACACAGTCTCATTTATTTCAATTTCCAAAATGCACGTGATGCAGCTCTGCATGAAAGACTAATTGTTTCATTTATATTTAATAAGTATCCAGAGCTTCATTCCATCAGTGCCGAATCCCAGAGGCTTTACGGGAAGAGAACATCGAGTTCTTGTGAGAGACAAACTGTCATCATGAAGGCATCTTACAGTGGGGTTACTTGGAGAGCACATTCTCTTTTCAGGTTTCAATGCCTAGAAGAGGATGTTCGGTCATAATGTGAAATGCTATAGATGGGGAATGAATGTGCCTGTTGTAGTGTAGGTGAATTATAAAGATGTGAATCTTATTGGAAACTGCCCACCAATAATTTTTTCTTTTATACACATAGCTACACCAAGAATATATTACTGTAGGATTTAGATATTAAATAAAATGATGCTTGCAGAAGGATGACGCTTGTGTTTTCTTGGGCTTCGTGTGGCCAATGTGTACTATTGGCAGATCTCTACTGCCATCTAAGGGAATTCCATTAAAACTACAGAAGTATTTTGCATTTGGCAAAGCATTAATTCAAAGATAATGGATTTTGTGGGGGAGGTAAATAATTGAGATGTTGTTGCATTTGTGTTTGGTGCCAGATGATATTGTTTTCAACAAAAAAAAAAATATTTAGGCACATACTGTTCCATAAAAAAGTTTGAACACCCCGGCCAAATGACATATTTTGATGAAATCTGATGTAAAAAAAATTAGTAAACACAACTTTGACATCAAACTAAAACAATGGCATTTTATAAAAATGTTAATTTACTATTTTGATTCATTCAGTGAACTGAATAATACAAAATAAAGGAGTAAATGTGCCATTTTCAAAGGTTTGGGCATTCTACTAAGTCAGGGCTTAGTAACACCCCCTTTGGCTAAAATCACAGCTTCAAACTTTTCTTTTGTAGCCAGCTGAGAGTCTTTGAATTTTTGTTTTGGAAATTTTCTCCCATTCTTCCTTGGAGATCACATCCAGTGGTGAGATATTCTTGGGCTCTCTTGCTCCCAACCTCCTCCTCCTTTTGCATGCACATCACGTTTAAGATTCTACCCACAGGTCTTCAAGGGGGCTTATGAGGCCTAAACCTTCACCTTGTGTTTTCTGGATGAGATTGCAAAGTGTGTTTTGGATTGTTGTCTTGTTGTAGAAGCCATCCTTTTTTCAGCTTCAGTCTCCTGACTAACTGTCTAACATTCTCCTTAAGGATGTATTGATATTTGGTGGAATCCATTCTTCCCTGTGCTCACACAATGTTTCTTGTGGCGCTAGCTGCCACACAACAACAAATCATCACAGATCCACCACCATGTTTAACAGCTGCCAAAGTGTTCTTTTCTTCCAAAGCTGCTCATTTTTAATCCAAACAAACCTGTGTTTGTGGCCAAAGAGTTTGAACTCAGATGTGGTTTTGCATACTTAAGACGTTGTTTTTTGTGATGAGGAAATAGAGAAGGTTTTCTTCTAATAGCTCTTCCATGAAGGCCATATCTTCCCAGTAGATCAGTGCACCACCTCTCCATTCTCAGCTAACCCAGCCTGCGGGTCCCTTGAAGTCATATGGGGTTTGCTTTGCTTTCCTGCACAGTGTACAGACTGTTGGTATTGCAGATCTGGGGCCTCATGTATAATACCGTGTGTAGAATTCACACTAAAGCATGACATACGGTCAAAAACAGAAATCTGCATACGCACAAAAAAATTCAGATGCATTAAACTGTGCATAAGCAAAGTTCCACACACTTTCCATGTTTACATCTCAATCAATGTGAATTTTAACACTCATGCATGCTCCACCCCAACTCCTCCCAGAATTTTGCACATTTGAATATGCAAGTCAATATAAATAGCCCCTTCCATTCAGTGTTTGGTTAAAAGACAAAGATAAAAGCACTTATAAAAAAGAAGAATTTCTAAAAAGAGGAGGTCAGATGTCAAAGTCAATGTGAAAAGGCAAGTGTCTGAGGGTCACATGGAAGCGTATTAGGGCCACAGAAGAAAAAAAAACATAATAGGAACACAGTGAAGAATAAAGGTCTATGTTGAGATTAAAGTTGAAATGTTGACGTTAATCTCGAAATTTCCACCTTACTCTTGTAGCTTTTTTGTCATTAAAGCAGAACGTCTTAAACTTCATCTTAAAATCAATGTTTAATTTATTACAGTTTCTCAAATCCCATCGTATCTAAAGTAGCATGTTAAATGCTTCGTATTCTATGTGTTCCCCGACTCAGTCATTAATTACTCCGTGATTCTTAAACTGGCTTTCTCTTAGGCCAACAGGAGTGTGCAGGCAATGACTGCCACCCAGAATACAATACTTTTATGATGTTACAGCTCTCTGAACATTTTAGAATACTAAGATGTATACTTGATATCATTTTCATGAAGAAATGTGTTAAAGTATGTATTAAACATGTGGGGGCATGGTGGCGCCACGGTAGCAATGATCTGGCGGCCTATCCGGGGATTGTTCCTGTCATTTGCAATATGCCTACTGTGACACGTGCAACCCTGGATGGAATAATTTATTGCAGAAGTATTTTCTCTGTTAAATGTACCAACCCCCAATTCCTGTCCTTCTGTTTTCTCTCTCCATGTAACCAATCGCCTCACAATAAGCGTCTGTAATAAATGAAAAAACAGCTGCAAGCTTAGAACGCCAATTCTTCAAAACTTTTAAGGAACACTGAAAAATCTTCGTTATACATATTTAATTATTTCATACATCCATCCATTCATTCATCCATCCATCCAGGATCATGCCAGTACCAGCAAGCATACAGTGTGAGGCAGGAACAATCCCTGGACGAAGTGCCAGCGCATTGCTACAACTGTGCCACTGTGCCCCCACATGTTTAATTATTAACAGTATACATTATTTAAATGAAGTTAACAATCTATTTGTAAAATGTAATATACATACTTTAAAGCATTTCATCATAAAAATATCTCGTATACATCCTAGTATTCTAACAGCACACAGCTCTAAGAGGAAAGCGCTTGGAAATCTAAATTGTCTTAGAAGTCAGTTATAATCTTCTGTAAATACGTTCTCTCTTCTATTAAATTGAAATGAATTCCTTTATTATCATTGTATGGTAAAATGAGATTCAATGTGCAACTCCTCCATAAACTTATTTTCCTATAACATTATAAAAATAATAACAATTTAATTAAAAAAAAAACAATGAAAAATACACAATCTGAAAGCTTAAGTAGAATATACATGTACATATAATGCAGATAGTGTGATTGGTTCATAAAGTGCCTCAAGTGCAATATTACAGCTGTAGTGTAAGTTATCAGTGAGGTAATTGTAATTCCAAGTACAAACAGTTCTACCGTGAGCACTTGATGGACTGATTGTGTGTGTTTATAGCTCTTGGGATGAAACTGTTTCTGAGCCTTAAGGTCCGTGCATGAAAGGCTCTGAAGTGTTTGCCGAATGACAGAAGTTCAAATAGACTGTACTTATGGCTGAGTGGAATTCATGCACATGCTGGTGCCTTTCCTAAGGCAGTGTGTGCTATAAATGTCTTCCAGGGTTGGAAGCTGCATCCCAACAATCCTCTGTACTCGCTGTTGTGCTTTCCAATCAGCTACTGTGTAGCTATGATACCACACACAGATTCAATGGGTTACAATTGTCTCATTGATGCAGCGAGAGTAACAACGCTAAAGCAGCTATGCTAGTTGGAATAGTTAGGCCATTCCGTGCACTCATAGTGCGCAAAGGCAGAAATGGACACGCAGTCCCACTGCAGGGCCTTCAATCCAAAATAGTGAATACATTCTTTTAAACTTGCTCCTTGTTACATTTTAAAGCAGAAAGGTTCAGTGTAGTGCTACTATTACTTAACTTAGTAATGCTCCATTACCGCATGGTGCTCTAGGAGGGTTTTTAGCAATGATTAGGCATGCAGTCCTTATCAGCCCACAGGGGTGCTCAATGTATGTTTCTCTGGTTCTAAACTGACACCAAAGTGCAGTGTTTCCCAACCTTTTTTCTGTGGTGGCACACTTTTTGTAACCAAAAACATCCAGAAGCTAACCACTATTTTACTAACCATAAACAAATTATATCTCATACACGTTCTCAACTATCCAAAGGAGCGGGACAACCAGAGAATCCAGTAAAAAAGCAGCTCCAAGATCAGTATTCGCAGACATGGAACTTAGTCAGCCTTTTGGTGGCATTTCCCAGCTGCTTTGTCCCTTTGCCTGCCCCTCTCTGCCTCAGAGGCAACTCGTATGTCCATTATCCACCAGCTCTGTTAGACTCACTGGTGACCACACATCTAGACAGATGGACTCTAGCACCATAGTGATGACAGAGCTGCTTTTATGCCAGTTTCTCCAGGTAGTTCTGTCCTCCTCAGACAGATCTCAACCACCTGTGCAGCTTATCCCATGCAGGTTCAGACCCAGGTGTGCTGTGGAAATAACAGTTTAAAATTCCACCACCATTTTTGACCTCCCTAAGTACAAAAATATCATTTTAGTATAAGGTTTGATAATAAATAGAGATAGATGAATGTGTATCGATATTAGAAATTAGTCATGATGAGAAGCACAGAAATATGATATTTGAGAAATATTTGGAAGTAGTCCTGATGACCTTCTCCTCTATCTCAGTATACGAGAAAGTTGAGGGGAGCACACTCCCAATTTTTCTTTTATTGCTATTTTGAATGACAGATTCCATGGGTGTCTGCCATTTTTGAGCTTTTGGTCACTATGGGGTTACTTGTCTGCTGTGCAAGTGACACACTTGTGGCATCAAGGTGGCCATGAAAGATGGAAGGACACACCTGACAGAATCCAAACTTTAAAGTTATTTTAAGAGTTGGCAATCTATTAAGGATTTTTGGTTTTCATTTGTGTTGTGTTTGACATTGCTGTTGGTTTTGGCTTAGAACTTGTTATTTGGTTTAATGTGTACACTGTTTCCTGACTACTTATGGGCTTAGTCAATAGTAAAGACCATACTTTAGGCCTCTGATGTTCAACTAATTATATGATTGCATGGTTTCTATCTCTTCTATCCAAGCAATTATGAAAATATGTCACATATTTTATACCAGTGATTCTCAGGTATAGTCCTAGGGGTCCAGTTTCACAGTCAGTGATTCGTTTTGTCTCTAATTGATCTCATTGTTTAATTACTTGAAATTTTGCTTCTCTTATTCTGCATTATGAAAAGCATAGTAGTGTGAGACATACATTTGCAAGAAATATAGAAACATATGTATATTGCCAGAACTATAATTGTTAAACCCCTTGCATCTTTTTCCTATTAATTCACTTTTTCCCTTAATTGTATTCTAATAATAACAATTAATGACAAACTGAGTAGACGATGGTGGCAAACAACACGGAATGCTGAAAAGCTGTAGCTAGTGAAGAGTCATAATATTATGACATACAGGGTGCTGAGAGTTATTATGAGACTATACAAATTAGCAGCAAATGATCAAAAGTGAGAAAAATCATGGTCGCAAGGCTTGAGAACATTAGAAAACCAGAAAATCAAAATGAAACTGAGAAACAGGATCAAAAGGGGCAAAACGCAGTCAAAGATAAACACAATACCAAAACCTAATGCTAGGACCTGCCTGAAGATAACTGGCATAAAACAGAAAAGGGTTTTTTCATCCGGTAAGGAAAAACAGAGAATGATAGCGTTGCCTTATTTACGATAACATCCTGTGACATCACGTTTATGACAATAACAGTCCCATGATCAATACAGATGGTGTCACATGGAGAAAATCACAACAAATCATTTAAAATAAACCAAAATTAGAATCTGTACTTACAAAAAACAAAAATCACACAAAAGTATTCACATAAAAGAGCAAAATTACTAACCATGATAGCAAGAGTGCTCATTAGTAAATAGCTCATATGATCAGAACACCTGGAAAAGGAAAATAAAAATCATGCTGATTAAAATCTTAAAATTAATGATAAAAAATCCCCATATAACAAACATAAATTTTGCTGATCACAGTACAAATATAATAACCCCTATTTGTAATATCTGCTTTGATACTCATATGATATTGTTTCAATTTTATTTTATTTTTTCTGTTTTCCTGGGTGTTTTGATTTTTAAGACTCGTGGTAGATTTTAGAAACCGTACATTTTGATTTTCTTTACAGTTTTCTTATTTGAAGTTTATTTCAATTAGTTAAAATAGTTTTTTGATTTCAACAGCAAGACAGTATAAAGGTCACTCTTAGCACTAATTCATCATCCGAGTTTGCGGAGAGAAGAACAAAGAGTTTAAAGTGCCTTTACTTAGTTAATGTTGTTGGCAAAAATTACTTTTGTGCCACAATTTTTGACAACAATTTAAGAGTTTTGTTCATTGGATTTCCCTCTTACAGATCTTTGCTTGTTTTTTTGTTGATGTCTCTTCTTCAGGTCCTTTAAAAAATATAACTACTGCCGTCACTGTCTCCGGCAGTAGAGACACTAAAACACAGAAAATGGTTAAAAGCAGTTTGCTTAAGGTGGGAGTCCAATTAAAAGCAGGAGCTTGCTGGCGTGAAATTTTACAGCCATTGGAAGCCCCCAGAATTGAATTTGAGAATGTCTGTTTTATGCTACACTGCTCATTTTTTTCATCATCAATTCTAGGTATGCGTTAACCTTATCAACTGACAAATTTCAGGTAAACACCAGAGAACTGAAAGACTTGAAAAGCTGGGCAGGAGTGAAGTGTATTCTGGGAAACCAGAAAGCAAAGCAGGACCTTAGAATGTTTAATATAGCCAGTCTGTTTGTGGCTTAGTGCAGCTTTCGATTCCCAAATCAACATTGGGCTTATTTGATAACATGTCTGTGTTTTGAGAAACTGTAAAAGGGTTAGCTGCTTTGCTGGCGGATAGTAAGCCAGGTGTGTGCACTTAATGTGGGTGAAAAGGGGAGAGAGAGTGGCTGCCTTTTATTGGAATTTTATTCAAAAAGAGTTCAGTTCTCAGTTCAGTTTTAGTTCAGTTTTTACTTTAGTTTTAGTTTAATTTGTGCTTTGTTGTAAAAATGGAGTGTTGGAGAAGAGCCACAGACATTTAAATGCAGGTTGCTGTCTGCTTAGCTGCTGGATACTTTCTAAGGAGCTCTGCCTCCTGCATGAAATTTACTTTTCACTTCTCGATTAAGGATACATTATCAATAATAAAGGATGAGGACCATCTGAGAAATGTCATCAGGGACTGAATGGAGACTACATGAACCCACCTTATGGTGTATACATTTTTTTCATTGCTTATATTTGCTGATATTTGTTAATATGCAAATAAATATACTTTTAAGCTTAAAACCTAACATATCTGTCCAATAATTGATTTACTAGTATTGCCCAGTGCTAATATTTTCCATTCCTTGTCTAACACCAGACCCTTAAGAGCACAGAGGAAGCTTTATGTAATCACCTATTTGTGGTAAACTGGGCTGAAGTAAAGAAGTGATAATAAAAGACAGACCAAGTCAATAAAGCAACCTGCTATTATGGTTTGTCAGGGTTAAATATGCAGGCTACAATGAACACAGTGAGACAGGTAGAGGGTAAAGGTAACAGTTACATAGCTACTTTTGACATTTCTTAATATCCCCATTAGGAAAAGAATCTAAGAGGTTATTTGGTACCTTTAGTGTTAGGTGTAAATCTGATCTGGTAACATGACTAGAGCTGCTGATTAACTGTACAGACTGCATCTCTGCTGTTAGTCATTAGCACTAAAACATAAGTAACATGATAATTATAATTGGATACTAACCCTCACCTATTCTGTTTTTCTTCTCGGTACTCAAATGTGGCACTTGGTGCCACGGCCCACCTGCCAAGTTGTTTTGCCTGCCTAAGGTAAAGTCATCACTGATGGAGGATCGCAGGAATCGTGGGGTAGAGGGGTCCTTTCATCGGTTTGGCTGGCCCAGTATGTATGATGAAATGGTGGGTGGAGTAGGCACGTCTGTGTATACACAAAGAAAACACATGTGGCAATGCATAGTGAGGCTCATTGCTTTTGTACGACAACAACAGAAACTGTCACTGATTTAAATAATTGAAAAATCCAAAACAGACAGCGAATTTAAAGGTGTTCATGAAGATCTGCTCTAAGTATTTGTTGAAGCAAAACTCTTGTTTATGGCAAGGCCACCATCGCTTTCCTCCAGAGTCACTATTAAACATGTTTATCCATGATATTACTGGATAGATGTTACAGTGGCTTTTATCCCAGATTTATTGGACAGAGTATTGGAGTCAGGTGGAGAACTTTGTTTCTTGGTGCAGAAGGAATTGTCCGCAACTTAACATCAACAAAACCAAGGAACTGCTTATTGATGTTTTGCCACACCAAAGAGCCTCGATGTTTGATCATTTTTCAGGGAGTAGACGTAGAGGTGGTAACCTCCTAGAAGTACTTGGGGGTCCACATCAAAGACCAATCGGACTGGTCTCATAGCACAATGTGAACTGTTAGAAGAAAGGGCAGAGCAGGCTCTTTTGTGGGAAGTGACATCCTTCATATCTTCTATAACTCTGTGATGGCCACTGTAATTTTCTACAAATGTGGTGTGCTGGGCTGGTAGCATCACTTCAAGAGAGGCCAACCAAATCAACAAGCTAAGTAAAAGGGCAGGATCAGTTATGGGATGCACTACTGAACCCCCTGGCAGTAGAAGAGGAGAGTATTAAAACAAAACTGAGTGCCATTATAAACAATGCTGCACATCGCCTCTCTGAAACACTAACACTCAGGACTTTCCAGCCAGTGAATTACGTGTGTCAAGAAGCACTGTGGGGGCTCCTTTATACCAACAGCAATATATAAGCATAAGGCCTCACTGGGACTGCCGAGTCAGAAATTTTATTTCTTTTTAGTTTTCTTTTTTTAATCATTTTGCTGTATATTTAAGATAGGTTTCTTGTTTGTCATAATACACTGTATAGTAATATTTATTTATTTATTGAGCTTCTGTAAAAAGCCAAATTTCATCCTGGGGGACATCTATCTATCTATCTATCTATCTATCTATCTATCTATCTATCTATCTATCTATCTATCTATCTATCTATCTATCTATCTATCTATCTATCTATCTATCTATCATATAGTGCCTTATCCATCTTGGAGTGGGTGCACAAGCATGACATTAAATAGACTAAAAATTGAAAGAGAAGCATATGCCGTACCTATTTAAGATACACATTGTCAAAAATGTTTAGAAATTCTTAATCTCAAATGGCAGAAAAATTCACAGTCCTCAATTTTTTTTATATTTGATGCAAAAACAACATTGACAGCAATGACTTTGATGTGTGCATTTTCTTTCATTATTGAAGAAAGACCTGTTAATGCTTGTACTGGCAAATTATTTCCAGATTAATTAAAGTAATCTTGAAATCACAAAGTTTCGTTCTGATTTAATTAACTCATGATATTCATTAGCTATAATTATAAACACCAGATTAACAAAACAAACAGTAATTGCATAGAAAACATTTAATGATTACTTTTTTCATGGAACCCTGCTGATGAACATTTGGCATTTCACCCAACAATAATAATCATTTTTATGGTCGAGGACTTTTAGCTTACTGGGCCAGCAGGAGATCTGACCATGTCTACCTCTACAGCACCGTCCCACTGAATTTACAAACTAGGTCTCATCAGCTGCGGTGGGTTGGCACCCTGCCTGGGATTGGTTCCCTGCCTTGTGCCCTGTGTTGGCTGGGATTGGCTCCAGCAGACCCCCGTGACCCTGTGTTCGGATTCAGCGGGTTGGAAAATGGATGGATGGATGGGTCTCATCAGTCTCCACAAATTGAATGGTACTGCCTTCACTAGGGGGCAGCAGATTTACTGGTAGCCACTTTTCAGCCCTAGCTCCATGGTAGTTGAAGAGCATCTCATTATTACCTATAAAAGCTTGTTAAAAAAATCTCAGACTTTTTTCTAATTTTTGAAGTGTATTTTCCTGACTTCTCTAATAATGGCTGCTATTACCTTACCCTTAACATTTCTTGCTTTAATTATGTAAAAAAGGGAAAACAAATCTTAATGGCAACAGAGAAGAGAAAAACCAAATTCTGTTCCTTAATGACAACGGACCTAAGTTAGCTGGCTGCTAATCCCTGCAACCTGCGATCTTCAGTGTGCTGCACCATCTGCTTCTATAACTACTTGATATTTTTTTTTTACCTTTTTTGACCCATTTGCTGACAATCTCTTATTGTCACCCCATCTTGACTCCACGAGGGCATGATCAGGTCGTATAATAGATAGACAAATATTTTTTTAATTTCACTATCAATTTTTAATCCTTATTGTTTGCATATTTTCTTAGTTTGTTGGGTGCCGCATGACTTTGGTTTAAAAGATGACGTCACAAACTGAGAAGTATCCGGCAAGTAAGACATCTTATAGTCATGACTCGTAAGACCTATCAAACAAGAAAAAAAACTAAAACTTCTAGGAGAATGTTTTTATCATGGAAAATCCTATTTAGTGTTGGCTTTCTGATATCCTCTGATGAGTGAAACTCCACTGTAATTATGTTGTTAGACTTAAGCACAGCGTTTGACACCATTGACCATTCCATTTTACTGCACAAGCTGGAAAATGATGTTGGGCTTACAGGCAGTGTCCTTGCCTGGTTTAGTTCTTATTTATCAAATCGATTCCAGTATGTACAGAAATGTGCTGACAGTACTCCATCATTATACACAAGTGAGATATGGTGTCCCGCAAGGTGGGATCTGTCATCAGAGAACATAACATTAATTTTCACTCGCACACAGATGACACCCGGTGATACCTTTCTTTTAGACCAAATTAACTTTCTCCAATGTTGCCTTTAATTAGTTGTGTTAGTGAATTAAAGGAGTGGATGGATGAGAACTACTTGTCTTTAAATACCGATAAAACAGAGATGCTAACTATTGGAGGGAATGATGCTAATCACATCAATATTTTGTCATCATTTAACTCAGGAATCACCATTAATTTTACTGAATCAGCTCACCATGTAGGAGTGCTCTTTGACTCTAGCATGTCATTTAGAGTGTACATTACAAAACTGTCCAAAATGTGTTTCTTCCATCTCAAAAATGTTAGGAAATTAAGGCATTTTCTAAATATGTGTGATACTGAGAAATTAATTCATGCATTTATTTCTAGTAGGATTGACTAATGCAATGCGGTGTTCACTGAATGTTCAAACTGTTGTTTATACAGCTTCCAGTTAATCCAAAATGCTGCTGCAAGAATTTTTACAAGAACAAGAAAATACGAACACATAACTCCAGTTCTTAAATCCTTACACTGGCTCCCGGTTAAGTTTAATTGAATTGCTTTTTCCGAGATTTCTTCCATTATTTTTTCCCCCTTTATGGCTTTTTTTCTGGGAGTTTTTCCTTCTCTTCTTAGCGAGTCAAGGCTGGGGGGCTGTCGAAAGACAGAGCCTGTTAAAGCTCATTGCAGCACCCCTTGTGTAATTTTGGGCTGTACAAAAATAAATTGCTTTGTATTGTATTTTTACTTTTTGTGAAAGTCTTTAGATCAATCCTTGTAAGAGTAACCTACTGTTATTTTGAACAACCCTCTTAAAAGATGTTTGCTCATTTTCAAAGAGGAACCCTTCCTATTATCTGTCAATAGTTTCAGTCTGCTTCCTTTCATCTATAGACCTTTTCTCTAAAAAAAAGAAAACTAAATGCGGAAATCACAGTCCGGAAGAAAAGGCCACTAGAGGGCAGTGGGCTCCTTTTGTGGAGTTTTGATGTTCTTAATTTCAGTAAGGCAATGTAAGTGATGCTTTATGGGATGTGACAGCTTTAGCTCCCTTTCTATTTAAATCACTTCAGTTTGTTTTCTTATGTACACATCTATAAATATATAACACTAAAAATAAAAGATTAATCATTGCCTGATTGCAAATGATATGATACTAGACAAAAGTAATCAAATTCTTCTTTTTTTCTTAAATTTGTTTTCTTCTTTAAATCCATCCATCCATCCATTGTCCAACCCTCTGAATCCGAACACAGGGTCACGGGGGTCTGCTGGAGCCAATCCCAGCTAACACAGGGCACAAGGCAGGGTGCCAACCCACCGCAGGACACACACAAACACACCCACACACCAAGCACACACTAGGGCCAATTTAGAATTGTCTCAGAAATGTATTTCTAGTGTTTTATAGGTTTCAGTTGTGTTTGAACAATTCCACCTTTAATTCCCAGTTCCTAAAGTGATCTATTTTATACAGGTGCTTGTCCAAGTAATAAATGGGCAAATGTTAGTAGTGACTGAACTGTGTGTAAAACGAACAAACTGGTACTGCAAACGGATACAAACAGGATCAACAGAGACGTGTGAAATGTACTGTTGGATTAATGCCCTGAACTGGCTCTTTGCCCTCAAAAGACATATTTTCTGAGTAGCTGATCACAAAAATGAGGATCCTTAAATGGGAAAGCCTCAGTAAGTTGTAGGTATGAGATTTTGTGTCCTGAACTGGCTAAATATAAAATCAATTTAACTAGTCATTTAAATCTCTGGAAAGTAGGCTGCTGTTATATACTATACTAAAATGTCCATGCCATAAACTTGCACTATACTTTGCTTAAAAATGGCAGTACTTCAGGGTACCAACAAACCGATTGCCTGCTTAAGTATGGTATTTAAAGGGTTTAATCCATTACCATCTTTAAACCAAATACTCGTAAAATATAATTGAACATATATGCTCTAAGTATGGGGTAAATGAGCAAACAGCTACTTAATAGCACAAAATTTCTAACAAAAACTATAGTGCAAATATGCATTAAGTTGATTTAACTAGACAATGGCTGTCCTATGCAGTAAACATGTCACTTCTTTATCTTCATCATCATTATTATCATCACTGTTAATACTGGTTTGATGTTCATTTTCCAGGTTTACCTACAGTAAGTAAGCTGGTTGCCCCTAAAATCATGTTCCTCCATTTTTCAAGGACTGGGTATCCTTTTGAGTAGCACTCATTTTTTTTCATTTCATCTGTCACCAACTCCTCTGGGACTCATCCATCTTGGTGGACTTCTTCGTTCAATCATTCTCTGCTTTTCACTCTTCGTGTCTAAATCACTTTAGTTTGTTTCTGCTTAGAACACCAGTCGTCACCTGCACGCCAAGCCTTTCTCTCAACTGAGCCTTTGTCTTCCTCTCACTCTGTGACATTCCACAGATAAACACGATCAGTCTCATCTCTGTTGTTTCTGCCTTTGTCATCCATGTTTCACTCCTTCACATGACTTTCAGAAACCTTTCCCTGCATTGCCATAGAAGCTCCTTTAGAAATCAGAACAGAAGTCGGCTCTTTGAGTTTCTTCCATGTATCTCGTGCAGGACTTCTCACCCTCACTATGCTATACCTGCACCTTGGTCGATACTCAGCATGTCACTTAAGTAGCAGAATGTCCCTATTTTCTCCCAAACAATTCTATTGTCAATATATAAATTCACACTTACTGCAACAGCATTCTGTACCATCTTACACACTTTCCTGAAAAACCTTTACACCACAAAGGTCCGGACCTTCTGACAAACTATATTGGATATTTTATCCATCCATCCATCATCCAACCTGTTATACCCTAACGACTGAAACGCAGCACCCCGAGGCACTTGTGCTAATCGCTGGAGACTTTAACCATGTGACGCTGGACAAAACATTACCTGCATTCTCCCAGTATGTGGACTGCAACACCCGGGGAAATAAGACTATTGATTTACTGTATGCAAACGTTAAAGACGCATACAGTGCCACCCCGCTGCCTGCGCTTGGGAAAGGAGATCATAACCTGGTTCTGCTTCTGCCTCACTACAAACCAAAAGTGAGAGTCCTACCTGTAACCAAACGATCATTCAGGAAGTGGACCCCGGAGGCTGAGAATGCTCTGAGACAATGTTTTGGAACTACAGACTGGGATATCCTGCAGGGATCACATAGTGAGGACATTGAGGAGGTTGTTGACTCCACTACTGACTACATCAACTTCTGTATGGACACTTTAGTTCCAGTAAGAACTGTACGCTGCTATGCTAACAACAAGCCATGGATTACAAGTGACATCAAGGGCCTTTTGAACCAGAAGAAAAGGGCCTTTAAAGACGGTGATCAGCATGAGCTCAAGCGCGTGCAGAAGGAACTCCGAGTCCAGCTCAGGGCGGCAAAGGAGCAGTACAGGAGAAAGCTGGAGCAGAAGTTGCAGAACAACAGCATGAAGGAAGTGTGGGATAGGATGAAGATCATCACTGGCTGCAGCTCGAAGCGGGGTGCCACCATCGAGAGAGACGTGAAGAGAGCAAACCAAATGAACATCTTCTTTAACAGGTTTGACCACCCTAACCCACTCTCACCTCGGAGTACTGCACTCTCTACACATCCTTCTGCTGATACCAACATAGGAGAGACATCCCCACCCACAATTACAGCAGCGCAAGTGAGCAGAGAGCTGAGGAAACTTCGTGCCAGCAAAGCAGCAGATCCAGATGGAGTATCGCCACGACTGCTGAAGGTCTGTGCATCAGAGCTGGGGGGGTCCTCTACAGCGCATCTTCAACCTGAGCCTGAAACAGGGGAAAGTCCCGAGGCTTTGGAAAACATCTTGCATCACCCCAGTCCCAAAGGTATCACGTCCTAGTGAGCTGAACGACTTCCGGCCTGTTGCTCTGACATCACATGTGATGAAGACCATGGAGCGGCTGCTGCTTCACCACCTGAGGCCACAGGTCCAACACTCCCTCGACCCTCTGCAGTTCGCATACCAGGAGAAAGTGGGAGCGGAAGATGCCATCATCTATATGCTACATCGATCCCTCTCCCACTTGGACAGAGGCAGTGGTGCAGTAAGAATTATGTTTCTAGACTTCTCTAGCGCCATCAACACCATCCAACCTCTGCTCCTTAGGGACAAGCTGACAGAGATGGGAGTAGATTCATACCTAGTGACATGGATCGTGGACTATCTTACAAACAGACCTCAGTATGTGTGTCTCGGGAATTGCAGATCTGACATTGTGGTCAGCAACACAGGAGCGCCGCAGGGGACTGTACTTTCTCCGGTCCTATTCAGCCTGTATACATCAGACTTCCAATATAACTCGGAGTCCTGCCACGTGCAAAAGTTTGCTGATGACACTGCTATCGTGGGCTGCATCAGGAGTGGGCAGGAGGAGGAGTATAGGAACCTAATCAAGGATTTTGTTAAATGGTGCGACTTAAACCACCTACAACTGAACACCAGCAAAACCAAGGAGCTGGTGGTGGATTTTAGGAGACCCAGGCCCCTCATGGACCCCGTGATCATCAGAGGTGACTGTGTGCAGAGGGTGCAGACCTATAAATACCTAGGAGTGCAGCTGGACGATAAATTAGACTGGACTGCCAATACTGATTCTCTGTGCAAGAAAGGACAGAGCCGCCTGTACTTCCTTAGAAGACTGGCATCCTTCAACATCTGCAGTAAGATGCTGCAGATGTTCTATCAGATGGTTGTGGCGAGTGCCCTCTTCTACGCAGTGGTGTGCTGGGGAGGCAGCATTAAGAAGAAGGATGCCTCACGCCTGGACAAACTGGTGAGGAAGGCAGGCTCTATTGTTGGCATAGAGCTGGACAGTTTAACATCTGTGGCAGAGCGAAGGGCGCTCAGCAGACTCCTATCAATTATGGAGAATCCACTACATCCATTAAACAGTGTCATCTCCAGACAGAGGAGCAGTTTCAGCGACAGACTGCTGTCACTGTCCTGCTCCACTGACAGACTGAGAAGATCATTCCTCCCCCAAACTATGCGACTCTTCAATTCCACCAGAAGGGGTAAACGTTGAACATTATTCAAGTTATTGTCTGTTTTTTTTTTTTTTTTTTACCTGCATTTTTTATTACTCTTTAATTTAATATTTTTTGCTGCTGGAATATGTGAATTTCCCGCTGGGATTAATAAAGTGTCTAAAGTATCTATCTATCTATCTATCTATCTATCTATCTATCTATCTATCTATCTATCTATCTATCTATCTATCTATCTATCTATCTATCTATCTATCTATCTACAGGGTCACGGGGATCTGCTAGAGCCAATCCCAGCCAACACAGGGCGCAAAGCAGGAACAAACCCCAGGCAGGGAGCCAGCCCACCGCGGGGCACGCACACACACACCAAGCACACACTAGGGACAATTTAGAATCGCCAAACCTGCACCTAACCTGCATGTCTTTGGACTGTGGGAGGAAACCGGAGCACCGGAGGAAACCCATGCAGACAAAGGGAGAACATGCAAACTCCACAAAGCGAACCCGGGTCTCCTAACTGTGAGGCAGCAGTGCTACCCACTGTGCCACCGTGCCGCCTGGATATTTTATATATACTGAATTTCTCCCAACGTCTTGACCAAAAACATCACATGGCCACACATCCACATCTTCAGTTTCTAATGTGCCCCTCACCTCCAATCTTTACTTTGAGGCCTTTTCACTTGCAAACTTGCCTTCAATTCCACTTCACATTTTGTCACCAATATTAGATTATCAGCCTACAAGAGCTCCCATGGAAATCTTTCAAATAGATCTCTGGTCACTACCTCCATAAATAGGAAGTCACATACTCTGGAACCAAAATTAAGGGAAGTGCATTTAAGACTGAAACCAGGAAGTACATCTTCACACAAAGAGTTGAGGAAATCTGGAACAGACTACTGAGTCATGGAGTTCAAGCAGAAACCCTGACAATCTTTAAGAAGTATCTGGATGTGGCATTGGGACAACTTATCTGTTTGCTAAACAAACAGGCTTGATGAACTGAACGCTTTTGTCTCATTTCTCAAATATTTTATGTTCTCTCACTATCATGAAAACCGACAGACTCAACACCAACTCCTGGTGCAGCCCCATTGTCCCCTTGAAACTTTCACCATCCCCATCTGCTGTTGAGGTCCTCAAACATGAGATCACCGCAGACTCTAAGCATTCATCCAAACTTAACTTTCTTAGTGCCCACCTCACCACCCCTTACGGGATTGTCTCAAATGCTTTCTTCAGATTTACAAATGCATGATACAAGTTCATCCTTTTCATCTGATATTTCTACTCCAGTTGCCTGACAACAAAGATCACATTTATTGTCCCATTCCTAGTGCTAAACTTAACTGCTTTTTGTTAACTTTCCCTTTTTTCTATCTTAACCTCTTTGCAGTTAACCCCAAGCTTCTCTCAGTCTTTAAATTCTATATAAAAATGGTCAAACCCGAGTGTATCTTGGGAATAGCTGTTAAGATCCAAAGTACAGCGTTAAACCTTTGCAGTTTAAGTCAGAAATTTACATACACTTAGGGTAACTTCTTTCAAACTTGTTTTATAACCCTCTACAAGTTTTGCTCTATACTAACAAGCTCTAAATTTGGCATATCATTTAAGACATCTACTTTGTGCAGTATAGAAGTCATTTTTTCCAATAATGTATTTCACTTTTTATTGACTCTATCACAATTCAACTGGATCACAAGTTGACATACACTTTAACGTCTTTAAACAGCTTGAAAAACTCCAGAAAATGACGCCAAGCCTTTAGGCAATTAGACAATTAGCTTCTGATAGCCAGTTAGCCTAATTGGAGTCAACATGTGGATGTATGTTAAGGCCTACCGTCAAACTCACAGCCTCTTTGCTTGATATAAGTGCAAAATCCAAAGAAATCAGCCAAGACTTCTGAAAAAAAAGGTGGACCTCCACAAATCTGTCTCATCCTTGGGAACAATTTCCAAATGCCTGAAGTTCTCACGTTCATCTGTACAAACAATAATACGCAAGGATAAACACCATAGGACCACACAGCCATCATACCGCTCAGGAAGGAGACACATTCTGTCTCCAAGAGAAGAATGGACTTTGGCAAATCAATCCCAGAACAACAGCAAAGGACTTTGTGACGATGCTGGAGGGAACAGGTAGACAAGTATCGATAAACACAGTAAAATGAGTCTTATATTGACATAACCTTCAAGGCTGCTGAGCAAGGAAGAAGCCATTGCTCCATATCTGCCATAAAAATGCCAGACTGCAGTTTGCAGTGGTACATGGGGACAATGATCTTACCTTCTGGAGATATGTCCTCCAGTTTGATGAATCCAAGATTGAACTGTTTGGCCATAATGACCATGTTGTGGGGGTGCTTTGCTGCAGAAGGGACTGGTACACTTCACAAAATAGATTGTATCATGAGGAATGAAAATGATGGACATATACTGCAGCAACATCTCAAGAGCTCAGTTGCAAATGGGTCTTCCAAATGGACAATGACCCCAAGCAGATCTCCAAAGCTGTGGTAAAATGGCTTAAGGAAAACAAGGTCAAAGTACTGGAGTGGATATCACAAAGCTCTGAACTCAATCCGACTTGAAATTTGCAGGCTGAACTGAAAATGTGTTTGTGCGCAAGGAGGCCTACGCACCTGTCCCAGTTACACCAGTGTTGTCTGGAGGAATGGGCCAAAATTCCATCAGCTTATTGTAAGAGGTTTGTGGAAAGAGACCCAAAATATTTGGCTGAAGTTAAACAATTTAAAGACAATAATACCAAATATGAGCAAAGTGTAAGTAAACTTGTGACCCACTGGAATTGTGATATAGTCAATAAAAAGTGCGATACTCTGAGGTCTGTGAACATTGTTGGAACAAAATGATTTTTTGCTCAGCACAAAATAGACATCTTAAAGTTTGTTAGTATAAAACTTGTGGAGCTTTATAAAGTGAGTTTGAAAAAATTCACTTGAAGTGGATGTAAACTTCTGACTTCAACTGTAGGGGATAAAATAACATCATGCTACTAACAAATGATGAATGTTTCTGTGTGTTTTATCACTCTGTGGTAACTCATCAAGAATGAGATGGAGCCTTCAAGCAAAGCACACAATGGTGTGGAAAGAAAAAGTTGCAAACCCAGTTTCACAACAAACTAAAACTGAGCCATTAGTTGAATCAATCCATAGTGAAACTGTTGCATTGTGACATCGGTTGCACGAAGGTTCACCGTGGTGCAAATCGATGTGAAGCAAAATGACAAAATGATTGCAATTAAGTTGAAGGACAAGAAAGATGTTAGCCCCCTAAGCACTGTTTACATTGCAGCAACTGTCAATTTTTGTGTCAGGGGAAATTTGGAAGTCACTAAGTCTTGTGCTGTGGTAGCCTGCAATAACACGAGGGGGGCGTCAGTTGTGCGGAAAAGGCTTTGCAAGAAATGGAAAAACTATTATAAGAAAAGTGAGCAAAGAAACATGTACTGTCCTGATTGCAACATCAAGCTGTGCGTTGGTGACTGTTTTACACAAAGGTCGTGTATTAAATCCGTATCAGTACAGCACTGGACACTCGACATACCTTTCCTATGTATTTATGTTGACATTTTGATATTTACATGTTTCTGTTACACATAGTTACATTTTTTCTTGTTTATAAAACGTTAACATTTTTGACTCATTTTTCCAGTGGTAAACATACTGCTAGGGAGATTAATGTATTTGTTCATGTTAGGCAGCAGCAGTATTTAAATAAAGATACGCCTCTATGCAGCATGAGTGAAGGTAATGCTTTGTAAAGCTCTAATCTTCTTTTTCTTCTTTCGGCTGCTCCCGTTAGGGGTTGCCACAGCAGATCATCTTGTTCCATGTCTTCCTGTCCTCGTATCTTGCTCTGTCACACCCATCACCTTAATGTCCTCTCTCACCACATACATAAACCTTCTCTTAGGCCTTCCTCTGTTCCTCTTGCCTGGCAGCTCAAGCATTAATATTAACTCAAATTAGGTAGCAGACTGAACATTCCCAGCAGATCTGCTCTTGATCCAGAAAACAATCCAGTGGAGGTCACAAAAACACTAAAATATTATAGTGGATCAGAATCATGTGGGAACGACACATGGAAATGTAATAACCACATCTATTTAGCGGTTTTCTTAACCAACTCAAAGCGCTTTACATAGATAGGGGGGGGGGGGGGGGGGGACCTGGATGATGCAACAGCAGCCATTTTTAGCCACACTTTAGCTTTTGGGTAGTGAAACGGTGAGAAATAGTTAGCCATTTAAGGCCAAGAGGTGATTAGAGGGCCTAAATGACCCCAGTGGACATGGTGGGCAGTTTAGCCATGACATCAGTGTACACCCTACTCTTTTTCAAAGGTACCCATGAACCTTTTATGACCACAGGGAGTCAGGTCCTTTGTTTTATGTCTTATCTGGAAGACGGCACCATTTTTTTAACACCGTGTCCCTGTCGCTGCACTGGGACATTGAGATCCACACATAGAGGTGGTATGGCTCTCTAGGAACTAGAGAGTAAATGTAGGAGGATTTAGGATAAAGAGGTGAGACTGCTGATGGTTGGACAGGCTGTAAGTATTCGTCACTGTCTGCTTATTATTTTTTGTGCCTTTTTCTGTGACTTTGCTAACAGAGCGTCCATTTGATCCTGTTTCCTTACTATTCCTGTAATGCCACACAGCAGTCGGGCTTCTGGTTGTTATTTCTCAGGCACTAAATGCCCAGGCTGCCACAAGCTTGCCAATCTGAAGTGTTCTTTATAAAACTTTAATGTAATTTATATTCTTATGTAATATGAATTGACTTGAAAGGCACCTGCAGTTGACGTTAAAGGTAAAAGTTAAAAGAATATAATCACTTTATTATTATTTTTAGCATTACTTAATATATTATAGCTTGGTGATAACATCTGTCTGTTTACCCAACCTGTTTAAAATATGAAACGACAAAATATTTTCTTTTTATTTCTTTTTTTCTTCAAAAAAATAATACTAATTTTGTATAACAATATATAACAAGACCCTGGAGAAAAATAAAAATAAAATAAAATAAACTGAAACTTGCCCTTTAAACCGCTGACAATGAGCCTGGAGACTGATTGTTTCTATTAAAATTTTCATTAAAGAACCCGCTCAGCACTGGTTAAAGGTTAATGCAAAGCCTGCAGTATTACATACTGAAAATGTTTTGCATCATTTCTACAAGTGAACATTTTTCCAGACCCATAAACATAATTTTCAAAAGTCACAATATGGGTACCATAATTTACTACTTCAACTAAAGCCACAAAGTGGCTGGTTAGCTGAGCTTTCCTTTTAAAAAACAACTGACTCAGTATTTTAACATTTTTGTTATGTACATGTTCATTATGTTTAACATAATAGATAAATCCCATGAAAAAATATATAAATAGATATTGTCACACACATTCTCCTTGGGGACAGCTTAAAGGCTCTGGTTGGTGGTAATTCATTGCTGAAACACAAGGTGGCGCTGTTTAGTAACACTTCTTCTCTTCCTCCCTCTACAGACCAGATGATTGACAGCCCTACCAGCTCTGACATCACTTCCGGTGTCCATCCACCTGGACCCACCTCTTCCTGCCTGGCCTGTACTTAACCAGAAGTGTCATCATCTTGGAGCAGTCACTTTTGAGACCTGTATCTGTGAAGACATCTTTTCCCTGTTTAAGCTTGTTTGTGTTCTTCATTAGTGTCTAAATGCAATAATGTGCAATGGTCTTAGGCACTTGTGAACAAATGCTGCGAAGCAGAAATATTTTTTTTTAAATAAAGCCATAAATATTTTTTAATAATCAAGAAACTTCCTTGAAACTGCAGATAACTGAGAAAAAGTAAATTTTATCAATATCTGGAGTAACCGCCATTTGCCTTCTCTTAGGTCCATTGTTATGGAGATACTCTTTCCTTGTCCCAGTCCTGCTGCCGACTCTGTGTGTCGTACACATAACCTCGGACTAGGTCAGTGATGTGGAGATCACGGCTCTGTGGCGGCCATATCATCTGTTGCAGGATTTCCTGTTTCTCTTTTGGCTACAGACAGTTTGTAATGATTTTGGCTGTGTGTTTGTGGTCATTGTCAGAATGAAGAATGAATGATAAGACTGATCAGACCACAGCTTGATGGTATTGCATGATGGATATAAATCTTTCTGAACTTCTCGGCAGTGAGGGTGCCATCAATTTTGACCAAATCACCCATTGTTTTTGCAGAAATTCAGTCCTAAACCTGCAAGGAACTTCCATCATGCTGCACTGTTGTCTACAGACATTCATCATTGCACTGGTCACCAGCCTTCTGGTGGATAAACTACCTTCTGTTACTGACAAAAATGTCAAATTCCGACTAATGAATTCAGAGCACCTGTTACCATTTTTCTGTACACCCAGTCCTTGTGTTTTTCATGCATACACCCTTAAAAATGCTGGTTCTTTAATGGTCATTTGTGGTTCTTTTCTGGGTTGTGTGGTTATTCATAGAAATATTGCCTGATAAAAGCACAATTTCATTTTCCGATAGGTTCTTCGCATATGAAGTTTTTTTTTTGTTTTGTTTTGGAAAACTTTCTAATATCTAGAAGAAACCCAAAATCTTTTATGTATGGTAAGTTACCAAGAAGGACAGTAACAGGTTAAGAAAACCTGGACTTGCCTTGTGTTATGGTATACAGCAGGAGTGCTTATAAAATCATGAGCCATTGGTATTTCACAAATCTGTTACCATCTATTCATGGTTATTCACTGTGTGGAGTCTGTTATGGATCAAAATAAATAAATGTTCTTTCTAGAACCTTCATGCGGATGGGTCTTTTGGGAACCAAAAATGGTTCCCCTATGGCATCTCTCTGATGAACTGCTCTGGCACCTTTATTTTTAAGAGTGTAGTTTAGTCATTTAGAGGAAAGTTGCATGAAGACCACTTCCCATAAGACTGAAATTGGTTTCACTAGAGTTCCAGTACTTTCTGCTGGTTCTGAGCAGATAGTTCTAGAGATCAATGGGAGGTAAGTTTGATCTGTTTCTCATTTGCTGCACTGAGTATCCATGGCCGACTACTGCATTTCTGATCCTTAGCCCTGATTGTTTGTTTGTGCTTCTGCAGCAGAGTTTGGACATCACATCTGGAAACAACTGCCTGCTTGGGAGGTTCCTTGATGATGGAGGATGACAACCTTGTATCTTGAGAGTATACCATGGTGTATGAATTTTCTTCCCTCTTCACAGCCAGTTTTTTGGTTAAATGATGTCATTGATCATTAGCACCTCTTTCTTAGATTTGCTTCTTCAAGCACAGGACTATATGCCTACAAAGATCTCACATTTATGAACTGACGTGTACTCTGCTACTGTGTTAGTGTCTTTCTTTAAGGACAGTTATTCATTTTTGCAAGTCGAATGAACTCTAAAATACCCTCTTCTCTGCTGACACACTGATCCAGAAGATAAAAAATAATCATCCTAGACAACTATTTAAGTGAACTATCTAAAGTGCCTAAGGGTTTTGCACTACACTGTATATTTACTTGTGTAAAATATACGCCGTAATTCTGCAAACAAAACAGACAGAATACAGTAAAGGGCTGAGGACTGGCCAGGTACCCCATTTAATAAAGAAACTAAAAGGGAAGGAATACAAGGATGTCTATGGTCCTCGTAAGTTCTTGGCGAAAAAAGGCTTCTCTGTTGTGGAGTTCAGGTGCCTCACGTATAAAGCTTTCTTATACTCGGAATTATGCATAAGCCGTTTGTTAGGCAAAAGTCTGGATTTATAAAATATGAATTTGACGCGAAAGTTGGCTTAATATTGCAATAAGTTTCGACCATCGATAAGTCCTATGCAGATTTTTTTGATGTTGGCATTTTAGCAACTCCAGGCAGTAGGAAAATGAAGTGAAAAGAAAATCTCATCTCATTGCACATTTCGTTGAGGAGTCAGTCACAATTTGATGTTCTTGAACTAATTATATCACAGCTACCTGACATGCCCTCTCAATACAATTGCCTTCAGTGTTGGTAATAATCTTCATTACCTCTAATTTGTCTATAAAAATGATGGGTTCTGTGACAACTGGCAGTGGCAGTGTTAGCTCTTTTGTAGGATATCCCTAGTGGAAGGCTATAGGAGATCGAGATGGCTTTTCGGTTCATGATGATCACTGGCTTATAGACTTCCTAGTGTCGTCCTCTTGGACTTGTGTGCTGAATTGGAGCCTGTATTACAGAGACCGTCACACAAAAATCACACGATCCCTGTACCATTCCAGGTTTTAACAAAGGTAAGGTATTTGGCGATGGACACTTTTCAGAGCAAATTGTCTGACCAGTCTGGAATCTCTCAGTCATCAATGAGCCACGTCATGCCATCTGTATGGGATGGTATAATTAATACGAGGAATGTTCAAAAAGTTTCGGCACTTTTATATTTTTATTGGAAATAGTGAAGGCGGGAGTGGTAGTAATTAGGCATTAAAAAGTTGGTATAACGCTGGGAAAATTGCATCGCAAATGAAGGTGACTATGTAGAAAATTGTTATTTGTTTTTGAAATTCTTAATAAATAGAGTTAAAAAAAGTGCAGAAACTTTTTGAATGCCCCTCGTACACTGTAACTATCCAGCTTAATGCAAAATCCTTACTGTCATGTTGAACAAGCCAAGATCAAAAGGCAGTAAATGGTGATTTTCCTAATGTCATTGGTGAAATTGACTGCACACTTGTTGTGATAAAGGCCCCATCACAGAATGAATTTGGTTTTGTAAACCAAAAGCTCTTTCATTCAATTAATATACAACTGATATATGATGCTCAAATGTGTGTGACTAAGATTGTTGCAGGTAGCCCAGTTCAACCCACAATTTGTTTATTTTATGAAATAGTAGTGTGGGAAGCAGATTTCAGGATCATGCAGTTTGTGATGGTTGGCTTCTTGGTAAGTAAGCCTAATTGATAGGATTGCGATTAAGTTTAGTACATTACAGACATCTTGTATAATCTTTCAGGAAAGAGCGGGTAGACCACGAGAGAGGAAACATAATTAAAGGCACTACCACACATGATCAGGAACAGAATGGCTCATTAACAGCTAGATGGCGGTGTTTGCGCTCATCGCACGGCACACTGCTGTACAGCCTCACAAAGGCTTGCCACGTTGTGCCACATTTGAACTTTATATGTAGAATTTAAAGAGACTTGTATGTATTGCAACACTGACATTTACTAGGCAAAATTATATTTTTTACAAGTTCAATAAGAATGTTCTTAATGTCTTAAAGTTTTGCACATACAACTGTGCACTGGCAGTGGTCTAATCACTGAAAGATGGCGCATTGCTATTACTCTCTCCACTCAGCTGCCGTCTCTCTTATTTTATTCTTTAATTTGTGACTACTGCAGAGAGACCACCAAAAAGAATGATTTTACAGTACTCCACTTCAGTCAGTAATACCTCAAATTCATCCATCCATCCATTTTCCAACCCGCTGAATCCGAACACAGGGTCACAGGGGTCTGCTGCAGCCAATCCCAGCCAACACAGGGCACAAGGCAGGAACCAATCCTGGGCAGGGTGCCAACCCACCGCAGGACACACACAAACACACCAAGCACACACTAGGGCAAATTTAGAATCGCCAATCCACCTAACCTGTATGTCTTTGGACTGTGGGAGGAAACCCACGCAGACACAGGGAAAACATGCAAACTCCACGCAGGGAGAACCCGGGAAGCGAACCCAGGTCCCCAGGTCTCCCAACTGCGAGGCAGCAGCGCTACCCACTGTGCCACCGTGCCGCCCTCAAATTCATCCATTCATCCATTTTCCAACCTGCTGAATCCGAACACAGGGTCACAGGAATCTGCTGCAGCCAATCCCAGGGCACAAGGCAGGAACCAATCCAGGGCAGGTCGCCAGCCCAGCGCAGGGCACACACACACACACACACCAAGCACACACTAGGGATAATTTAGAATCGCCAATACACCTAACCTGCATGTCTTTGGACTGCGGGAGGAAACCTACGCAGACACAGCGAGAACATGCAAACTCCACGCAGGGAGGACCGGGGAAGCGAACCCGGGTTTCCTTACTGCAAGGCAGCAGCGCTACCACTGCGCCACCATGCTGCCCACTTCAATCACATTGACATAAATTTGTTTTTCTGTGTTCTCCCATTGTTCGTAGTAAAGATGTAATTTCTTCTTCTTCTTCATTTTGTTGACCATTGTTATATTCTGTATTGCATTACTGCCGAAAGATGTCACTGAGGGACATAGACAAATTTATATGCTGATTCGATAAATTTATACAAATTTCGATAAATTTACACAAATTATGGTTACTGATGTAAAGCAGTGGGGAGTAGCTAAATTTGTGTGCATCAGAGCATAGTTGACTTTGTGATTCACGAGGTGTCCATACAGTTTTATAAATCCAATTTTTTTGTGTGTGAGCTTTCTTGCCTTTTGAGTGTAAGCAAAATTTTAAAACAGAATCTAAGCAAGTTTTACGCACAAGGCCCCTGCTGTTTGGGTGAGGGTGGTCCAAATGGGTACTGACATCCAATGCCACCATTGTTTAAATAGCTCATGGAATGGAAAGGGCGTATCTTCTGGAAGTGTACATGAAGTGACGGTATGGCCTTTCCTGGGATACATTATAAACAAGAAGTTAGTTTTTGGGTGTAGTATCAATTTTTCTTTACAGTTTTTTTTACTTTGAACTCTACTGAAATTTAAATAAATGAAAATACTGGGACTATAGAGTTGTACACATCATAGACACCACTTGAATGTAGTTGTGGAGTTAGAAGGGGGACATGGAGGTACTCACCCCAGGCCATAGAAACTGTAAGCTTTGTCCACGCTCCAGGTCTCCCAAATGCAAATTGTCTATCTTTGGGGTGGCATTGGAGGTTGACACCCCTGATACCCCTCACTAGTCATCAAATGTCCCTGGCTTTCATCAATCATATGGAAATTCATTGTGTACCGGGAATGCACTAAAATAATGGGATTCCTAAATGGGATCCACTTCCAGTATGTGTGTTCCCCTTCCTGTTCAAATTCCCCCTGCCCCACCACTGTTTGAATCATTATGGTAGCTGCAGAATTTTTGACACCTCCAATGAATGCAGCTACAGGATACATGAAGAATTTTATGTCAGTTGTAACACTGACCTTCTTCCTGACCCAAAATCTTGCTGCACAACTTTCTTTAAACTTTAATTCTTTGTTATGTTTTCTACTGTCATGATGATTGCTTGTGAGATTCTATCCATCATAAACTCAACTCCTATCTCAACCTCTACCTCTTCTGTCCAGCATTTTAGACTTGCTGTTCCTCTAACAAATTATTTTTTAAACTGGCCTAATACACTGACTCTGTTGCACAGTCTGTCACTCCTACAAACTGTTGCAGGTGATTCAAGATGCAGCAGAACATCTGAGGCAGGGACAAGTCAATCTTCTTTTCAGATCACAACCTTGGCGCCCTGTGGCAGCACGTATGACGTTCAGATCTGTGATGATTGCCTACAGAGTAACCAATGGGTCAGTACCTAAATACAGTGGAACCTCGGGTCATGACCGTAATTCGTTCCAAAACTGTGATCGCAACCCGATTTGGTCGTGACCCGAAGCAATTTCCCCCCATAGGATTGTATGTAAATACAATTAATCCGCTCCGGACTGTACGAGCTGAATGTAAATATATTTTTTTAAAGATTTTTAAGCACAAAAATAGTTAATTATACCACAGAATACACAGTGTAATAGTAAACTAAATGTAATAACACTGAGAAAACCTTGAACAGAGAAAACTAACATTGCAAGAGTTCACGCTACAGCCTCACGAATCGATCGCTGTAAACACTTTTTTAAATGAGTTTTAAGCACAGGGAAAAAAAGGAATATTTGAACAAACTGAACTTTATTTAAAAACCAACCATAAACAACCAAAAATTAACATTGCAGGAGTTGACGCTAATAGCCTTACGAACCGATCGCTGTAAACACTTTTTTTTTTAATGAGTTTTAAGCACAGGGGAAAATGAACATTTGAAAAATCCGTAATTTATACAAAAACTAACCTTGCATGAGTCGAGTTCTGGCATGAAGAGAGTGAGGAGGAACTGGGTGGAGAAGAGATTACAGTTTTGAGGTAAAGTCCGTCTGACCGACAACAATACTGTACAGGTACAGGGAGAGACTGAACACGTGCATAAATCACCAGCGCGTATGAACCGGAAGGGAAATGAAACAGAGCACAAAGAGTTCACAGCGAATGAACGGGGAGAGACTGAACACGTGCGGAAATCATCGGCGCGTACAAACCAGAAGGGAAATGAAATAGAGCACAAAGAGTTCACAGCGAATGAACGGGGAGAGACTGAACACGTGCGGAAATCATCTGTGCGTACAAACCAGAAGGGAAACGAAATAGAGCACAAAGAATTCACAGCGAATGAACAGGGAGAGACTGAACACGTGCGGAAATCATCTATGCGTACAAACCAGAAGGGAAACGAAATAGAGCACAAAGTTCACAGCGAATGCACAGGGAGAGACTGAACACGTGCAGAAATCATCTGTGCATACAAACAGAAAGGGAAACGAAATAGAGCACAAAGAGTTCACAGCGAATGAACAGGGAGAGACTGAACACGTGCGGAAATCATCTATGCATACAAACCGGAAGGGAAACGAAATAGAGCACAAAGTTCACAGCGAATGCTCAGGGAGAGACTGAACACGTGCAGAAATCATCTGTGCATACAAACCGAAAGGGAAACGAAATAGAGCACAAAGAGTTCACAGCGAATGAACAGGGAGAGACTGAACACGTGCGGAAATCATCTATGCGTACAAACCGGAAGGGAAACGAAATAGAGCACAAAGTTCACAGCGAATGCTCAGGGAGAGACTGAACACGTGCAGAAATCATCTGTGCATACAAACCGAAAGGGAAACGAAATAGAGCACAAAGAGTTCACAGCGAATGAACAGGGAGAGACTGAACACGTGCAGAAATCATCTGTGCATACAAACCGAAAGGGAAACGAAATAGAGCACAAAGAGTTCACAGCGAATGAACAGGGAGAGACTGAACACGTGCGGAAATCATCTATGCGTACAAACCAGAAGGGAAACGAAATAGAGCACAAAGTTCACAGCGAATGCTCAGGGAGAGACTGAACACGTGCAGAAATCATCTGTGCATACAAACCGAAAGGGAAACGAAATAGAGCACAAAGAGTTCACAGCGAATGAACAGGGAGAGACTGAACACGTGCAGAAATCATCGGTGCGTACAAACCGGAAGGGAAACTGGCTTGTTTGTCACCCGAGTGTGTGGTTGTGAACAGATGCAAGAGTTTGGTGAACTTTTTGGTCGTAACCCGATTTGTACGTGTTCAGAGACGTTCGTGACCCGAGGTTCCACTGTATATGGACACACTTGTGAGGTCCTCTGCTCCTTCTCGGCCATTCAGGTCTGCAGATGAATGGCATCTGATGATGTCACCTCTGTGTGGCATCAAATTTCAATCCAGACACTTTTTATGTGTAGGTAGTGGAACGAGCTGCCCACCTGAATTTGAAATTCCGACCTCTTGATGTGTTTAAGAAGCGTTTGAAGACTGTCTCGTTCTGTGAATTTCTGTCTGATAATAACTTTCTTAGATTTTATTATTTTGGAAGTGTAACTCACTGGTATTTTGTTCTGAGCTCTTCACTTGTGATGGATTTTGTAACCTTGTCCTGTAACACTTGTTCCCTAACAGTCCCCCAGACTGATATTTACTTGATTACGTTGACCTCTTTCGTAAGTCGCTTTGAATAAAAGCATTTGCTAAGCAAATAAATGTAAATGTCACATCCTGTGTCCATGCTTGTTCCAGTTTTTAATGCCAGGACAAGCTCTCCCCAGAGTATCAGTATCTTTTGTGATTTCTCTTTCATTTAAATTATTTTGAAGTTGACATTTTCATGACTATGCATGGTTTTTATATGCCATGTGATATTTTATGTAATGTCTGTTCTTGGCATTAAACTATCAAGGCATTCAAGTAAGAATCTCATTGCATCATGTAAATAAACTTGAATTTTATTTAAAAAAATAACATAACGGCTGCCCCTCTCCACTGATGGCTTCTGCTCTGTTCCCACTGCTGCCACCACACACTTGAATTCAACAATGGATATGTCATGATGAGCTGGTATTTAAAGATAAAAATAAAAATATACTTATTATTAAATGCGTTACCTGTTTCAAGTGACTGGGAGACAAAAATATGAAACAGTACTGAAATGAATCCACACTTTTGACATCCCTTATACATGTAATTTTTGTGTGTCTATTTTAATTGCTTTATTAGTTTCATCATTATTCTGTCTATGACATTTTGTCTTACTTTTTCTTTTTGGCTACAACCATTTTGTGGCTGTGATGGCACATAAACAGATGGAAAGCGGCCCTGTTACAAATTAGTTGAAAGTTTTGACACAAAATAACCGTCCTAGACAACTATTTTAGTGAACTATCGAAAGTGCCTAAGGGTTTTGCACTACACTGTATATTTACTTGTGTAAAATATATGCTGTAATTCGGCAAACGAAACACACAGAATACAGTAAAGGGTTGAGGACTGGCCAGGTATGCCATTTAATAAAGAAACTAAAAGGGAAGAAATACAAGGATGTCTATGGTCTTTGTAAGTTCTTGGCGAAAAAAGGCTTCTCTGTTGTGGAGTTCAGGGGCCTCACATATAAAGCTTTCTTACACTTGGAATTATGCATAAGCCGTTTGTTAGGCAAAAGTCTGGATTTATAAAATATGAACTTGACGCGAAAGTTGGCTTAATATTGCAATAAGTTTCGACCATCCATAAGTCCTATGCAGATTTTTTTGATGTTGGCATTTTAGCAACTCCAGGCAGTAGGAAAATGAAGTGAACAGAAACTCTCATTTCATTGCACATTTTGTTGAGGAGTCACTCACATGTTGATGTTTAGCTTCTAATTTTTATTCTGTCATACTCCTGCATTACATGTAATGATGATATTATCACTCTTTGGTTGTCCTAAGCCTTTTGTCACTAATCGGCGTGTTCTACATGGATGCATACTTGAGGTGACACAGAAAATCCATCCATTTTCCAACCCTCTGAATCCGAAGACAGGGTCACGGGGGTCTGCTGGAGCCAATCCCAGCCAACACAGGGCACAAGGCAGGAACCAATCCCGGGCATGGTGCCAACCCACCGCAGGACACACACAAACACACCCACCCACACACCAAGCACACACTAGGGCCAATTTAGAATCACCAATCCACCTAACCAGCATGTCTTTGGACTGTGGGAGGAAACCGGAGCGCCCGGAGGAAACCCACGCAGGCATGGGGAGAACATGCAAACTCCACGCAGGGAGGACCCGGGAAGTGAACCCAGGACCCCAGGTCTCCCAACTGTGAGGCAGCAGCGCTACCCACTGAGCCACCGTGCCACCCACACAGAAAATCGAGATGAATAATATCATATGCTCCTTTCCAGTTGTGTCCTTTTATTACTTCTTCATAAAATTGTATCTTATTAATGAAACCCGGCCTCCCTCTTCTGATCCTCCGTTGACTATTTGCTAACACTCATGTTCTTGCCATTTGATGCTCAATCTTTTCCACATCAATCCTTTCTATTAAGTTACACGTTAAGATGAGTGGTTTATAGTTACCCAGATTAGCCCAAACACACTCTTCATGCAACAAGATAATATTTCCTTGCCTCCAGTCTCTAGGAATTTCCCCATATTTTGAAAAATACGTACCAGTGGTGTAAGTGTTGATCCTGTGCAGAAAAGGTAGGAATAAGAAGGAAGTGCTTCACTTAAAGTGTTCAGAAATGGTCTCTGTGCGGTTGACTCACACGTGAGCTCTTTGCAGCGTGTAAATCTTTGATCTAAAATGCTTTGTGGTGGGAGTCCATAGCAAAACAAAGGGTTTATATTTGTACTCACTGGCTTCCTTACACATTCAAGGATAAATGTTGTCTGGTTCTGATGATTTGTTATATTTCAGCATGTTTAATCTATGCAGTACTCCTTCCTCTAAAATATCCAAATCAGTAAGTACATCCTGTGTAGACCCTGTTATTCTTGAGAGGATATCCACTGCTTCATATGCATACATTTTGGAAAAAAAACAAGCTCATAACATTTGCTGTTCAACTGTTTGCATATTCTATCCTGCCTTTGCTATCCTTAATACTCTTCACCTCCTCCTCTCCACCATCTTTCGGCTTTTCTACACTATTTCTCTCCAATTGACTTTTAGCTTTCCTAATATCTTTTTCAACCATTGCTGTCATAGTATTAGTGTTACAAGTTTGTTGTTTCATTTGTAACTTCCTTTTAAGTTCTTTCTTTATCCACTGTGGTGCTCTGTTTAAATTCTCAAGGTTCCTAAATTTTGGGATAAACATATCTTTTGCTATAGGTAAAACACCTACCACACATCTCCCTAACTGTTTCAACGCTTAAACATTTATCCCAATTATTCTTATGGAGACTTTATGGCATATGCTCAAAATTTGCTCTTCTAAAATTCAATTTACTTTGTGAATATGTGCCCTGCCAAAACATCAAGGTTCTGTCTGTGCAACAATTGGGAATTTTTGGATTGACACAATAAAGGCAAAATCTAGTAATTAACAGTATGTTTAATTGAAATCCAAGAAGAAACTGGAAAAAAGAAAATCTGCATCTAATGCAGTCTTTGGTATTGGGATTGAACACTACATCCATGTTAAAGAAAAAAGTATTAAAATAAAATCCTAAATATAATAAATATTATTGCAATATTTCTGTATTTAATAATATTATAATATAAATAATGCATCCATCCATTATCCAACCCGCTATATCCTTATTACAGGGTCACGGGGGTCTGCTGGAGCCAATCCCAGCCAACAAACCCCAGGCAGGGCGCCAGTCCACACACACAATTTACAATCGCCAATGCACCTAACCTGCATGTCTTTGGGAGGAAACCTACGCAGACACGGGGAGAACATGCAAACTCCACGCAGGGAGGACCCGGGAAGCAAACCCGTGTCTCCTAACTGCGAGGCAGCAGCGCTACCCACTGCGCCACCGTGCCACACTATGATTGCAAATATTTATTATAATACCTTTACTAGAAGTAAAACACTGAAGTGATTTGGATTACTGATTACACGTAGAATGTCAGGAGTAATTTATATTCAATTAGCTTTTGTACAATGATGCCCATATAAAGCAGACTTAATTAATACAATGGTTTATCAGCGTGACCTTTGTATAAAGAGAATAATCAAAGAGTTAGTTAATTAATCATGTCACGGGGTGACCTAACATCAGCTTTCCCCAGTGGACTTTTCCTATTAACATTTATAATGGTGAAAAAGATGTATTAGCTCAAGATGCTGTTTAGCGAAAAAATATTTTAAAAGGCTTAAAGGCTTTCTGACAGTTTATTCTAAGGGACTATCAGGGTCCTCTAGAGTGTATCATGGAGGCAATACAATTAAACCTAATGAACTGGGCTTTATCATTTAGTAGCCTAGTCATGAATCTTGCTTTTCAGTGCTTTTTTTGTTATTTAATTCAAAGTATCCAAGCACCTACTAATTCCTCCAAGACAACTTCACTGTTCAGTATGGTCATTTTCTATTAACTTACCTCTGATCCAATATTTTGCATTTATAGTTCTAGATAAGAAGCTCTGATAACCAGCCCTTCAGACAAGGACAACCTGAGGCCCTCCTAACTACTGCGGTTAGCCGGTGCTGATTTTTCCTGTGCCTGATGTTTGGTTTCCTACTCTGACTGACTGGGGTCTGTCTGTAAGGAAATTCAGCACCCAGCTGCAGACGGATGATGTCAGTCCAAGGGAGACAAGTTTATTGCACGGTTTCAATGGGACAACTGAATTGAATGCTGAGCTATAGTCAATAAACAACATTCTTACATATGTGTCCCTTTTCTCCAGGTGTGTGAGGATTGTGTGGATGGCGGCATTGACAGCATCGGCGGACAGCATACTGTAGGGGGTCGAGGTTGAATCTTCCAGCATGGCGAAACCTTCAATCCCAGGGCTCATGTGGTTGATTAATTGTTTACATAGAATTCTGTATATCATAGCTGGCCCAGTCTCGATTCAGCTTTGCACGTTAGGAAGAATCTGCACTGGTGCAAGACACAGAAATTTCCAAGTCATCGTCATCATCAAAGCAACACATCGATGAACTTTCTCATGGAAGAATGTTGTTGCCTTCCTCCAACACAGGCTAAACAACTACACAGTTTCTGGTAAGGTGAAATGAAGCTGTCCTGATGGTTCAAAGAAGACATCATAAGCCAGTTCTTCACGGCTGTTTCCTTTGTTAGTCACCAGTTAATAAAACCATCACACAGACTGACTGCTCCACACTTAGATGACTTGCTCAGAGAAGAATGACAAACGAGAAGTAGAATCTAAACCATCAACCATAAAGCTTCCAGTCCATCTAACTGGTAAAAAGGACATGTACAGATGTTAAAACGAAAATAATGTTATTTTTATTTTTGTAATAATTTCCAATGAGATCATTTTGAACAGTTAGGACAAAACAAAACAGCATATTAGAAGTATGCATAGCATATACACTTGTTCTCAAAAATAAGACAAATACACATCTGGGTACTTTTACATTTTGTAAGAAATATTAATGAATACCCAATTCAAAAAGAGAAATTTGGAAATTACATTTCTGTAGATCGTCTTCCCCATTTTATTACTTTATTATTTTTTTATTATTCATTCTCAGCTAACTGGAAGAAGAACAACCATTTGGAATTTAATTTGCTTTAACGTGGTATAGTCATCAATGGATGTGATGTACTTTCACAACGCACCTTGACACAACCGCTCTCCCTTTTATATTTTTTCCCACTACCTTAAAGCAATTGCAATGTTGCCTGGAGAGCGTTTACATTTATTTATTAACACTAACATACAAAGTCACTTACTGGTGAAAATGTTGCACATATTTTCATATCTCTATAAAATGAGAATTATTACCTTAACTCACTCAGCGTTTCACCCAGTGATGAGGACCAATCCAGTAACTTAATAGGGCAGTGTTTAAAACTTCGGCCACAAGACAGCCATGCAGTCTCATCCAAGATGGAAGCCTCACATGAAATCATTCACATTTCCAATCCTGTCTTAGAACACTGTGTGCATCTCCAAAGTAAAAGCAAATTCTGTCACATTTTATGATTTCAATGACCTAAAGCACATAATTTCTGAAAAAATTCCCATGGGGAGCATTCATTTTTTTTTAAATATATAATATAAAATAGAAAACACCCACACATATTCAACACATAGAGACACTTCACCAAAAACAAGATCCCCATTTTGTGCAAAGAATATCAAAGAAATGACATTAATACTGCATTATTGGATAACACACACATACATATACATATATATATATATATTACATCTAGTCAAAAATGTTTTGTGATGTGATAGCTGTTAGGATCTGGGTTGAGCTGAGCAGTCTGTGCAATGTTTTCTCTTGATGTGTAGGGCATTTGTTTGCATTTACTTTAATCTTAGCAATTAAAACATCTCCAATGATGTCATTGTGTGTTGTTAATTGCTAAGATGATTGCAGCATAACACACAATGACATCATTGGAGATGCTATCAAATGCAGGCTCTGATCACACTGTGACGTGAGGTATGATGTTCTGCTTGAAAAGCAGGGAGCAAGGAAGGAATACTTGTACGATTTTTGCATGAGCAAAGTGTCACCACTCAACTAGGACAAAAAAATATAGAAATATATAAATAAACAAAAAATATATAAATAAACAAAAAAAAAGTTGCTGGGGTTTTGGAAGCAGTAGGGGCAGAACAAATTAGCCAAATCCTGTAGGTGTTACGGCACCAGGGATCTTCTTGAAGTCCTGACCTCTTTGAGTCTGAGTTGTGATATAAAAGACCAGATCCCCCTATGTGGAGACTTTGTGCTGATGACATTGTGTTGTGTAGCACAAGGATGTGGAGATGAAGTTGGAAGAATGGTGAAGGGCTTTAGTAGATAGAGAAGTGAAGATAAATAGAAGGAAGACAGAATACGTGAGGTTTAATGATGATTATTATCCAAAAAAGTTGGTTTGAAGGGTAAGCTACTAAAAAGAGTGGATAAATTTAAATATCTCGGATCAGTGGTAACCCAAGATGGAAAACTAGATACAGAAATAAACTCACAGAGTGCAGTATGGGTGGAAAAAGCTGGAAGAAGGTATCAGGAGTATTGTGTGATCAAAGAATTAAGGCAAATGTTAAAGGTGAGGTTTTTAAGACAGTGTAAGGGAGTACAGGAGAAGAAGTTAGATATGGCAGAAATAAGAATGTTGAGATGGATGTGTGGAGTTACAAGAAAAGGACAGAATAAGAAATGAAACAAAAAGAGGTACAGCAAAAGTGGGAAAGATATCTAAGAAAGTACAGGAAATAAGACTGAAGTGGTACGGACATGGGATGAGGAAGGACAATGAATATGTGGGCAAAAGAATGATGGGAATGGAAGTACAGACGAAGATAAAAGCAGCGGAGACCAAAATGGGTAAAGTAAAAGAAGATCTGAAGGAGAAGGGCCTGACTGAGGAAGAGATACAGGACTGAGCTGTGTGGAGAAGATTGATCAAGCAATTTGATCCCACACAGAAGTAGGAAAAGATGAAGAGAAAGAAGAAGATGTGGATGTTATGGTTGAACCTGTAAGATGTTATTTTGCTCTTCTGGTATTGTTTGGTCAGTGAAAATGCATCCTCCCCACAAACCAAATTCTAACAAAACAAACACAACAGAGCTGAAAAAAAGAAAAGTCTAAACACCCTTAAACATCATAAAGTAAACAGGAGCACAAAAACTGGAAGTGCTTGAAAAACACAACTGATCTCATAAAAGTAACAGGTTTTCGCTATCCAGAAAAACACAACTCACAATTTGGTAACATTTTATCATAACTGTCATTAATAACGTATTAACAAGCATTATGTACTGTTTCACAGACTATCAGTCCATTTTCACTCAAATAGTAATAAATGTTATTAAATGATAATTCGTACATTAGCTAAAATATTATGTGTTATAATAGAGCACTGGGCAGACTACTTCATGACATTTCAAAACAATACAAATAAGGTTTAAATGCACCAGTTTCTTTGTCGTAATTGTCTAGGGATTAGCTTGTTCATTCTTAAACCAACATATTTTTTTTGCCTATTTTCATCAAAAGTAATAGTATTTCATAGATTCATAAAATGTGATCTAACATTTATTATTAATTAATAAGTAGTACATGTTTTCTATTTTTGTATGCATGCGTTTGTGTGTCAGTATTAAACGTTAAATATTTTTAGGAAAAAAAAAACATTGAAGCATGTTTTTTTTAAATTGTACTTGCTGTTCCTTGCAACTTTGATATGTTGAAAAAATATTTAAGATTGAGGAAAAGTTGTAAAATACCATTGCTAAAAATATTTTCTTTTTGATAACACAGCAGTGTAATGTTTTATCATAAATCTGCTAATAAGACAAGAAACAAAATGTTTTGATTCCAACCGAGTTGTTCCTGTCATTAATTTCTGTTGCAAGGATGAAACTGAGCTGTTCAACAAACTACTCCTTACTTCACACCGCTTTCTTCAGCAGGCCACAGACCTGGTCATGTTGAAGTCCAGTGCCCATTAATGTATTAATTACCCATTTACACACCTTTATAATGCAAGAACAGTTGCAGCTTTAGATTAGGTACTGCAAAAATCTCCACAACTAATGAATATATGGTTTATAAACATGTGCAAACCTGTATAATGCATGAAGAGTTTCAACTTTAGATTGAGCACTGCAAAAATATTTACAACCGATGAATAAAAGCAAGTACGGAAGTTGGCAAAACTTCTTACGGTGTTACAAGCAGGCCAAAATATGAAATAACCAGTTCTATAGACTGAACAACTCATGAACAACACACTTGCATATAATAAATAAAACATGTGTAACTAACATTTAAAGATATTTGTCACTAATCAGCTATACATTAGTGAAAGCTGTCTCAGGTCAGGTCAGGTCAGGTTGGAGAGCATGCACTGCTACAGCGCGTTGCCGCACCCACAACACAACGAAACAGCTGAGGATTCTGGTTGGCAACCCCTCAGGCTAACAAGCGGTCCAATCTCACCCTCTATGTGCCGTAGCCAGGTGTTACGTGAGTGTCCCCTTGGTCTGGCCCAGCCATTCCGGTCCCCAACAGTGAGGACCCTGTGAGGCAGATCACTTTCTGGGAATGGCCATAGTGTCGTAACTGACGCACCCTCACAATGCAGGTAATGTGCCTCATTCGGGACTCCATGACCAACCACTCATTCGACATACAGTTAAACCAGCGGTACCCAAGGATTCTCCGAAGAGACACAGTACTGAAGGAGTCCGGTCTTCGTCTCAAGTCACTGGATATCTCGCAACCATATAGCAAGACAGGAAGAATTAGAACTCTAAAGACTTGGACCTTCATCCTTTTGCACAGATATCAGGAGCGCCACACAACCCTTTTCCGTGACCTAATAACCCCCCATGCTCTCCCAATCCATCTATTGACTTCATAGGAAGAGTCGCCAGACACATGAATGTCACTGCCGAGGTAAGTAAACCTCTCGACGAGGTCAACACTCTCTCCGCAAACAGACACACTGCTGATGGCCAAGAGGTCATTAAAGGCCTGGATCTTGGTTTTTTCAACATGAGTAATGTGCTGACAAAATGCCTTACTGGCCATTTGCTAAATAATTTGTAAATGTTTAAAAGCACATTACCTAATGTATGAATTATCATTTAATCACATCTACAACTATTTGAATGAACATGAACTTGTGATTTGTTAAACTTTACATAATGCTTGTTAATGCTTTATTAGTCAAAGTTATTATAAAGGGTTAACCAACATTTATTTTGAAATAAATATCAGAACAGACTACAAACAGCACACAAGTTTATTGAAAGGGCTATCAGATTACCATTTTTGGCAAATTTCAAAGCACAGATTAAAATCAAAGGAAAATTGACTTTTTTTTTGTGAGATTTTGTTTGTGTAGCTGTTTATAGTGTCTGACTGTGGTGTATTAATGACTTTAAGCCTGATTCTGCATCTGTTTTTATAAATTAGTTATTTGGGATTTGGGTTTGTAGGTGGATCTACTATTCAACTGCTTGTGTGTGTTTGACTGTAATCCATTTTCATTCATGAGAGTGTTTTCCGGATGTAATTTATTTAATGGTATTTTAGTAAAAAAAACTTGTGTTTGGGACGTTGTCAGAATGATGTGAATGGATAGTTTAATATTTGGATCATGTGACAGGTGTAACGGGAGATTATTTTCATGGTTGTCTTTTTGCTGTTGTTCAGCGTTGGTCACTATAAACATCTATTCTATCAGAAACTCTGTTATGAAAATATGAGATTAAATTTTTTTCTTGCCCATTACTACAAACTACATGGGGTAAATAACATATTAAAAAATATATCATTTTCGGGTGAAGTATTCCTTCAAAAGACATTTTCCAGGTACTCCAGGTTGGCCATTTGCCCCAAATATCTGAAATACTGAAGCAGATTTTTTTTACGGATGAATGACTTTCCTGACACCAGCCTTCTTCAGTCACCTTTTACATCATTTAAGAAGAATGAACCTACTGCAGGTAACAGGTATTACAAGAGGAAGAATAAAATATAGAAAATACTCAAATAATGTAAGAGAAAACATTGCACAAACCACTTCCAGGACCCCCAGACTGTAACAATAGCATTATTTAAAATTGCATCTTTAGTTTATCTTGCTTAAACACAACACTCCTGTACAGGTATTTCAAAATGCAGAGTTACACATATTTAGTTTTAAAGTAGTTAGGTGCATTCACAGAGTAAAATTAATGTTGTCCAAAACTAGTACATTAATTTTGCCAAAGCAACAGTAGCTTATTTCAATAATATCCATTTTCGTAAAATGATTAGTTATTTACAGGGCTATAAGGAGTCAAAATTGATTCTACTGGCATCAAACACAAGTCAGGAATGAACACAGGATAGAGCATGAGGATATTAAACAGCACATTATCTCATCCATTCATCATTCATCTGCTTCCTAAACTACTTTTCCCTTTAAAAATCTGTGCTGACCCGCAGCCTCCCCAAGAAGCAGGACACACTCACACACCCATAATTGTTTTTTTGTTTTTCTAACCTGATGGAGAATGGCAATAATATATGACAGCACCAGTGGCTGCGTGTAAATTTATTCTTGCTATGATGAGTTCAATGGCTCCTTTTCCATATGACATACACAAGACAAGCTCCTCTTCTATTTGTGCAGTCCAGAGCACCTAATTTTCTTACTTCCTTACAACTACATTGTATGCATTGTACTACAGGCTGAGTGCTCCCTCATTGTCAATAGCCTGCCCCTTATAACTCACGGTAAAATCAAACTGCTTTTATTGTGGCTGGTCATGGAGAGTATCTGGGGATTTTATAATATACAAATGATGGTCAACGGGCTGCAACGATCCACAACTTGCTAACATTACGTAAATGAAGACTACGACTGAACACCGTCTGGAAAAGCTTTGTAGTGTGATAAGGCCTTGGAGACATGGCTCTTTAAGGGTTCCAAAGGCTCAGAATTGCAGTGGTTAGTCTCCAAGGCATGGTCAGGAGGTGACTTGATTACAAGATTACAGGAATTAGAGAGGCAGAAAGTGAAAATGTGTTGAGGCGGTACTTTTTGGTTGGCATGTGGGGTAATCCCCCAAACACATGGTAGATGGATGGATTTTGAAATCTGTATATGGTGACTCGGAGAAGCTGTACAGTTTAATCTCTTTGTTGTTACTTTGTGCTTTGCGTGATCTCTCCATATGTTTTATTTAATAATAATGAGATTAATTTTAGGTAAATGCAGATGCCCAGGCATCACTATGTGTAGGTGTGTTACTAATACGACCTGCCCTGCTTACTGTATCTATTCACATTCCAGACCTTCCATTGCTAGCTTAACTTCAAAGTGTTAAGTTCTCACTGATTTGGGCCATAAGGCAGAAGCAAAAATAGGAAGCCATTCATCCTCCTTTCCCCTTAGTATCAACTCGCTTGAGCAAAGCTGTGATTTATCATGTCTATCACAGGATGTGCCTACTTATACCAGGGCAACATATGCTTCCTAAATGACTTGGCACTCGTGCTGTTGGATTTTTCAAGTGCTCAAATGAAAAAACCTTACATTAAAAACATGCAACCCCAACTGATGAGAGCCCACAGGTAACTTTCTTTCTGATTAAGTGTGAAAAATTCACATTACAGCTTGTATTCCATTTGGTTCCTCCTATTCACCACACCAAACCCTTCTGCTATAACCTTAACCTTTAAACCCATTGCACAAAACTTTTCTTTGCAACATCTTGAGAAATTATCCCATTTCTATGAACATGAAAATGCAAACAGATACTTTCCTCAAAATTTAGAAGAATTCACCACAGTCACTTCACTTGAACTGTTAGCCCTTAGACTGGCATTTTGGATTTCAAACAGGGCAGAGAGTTCTCGAGAAAAAGTTCACTTCCATCTCATTACAAAGAACAAACACCACACAGTGAAATATGGCTTAGCAGTTTTCTCCATGGTCGGTTCTTCTACGTCTCAGTCTGACGTCACCTGGCACCATCTTCCAAACCACAGTCACATGTGCACTCCTTGTTCCATTTCCACTTGCAGCATTTCTAAGCAGGCTGGTTCAAGACAAGACATCTGTTCCTCATTTTGTTTCCGACACCACACTATTCCACGTGTTTCAGTTCCCTTAAAGCTGCCTTTCTCTCTCACCATTATACCTCAAGTCGGAAGATACGCAATTCTTCAGATGCTGCTTTAGAACTTCAGAAATCTAAAAGCACAGAGGATGCCAGAAAAATGTCTTTGTTTTCTTACCTTCTTCAAATTTTTTTTTTTTAAAGATGTGTATTCATACAACTCCAGCAGAGTTAGACTTAATATAGATTAAGTACAATTAAAACAAACTTGCCGAAATGCCCAAGCCCACTCTCTCTGGCACGAGAAAATGTCAGTCCTTGAAGAAGGTAACAGATTCATCAGCAGAATCCAGTTCATCTTCATACAGGAAGCAATTTGATGATTTCACTCCAAAGGGAGCACAGCTGACTTTTCAAATCACAGATGTGCCAGCCCTAAATAAAATGATAAGGAAAGGATAAATTAAAGTCCAACAAAAGAAATGGGTCAGAATCATTTAATGTAGGATGGTTTCCATATTAACAAAGCAGGAATAACTTGGAAACAACATAAATACACGCATAGTGCCTTTAGAAAGTATTCAAGCCCCTTCACTTTTTTCACATTTGGCAATGGTGCAGCATTGTGCTTCAATCAATTGAATTCATTTGTTTCCCTCATCAAGTAACATTCAGTATACCAGAATGGAATTTTATTCAAAATAAAAAGGTGAAACATCACATTGAAACAAGTACTCAGACCCTGTGGTATGACACTTGAAATATGGACCATGGGGAACCCTTTCTATTGATCTGTCATTCAGATGTTTCTACACTATGTTTCGAGTCCACCTGTGGTCGGTTCTACTGATTTGTCATGATTAGGAAAGGCATGCACCTCTCCATAGAAAGTCCCACAGCTGAGCAAGGATAGCTGAGAAATGGGACATAGAATTAAGGAAGGATACAAAAACATCCCCGCAGCACAGTGACCTCCATAATTATTAAATGGAAGAAGTCTGGAACTATGACAACTCTCCCTTGAGTTGGCCACCAGGCCAAACCGAGCAATTGTGGGAAATCTGATCCAAGGATCTGATGGTCACTCTGGCTAAACTTCTGAAAATGTATGTAGAAATGGAAGAAACTTCCAGAAGAACAACTACCCCTTCAACACTGCACCTATCTGGGAATTATAAGTGGCCAGACAGAAGCCTCTCCGCAGTAAAACATATATGAAAGTCCACTTAGAAATTGCAAAAAGGCACCTAAAGGATTCTCAGACTGTGAGAAACAAGATTCTCTGGTCTGATGTAATCCTCATAACCCTGTAACCCTGGAATCAACCTAGTTGCTCTTCTCTGGACTTTTTCTAGCACTGCTATGTCCTTTTTGTAGGCAGGACACAAAAACTGCATCTGGTGCTTCAGATGAGGCCTCACCAGGGTGTTATAAAGCTTGAGCAGAACCTCCTTGGACTACTCCACACATCAGGGCTCTATATAACCTGACATTCTGTTAACCTTCATAATGGCTTCTGAACACTTAGAGTCTACTATGACACCTAAATCCTTCTTCCATCCAACTGGCCAGACCCAAACATGCTTAGCTTCAGGAGGATGACCTGTTCTGAAGTGCATATGGTATGGCTGCAGAAGGGGCATTTGTGATGATTGTTTGTTGTCTTATGTCTGTTGCCTTGATAATCTCTGCTGTCATTTCTCTGAAGTGAACTAAGTGAAGACTATCCAGCAACACTGGGTATAACACTAGAAGCAACTCTGGATGCAAACTCAGTCCACCTTAAGGTACACTCATTTACAGTTACAGTTGCTAATTATCATATCATGCATGGGCAAGGACAACTGAATATTTCAAACAATTACTTTTACAGATTTATTCATAGCAAAGAGCAGCCTACATGATGTTTTGGAATAGATATATTGTCCTAATCTACACACATTAGCACAACTACTTTCCAGTGTAATATTATTAGTTAACACCTACAGCATTTAAGAATGATATTGGAAGACATGGGAATAACATAACGTAACAAAAGATATTCTTATCCACTTTATCCAAACCTAACATGCATGCCTCTGAGACTGTGGGAGGAAAAACCAGATTACCTGGAGTAAAACCCATGCAGGAAAGTGGAAAACATGCAAACTTCAGACAGATTCCAATGAAGTGCGAAAATTGAACACTTCTATTGTGTCACCTGATATGGGGAAACAATCACATAAAACGTCTACGTAGAAACAAACAAAATGTGTACTCTTCAAACAGAACACTGGAGCAGTGAAGGCAAACATTGAAGCACCGTTTATGTAGTGCCAAAATGTTTAAGAGGCAAATGAAAAGGTCAGGAGAAAGAAACTAAAGTGTGCTGAAGTCGAACAATGGAGAGATCTGTCTTATCTTTTGTTTAACCACAGCACAAACCAAAACTGTAGTCAGAAAATACTGTACTGTTATTAAATTCTAGCCCTAACATGAAACCTTATACATTCAGAAAATTGGTTAGTAAAGATCAACACTTGGACGACGATTGCCTCCTGCTGCCGGTTTATAAACCGTCACGCTAATGACACAAGCCGACACGTCCCTTAGGGATATGCCCTTAAAAACCACATTACACACTACACCAAAGAAACCACAAAATGACAGCAAACAACTCCCCACATAAACATAAATAATATTCATAACAACCCAGCAATAATAACAAAATTAAACATATATTATGAATCAACATAATAAAGGATTGAGAAGACTGCCCAGAATAACATTGAGAAATATGTGTAATTATCTATATAAAAATACAAAAGAGCTTAATTATAACAGTTATGATTGTAGAAGAACTGTTCAAATGAACCAGGCAACTGCTTTTGCTCAGTTTTATATCTATTATTATTCTACAGAAGCACAGATTAAAAATGACTGTTTGGTGAAAATGTGAACAAATTAGAACTTCTCATTTGAAAAGAGAACTAAAATCACTGACTTCTCCAAAAAGAAGAGGAGCTTTAAATTATGTTTAATAATATCGGGTGCATTTAGTTTTCAATGTTGGTAAAACAAAGCAAATTCTTGTCATTTTTCCCCATTTATGAGGGGATATGAAGGAAAAATCTGCCATAACATTACACGATGTTGAGGACTCAAGTTGTTCATGTCAGCTATGAAAGCCATTTTTGTACAAAATGTAAGAGTGTGGGATAGCAAGGGAATGAGAGTACATAAGTGGCATCTTGCACGCAAGATTCATCTAAGACAGACAGATAACAGTCTTTTTCCTTCAAAGGGAGATGGGGCAGAATCAGTTTTTGGTTTTATGTGCTGCCATTATCAGTTTTGAAGTAGATAGTGCTGCTATTTCATCGACCCAGTGTCCCAGATATCACACATGCATGTCAGTGGATCAGTCTCCAGGCTTATCTGAGGTATTTACTTCCACCATGGGTTGAGTGGAGGTGTTGGTGCTAACTATGCCCTCTTCTGGTCTATCCGCAGTACATTTGACCCCTTCCAGTCCCCCAGTTATAAATCATAAGGCCACCAGAAGGAGGTGTCACTCCTTCTGAGCGCATCACAGGATGGAGCTTTCATCTGGTGACTGAAATTGGCCATTCAAAGCCTAATGGCAGCTTTTGATTTTTGGAAACATTTTGTTTCATTTTGCGTCACACAGTGTGTATTTTATTCATTTTATCTTTGAATTAAGCAGGGATGACTGGGTCGCTGCCCCAACATTTCTCTTTTGGACTTGCACTTCCTCAAAACGACCACACGGGTTGCTGTCTTTGTATAGTTTGCACCTTCTCCTTTTGCTTGTATGGGTTTTCCTTGTAAATTCCAAAATGAAATTAAGGTTACGTTAACTGGTGACTCTAAATTGGCCCTGAGTGATTCCGGTCTTTTAGTCAATGCTGCTGGGAAATGCTCTGGCCTCCTGTGATCCAGAACTGGATTAAATGGCGGTGTTTGAGAATATTATGTTATGATGTGATTATTTACTGTTTTACGGTGTCCACATGAGTAAATGTTTTGCTTAGGTGTTAGAACTCTTAAAGCTGCTTATTTATTTTGAAGTGTAGCTGGATTATTATCTTTAGATGACATTCTATTGTTGATATTTATGTCTTATTTGGTGTACCTTCCTCATGAGTTTTCTGTCCATATCTGAAATTGTGCCCATAAAGTAGACTGTTTACTTTTATTCTAATGCAGATTAATTTGTATAATTGTCTGAGGTTACAGACTAAGACATTTACCAATGTCTAGTAATTTATTTAACTGGTTCAAGTTCAAGTTCAAGTTCAAGTAGGCTTTATTGTCACTTCAACCATATACAGTTAGTACACAGTGAAACGAAACAACGTTCCTCCAGGACCAAGGTGCTACATGCAACATAAATTTACAACATAAATTAACAGAAAAACTAAACTAGCTAACTAAGAAATGTGCAAACAAAAGCAACAAAGTGACAGTGTGACAAAAACACAAACGTAACATAATAATAAGGTGTTGTGGTGATGAGTTGAGGTAGTGGAGAAACAGTAAACATTCCTTAGTGTAGCAGCAAAAATTAGGAAGTAAAGAAGTTAGTGCAAAAAGTAGTCCAGTAATGGATATTGTGCAAAAAAAGCATTGACAGGTTGGTGTGTACGATAGTTTGGTAGTGTAGGTCAGTGTGTTTGCGCTTGTGTTGATTAGTCAGTCCAATCTCAATGTTTTGAGGTAGTTGAGTTAAGCTAAGTGATAATGTTTGTGTGTGTGTGTGTGTGCATGCGTGTGTGTGTGTTTATCAGTCCAGTCCCTTTTTGTTGAGGAGACGGATGGCTTGTGGAAAAAAGCTGTTGCACAGTCTGGATGTGTGTGCCCGAATGCTTCGGTACCTTTTTCCAGATGGCAGGAGGGTAAAGTGTGTGTGAGAGGGATGTGTCCGATCAGCCACAATGCTGGTGGCTTTGCGGATGCAGCGTGTGGTGTAGATGTCTTCAATAGAGGGGAGAGAGACCCCGATGATCTTCTCTGCTGTCCTCACTATCCGCTGTAGGGTCTTACGGTCCGATATGGCACAATTCCCAAACCAGACAGTGATGCAGCCGCTCAGGATGCTCTCGATAGTTCCTCTATAGAAGGTGGTCAGGATCGGTGGTGGGAGCTGGGCCTTTCTCAGTCTTCTCAGAAAGAAGAGACGCTGTTGGGCTTTCTTGTGTAGGGAGCTGGTGTTGAGGGACCAGCTGAGGTCCTTCTCCAGGTGGACGCCCAGGAATTTGGTGCTGTCGACGATCTCCACAGAGGAGCCGTTGATGCTCAGCGGAGAATGGTCGCCTCGTGTCCTCCTAAAGTCAACAATCATCTCCTTTGTCTTGTCAACATTCAGAGAGAGGTTGTTGTCTTTACACCAGTCCGTTAGCCCCTGCACTTCCTCTCTGTACGCTGACTCGTCGTTCTTGCTAATGAGACCCACCACGGTCGTGTCATCAGCGAACTTAATGATGTGATTTGAACTGTGTGTTGCTACACAGTCGTGAGTCAGCAGTGTGAACAGCAGGGGACTGAGCACACAGCCTTGTGGGGCACCTGTGCTCAGTGTGGTGGTGCTGGAGGTGCAGTTCCCGATCCGTACTGACTGAGGCCTTCCGGTCAGAAAGTCCAGGACCCAGTTGCAGAGGGAGGTGTTCAGGCCCAACAGGCTCAGCTTCCCGATCAGTTGTTGGGGGATGATCGTGTTGAATGCTGAGCTGAAATCTATGTACAGCATTCGAACGTATGTGTCCTTCTTGTCCAAGTGTGTGAGGGCAAGATGGAGTGCAGTGGAGATGGCGTCGTCCGTTGAGCGGTTAGGATGGTACGCAAATTGCAGTGGGTCCAGTGAGGGGGGCAGCAGGGTCTTGATGTGTCTCATGACGAGCCGCTCGAAGCACTTCATGATGGTGGGTGTAAGTGCAACAGGACGGTAGTCATTGAGACAGGACACAGAAGACTTCTTGGGCACGGGTACGATGGTGGTGGCCTTGAAGCACGTGGGAACGACGGCGCTGCTCAGAGAGATGTTGAAGATGTCGGTAAGAACATCTGCCAGCTGTTCTGCACATTCTCTGAGCACTCTGCCTGGGATGTTGTCTGGTCCAGCAGCTTTACGTGGGTTGACTCTGCGTAGAGTTTTCCTCACATCCGCTGTAGTGAGACACAGCACCTGGTCGTTCAGAGGAGGGGTGGTCTTCCTCGCCGCCACGTCGTTCTGCCTGTCGAACCGAGCGTAGAAGTTGTTCAGCGCATCTGGGAGGGAGCCGTCACCGTCACAGGCAGGTGATGTCGTCCTGTAGTGTGTGATGGCTTGTAAGCCCTGCCACATGCGCCGTGTGTCGCCGCTGTCTATGAAGTGATTGTGGATTCTCTGGGCGTGTGCGCGCTTCGCCTCTCTGATGGCCCGAGGTAATTTGTAGTTGGCCCTATATGGATGTATGTGTGAGTGGGCCTGGTGATGGATGTGGGGTCTATCCAGGGCTGTTCAATTCCTTGAGCTTACTGATCCATGACTGGGTGCCCTTTGCAAGTGTGAACTGCAAAAAGCAGGTTTGAGAATGTTATATCATGGCTCTCCTTCATTCTGTATAAAGCAGTCCATGGTTGTGAAGAAAGATTCTTTCATTTTTCCACTTTCTAAACAGTGTGCATGGGAGGGCAGGTGGACTCTGAAACAAAACTACACACAAAACAGAAACCAATACACGGATGGGACACCAGTTCATAGCACTGCACACTTACTTGTACTGGGCCAGTTTGGAGGGGTGGATGTTGGGGAAAGGCAAGGTACTAAGAAAAAAAAACTAACACATAAATGGGAAGAAAGGGAGTCCACTTAAAATGAAATTTTAAGCCAAGCCATGAGATAGTAGCAATAATCACAGGGTCATCATGTGATTAAAGATGAAACAGCAATTGGCCACAATGTCAAAAATATAGTAAATTGGGCATTGAGATGATGGTGGCATGACAGCACAGTGGGTAGTGCTTCTGCCTCAAGAATCCAGTATTCTGGGTTCAAATATCACCACTCCTTGTTGTTGTCTGTGGGACGTATTTATCTTCTCTACGCAGAAGTCGCACACTTGGTTGACCTCCAAATTTACCATGACGGAATGTGTAAGAGTGAGCAATATGAAGGACTAGACCTGCCGTGTGGTCAACATTTCTCAAACAGATGCCACCCACCCCCTCATTACTCTGAATTGGGTTAAGCAGATTTGAATATGTTATGTTAGGTTATGTAATACTGAGAAATACAGCAACAACTGTACAGAAAATTTTCCATTTAAACTTGCAAAAAACAAGTACTTACTGTTTATTTCTATGTCTGATTCCAAGAACTGCCAATATAAGTGTTACTATTATTATTATGGAAACAGAAACAGTAGCAATGATAGTCATCTTCTTCTTTTCTTCCATCAGCTTTTTAGGATATGCTTAAATTAAAAAACAAGATTAATAAAATTATTAGTTGCTATGTATGCATCCCATACCACAGTAGTTACAGCATAATACATAATGTCTTTCAAAAGTACTCAGACCCTTGACCAATTCTCTAATTTTACTAAACACGTTTTACAGTGTTATTTGGTTCACTCTGCTAAGTTTATTTGAAAGTGATGAAATTGAAAATTTGTGGGATGACACACTATATAATACATTTTGGACTTCAGTGGTTTGAAATAAAAATATGACAGAGAACACAATTTCAGTGTAGGAGTTAAAATTCAATATAATGAACCAATTGGTCAAGGCAAGGTAACACATTGTTTATGACATATTAGAAATTAGACTTCAGTGTAAGTTGACCCTTGCTGGTGCAGCCTCCTTGCCGAATTACAAACTGCTGCATCAAAATCCATAAACTAGCAATAAATACGGAATCAAAGAAAGCACATTTTTATTTGGAGCCCAAGGTGATGTCATTAGACACATATAAACGAAAGTCCTGTGTGTGTATGGAGCAGTCTGATCTGCTCACGCTCAACCACAGCCACTAGATGGCGCATGCATGCACTTTTACATTTTTTCAGGATTTGCATGCACCTCACTACAATAGACCTGTGTGCAGCAAACGCCGCCACGCAACAACATTATACTAATGACACGGATAAAGAGACACAACTTCGAAATAAAGCAAACAGTGTGGCTCAACAACGTGGAAGTGCAACACCTCAGCAATGGAGGGCAAGGCTTGACGTTTTCGCTAAAAACATTGTCTATCTGGGAGTATTTTCTCAAGACAAAGATCAATAGGACTTATATACCAGATATAAGATATGGTATTGCCAGTGTCTTCTTACAAAAGCCAGTGGGACAGCAAGCACAGATGAGTCCATGTCCTCTGCCCTGGGTAATTCTTAAAGGTTAGCTAATGCCTCTCCAAGTTCACGAATATAGTAAAACTGCTCGGGAGTATTTGGGTTGTCTTTTGTCCCGAAGACCACATGCGATAACGTGCAGTGAACACACTTGACTTGAACATTCATAGTTTTCATCCTCTTTCTCTGTACGTTTACCATTCATTTGCTCAAGAGTTGATGTGCTTGCTGCTTCCTGAGCAGCTCTTCTTTTCTCCACCCTAGCGGCCTGCTTCTTCTCTTCTTCCATTGGCATCTTTTCGCGTTAAAACTGATTAAGTTAGTTTTTGTGTTGCAATTACTTAGTACGTTTTCTTTAATTTTTCACTTAATCTGGCACTTAAGTCTTCAATCTGCCTCAAGAATGATTAGCGAAGGTGGTAGGGAATGAGAACGGCGTCCGTACGCATGCGCCGCATGGCCGCCCTGCTGCACGCTGCAGAGAGTTGATTCTACAATAAAATAAAATAAAAATAAAAAGGGTAATAAAATCATCACCCCAAAAGCGGATAGTAGACATCACATAGTATATGTGTACCAAATTTCAGGTCAATAGGTGAAACGGTTTTTGAGCTACAGGTGATTTAAAATCCTGGACACACAAATGAACAGCCACGGTAGCGTATTATAGAAGAAGATAGGATATCTGTCATTCTGTTGGTTTGTATATTCACAATATAATCATACACCTTTTAAACAAGCTGTATCAAATTTTGAATAGTTCTTCTCTGGGACTGTACATACTTTGGGATCCAAAATTTTGCCTTTGGGGGTCCCAGTGTTTTTTTAATTTTTTTTCCTGTCTGCTACAGAGCTGTGTTATCATTGCAAAACAGTTCAGCCATTGGTAATGACTTTGGCACATTGTTTAGGTTTGACCCTAATTACATGTGGAGGTTGCATTCCACATCATTGATTTAGTTTGGGATAGATGTGGTGTGATGGTGGACTAAAACAAAAAATCATGAATCACTCAGAAGTAACTGTGTCTACTTCCATGAAAGTCTCCATTTACGTTATTGTTCATTATGTAATTTAAAACACAGGCTTCATGGAGTGTCATGTATTTCACTGAGGAGTGGCAGGGTCAATATTATGCAATACTCCAAAACAGCTGAATAAATGTTTAGGAAGTTTTGAATATATATTACTGTTACACTAACTTAACATAAAGACTTTATGGGTCTTCAAAAGTGTTGTCATGAATAATGATTCTTGTGGTAGTAATGACCGTCACCCCCTGGGTGACCTAAAACCTCTAAGAGTTAACAGGCAGGAGGAAGTTTAAATCATAAACCATTTATTCTCTTCGAAGAGGGAGCACTCCTATTACAGGATGCTATAACTAGACACACACAGCATTCTGTAACAAGATGCCCATCTTTTCTCTTTGTTGAGGTATTTTATACACAAGCAAAAGGTACAGAATTAGATCACTTATATCATACAAAGATTCTTATTATCATTGGCTGCTTCCAGTTACTAGCCGGACACAGGGCAAAATAAACCATACTAAATTATAAATAAATATGGTCAGCAAAAACATATAGATCATTAATGTCCAGCATCACGTGTTTGCTTTGCCATTTTCAGCTCCTTTCTTCATTAACACAGAAGCTGAAGGCAGCTGCCTTTCTCATACAGTAAATAAACGTATAGTTTCCTGCTGACAGCCTAATATAGTCTGCTTGCAGACTGTCTCAGCTGCCCTAGGTTACCTGGAAATACTTTTACATTATATAGTGAACTTTGCTAAATGGGATTAATTACTTTAAGATGTAAAATCCAAACTTCACACCTATTAAAAAATATCATAAAAAGACAAATGAATTACCACATTCTATACAGTGAACAAAACAAAAACAGGCACTTTTGCCCAGCTTGCACGGCATGTGCCTGGTAATGATTCAATAATGCAACAGGCCATCCAGTTTATTAATGCGGGAAGAAATATCTATTAGTGAAATAACACTAACCCACAAAATACAAAGAAGTAGTGTTCATGTGTTAAACCCAGCAAGGAGTTACTCACAATTATGGAATCCAACCATACACAAAAAGAGCAAATTCTACACTCCTAAGAGTAGTTCAAGTTGGGAAGCATGCACTGGTACAGTGCGTTGCCGCACCCACTACACGACAAAACAACTTGGGATCCCGGTTTGCAACCTCACAGGCAGACACGCAGTCCAGTCCCACCCTCTGTAAATTACTCTCTATCTGTCGCAGCCAGGTGTTACGTGGGCGACCCCTTGGCCTGGCCCAGCCACTCAGGTCCCCAGCTCACCCTTGGGGGAAAAGCGCCACATGGCCGTAGTGCTGTAACTGACACACCCTCACAATGCAGGTAATGTGCCTCATACGGGAGTAGACAAAATGATAAACAGGCAACGGTAAAAGGGTCAACGTTTAAAAAACAAATACATACTTGCCTTCCTCCCTTAACCGATTGTATAAGGGACACTGCTGGGTACTTCAGCTAGTACTATATAAATCTCTTACCCATGTATCCCCTTCTTCCTTGTTTTATAAAGCGAGCTTTGAAATGGTAGCAAGCACTCTTGGTATTACTAGATATGCTTATCCACAATGACAATGAGGCAGTGCGTGTCTGTTCTGTTACTCATGTATGAGAAACGGAGCTCTGAAGACAGACAGTCAACTTACGTGATTCTTCATAGCTTGCTGTCAAGTTGACCTGGAGTGCGCTGTTTTCAACTATGCATTGGATTTTTCTGAATTGGTGAGGTACATTGACAACAGTGTAGACACTCGTGATATTATAGCTTCGATTGCGTGTCTCATTTGTTGAATTGAACTGAATTCTGTCTGAGTCCTGGGGTTGTGGCTCATCATCCAAAGTCCAGTAGATATTCCCTTTTGGATAGCCCCCATAAGTAGAGCACATGTAGACTGAAATATTGCCATCTGTCATAGAGTTGTTAATTACTTCCAGTTTAGGTTCACTGTAGTTTGCTGGAATGAAACAGTGAGATTCTTATTAGTGTGTGTCAACACAAATCACCTTTATGTCAAGCCTCTTCACATTAATCTATCTATCTATCTATCTATCTATCTATCTATCTATCTATCTATCTATCTATCTATCTATCTATCTATCTATCTATCTATCTATCTATCTATCTATCTATCTATCTATCTATCTATCTATCTATCTATCTTTACAACAGATGTGCTTAGAGTGCAGTGTGTATATTTTGCTAGTTTAGCTTTTACGTAACATTTCCATGTCTTCCTGCTGTTCGTGTGAGATCCAATTTATCCCACAGTGTTATGAGTTTCATGTTCTTCATTGGTGATGATTAACTGGCAGAACAATAACTGCTAGTGTGTAAGAGTAAGCCCGGTAATGGACTGACAGTCAGTGGCAACCAAGATATGTGCCCACTCTTGCACACTTGGTACAGAAAAAAATGGCTTCAGAAAAATCAATGCATGCGTAGTCTACAGTATGGAAAAAGTTGATATGCTGGAACATATTTAGAATTTCAGATTTGTTTAATAATATGAATAATATAAATGGTTTCTTTTCTACTCCAATCACTGTGGTTAAACACAGTCTCTGATTTATCTCTGTCTTATGCTGATTTCTAAACTCCTTCATCCAATTTAAATTGTGTTTCTTTTATAACGGCTTACTTGATGTATTACTGTGTGGGAGCGCAATGCTACATCACTATATTGTTTTATAAATTTGTGTTTTGTGCAATAGTTTCTTCACTACTACTGTATATAATGTTATGATGGTGTCACGTATTGTATGTTGTGTTGCTGTAACTGTATCTAACTTGTTATGTGCATGGAGGCAACACTAAGAGAAATTTCTAACAACTGTGTTGACTGCCAGTAAAGTTCAATGTCAAAACATTTATCATTTTACTTATGCTTAATCCAACTCAGTGTTTCAAAAAAAAATTCTTTAAAATTAGGATATATTTCTCAAAAAACCACTAGATGTCTCCAATGCTTTAAAAATAAACTTTTGAACAGCCTTATGCTGTGAGAAGTTAAGCAAAATGACACCTTTAATTGGCTAACTAGAAAGATTACAAATTGCAAGCTTTTGAGGCAACTCAGGCCCCTTCTTGAAGCAAGATGTAAACAGCCTTATGTGTAGTTAGTGGAGGTGGTGAATGACAACAGAGCGGTGGAAAACAATGTTATGCTTCAGCTTATTAATCTTTCACAGTTTAACACTGCACCTCATGTAGCATGGGATGTAGTATAGGATAGTTAATGCAGCTGGAACAATTCCAATCAAAAGAGAAATGTTATTTGTTTTTGTGCTTAAACCCATTAAATATTAATTAGATAGATAGATAGATAGATAGATAGATAGATAGATAGATAGATAGATAGATAGATAGATAGATAGATAGATAGATAGATAGATAGATAGATAGATAGATAGATAGATAGATAGATAGATAGATAGATAGATAGATAGATAGATAGATAGATAGATAGATATGAAAAAAAACTTACCAGCTACTTTCAAGGAGATGCTTTGTTTTTTAGATTCTCTGTCACCAACAGCCACAATACAATCATAATTTTTAGCATCATTGACTGAAATATTTGAGAGGTGCAAGGAGCAATTTCCATTTTGGATCTCATTTTCAGAAACACGAGCTCTGGTCTTAAAGTTTTCACCATATTCAGGAGTATTGTTAGTAATTGCAAATACCAATGTTTTATCTATTTGCCAACACAGGTAGTACAGATCAGATCTCTTGGAAGGCTCACATATACATGGAAGTAAAACATTTCCTCCAAGTACTCCAATAACTGAGTCAATCCCTAAGGCTGCAGAAGAGAAACAAAAGAAAAAAAGTTTTCATAATAGTGGGTTTAATTTTTCTCAAGTTATATTTTAATGCTTATTTATTTGTTTATTTATCAAGATTATGTTAAAAGCTAAATATACTATATAGTGCATTTCATATCTATCTATCTATCTATCTATCTATCTATCTATCTATCTATCTATCTATCTATCTATCTATCTATCTATCTATCTATCTATCTATCTATCTATCTATCTATCTATCTATCTATCTATCTATCTATCTATTGCCTTAAAAAGTAACACTCATATTCAAGTAACACTTTAGTTTACATACTACAAAAATGCATCTATTACTCATTTACCTGTATGTTACAAGATGTTACCAAGGCTCCTTTCACTCTTAATAACTCTTACAAAGCATCAGTAAAGTGCTTATTCATTCCTACAGGACTACTAAAACAACTTCATTGTGGAATGGTCATAGGTAGCTTAAGTGAGACATACTCCTTGTGATATTGCATATTTCACAGTAAGACATGCAAATCTTTCATATTCACAAGTCATTTTTCATATTCGCAAGTCACTTTAACAATGTATCAAAGGCTCTTCAATATTCCACACTGCACAGCGATGAATATCCAGTTTACTGATACTTTGCAACTGCTATTAAGACTAAAAGAATTATTTGTTAATGTCTTATTATATAAAAGTTTATGAGTAATAGATGCATTTTTGCAATACATAAAGTGTTACTCACATTCATTAGAATTATGAATACAGCATTTTATATAGAGCGGCACGGTGGCGCAGTGGTAGTGCTGCTGCCTCGCAGTGAGGAGACCTGAGTTCGCTTCCCAGGTCCTCCCTGTGTGGAGTTTGCATGTTCTCCCCATGTCTGCATGGGTTTCCTCCCGCAGTCCAAAGGTTAGGTGCATCGGTGATCCTAAATTGTCCCTAGTGTGCGCTTGGTGTGTGGGTCTGTTTGTGCTGGCACCCTGCCCGGGATTTGTTTCTGCCCTGTGTTGGCTGGGACTGGCTCCAGCAGACCCCCATGACCCTGTGTTAGGATATAGTGGGTTGGATAATGACTGACATTTTATGTATAAAAATAACAACTTTAAACCTGCTTAATTCTATTAATAATTTATTATCAGGAGAGATCAGTCTTCGATGGGCCCCTCGCTCACACACATACAAAGCTGCATTTTCACTCACACAGTGCCAGTTAAAAATTGCAATCAACCTAACCGGAGCATCTTTGACATATGCATTGCAGATTAATTCAGAGTCACAAAGGACCACAGCCCTTCTTGACATCACTGGGCACAAGTCAGTAAACAACCGTGAACATAACACAAGTCCATCACATTGGGCCAATTTAGAATTTTCAATTCACTTAACACTTATCTTAAGGATGTGTTGTAAGAAAACAGTGTAACAGAGGACATGAAATGAAACTACAGAGACAACTGTAAGGTGTGAAATTCAATACTGAGAGGCAGATGTCTTATAAATAGTTGGAGTGAAGGGAAAGCTTAGCCTTCAGTCAGTAAATCATACATATGTCTGTGTGTGTTGAAAGGCTATGGCTTCAAATGGCTTCAGCCTGTAGTGACATATTGCCATTATACAGTAGGGGTGTGGCTATTAATCTACTAAAAGACAACAATCAATCATTTATTTAATTTAATGTACATCATAATAAGCCTGATAAAAATCAGTCCTGATATGTACTAAAGCACACACTGCGAGGAAACCATTAAGGAACTAAACATGAATAAAACATTATGGTGCTCTCAGTTCAAACACTAATGTATGACAAATGCAATTTACAAATAACTAAAATATGTTTACGTTAGCTTAACAAAAATAATCTTGAGCTTTTGAATATTTAACAGTTCATTATACATTAAACTTGCAAATGCGTTTATCTCTCCACTTTAATTTTGTATCATTTTTAATTAAAGACCTAAAGGAACAAAAAAAAGACATTTGGCTATGTTTGTGTTAGTGGCTTCTAAATCTTAAAGACTTACCTTTAGTACAAAACACTTGTAGAAGAAAGCAGGCAGTGCACAATAAATTGATGACCCTATGGAAATACAAAAATAAAAATATTAAGCATAATGTTACACATGATCACTGTGTTTAAAAACAGCAATGCTGAGTTGTCTACTTGGTAAATGCTATACACAGACCTGTGCTATTAAGTCAATAGAAATTTCTCATGTGGTGCCTTTCTGTTACTTTATCGCTCAGTATATGTGTGTATGTGTATTATATATATCTTATACTGTATATAAACTTCTACATGTGGAAGTGTGTCTGTCTGTCTATCTGGCCAGAAAGTGCGAGGCTACAGCATGAACCTCAATGAGCCGACAAGGCGGCCCCAAGTTAACGAGCTGGAAGAAGAAAGTACAAGGCTACAGCATGAAGCTGAAAGAAAGCGACTCCATCGGTAAAGTGAATTTTATACAGCTAGTATATATATATATATATATATATAGTATTTACTATCTATCTATCTATCTATCTATCTATCTATCTATCTATCTATCTATCTATCTATCTATCTATCTATCTATCTATCTATCTATCTATCTATCTATCTATCTATCTATCTATCTATCTATCTATCTATCTATCTATTATTAATACCCTGCCTTAAAAAGAAAGTTTTGAGACCACCCATTTCCAACTTTTTTACTCTCCCCTGAACCTTATCTACCAGTCCTAACCATTGGTCCCAGAATTCCCAATATAGAACCCTAAGTATTCAAAAAACAGAAGAATTCTGCTGCAGGCCATTATGAAGTGGCGGCAGAGAGCAATCCCTTCGATTCCTAATCCAGAATATCTTCAATGCTATGTTACAAGTTTAGATGTATCGATCCCCACTGTGGCTAATGAAAGAAATTCAGAAGTTTTTACTAAATTTAATTTGGGATAAGATTGGTTGGGTTAAGCATAGCATTTTATAAATGCAAGTGGATGAAAGCGGTCAAGGTTTATTTGATATTTTCAGCAGAACAGACGCTTTTAGACTAAAAGGTTTTCAAAACATTTTACATACCCTTAACCTTTATTATGGAGGAGTTTAGCCTTTGTGTTCTTTTTCAAGGTTGGCAACCTTAATTTTGACAACTTTTTTATTGATGTCAGACACTTTCCATTATTTACACATTTTTTTCGAAATATGGTCTCAATTTGGCATGTGAAAAATATTCAATTAGATACTAACTTGAACTCAGTATTCTGGTTTCTTGGAGAACAATCTGGAATCCTGTTTTTAAACTAGAGTTTAAAACTTTAGATACGTTATTATTCAAACATGGATTTAACAAAGTCAGAGACTTTATTGATCAGGTTAAGAAAAATGGAAATCTGATACAATAGTAGTTCGTATTAAGAGCTTGGCTTGTGACTTCACTCTTCTTCTTCTTTCGGCTGCTCCCGTTAGAGGTCGCCACAGCGGATCATCTTCTTCCATATCTTTCTGTCCTGTGCATCTTGTTCTGTTACACCCATCACCTGCATGTCCTCTCTCACCACATCCATAAACCTTTTCTTAGGCCTTCCTCTTTCCCTCTTCCCTGGCAGCTCCATCCTTAACATCCTTCTCCCAATATACTCAGCATTTCTCCTCTGCACATGTCCAAACCAACGCAATCTCGCCTCTTTGACTTTGTCTCCCAACTGTCCAACTTCAGCTGACCTCTAATGTATTATACAAATTCAGACAGTGATAACCAACTGAGGTGCAGATCCCCTTTATAAAGGCCCTTTATCTGGTAAACAAATAAAAAAGTAAGAACTGCCAGTGTGTGGGATACTGAGTAGACCAAATGTTACAAATGATACCAGATGTAAAAGTCTAAAATATTTTAAAAATAAAACACATGGATGGTTTTTTATTCCCATTTATTAAGAAAATGATTTTTATGGATTATGCTTAAAAGCGTACCAAGTGAAGGAAATGCCAGACCACAAAAATGGAGGAATCATTTAATGGCAGACAATACGACTTCTCCTGCATGGAGAGCTTCTTATAAACCCCAGAATGGAAAAAGAATTAGAGACTTGCAGTTGAAGATTATCTATCTATCTATCTATCTATCTATCTATCTATCTATCTATCTATCTATCTATCTATCTATCTATCTATCTATCTATCTATCTATCTATCTATCTATCTATCTATCTATCTATCTATCTATCTATCTATCTATCTATCTATCATGGCTTTCATACTGTATATACATTATATGGTGAATGTGAACACCACCACATTAAACAAATTCACAGCCTAAAGGATTTACAGGGTCTATTGACTTATGATCATATTCCACATTCTTCCATCGCATCTAGAGTCAGCAGACCATGGAATGTTTTGCTAGTTTTCTCGTGCCCAATGTTTTTATTCCTTGGCCAACTATAAATACACTTTCTTGTTTTTCACTGAGAGAAGTGGAGTTTGAATCATTAGATGATATTAGTTTACCCATAACAAGTTACAACGAGTTGAGAATTTTGATGTAAGTTGTTTGGCACCAACGTTGTATTCAGCTATGTTAGGACTGAAACATCTCGTTGGCACAACTAACCAAAACCACACACCTTATGAATGCTGCTAGAGGTAGTATTTTACAAAAAAATTTGAATAAAATATTTATGTATTACACAATACAGAAAAAAATAAACACTTAAGTTAACAAAATAAAGCAGACAAAATGAAAGAGATGTCAAACGCGAGGGCATTCAGTGAGTGCTACAACAGTCTTTTTTCACCCATTACATTAGGGAAGGAAATGAAGGTAACACCAGAAAGTAACTGGTTGTCTTCTTCCTCAAAGAGCACCCCTAAGCACTCAGCCCACCCTCTTGCACTATGTTAATTTTTGTGCCAGGAGTGACAAAGGCACATTGCGGTGTGACTATCGGTCAAACTTTCCTTCACTTTACCCCCTCCATCAACCTTCCACAACAAGGAGTTCTCTGTGGTTGGAGGCCTGACACTTTTTAACCCATGGTATTTCACAGTGACAACGATAAAAACTAAAAAAAGAATGAAACAAGAAACACAAAGAAACCTCAAAACACTGGTAAGAAATTCCATTTCCAAAAGAAATAAATCCTTAAAGGCTAATCCGACAAATCAAAATGCTTACACAAAAAGCAAATAGGCAATCAGAAACTCAATTTGACCACCACAAAATTAAAAAACCTAAAATGATTTCACTACCAGGAAAGAGACTTAAGAGAAGGTGACCAAGTACCAACAATGTGTCAGCAAGATCCCTGCATTAAAGAAAAAAGACATTTTATTGTTTTCGGCTTGAGGTGGCTGAACAGGTAATTGGAGGTCCCATTCCCTTTGGCTCAGTCTTTATGGGAAATGGAAAAGAAATTAAGAATAAAGGGAATGATGATGAATAGACTCCAAAAAAAAAAAAATGAGCCAGGTTTCAGCCCCAGCAAGAGCATGAAAAGCTGTTATAATCTGTTTCTCTTTTTGATTTTTACCAGTTTGTTAAATTTTACCAAGATATTTAGGACATACAGTATATCTGAGATTCATATTTATGCCGACTCTGAATATTGCAATTGGTTTATGAATTTGACCATATATAATGTTGTAGACATTTCTGTATTGTTTACAATGCTATTTTTATTTCTTTACACTCACTGCCATTTGGTGTTATGACACCTTGGTATCAACCCCTCAAAGTGTTGCGATAAAAGGCCAACTCTAACATCATGATGCTGCCCAAGATTAGAATAACAGCCCTAAAAACTCTCCTTGTCGTGAATCCTAGACTTTACTTTTCTGGAGGCTACATTTTCTAAACTCTGACTCTGACTTTTGGTTTTCAACACCATAATTTAGTCTTTTCCAGTTATAATAATAATAATAATAATAATAATAATAATAATACATTTTATTTATATAGCGCCTTTCCCATGCTCAAGGCACTTACAGAATATAATAAAGAACGGCAAAATACAGTATACAGTATATAGCATTGTACAAACCAGATAAATAAACAAAGAAGATTAAGACAGTAAATTCTGAAAAAAAAACAGACAACATAATTGATGGTCTCGCGCACACACACAGGTTACATTAGCATCTTGACAGAGAAGTAAACTGAGAGAAAGGTAATAAAGTCAAGTAGAGCTAAAAGCCTTCCTGAACAGATGAGTTTTGAGTTGTTTTTTAAAAGAATTCATGGAGTCAGCTGACCTGATTAATTTTGGTAGGTCATTCCAGAGTCTGGGCGCTATACAGCTGAAGGCCCTGTCACCCATGGAGTGTAGATTAGTGACGGGCACAACAAGATTACCAGAATCAGAGGACCTTAGTGGGCGGGCAGGCACATAGTGATGGAGAAGGTCACTGATGTAGTTTGGCGCAAGGTTATTTAAGGCTTTATAGGTTATTAGTAGGATTTTATATTCGATTCTGTAGGACACAGGGAGCCAGTGAAGACGGAGCAGGATGGGTGTGATGTGCTCGCTGCTGCTGGTTCGAGTAAGGACTCTTACAGCTGAGTTTTGAATAAGCTGGAGCTGTGATATAAGATTAGAAGGGGCACCTGCCAGTAGGGAATTACAATAATCGATGTGGGATGTGATAAAAGTATGGACAAGTTTCTCAGCATTAGAGAAGGAGAGGAAGGAGCGAACACGGGATATGTTACGGAGGTGAAAGTAAGAAAGTTTCTTAATGTGATTTATGTGGGCGGAATAAGCGAGGGAGGAATCAAAAATGACACCAAGATTTTTTACAGTAGAGGCAGGTCTGATGAGATCACTGCCAAGATGGACTGGGAAGGAGCTCATTTTATTAAGTTGCATTTTAGTCCCAATTTGCAGGAGTTCAGTTTTATTGCAATTTAATTTTAAAGAGTTCTGCTCCATCCAGGTTTTAATTTCACTAAGGCAGGTTGTGAGCTGAGAAAGCTCTGATGAAGTTCCACTTTTAACATTGAAGTAGAGTTGAGTATCATCTGCATAAAAATGATAACCCAATCCATAACTACGGATAATATGGCCAAGGGGAAGCATATAAATACAGAAAAGCAGAGGACCGAGGACAGAGCCCTGAGGGACTCCTTGTGTGACTGGCGCTGAGCTGGATCTGCTGTTGCCAAGACTAACAAGGCTAATCTTTGCCTGACTTCATCTTCTGGTCTCTACACCTCTCTTCCTCTCTCCTTATGTGCATTACCACAGCTCATCTGCTACTCTGTCAGTCCCTTTCAATTATGGTTTGTTTCTCATCACAGGACCATGTCTCGAGGAGTAACCTGTTCTCATTACACTGCCATGGATTCTAGCCCAGGTGGCACGGTGGCGCAGCGTTACTGCTGCTGAATCGCAGTTAGGAGACATGGGTTTGCTTCCCAAGTCCTCCCTGTGTGGAGTTTGCATGTTCTCCCCGTGTCTGTGTAGGTTTCCTCCGGGTGCTTCTGTTTCCTCCCATAGTCCAAAGACATGCAGGTTAGGGGCATTGGCAATCCTAAATTGTCCCTAATGTGTACTTGGTGTGTGGGTGTGTGCCCTGCGGTGGGCTGGCACCCTGTCTGGGGTTTGTTTCCTGCCTTGCGCCCTTTGTTGGCTGGGATTAGCTCCAGCAGACCCCCGTGACCCTGTAGTTAGGATATAGTGGGTTGGATAATGGATGGATGGATGTCTGTATACTGCCAGGTTATGTGAATACTTAGCATGATGTTAGCATTTCTGCTTTTTAATTTTCATTCAGTATTTGGTAAGATAAGAAATTGTTACTATTCTTATCTTTCAGTTTTCTTTAGAAAGTGTGACACATCTCACCGTAGCGGCAGCTGTTGAACACACAGCTGATGTTGTTGGGTGCGTGAACACCACATGTGGAGTCTGTATGAATTTTGTTTCAAAAGGAAGACTAATAATCTAGTAAATTACTGTAAGTGCTTGGCACATCAAGAATTTTCAGATCAGTAACTTAGACCGACTTTGTTCTGCTCTTTAAAGCTAGCATATTTTCTTAACGGTTCCATCTTTTCTTATCATCATTTGCCTTCAGATTGATAATCTTCTCAGCATATTTCCTTTAGTAAATATATCATCAACGTATAATAACCACACTTCAGCATACATATGTGGGTCTCAACAGCTGATGTACCACTTTCAACACTCCATACTGCCCAAGACATTTTCCTTAACGCATAAAAACAAATAACAACAGTAATGGTGAGCAACTTACTGGCACAGTGCTCAGTACTGCGGCCTGACTGCTACAGACTCCTGGGTTCAAGTTCTGACCTCATCACTTTCCGTACAAAATTGCCGTTTTTGTCCTGTGTCTCATCTGGCTTTCCTATCACAATCTAAATGGGTCTAGCTCCTTACTTGGGCTCGATAATGCCAAAGAAGGGTGAACCTTGCACTAGATAAATAAGATTGGCGAAGAATGAATGAACAGCATAAAGTACATTGTGATAACAAGACATACTGTACATTAAACAGTACTGTGCTGCACGATTCTGATAGCAAAACAGGAGTGCAAGGATTAAGACTGATGACAGGAACTTCTGAAATGGACCGATATCATATCTTTAATCAATAAGAAATGAAAGCTCAGTTCAGATGAGCTCTTATATCATAAAACGGTTAAATCTTTGATGGGACAGACTGCCCAATTTTTAATTTGCTCCTGTATACAAAGGATAAAAAAATATGGAAAATCTAAAACAGCACATGCATTGTCATCATTATCAGCTCTCAACTAATTACCATATTTTTCGCACCATAAGACGCACTTTTTTTCCCCAAAAGAAGGTTGTAAATGTCTGTGCATCTTATGGAGCGAATATTGCGTCACAGACCATGATGTGTATTACCTGACAAAAGTCGACATCCAGGGGTAGAGGGCGACAAAACTCACTGTTACGTTACAGGCATTCCCTCTGTGCTATGAGGAATGTTAGACCCATTGACTCGGAATCTAATCCTTGTGTGTGTGTGTGTGAGTTGCGAAATGTAAACAAATGTAAACAAAGGTAAGATGACATCGACATCTCACGAGGGAGCGAAGCGAGTGCAGAAAACAAATGTTTTGCGCATTATCACTGAGTCGGACTTTTGTTGAGAGTGAGACAAGAGAGTGAGGAACTGGCATCAGCTGATCGGGACACCTATGGCAAGGTTCGTTTGGGAGGAATACCTAGACATTGATCCGTGGGAGCCAAACTGGCTACCGGACTTCACAAGACAGTATGGCTTGCTGTTGGACTCGACAGATTACCAGCCGCTGGACTACTTCAGGCTGTTCTTTCCTGAAGCTGCCTTTCAGCTACTGTCAGATGAGACAAACAGGTATGCAGAGCAATTTTATGAATTGAGGGCTGTGCTTGCACCGCATTCTCATTTTTCAAACTGGAAACCCACAACAAAACACGAGATGAAGGGCTTTGTGGCATTACAAATATAGATGGGACTAGACTGGCGATATAACTTCAGGGAGCATTGGTCCAAACGTGCGTGATGATAGGCACGTGCTCCTGCAAAGTGATTGTTAGCAACTGAGCGTCATAAATTCTGACACTAGCGATAAGGAGTTCTTGGGGTTTCCATAAAACTAGAAGAGTCCTTGAACCTTAAAGTCTCTCCTTATTTGTTAATGACAGTGATAATGTTTCTTAATACCGCTGTTGAATTTACATGGTTGAAATATTATTCTGCTATATTTTATTAAACATATTAGTACACCATTTGGTTCAGAATATTTTTTTTCTTGTTTTCCTCCTCTAAACCTAGGTGCGTCTTATGGAGCAAAAAATACGGTAAGTAAAAATTTCATTGCATAATGACCATGTAGCTTAATTGACCTTATATTATCGGGATTTGCTAATATTAATCATGGAGATTAATTCTGCACTGTGTTTAATACAGGGAGATTCACTCGAAAGAGGCCAAGAATATTATGTAATAACTCTCGCTTGGACAAAGCAATCTGAACAAATCAACATGCAATGTGCTCCACAGTATATGGAGTGTCACAGGAGGCTGGGGGGCAGACCCAGCTGGGACGCCTGGAAGGACCGGGAGGTGGCGTATTCGTCCTCTGGGCCACAAGGGGGCAACCGCCCTGGATCGGGAGAGACCACGGGAGAGGAGCAAGGAGGCTCAAGCCCGTTGGGGCCCGTGGCCACCGCCAGGGGGCACCCTGAGCCTCATGGAACCCGGAACACGTACACTTCCGCCACACCCGGGAAGATGGAGGAAGATCCTTCCAGGGACGCCCGGAGTGCTTCTGGGTACAAGAGCAGCACTTCGGCCACACCTGGAAGTGCTGCCAGAAGGACGTCATCAGGCACCTGGAGCATATCCAGGTGGAAATAAAAGGGGTCACCTCACTACAATCAGGGAGCTGGAGCCGGGAGTGGGAGCAGGACGAAGCTCCCGTGGAGAGAGGAAAGGCGGCACACGGACGTTGAGAGAGGCCCGTATTGACGGTGGTTAGTGCTGGGAAGCACTGTGTGCTGTGTGGGACTGTTTATTGGACAACTGTGAACAAACGTGTGTGCTTTTATATAAAGATGTTGTGTCAGTCTGATGGTGTCTGGGCATGTCTCACAGAAGATTCGAACAAGCCGGGATGCCCCTGCGTCAGAGCGATGAGGTAGGCGCCGGACAGCCGTCACAACATTTAACTTCTGTTTGCAACTTCTAGATGCATACCGCTCATACCCCTTCACTCAGTCACTTGACTTCTCATCAGGATGGTGGGTGTATGGTGTTGAGCAGAGCATCTTCATGGTGCGAACCTATTGGGTCACCAATTCGTTTAAGCGATGTCAGAATCAACTGGATGATCGTGAGTTAACTGAAGGTTACTTCCAGCACGATGGAGCAACGTGTCACACATCCGCAAGGAGAATGGCAGAAACTGAGTTCTTCTTCAGCAACAGGGTCATTTCAAAGGGGCTTTGGCCACCACGATGGCCAGATCTAACACCACCAGACTTCTTCCTTTGGGGTCTGCTCAAAGAAAAAGTCTATCAGAACAAGCCTTGCACTGTGGAAGATTTGAAGAAAAACATCCAAAGTGAAATTGCTGCTATTCCCCCCGAGACGCTTGCCAATACGTTCAGGAACACGGAGTGCCGCGTTGAAATGTGTCTGGCAGAAAACGGAAACCACTTTCAGCAACCACTTCGATTAAACATACGTCAAGATATATAGTGTATTTTTGGGTTCAAATTGCTTCATCCTAATGAGAGTTACAACAGAATATTCGAGTGAATCTCCCTGTATAATTTTGCCTGATTTGCCTGTAAAAACTAAGCACTGAAGTCCATGCTGCCTCACTGGGTAGCTGTGCACTTCAGTTAATACATTAGATTACATTCTCAAAATCTCTTGATCCAAGTCAGGAAGATGCCCCTATCTCAACAGCATCGATTGCAACACAGCAATTTGTTCCAGACAGGGCATCAGTCCATTGGACTGAAACAGGCTAAATAGGTTTTTGAGAATACTGCATTATTAATTATGTCCAATAATATTCAGAAATTAGCTTAAGCCCATCCAGACTCGTGGGTGTTATGACAGTCACTAAATCCTGAGATGATCTGATGGACCACAGCATAGACATCACCCATCTGCTTTTTTTTTTGTTTTAATCCCAGCAAACCATCCTCAATTGCCTGCATGGCTAACCACTAGGATACGGTTACCCAAACTGGTACAGGAGCATATGTTCAGAAAACCGCAGTGAGAGTTGTTATTAAAAATCAGAAACACTGTTACCAAAACAGAAGCACTAAACCTCAAATGATGTCAAAACAAGAATAGTCAGAAGTCCATAACCAAAAGACATACCATCACCGAAACCTAGACATAAACCCGTTAATGAAGTTGGAAGGAAACTTGCTATTAGTCAGGAACAACATGATGTTCACTGCTGAAAGCTCACCCACTGAAAATTGTTCGAGGAATCCTTTATCTCTGAATGTGGCTCAGCATAATTAGTGTTGCATCGATGACGTAGTGCCTCATGCCCTCTGGGATTCACCATATGCAGACAACACAACCACGAAATATCAGACCTTACGAAATGGCAATGTGGCAATAAACAGTGGTAATAAAATTCTACTAGCTTATAGTTACCTTGTTGGTACAAAACATTCATCCATCCATTATCCAACCCGTTGTATCCTACACTGAAAAAAGTATAACATTGATGTTGTTCATTCAATGTAAATTTTCTCTTTCAAGCAACTTAAGTTTAGTCATTTAGTGTTGTAGCTTGAAATATTTGGTTTCAGATCTCAATCAAAGTAAAAAAAATTTGTTTGTACCAAAGTAAGTTATGGTGGAGGGAATAAACCTATTTAATATTTTAGTTTGTTCGTGTGCTGTATTTGAGGGCCCGTTTGTATATACTTCCGGTCGAACTATCCAGCGTGCTGGCTTTCCAACTGCCAAAAAAGAAGAACAACTTAAAAAATAGATTTAGTATAAAACAAGTGAATTGCACCCAATCACTCTAAATGATTTGCCTCAACTTAAAAATTGTGGGATCAATAAGCTAAAAAAAATTATATTGGTTCAGATTGAAAATATTAAGTGTGAATCATCACCTTTTTTTTTTCAGTGTAACTAAGGGGTCACGGGGTTCTGCTGGAGCCAATCCCAGCCAACACAGGGCACAAGGCAGGAAACAAACCCCGGGCAGGGCACACACACACACATACACCAAGCACATACCAGGGACAATTTAGGATGGCCACTGCACCTAACCTGTATGTCTTTGGACTGTGGGAGGAAACTGAAGCACCCAGAGGAAACCCACGCAGACACGGGGAGAACATGCAAACTCCACACAGGGAGGACCCGGGAAGAGAACCCGCATCTTCTAACTACAAGGCAGCCACACTACTACAGTGACGCCCTGGTACAAAACAACCATGTATTAATATTCCCTGAGGTTAACACCCTCCATGAAACTACAACAGGACAGGTGAAGAAAAATTATTATAAAGAAAAAAAAATTAAATAGCTTCAGTTTGTAACAGCAGTGAGACATAGCCTGATTATCGGGTGCATGATGTGAAATGGGCCATAGAAAAGGAGCCAGTTTATCTCAGGACACACATCCACATTGAGGCCAATCTGGAGTCACTAATTAACCTAACCTGCACAAATCCTTGGGAATGTGGTAGAATAATGTGAGGAAAATGTACACAGGCTCAGGACAAATGAGCAAACAGCATAGAGATCATAATGATTATGCACGCAATATAAAAACAGGACATTGGATCCATGAGGCAGCAATGCTAACAACAGCAATCGCTGTCTGCTAATATTGTTCTAATAAATCACCTGCGGCTCCTTCTAAGATACCCTGACAGCTCCTGTCTTGACACACAACAGAAGCCACATATTAACATTTATAATCGGAAGAAATAGTGTAGAGCTGTCAGGATCTCAAAACTTATATAAGAAATTAACAAACGTTTGAAGAGGTGCTCCCTTGTTTTTTTAGATTGCCACTTTTTATTTTACCCAAGAACAGGATTCGTCTTTGAAGACTTCTCTCATTCAGGACTCACCAGCTTGTCCGCACACTACTCAGGGAGCACCCTGTTGTTATTAACTCTTTCAGGGCTGATGTCAACTTTTGTCAAAATTCGGGGGTAGAGGATGGTAATCAGCTGCAAACTGTGACAAAACTCGCCGTTACATTTTAAGTTTGACTTTCTTTGCTAGAAGGAAAGTTAAGTAGCTTTGTTGATTTAACCTCGATTCCCTGCATGAGTAGCGAACAGCTAACAACCTCAAAAATGACATTGAGATCAGGCGAGAGTCTAAATGCGTCATAGACGTTTTACGTATTATCGCTGAATCGGACTCTGACTTGTCAGACTTGGAATTTGATGCAAGTGATCAGGAGATGGACATCGAATATGAAAGTGAGATACCAGCATCAGCTGATCGTGGCGTTGAACACATTTGTGTAGCTGATGCGCCTACGGTAGCATTTGCCTGGATGGACCACCACTTATGATGACAAGATCATATTGTGTCACACTACAACTGCCACCACCGCCCACTGGCTGTGCGAAGGCAGCCAGCCCACCGTGCATTCCAGCTCGCCATCAAGGTTCCCCCGTGTAGCCACTGCCTCCAGAGATATCCGAACATGTGCCAACAGCAACCACAGCATGCAGCAACAGATGTTTTATGTTGCTTTCTGTGTGAAATCATTACTTTGTGTGCTTTTCAGAAAACTGAGTTTTTTGGAAAAAATATTCAGCCCTCAAAGAGTTAAAATGAAAGCAGTCTGAAGTCAATAACCAAAACATATGCCATCACCAAAACTTAAACAGAAAACCGTTAATGAAGTCGGGAGAGGAATTGACAGATCAGTAACCAGATGACATTCACTACTGAAAGCCCACTCATTGAAGTAATTTTGCAGTGCAGGCTTTTAAGGAAATACATCGTTGGTGTGACACCTCATGAATTCTGGACATGTGGTAGTCAAGTCAATAGCAACAGTGCACCGTGTCCTGACAATATAGCCACAAAAAGTCTAACCTTACAAAATGGAAAAGAGGCAAACTCAAAAAAAAAAAAAAAGGAATTAAAATTCTACTACCTTGTAGTTACCTGGTTGGTACAAATCATTCATGTAAAAACTTCTAAGAACCTAAAACAGAGTAGCCAAAAAATATGTATTTAAAGCTAAAAAAAATAACAAAGTGTCTCAATTTGTAAGCATGGGGTGGGGTCAGTGTCTGCATCGGGATTATATGGGTAGAAGACAGGAAACAAGCCCTGGACAAGGTGCCAGTCTATTAGAAGGCACACACCCACACTGGGGCCAGCTTAGAGTCACTAATTAACCTATCCTGTTCATCTTTGGGAGAATAAACTGGGTTCCTGGATGACAACCTACACAGGCACAAGAAAAATAAGCAAACTGTACACAGATGACAATGACCATGTATGCAATTTTTGAAATGATAGGTAGCAATGCTATCCACAGCCCCACTATCTGTTAGTACTATTTACTACATAATGAAACTCTGCTTTCTGTGAGAGTTTGTGTGTGTGTGTGTGTGTGTGTGTGTGTGTGTGTGTGTGTGTGTGTGTGTGTGTGTGTGTGTGTGTGTATTTGCCTCACCAACTACTTCAGCCCCACTGCCTGACACCCCACTGCTGCCAGTCACTTCTAGCAATCCAATTGGTCTGTTTAACTTTGGTCTGATTCATCAATTTGCCTTTAGTGGCTCAGAGGTATGGATGACAACATGATACTTTAGAGGTCCAAAATTCAATTCCTGATTATGACCATATTTTTTTATCTTTTAACAAAACAGGAGTTAAAAAAGAACACATCAACAACAACAACATACCGAGCAAAATCGGGTTGCCAAATACTAAGGAGGTGCAACCTGAGTCTCCTTCAAAGACACGAAGTACTAACAAGAATACGAATAATGGAGGCACATCTACCATTGATGGCAGTCAGAATGTGGACAGAAGTCGAGCAAGACACCTCAAAATGACAATCTGAGAAGCAGGCTTTACGGGAACACAATCAAAAGAGAGATGAAGGATCTAGCAAGAGAAGCTAAGACACACAGGGATACCAAAAAGAGGGGTAGGAGAAATGCTGAGGCTACTGATAAAGAAAGAGAGGTTGAGGTGTGTGAAGATACCAAGGACAGGCGCAGGAAGAATGCTGTATTTAAAAATGTATGTTTGTTTTTGACTGGTAAATGTAGCTATTTTTAATAAAGCATCTGCAAATCCTTCTAACTTAATTAACCCAGTAGTTCCTGTCTTTACAAACAATAGAAGACATGTCTTAAAATTTATAATTGCAAGGAAAACTGTAGAAGAGTCTGGATCATAAACCTCATCCAAGAAAATAACAAAAGCTTTAAGTGGTGCTTCCTTGTATTTTCGATCACCATCCAAGAACAGGATTCTTCCTTGTAGGTGTCACTCATTCAGGTCTGACCATTGTCCTCCTGCTTGTCTTGCTGTGATGGGTCACTTGCTGTATGAGTTCTGCTGTACTAATGTGCTATATGTGCACTAAAGTTTCCATGTCATTCCTAATGCTCTTCTAATTATATAAAAAATTTCAGGCAATTCATGCAGTTAAATGAGTGCATTTCAAAGTCGTTTAAGTACCAAAGGACCAGCAAAAATCACACAGTACAACAATGTTGTATGATTTAGTAGTTTACTGCTAGTGCAATACACTTGGAAATATTTGCAAGCACTTTGACCCTGAGGGCTATGTAAAAATTAATCTAACAAAACAGGCCTCACCAACAGTGAAAGAGGAAAATCCACAGAACAAATTTCAGAGTTGGAATTTCCAGCGCATTTAAACAGTGACCTTATTCTGCATGAATACTAATGAATTGTTTTGTCAAAATCTTCTCTGCATGAACGGAGTAATGTAGCTTACATAAAAGCGAAATGGAGAGATGGAATATATAGCAGCAACCCTTCCAACAACTTCTAGAATGTGTACAGTTCATTCAAATGTGTCAAAAAAATGCCTAAACTTTGCCTTGAATACGGATGGCCGACTTCCACTTGCATACCCGCTGATTTCCTGTCACACTGGGAGTGATGGAGATATAGGAAATACCCATAAATGCAAATGGAGTTCCAACAGCTTCATTTATAGTCTATAAAAGAAGCTGACCCTGGCAGATGACTTCACCAAGAATCCCCTTCCACATTTGAGAGAAGGAAACAGATAAGCGACTTGAAGAGTAAAAGTGGAGTAAAAAAATCCCCAATTTGTGATCATTGTGATGCAAGCAAATAAAAATAGAAATAGTGTACAAAAAGAAAACAGTCAGCGGGAGTATCTTTATCATCTAGTCCTGTTCAAATCCCAAGCCTTTTTTTCAATTCCAAATCTATGCATTTATATTTCAAAGGTCTAATTAAAGTGGTACTTATATTGAACTAAACAAATAGAAATGTTGTAAAAATTGACCCAATGGAGCCATTTGCAATATTAAAACCCACTGCAGCCGGACCCATCTTTGTGGAACTTACATGCGTTCCTTATTCAAGAATGGTTTCCATTTCAATTTCTACCACAGTCCAAAGGCATGCTGTTTGATTGGTTGACAGCTCTAAACTGTAGTCATTTAAGGGAGTGTGAGTGAGCAATTCAATGATCTGGTGTCATCCATGCATTGGTTCTGGGACAGAGTTTTACATCCCATGACCTTGCATTGCGAAATACCAGTTCCCAATATGGACTGGTGAAACATATAATATAACTGTGAAGGATTGCAGCGGTGGGACATAGTCTATCATGACTGCATAGGGTTAATGGCAAGAAATAGCACTGGCAGAGGTACAAGTCCCACTCACACATACACCCACACTATTTAATATTGGTAGTGAACGTAACACACACGTTTTTGGGATATCAGAGTAAACCTGAAACATACAATAAAACACAGATAACATTGCCTGGTTCACTCAAACATGCTTAATCAAAATGAGAGTCGTGGGGTCTGAAGCCTATTCTAGCAGCATGTGCCATGAGGCAAGGACCAACTTTGAATGAGGAGTTCATTACACGACCTACTCATGTACACACTCACTTTCACACAGGTTTGGTTCACAATTGCCAATGTACCAAACAAATACAAGTGAGAAGAAAAGTGAAACATTTAATTTTTAGAAACAAACCTGACTGACTGATGATAAGGCTTTCTGATAGCGATTCTAACCACAGGACCTGAGCTGGCCCCTTCCTGAAGCACTTATAAGTTAATTTCAAAAATCACCTTGCACTTGAAAAGTCTGGTTCAAAAAATTGACAGCGGACATACATAATAATACGCTGTTTGGACAGGCTCCACTCTCTCACAACCCTGAACTGTATTAAGTGGAATTTTAGAATGACTGAGTGCCAGCTATAAATCCGTCAATCCATAGTTTAGTTTTCTACATGGATAATAGCATTGGGCATAAGGTGTGAACCAATCCTGGGTGGGATGCCAGTCCACTGCAAGCTGCATTCAGCAAAACACCTGCCAGTTGTACGAGGAAATAAAAAAATAAGGACCCAAAAATGTGCAGACTTCACATACCCTGTGCCTGGAATGGGATTTAAACTCAAATCCCCACTAATAATTGCACCCACCAATTGCAGTTAAAACTGCTGATGTGCTATCTGAATTGTTACAAGCGTATAAGGGCCTGATACCACTACTGCCAAAAACAATAAGCGTGATGAGTCACTCTGAAACAAGAAGTGAAAGCAATTGCTCTGCCTTTATATAGAACTTTTACTAACTTCACAGTCTGTTTAATGGCCAGTAACTGGGTTAACTTAGGTTATCCAGTTGTCCCTGTGCAACACAGTTGTGAAGGCTGTAAAGGCGTTTCCTCGGGCTAAGCAACCTTCATGCCTCTCTGCTAACAGGAGGTGGCAGGAGTATTTTGAAAATGTCCATGATGATTTACTGCGTTTCAAAATTACAAAAAAACATTTCCATCCATCTTTCAAGATGAAGCACAATCAGAGACATCCCTGGAGCAACTGCTACAAGGAACACTCAAACACTGGCATGACTTAAAGTCTGCCATAATGAAGGAAATGAAACTGACATTCATTTCAGGCATTTCTTTCATACAGTATATAAGAAGGCACTGCAATTGTATTAGTCTTGACTGGTAATAAACAAATGTTTAATTAGTCGATGATGAAATATATTATTTTACAGCTGTAGGCATAGTTTATTGTACTGGCCTGTCTAAGATTTGTTTGAAGTATTCTGTTTAAGGACATAATGTACCAGCTGTACACTACATTATGGTGAATAGCCCTTTCTGCTGATAACCTTATCTTTTGCACAAATGCTGCTCTGGAATCTGCATGTCCTAAGTGCAGAGGGCCACATTGCTTTCCCCGTTCAAGGTTCAAACACTTTGTACACACAGGTACCGACAATGTTAATGAAGAAATGAAGTGCAGTTCTCATGGCAATTCTGTCAGAACAGGATACACAAATCCCACGTAGGGAGAGTCTTACCTTTTGCTGCTCTATCTTATGGCTTTTAATTCAGGTCACGTTAATGACAAAGAATAAAACAAATTCCTTCATCTATCAGTCTATTATATATTGCATTTCTTATCTATCTGTCGTTATTTTGCCAACACTTTTATCCAAGGCAACGTACAACATTTCAAGCACAAACAGGTGGAGTGACTTGCACTTGGTCACACAGTACTGGTAATGGAGACTTCAACCCACAACCTCAGGTTTTAAAGTTCAAAGCCTGATAACTAGATCTATCTATCTATCTATCTATCTATCTATCTATCTATCTATCTATCTATCTATCTATCTATCTATCTATCTATCTATCTTTTATATATTGCCATATCTATCTATTGATATAACTTTATGATGTGGTTATATATTTTATTGTATCCACTTCTGAAACAGCATCAGTAGGTGTTTGCTTAGGCATTATGAGTAGTAAAGCTACTTATTTCCTTTGAAGTTAAGGTCAATCATTATCTATGTTCCATCCTCATTAATTTCATCTCCACATTTGCAAAAGCCCTTTTCTTGGACTGTTTACTTTTAGTATAATGCAAACTGATTTGTGTAATTGTCTGAGGTCACAAACTAAGAAACTGGCAAGTCAGTAGACAATAAAATGATGACCTTATGGAAATAAAAAAAATAAATGTTTAAGCCTAATGTTGCACATGTTTGCCGAAGAGTGGTGTTTAACATACGGCTTTGTTGAGTTTTCTAGTTGACCGATGCTATGCAAAGGCCTGTACTACTAAGTAAATGGAAATTTACTATATAGTAACATTCATATCTATATATGTATCTGTTATATAATGCCTTTCATATGTCTGTTACTTTGTCTCAGTATGCGCACACACACATATTCAGTTTATACACATTCTCTAGCACCTTCCCTATCTATCTGTTATACAGTGCTTTCATATCTATCTATCTATCTATCTATCTATCTATCTATCTATCTATCTATCTATCTATCTATCTATCTATCTATCTATCTATCTGTACAGTGCCTTTAATAACTATATATCTATCTACTGCGTGTGTAATGTATGCCATGCAAAAAAGTACTTATTTACAAGCAAGAAAAACAAAAATATGGATAAAATATAACGATGTAGAAATTACTCAATTATGATACGCAGCGAGAGTGTTTCACTTTTAGAAACGTTTCATTTATGTAGTACACGTTGTTTTAAATTCTACTTCTTTTTGCACCTTTACACATTTACACAACTCGTTTGCACGTCACCGTGTTGTTCTGCATCGCATATACTCGTATATGAGCAGCGCTTGGCGCCCAATTGATGTGAAGTTGAACTGCGCTATATACAACAAAAGGTAAGTGGTACAACGCGCTGGATGGCAGATTTGATTATTCGACCACCGTCCGTCCAGTTTTAGTTATAAATACCGAAAGCATTACAAGCACAAAGAAAGAAAGAAAGAAAGAAAGAAAGACTCACCGAGACAAATTCATGTTTCTAGCTTCTCACGCGTGCAGCCAAGTGAATAAAGTGGAATGAATCGATTGTATGACCCTCTTGGAAAGTCCCTTTTAGGCTGAATAGAAAACTCACGCTCGGTGGCATGTGACAAGTCCGCCTACAACTGACAGCGTTGTGCCTGCCCTTTCACTCGACCTTCCTCCTTGTCTGTGTGGGTTACCACCTTGTGCAAGGGACAAAATCCGGCAGAGAAAATCGTTGCTCTAGATTCTTTGGAGGAAGTGTCGAAACTAACTCTCTCTCTCGCTCGCTCGCTCTGTCTCTTTCTCTTGTGCGCGCGCTCGAGAATGGACGCGCTCTCTTTGTGGTCCCCACACATTCTAATTTGCATTTCCCGAAAGTTCAGTGAGCAGCTTTGCCAAACGTGTTGTCAGATCGCTTCACAAAAATGATCGTCTACATTTTCCGTTATTACAGCCAAACAGTATTCAATCTCGTATGTGTCTGAATAAGAAAGTGGACAAACTATGGCGTGTCTGTACTGCTCAAGCATGTTGCCACCGCGACCCACGAGCAGCGTGAAAGTCGCCGTTATGGTCTATGAAGGGTTGTCACCAGTGTAAAATCAAAGCTCTGCGTGGTTAGTGGGGGAGTTGGGTTGGGTGTCTTATATTTTTAACAATTGTTTTACGGATCAGAAACCTTTATGTCCTGTTGTTTCCTGTGCGTAAATGGTGGTGGCAGTGGGGTGATCGGTTTTAAAAGGTGCGCAGTTCTAGTGCGCGTCTTGGAATTTTATGCAGCGGATTAAACGGAGGGAATAGAGAATGTTAGTGCTTACTAACACTTTTATTATCAGTAGGCCTAAATACTAATGTTATTTTATCAATCAGTTTTTATTCTCCTGCGTTGTTCACTCCAGCATGCTTCGTGCAGGCAGCTTTAAATGAAGCGCCGGCTGCACTGCAGTCTCAATTCCGCCACTAGGATTTGGAAAGTTAAGGATGGAAAAGTATTGCCAAAACGAGATGAAACTTAAATTATTTCCAGCCATTTCATGTAGGGTATACTGTCAGTTGTTAGACTTTTGGGGATTTTATGAAACCATGAACCCTCTCCAGTATTTCAGGTTGGCCCCCTCCCCGCTCCACCGCTAGTTTGGTCTGCACTCTGCAGCCAAAAACACAGCAGCAGTCCTTTTTCTGGTGAAGGAAGGAGTCATACAGGAATGTGCTTTGAATATGCAGCTAGTGATGCAACATTTGATCCAATTCCAGAGTTCAGGAGACCAAAGCTTATCCCCAGTAGTGAAAGGTACATACCGTGTGGCAGTCATTCACACACATTCAGACTCAATCTGAGGCAAATGGAGTGGGAAGTTAAACTAATTGACATATCATTTAGATGTGGGAGGAAAACCCCTACAGGCCTGAGGAGAATGAGCAGACTGCATAACACAGAATCTGAATTTAGGACACCACTGCGCCACCGTGATATTCTGTAAGAGTGTATGCAGTGCCGGTGCTAGGTTATTTTGCACCCAAGTCCAAGCTTATTTGTATGCCAACCGACTGCTTGGTAGCTAACCCATGTGGCTGGGTTTTTACCCCCTTCATGATTTGCGTCATAGGTGAACAACTAATTCTCCTTAATGGTGGCGCTGGCCCCGAGTATATGTCATCATTAACTGTCAAAAGTTCTTTTTTAACTTTAGAATTAAAAGAGCTAGTGGAGACTATAACCAGAATATAAAATAATGATAGATAGATAGATAGATAGATAGATAGATAGATAGATAGATAGATAGATAGATAGATAGATAGATAGATAGATAGATAGATAGATAGATAGATAGATAGATAGATAGATAGATAGATAGATAGATAGATAGATAGATAGATAGATAGATAGATAGATAACAACAACAACAACATTTATTTATATAGCACATTTTCATACAAAAAGTAGCTCAAAGTGCTTTACATAATGAAGAAAAGAAGAATAAAAGACAAATAAATTAAAATAAGACAACCTTAGTTAATGAGTAAGATAGATAGATAGATAGATAGATAGATAGATAGATAGATAGATAGATAGATAGATAGATAGATAGATAGATAGATAGATAGATAGATAGATCTTTACTTACCCAAAAGAGAAAATTTGCCTTTTTGTAGAAAATCAATAAATAAAAACTACATACATATTATAACAAACAAATACAGACAAGAGTTACTGAAAAGAAAGAAAAATTCCTACTTGGCCAAAAATAAGAGCAGTCCTAGTCACAGTTTCCATTGCTATAAAGGAGCCCCAGTAGTATAAAACCCTCAATGCTAGTGTATCAGAGAGAGGATGTACAGCATTGTGCATGATGACACTTAGTCTTGTCTTTATTCTCTTCTTCACTACTATCTCCAACGAGTCATCCAGAATAAGCCCCATAACTGAGCCTGCCTTCTTAATCAGCTTATGATTTTGTGGGCCTAAATTGAAGTTATGTTGCCAGTCCCACACACCACAGTGGCCATTAACATGTAAAGGATGTCACTAGTCACATTAAAGGATATTGTGCAGACTCCTTTTTTCTTAGCAAACTGTGTTATGAGACTGTTCCATCCTGTTATTGGTGTGGTGCTCCAAATACTTGTAGCAGTGTACCATCTCTACATCCACTCTATCAATAATGACCGGGCATTGAGGCCCTATGGTGTAGGAAATTTCTACTACAATCTTTGTCTGATAGGCAATCTGTAGTAGGTCCACAAGAGGACTCATATAGTCCAGAACCAGTCTCTGGAAGGTCTTCATGATGTCTCCACTGGTCTGTACATGTTAGGTGAAAGATGCACCTGCCTTCTATATATATATATATATATATATATATATATATATATATATATATATATATATATATATATATATATATATATTGTGAGACTTGCCCGGACACCACCAGTTGGAAACCACATCTTTATCAAATACACACGTTTATTAATTACAAGAATAAAGTCTCGAACACCACACAATGCACACAGCAAGTAAATCTCCCCACTAAACCTTCTTTCTCAGTCTTTTAGCCGCCAATCTCCTCCTGGGAGTTTCGTCCTGCTCCCGCTCCTGACTCTAGCTCCCCGACTGTTAGGAGGCGGCTCCTTTTATTCCCGCCCAGATGTGCTACAGGTGGCTGATTACGATCTTCCTCCATCTTGCCTGGTGTGGCAGAAGTGACAGTTCCCCAGGTCCCATGAGGCTTAAGGCGCCCCCTGGCGGTGGCCACGGTTCCCAACAGGTCAGAACCTCTTTGTCCCTTTCCCGTGGTCCTCTTTTTATCCAGGGCGGCTGCCCCCTCGTGACCCAGAAGCTATTACTGTCCCTTTCCGGTCCCTCCAGGCATCCCGGCTAGGTAATGACCCCAGTCGTCTGTGACAATATACTGTATATATATATATATATATATATATATATATATGTTGTCGTGCATGTGTGTCAGAAGGTCACTCTCCACGCTCATCTGAAGTACATAATACCACTCCAGGATAACAGAGGGCACTGGTGCTAATCATGTCCTCTTCCCTTACCTCCACAGTACCATGAAGTCTCCCAAGTGATGGCAGCTGATTCCACCCTTTGCAGTCTGCCGCCTTTAAGTCTTGAGGCTGCCAGAAGAAGGCATTGTTCTGTGATCAGAGAACCACACAAGATGGAGCTCCATGTGCGTGACCTACGCTTGAAGAACACTTTGTTTAAGCCTTAAAAGGTGACGTGATTTTATTTTGTTTTACATCTGCAACACAGAGCACCTGTTTGTTTTGAAAATGTAGAAAACCAATGAGAATTAAACTGGGATGACCGGATTCCAGCCCCAACATTTGTTCTCTCTAGCTTGATATTCCTCACTGAACCACTATATATACAGTATATACAGGTCGGACTGCCTTACCCACTAGTATATCTTTCCAGGACCCCCGCAGATGTGCAAAAACCACAAATGCTCAGTGCTTATATAAAAGCGTAAAGACTACTGTGTGCATGATGCAAAGAAAGGGCTGATACAGTGGGACTGAGGGTTGGCTGAACTCGGGTATGCCATGTTTCAGCAGTATCCCTCTGTGCATATTGTTTTTTTGTACATATTTAACAGGTGGTGATGCATACAGGAATTTGAAATGTTCTCTATCAAAAATATTCTGGATTTTTAAAAATTATTTCGAACTATGATGGCAGACCAACTATATATACAGTGATCCCTCGCTATATCACGCTTCGCCTTTCGCGGCTTCACTCTATCGCAGATTTTATATGTAAGCATATTTAAATATATATCGCGGATTTTTTGCTGGTTCGCGGGTTTCTGAGGACAATGGGTCTTTTAATTTCTGGTACATGCTTCCTCAGTTGGTTTGCCCAGTTGATTTCATACAAGGGACGCTATTGGCAGATGGTTGAGAAGCTACCCAACTTACTTTTCTCTCTCTCTCTCTTGCGCTGACTATCTGTGATCCTGACGTAGGGGGTGTGAGCAGGGGGGCTGTTCGCACACCTACACGATACGGACGCTCGTCTAAAAATGCTGAAAGATTATCTTCACGTTGCTATCTTCTGTGCAGCTGCTTCCTGAAGTGACATTCTGCACGGTGCTTCGCATACTTAAAAGCTCGAAGGGCACGTATTGATTTTTGACTGTTTGTTTTTCTCTGTCTGTCTCTCTCTCTCTCTCTCTCTCTCTCTCTCTCTCTCTCTCTCTCTCTCTCTCTCTCTCTCTCTCCTGCTCCTGACGGAGGGGGTGTGAGCTGCCGCCTTCAACAGCTTTGTGCCGCGGTGCTTCGCATACTTAAAAGCAAACAGCCCTATTGATTTGTTTGCTTTCCTCTGTCTTTCTGACAGTCTGTGCTCCTGACGCTCACTCCTTTGAAGAGGAAGATATGTTTGCATTCTTTTAATTGTGAGACAGAACTGTCATCTCTGTCTTGTCATGGAGCACAGTTTAAACTTTTGAAAAAGAGACAAATGTTTGTTTGCAGTGTTTGAATAACGTTCCTGCCTCTCTACAACCTCCTGTGTTTCTGCGCAAATCTGTGACCCAAGCATGACAATATAAAAATAACCATATAAACATATGGTTTCTACTTCACAGATTTTCTTATTTCGTGGGTGGCTCTGGAACGCAACCCCCGCGATGGAGGAGGGATTACTGTATATATATATATATATATCCATCCATCCATCCATTTTCCAACCCGCTGAATCCGAACACAGGGTCATGGGGGTCTGCTGGAGCCAATCCCAGCCAACACAGGGCACAAGGCAGGAACCAATCCCGGGCAGGGTGCCAACCCACCGCAGGACACACACAAACACACCCACACACCAAGCACACACTAGGGCCAATTTAATAATAATAATAATACATTTTATTTATATAGCGCCTTTCTAATGCTCAAGGCACTATTTAGAACCGCCAATCCTCCTAACCAGCATGTCTTTGGACTGTGGGAGGAAACCAGAGCGCCCGGAGGAAACCCACGCAGACACGGGGAGAACATGCAAACTCCACGCAGGGAGGACCCGAGAAGGGAACCCAGGTCCCCAGGTCTTCTAACTGCGAGGCAGCAGCGCTACCCACTGCGCCACCGTGCCGCCTATATATATATATATATATAGCATTACATTCCCAAATCCATTTAAGGGACATGGGAGGCCAAATTCAACAGAAGGCAAGAACCAGCCGTGGACAGAGTGATAATCCATCACAGAGGCCATCTTCACTGGCACTGGGGCTAAGCTTTGAGTTGCCACTTAATGTATGACACACATCTTTGGGGCTGTGGGAGGCAAACCTGTACATGTAGCAAGTGTTCTTGTAATAGTAAACACATTTTCAGTATTGCGCCACTGCTCAAATTATTTCCTTTGTCCTACTTGACCTGTTGGCGTTATAGGTGCTTTACATTCTTTGCTAGATGGAAACTCCCCTCTCCCTGAGGCATTTCTGCCTGCTGGACTGGTAGCCTTCAGGAGATTGAATGTCTTCAACAACAGCTGGGTGAGGGGTTGTAGTGGGTGGCAGATGCTCTCTTGTTGATAACAGTTAAGGAGCTTGTCTACAGTGTCTTCCTGATCCCAGCACTGAAGAAACAAGATATCTGACTACTCAACAGTTATTCTGGCTGAGCAACACAAGTTGAGAAACATGTTTTAAAATAACATGAGGTTCACCATACTAATTTCACCAATAATTTTGAACACCTCAATCATGTCTGCTATTAATTTCTGTTTGCTTAAACAGAAAAGATGAATCCCTTTCAGTTGTAGCCCATACCCCTGTAGTCCCGGGAATAAGTCTTGTGTCTGTCATTTTTCTGTTTTGCAGACCTTCAGAGGAGCATCATGTATTGGGCACAGTTCCAATTGGTAGCCAAGGTTGTTTTAGTTCATTTTTACTTTTTTCTTTCAATGTTATTGTCACCTGTCATTTCAGTTTCAGAGTAGTTTCAGTTTTGTTTTATAAAATGTTCACCATTTTAATTTTGTTTTTTTTTATTTTTGCTGACTGATCTCAATTAGTTTTTATTTTGAGAAAATCATTTTAGTTTAGTTCTCATTTCAGCTTAAAAATGGATATTCAGGGATGATTACGAAAAGCACATTACCTGCATTGTGAGGAAGCGTCAGTTACGGCACTACAGCCATGTGGCCAGAGGGTTGGACTGGACCTCAACCAGGTTATACCAGTTGCTGCTCGCCAACCTGACCCGACCTGACAGTCAATACATAGCACAGAGATTGCAGAGGCATGCAGAAATGTCCATTAAAGTGGGGTTTCTTTCCTCCAGCCATCTTTACTGGGAGTTATCTTCCGGACATTTTCAAAAATGTGTTAATCGCATTGTAAAAGTGTCTGTTTGTTCAAGGAGCAGACTGTTTACTACGGCAGAACTGAGCATTTTAAACTTAGATGAAGAATAGTCACACACTGATTTATTTTTGAGGCCATTTGTACTTATAGCAGTGGGCCATTCAAAAACAATGGGGTAATGTTTCAAAAACTACCAAAACCAGCCACTAGAGGCTGCAAAGGCCGTACAGATTTTGCTTATCGTGTACCAGAGGCAGCGCTGCCTGCAATGTTCACTCTAATTTTATTTACTTACAGTATGAGAAGGTGTGAATTACAGATGAGATGGTACTTTCCATTTATAACTGATTTTTTCTTTAGTCCCAAACACCACTAAACATTAATGCATGAGCTGGTCCTCCATTAAAAATCAATCAACCTCAGAGAAGCCAGTGAAGGACAGGGGGTGGGACTTCAGGGATGTTACGACTGCCACAAAACATAAACTAAAAAATGTTAAACGGGTAGAGGGGTCCCTGAAATAACGATTGCTGTGAAGCAGCCACACATGAACTACAAACAACCCCTTATGGAGTTTCAGGAGCACAGCTTCATAGCACTTCCAAACTCCTATGCAAGATGAGCGTCATGACAACAGCCCAAAAAAAGATGAGCGGCTTTCCTGCCTTTGTGAACACATGGCCACAAACTAGCAATAAGTAAAAACATAATTATTATTGTGCTCAGAGAATTCCAATCTTTGGGGCACTGATTGGCCATTTAGAATTTTTATGAAGCCGCACTTCACACAGCTGGCATTTCCTTTTTGCTTCCAATCTGTGTAGATGGTTTGCATTTTTCCCTTCCATCAAGAAGACAGAAACACCTTGTAAATAGTATTTATTCTTTGTTTTATTATTATTATTATTTTTATTATTATTTCACATGGTGTCATTTGTTTTCTTACTCTTGGAGGCCCTTTTAAGATTTGTTTTGATTGGCTCCATATGGCTAATTTGCATGTATTAGGTCTGCATCACCTTCCTTGACACAGACAAGGCTTGTGGCTGCTGAGACTCAAAGATCGGTTTGTGCTACTCTGTATTACGTGGTGCCGGTGACCCACAGAGCCTCAATTGCAATGACCTGTACACTCTGTGACCAAATGGTTGGTCCCAAATGGAGCTGTAGGGCAGCAAATGACTGTACTTTATAATACCTTATGAAACAAAGTAATTCAAACAACATCCTAAATGTTCAGCATATACCTGTGTGGGCAAAATTTCTCTCCTTTTGTCAATCAATCAAGCAATCAATCAATCATATTTATTTATAAAGCACATTTAAAAACAAAAGGAGTTGTACCAAAGTGCTGTACAAAGAAACGTGTAAGGCTGCTATAAAACAACCAGTTCAATAAAACAGTAAATATCTATCCTCCCCCTTCTGTCGACCTCACCCACCATAAAAGATGGAGGAGAAAAAGTGGTTTTTTAATCAAGTCTTAAAAACCTCAATAGAAGGAGAAGATCTGATATGGAGAGTCAGATCGTTGCAAAGTCTTGGAGCAACAACTGAAAAAGCCCTGTCACCCTTAAACTTTAGCTGTGATCTAGGAACTGCAAGGAGAAATTGAGCAGATGACCTCAAAATTCTTGTTCCTGAGAGGGGATGAAGGCGATCGCAGATGTATTTAGGAGCGATACCATGCAAGGCCTTATAAACAAACAATAAAACTTTAAAGTCAATCAAAAATCTCACTGGCAATCAATGGGGGGAGGCCAATATGGGTGAGATATGCTCTGGTTTACTGGTGCTAGTCAGATATCTAGCTGCTGCATTCTGTACCAATTGAAGGCACAACAGGGCAGATTTGGGCAATCCCACATATAGGAAATTGCAATAATCAAACCAAGACATAATAAAAGCATGAATCACTGTTGCCAAATCCTTCTGTGAAAGGAAAGATTTTAACTTTAAAATTTTTCTCAGTTGGTAAAAGCTAGATTTGACTACCGCAGAGACTTGTTCGTCAAAGCTCAAAGACGAATCAAAGATGACACCCAGATTCTTGACATCATTATACAGTAAATCTTTGCCATCAATGGGCATAAATGAGTGCCAACTTCATTAGCAGAAGTACCGCCAAAGACAATAACCTCAGTTTTATTTTCATTTAGTTGGAGGAAATTTTGCAGCATCCAGAGTTTAATAGCATCATTGAACTCCACTTGTGTCTTTGATTGAGTCAATTGTCTAGTGCTGCTGCCTTGTTTTATAATATAGAGACCATAGCTGCACACAGTACTCTAGATGAGGATTCACTAGTGCACTTCACACATCATACATAGATAGATAGATAGATAGATAGATAGATAGATAGATAGATAGATAGATAGATAGATAGATAGATAGATAGATAGATAGATAGATAGATAGATAGATAGATAGATAGATAGATAGATAGATAGATAGATAGATAGATAGATAGATAGATAGATAGATAGATACTTTATTATTCCTGAGGAAAATTTAAGTACCAATAGTCAAGGATTATAACAAGTTAGGTACAAATATTTAAGTACACACTATACAAATAATGTTAAGTAAATACACTGGAGGTGTAATCTTACAGTCCACTACAGTTAATGCAGATGGTGCGTACAACAATGCCAGTGGAATGGGAATTGTGCAAATAACATTACTACCAAAGTGATAAATGGCACATAATAATAAAGTGACATAATATTAAAGTAAAAGTAAAATAAAGTGACATGGCTCATGCTGATAGGATAAAATGTTTAAAGTGACACATTATGAAGAAAGGTTATACAATAGTGACCAAGTAATGAGATATCTGATATATCCATAGCTAATATAGCTCATGAACAGAGAAGGAGCATCAGGCCCTGAAGTCAACCCCCCCAATATACCCCACCCCCCATCCCCCTCGTCCCATTTAGGAGGAATTAAAAAGTCTAATAGCTCTGGGGACAAAAGATCCTTTGTATCTGTCTGTATTGCAATTCTGTGATAGCAACCTACCAGTAAACAAACTTCTCTACTTAATTATGGTGGTGTATAATAGGTGACATATAATGATGGAGAGACTGGCATTTCCCATTTTGCTTTGCTTTTGCATACAAGTCTTACTTAAGGGGCAGCTGGCAGATCCTCTTAACTTCAACTAAAGTGTCAGTTCTGTCTTCACAGGTCCCTCTTTCTAGGTCAAATCTGATAAGAATGATCAATCACAGGCAACATGACATCTAGGGATGTCTCTATGAAGAATCATTTAAATACTTAGTCAGTAAACAGAGTCATAACTCACTGGCAACCTTCATGTGGACAATAATTTGCATTGATTGTCAAAAAAAGGTTGGGCTTATGTGTGCCCAATAAACCACTGGCAAAAAGCCCATTCTTTTTTAAGCACTAGATCTTTGCTCTCCATATGTACTCTCTGTGCTGTCGTCCTGGCCATAACATGATTTCTGTAGTAGGACCCTGTTGCCCAGGTTGTGGCCTTAACAAGGCTGGTGTGATTCCTTTAAATCTAAAGCATAACCTGCCACTGGACTAAGAGTAGAAGATCATCAGTAATGGAGTTGGATGAGGGTTCCAATGTTCCAAGAATAGCTGGAGTAAAGCAAGGTGTGCAAGCAAGAGAGACTGTACATTAAGTTGTGTTTGTCTTGCTAAAGAAAAGAGTCGACTGATCACCGACTTCCCAGCAGGCATAAATTTTATACTTGCACATACAGTACACACTGACTAAATCCATATCTCGGACAAAGTGGCTATCGTGCTGTACTGCGAGTTATCATAACACGAGTCAGGGAGGAGATTAAAGCATGCTTGAGTTATTTGCTCAATTACTGTCTGTCATAGGGTTGCCAGATGTCCCTTATATGGGACATGTCCCATATTTGATAATTGTGTCCCCTGTCCCGTACTGACCTTTTAGGGACACCCAAATGTCCCGTATTTAGTTCATTTTCAAATTTCATAATAAAAATATATTTTTACTACCTTCTTAAGGTATTTAGTTGTAACTTTATATATATTTATATTGGGTGGAGTGGTGGCTCTGAGGCTAAGGATCTGCACTGGTATCCTGAAGGTTGCCGGTTCAAATCCCCCTCACTGCCAAAAGAGATCCTACTCTGCTGGGCCCTTGAGCAAGACCCTTAACCTGTAATTGCTCCAGGGGCGCTATACAATGGCTGACCCTGCGCTCTGACCCCAAGGGGTATGTGAAAACTAACAAATTTCTAATACGAGAAATCGTATAAGACGAAATAAAGAACAAAAAAAATTATACTTTCTTATCTTAGATTCTCTTGATGAAAATAACCCAAATGTAACGAGGAAACTCGTGTTTGCTGCCTGTTTGCAGCTTGTTCAGTTGCTATGGTTGACTGAAGACAGCGACACTCTTACCGTTTTGCTCTCCAGCCGCGCTGCTGTGCAGTTCTGTATCAGCACTGCAACATACGGCGTCAACCAAGTGGGTTGTTAATACTTGCCATGGCCCACTTTTTTTTTAACTGCCTGTATTAAATAATAATAATAATATTTTTCTGTTGTCTGTATTAAATAAATATTTTCAAATTATTTCACTTTTACAGAATTGTTTTTAGCTTGTATTAAATAATTTTCAAATGATTTTACTTTTGTTTTCCTGATAACCCATTAAAATCCTTGTTTTATGTTTTTAACTTATGTCTCTACTTTTATATAATACTGTATATTGGTCTGGGTGTGTAGGGGACATGCATAAATGTATATATATAGTAATATAGAGAGAGATTTTAAGAGTGTCCCGCATTTCTAATTTTCTAATCTGGCAACCCTAGTCTATCACCTACTTGGTTCTCAAAACTGAGAAAGTGAAAGTCTACAAACAAAAAGCAATGTTTCCCACACAGCTTTGTGGTAGAATCTAACCGCATTATCTCAGCAAAAGTATTAACGGTTTAAGAAGAATCCCCAAGCGGTTAACACCTGAAACCAACTTTCTAATCTTGAAAGGAAACAAGACTAAGTAACACAAAAACAACCCAATCAACAAGTTGCACTATAGTGTCCAGCTAAACACGTGTTGAAGGTAGTCTAGTGCAGTGGTTCAAAGATGCCGTTGACTTCTTGAGACCATTAGTCATTTCCTAACTAAACTCCTAATTTCAGTTACCACATTTATTTTACTATATGTTTTAATCAGATGAGCCTTAGGAGAACCAGTAGTGGAGACCATCCTCCAAATAAAAGACATTCATTACAGAAAAATGAGAAAACAGGAGGACATCAAAAGAAAAAGCAACACGGGGTAGCAGAAAAGAAAAATATTATAAAATTGGCCACTTGGGCCTCACTCTATGGATCAAGATAGTCCTAACTGACATCTATGCCCCATGTGTTTCACACACTCTCCTTTCTCACTTCCCACATCCTTTCTGTAATTAGATAGATAGATAGATAGATAGATAGATAGATAGATAGATAGATAGATAGATAGATAGATAGATAGATAGATAGATAGATAGATAGATAGATAGATAGATAGATAGATAGATAGATAGATAGATAGATAGATAGATAGATAGATAGATAGATAGATAGATAGATAGATAGATAGATAGATAGATAGATACTTTATTAATCCCAAGGGGAAATTCTCATACTTAATAATTCTCATCGTACTCCACTCAATGAGATGAGACCTTGTTGCTACTCTGCTACCAAATTTAGGTTCCAGTGGGAGACACCAGAAGAGGCCATTCTAATACTAGATGTAGGCTTTCTTCTGGTATCATGCCTGCATTCCAGAGAAGAAATTAGGGGTCAAATGGAAGCCCTAGAACTCTTTCTTGCAGTCCCTCTTTTCCCTTATGGCAAGTTTGCCTGTTGAACCTACAACATTCAGATAACCCGGAGGAAGTTAAAGTCTTGCAGAAGTATTACCAAGGAATGGCAACTACTTCATCCGAGTCGTCCAACAGCCCCTTACAAAGACATTACCCTCTGACAGGGGTTGGGACCACATCCTGGAAAGGATATTTAACTGATTGCAGTATGACACACAAGACCAGGCCTTCAAACAAACAATCAAATCTGGCACAGATACAACAGAAGAGAGCTTTGTTGAACAGACATGACCTCAGTACGGCTGCAAAGCAATGATGCTAAAGGTTAGGTAGACCCTCCAGAGATATAGTAGGCTAACTGACAAAACATCAAGTAAGATCGATACCTACTTGAAAACTTCTCCTTGCCAACCATTTTACCTATCATTAACATCTCTTGTAAGTACTTGCACATGGATAGTATTATATTATACTATGTATAAGTAACTCCACTGTACATGAAAACATCAAATTACATTCTTTTCTCGGCTTTCACTGAAAACTACATGGAGTAAGTAACATATGACAAAAATATAATTTTTAAGTAGAGTATTTCTTCAACGGATTGCCAGTTCTGTGAAGGGCACTCCTGGTTGGTATCAAGGTGAATAAAAAAGAGAATCTTAGACTGTGAGTTTGAAGAAGTATAGAGAGAAAACAGCAAGCAATACAAATAGAGGGCAACTGGGCAAAAATAGAAGATGAATTTGTTATTGTTCACAAGAAAGTGAGGTGGAGAACTTCATGATGGTTGGTTTAGAGTCATTAACCATGGGTCTTCTAGTTCTTGGAGCTCCAAAGCAGAAAGCATCCTGCAATGTATTTGGTTTCACTTAAGGAGGTGAGGTCCACAACAAAAGGCAGATAATGTGTGAAAGGCAGCAGGAGCAGAGTGGGAAGGAGTGGAATAGAACTTACTGTAAAATTGTTATTGTACTCAGGAAAGTTGGATATGAGATCGTTAGTGGTTCTTTTTAAGCCATTTCCCTTGGCGCTAATGAGGCAATTTGGTTACAAGCATGGAGGTCAGACAGCACCCTTGTTGTTATAAATACAGGATATGAGTAAGTAACAATGAACTTTTGCACTTGAGCAATTGAGCAGTCACCTTGAGGATCTATTGAATCACGCTCGCTGACTTTAGGTGGTCTGTGACCCATACTCCATGCTTGTGTAGATGATGCAGTAATTGATTGCTGTAGAGTTACATAGCTTCAGCATGTTCTTTGCAAACAATAACAGGTGTAGACTAACATTGAGTTTCAAAGTGCAGAGAAAGATATTCAGTAAGGTGCCTGATAGCATTCATTGGAGAAACAAAAGAGTTGCCCTAAAATAACCTAGAAATGAAAAAGTACAACAACAACAATGTATTTTTTGTATTGCCCAAAATCACACAAGGAGACCTCCATGGGTTTAACAAGCCCTGTTTTCTGACAGTCCCCCAATCTTGACTCCCTAAGAAGACAAGAAAAAAGTCACACAAAAATGACCTTTGGAAGAAAAAAAAATGGTAAAAATCGTGGAAAAGAGTAACAAGAAAAAAAAAGGGAAATTCATTTTATCATTTTCTTCAGATTCTCCACTTTTCTTTCCACATCCCACAGATGTGGCCATAAGGATAATTGTTAACTAGTGAATGAACCTGTGATGGACTGGCATTCTGCCCTGTGCCATTGTGGATCCATATTGGCTCAGTCATGGGCTGCATACTGTAGGTTCATAAGGCATGGATGATGACTTTTGGTCATTTTGTCCATTAAAATTCACCTCCTTTTTTTCTTTGTCAATGTCCATTAAACCATTTTCTCCCACGCTATTCGGCCTTTAATTCATTATTCATTATGGTGAAGAGCTTAAAATGTTTTGGGTACACATCCCATTGGAGTCCACTATACAGAGGGAAATAGCAAATGGCTTGACCGTGGGGGTCTCGGACTTGGGTCCTGGAGGACCTGCTCTCAATTAAATTTCTTATTTGTTTAAACAGAATCTGAGATAGATAGATAGATAGATAGATAGATAGATAGATAGATAGATAGATAGATAGATAGATAGATAGATAGATAGATAGATAGATAGATAGATAGATAGATAGATAGATAGATAGATAGATAGATAGATAGATAGATAGATAGATAGATAGATAGATAGTGTGGCCACCAGGGGGGTCGCACCAGCTCCCCAAACCCAGCACAGACAGACAATATCACTTTGTCTTCTTCTTCTTCTCTCTCTCTCTCTCTCTCTCGCCTTCCACCTCCACTCCTCTTCAGGCAAGCTTTAGCTTCCACCTCCTGAGCATGTCAGGCAGCCCATCAGCATTATCTGGAAGTACTCCCAGGTGTGGTGGACACCCTAAGTAGGGCTCTGTAGCTCCCCTTGCCAGCCACCACGGAAATCCAACAGGGCTGTGCCAAGCTCCAACTCTCATGGAACCCTGTGGGAAACCAAGGCGCTGCTGCAACCCAGGGAGGCTGCCATCTAGCACTGTTTTGGACAGGCAGTGCCCTGTGTACAACTGCTCCCCAGTCCTTACTTTACAACAGCCTCCGGTCCATCACAAAAGACAGATAGAGTAATGGAGGGCATACATGGATTGGTATCCCGACCCAGAATGAACAGGGACTCTTACCTGGCTGGGACTCAGTGAGATGGAAGGAGAGGTGAATATTTTCTCCCCAAAAACTTAGATAGCAGGATCCCTAGACTTTGGTACCCATTCTAATACTCACTGGGAACTGGAGTCCTGGAGTACAGCACTTTTGGGTTTTGTGGGTGCCGCCAGGGGTTTACAATCCTGGCTTCATGGGACTTTTGCGTGACCTGGAAGTGCTTCCATTGGATCATGTCCTAGCACCAGAAATACTCCTGGGTTTGAGGTAAAAGGAGCAGCTCCATCTCATCTCGGAGAGTCAGAGCGACAATTATCAGGAGGGCAGAAGGAGCAAAGAATCTTGTGTTTATAATTGTGCATTTGGCTGTGTTCAGTAAAATAGTGCTGGTCTTGTGGGTTTTTCCTGGTCTTCAGTGGTGAATACCTACCAACAATGATCCAAGGAAGTACAACCAGTGTACCAGTGATAGGGTCATGGGCCTCCAAGGCTTCCTGATGTGTTTATGGAGCGAAGACTAGCCTGTCTGGTCTTATCCTACAGAAGAGCTACTGTAGCACAAATTGCTTAAAAACTTGGTGTCAGAACACACAGTGCATCATCGTTTGCAGTGTATGGAACTTTTTAGCACAGACCAATCAGAATGCCCATGCTGACACTGGTCCACTGCCGAAACCACTTAGAATGGAACATGAGCTTTAGAAATGGACCAGGGGTCAATGGAAGAAGGCGGACTAGTCTGACTGAATAACATTTTCTTTTAGATCATGTAGATGGCAGGGATAGGTCGGGATGGTAGCAGGATGCACTAGGGGAAGATGGCAAGCTGGAAAAGGCAGTGTAATGATCTGCTGGGAAACCTTGAGATGTGGTATTCATGTGGATGTTACTTTGACACATTCCAACTACCAGAAGATTGTTTCAGACCACGTACACCCCTTCATTCCAACAATATTCTCTGATGGCAGTGGCCTCTTTCAGCAGGATAATGCACCCTGCCATTGTTCTTCAGGAATGGTTCAACTTGTAGTGAGCTAGCATGGTGGCCTAACCTACACAAGAACACTCCAAGGAACTCCATGAAAAGGTGATTGAAAAGCCCAAGTCAGCAGATGGAGACAAGATAAAATCCCAGTCATCGAATAACAAGTAAAGGCAATCATTAATAAATGGAAAGAGTATGGCAGATCTTTTTTTTTAAGTTTTATTTATTAATTTTATTGTAATCATTCCATACAAATAGATCAATATATAACAAAAAAAAAATTGAAGACAAATCAAACCCCACCCCTGAGAAGGAGAGCTTAGCCAAAGGAGAATTGCTTAGGGCTTATTAATTAGGCAACAATAAACAAAAGAAAGGAAGAAATATCCATCCATCCATTTTCCAACCCGCTGAATCCAAACACAGGGTCACGGGGGTCTGCCGGAGCCAATCCCAGCCAACACAGGGCACAAGGCAGGAAACAATCCTGGGCAGGGTGCCAACCCACCGCAGGACAGGAAGAAATATATATAGGTAAATAAAAAATGGAGAAGGGAAATAAATGCAGTAATAGTTATTTCTCTTATTCTAAAATAATATTGATTAGATCCTGCCAGGTTTTGAAAAAATTCTGTACAGATCCTCTAACTGAGAATTTGATTTTTTCCAATTTCAAATACGTACTATAAAACAGCAGTTTCCCACTGACTAATGCATGGCAGGTGAGGGGACGCTGGCGCATGCATGTTGTTGCCGCTCCTCCCTGTAAACAACACTTTTCGCAAAATTCGCCTAATTCTACACTTTCTTACATTTGTTTTATTTCTTTTATTGTACGTATAGTTCGTGGATACAGCTGACTCGAATTGTATGGATTTGGCTTATATTTACAGATTTTATGGACTCTACTTTGACTGGGAACAGCTGAGTCTGTGGATCACGGGACGAGAACCTACAAACATTTCTTTGTACCTGGCAATCTAGGACCTCGGGATGATCTGTCTCCGTGATTATATTAAATTCGCTTTGCTGATCTGCTCCCGTTTCATCTTACAGTACTCTATGACTGGGAACTGATCTGATGTTCATACTAATCTGGCTTTTGGCTCCGGGGCGATCACGCCTGAAATTACCAAGCGTTACTGTTTGTGGCTGTGTATTGGAACCTCCAACTCCTGCTACCTCCTCCTGCTAAGCTTTCTGCTGCTTGCTATGGGTGCTCACCTACGCTACCACACCCGCCTGTCCTACCGGTTCCACTGTGCTGTGCTGCTTCTCCACTGCTATTCAGATAAGTATTGCCCAGTTTTTTTAAGTGCCTTGAGCATGGGAAAGGCGCTATATAAATAAAATGTATTATTATTATTATTATTATTATTATTATTATCAGAGGAGAGTTAGGATTCTTCCAATTTAACAAAATAAGTCTGTGTGCCAAAAGTGTAGTGAATGCAATCACAGTTTGCTTGTCCTTCTCCACTTCGAGTCCATCTGGAAGAACACCGGACTCAGCTGTTAATGGGTTAGGAGGGATTGTGACCCCAAGGCTGTCTGAAAGGCACTTCAAAATTTTGGTCCAAAATGATGTTAGTTTGGTGCAGGCCCAAAACATGTGACCCAGTGAGGCAGGAGCTTGGTTGTAGCATTCACAGGTTGGATCTTGCCCTGGAAACATTTTGGACAGTTTTAAGCGAGACAGATGAGCTCGATATATAATTTTTAGTTGAATAATTCTATGCTTTGCACATATGGAGCTCGAGTGAATTCTCTGCTTTGCTACCTTCCACTCCTTTTCTGATATATTGATTAAGAGATCTCCTTCCCAATGTCCTCTTGGGTCTTTGAAAGATAGGGACTCTAATAAGATTTTATATAATGCGGAAATGGTGTTTAATTCCTCGAAACTAAGCAGTATTTTTTCCAGCATGGTGGAGGATACGAGGTGAGGAAAATCGGGCAGTTTCTGTTTAACAAAATTTCTAATTTGAAGATAGTTAACGAAATGTGTAGCTGGGAGGTTGAATTTGGAACGTAATTGTTCAAAAGAAGCAAATATGTTGTCTATATAAAGATCTCTGAGCATTTTAATCCCAAAACTTTTCCAGGTATTAAAAACTGGATATGTTTGCGAGGGTTGAAAGGAGTATGGCAAATCTGCTTGAGCAGGTCATCCACAAAAGCTGAGTGATCAGAGAAGAATCGAGTAAGAGAGACCACCAAGAACCTATGAGAACTCTGAATGACAAGATACAGTGGATGAGATTAAAGAGACTGTGTTGACAACAACTGTTGTCCTGATGCTTCACCTGTTGCAGCTTTTTTGTTAGAATGCCAAGGAGAAAGCCACTGTTAAAAAACTGAACATGACATCTGGAGTAGAGATTGCCGGAAGACCCATGGGGTACTCTGAAGTCAGCTGAAAGAAGGTTCTGTGCTTTGGTGAGACCAAAATTGAGCTTTCTGTGCAACAGACTAAATGTCATGTTGGAACACAATACACATTACCAAGAACACATCACCCCACAATGAAGTATGGGGGTGGCAGAATCATGCTTTTGGGGTGCTTCTCTGCAGCAAGCAATGGAATGTTTATTAGGATAAGATAAATACAGCAAAATACAGAGAAATCCTGATGGAAAACCTGATGCAGTCTGCAAGAATCCTGCATCTAGGGAGAAGATTTATTCTGCAGCAAGACAACGAACCCAAGCATGAAGAGAAAGTTGCACAGGAATGGCTTCAAAACAACAATATTAATGTCCTAGAGTGGCCATGTCAGAGTTCAAATCTCAATCCAATCCAGAGTTTGTGGCTTGACTTGACAAAAGAAGTTTACTCATGATCCCCATGACATCTGACAGAGCTTGAGAAGTTTTACAAATAAGAATGGGGAAAAATGGCAATGTGCAGATGCGCAAAATTGATAGAGAAAAAGGGAGATGACACTGAGCACACAGACTCAGAGCTGTCATGGCTGACAAAGGTGCATCTACTAAATACTGACTTGAAGAGGTGAACACTTATATGATCTGTTATTATCTGTTTTATATCTAGAATTAATTAAGATCACTTTGGAAAGATCTGTTTTTATTTTGATATTAAAGGGTTGTGCAAAAATCAAATTGCAATTGCGTGTAACCCAGACATAAATAATATCTTGAATGCTGCGCCTTTGTCCATTGTCCAACAGAGTTGGTAGCATAACTGTTTTCAGCCCAGCAAGATCTTTTTTATCCTGGGGCACATTTTTTCATGCAATTTAATAACTCAGCACACTGGTATTTTCAATTAATTGGATGAATGAACCTATTATGGTCAAGATGGTGTCTCGCTGATGAATGATCTCACATAAAACAAGAAAGAGAAATAAAAGCTATTCATGTGCTTGAGCTAGTGATACATAATCAAAGCACAGATATTAATTAGGTAAGCATAGAAGACTATTTTGTATGTTAGTTTAGTATATATGTTACCGGCCTCAAGCCTAGGAGAACCTGGGCCAGATACAAGCCACTGTTGTTACAGTGGGTAGCCACAGTGATATGATGCCAAAAGCATAAAAGAAGCAGGCAGCATTTTCTGATTTTCAAAGCAGGGGACTCTTTTGCAAAACAGGCAAATATCTATAACTCTTTGATAATAATAACTCTTTGCATTTATATAGCACTTTTCTCACTACTCAAAGCACTCAGCAATTGCAGGTTAAGGGCCTTACTCAAGGGCCTAACAGAGCAGAGTCCCTATTGGCATTTACAGGATTTGAACCGGCAACCCTCCGATTGCCAGTGCAATTCCCTAGCCTCAGAGCCACCACTGTATGTCTTGTAGGTAGCCATCAACAATATCCTGTAATAGAATTTGTCTTTTTACTTATCCCAGTCTCAAACAAAGAGTGCCTATTGCCCATTCATCTCTTGGCTTTTACAGCACATTTATTATTTCAGAATCAGAATCAGAAAACTTTATTAATCCCAAAGGAAATTACTTATGTTACAACTTAACAACAGACAAGGGACATGTTACACTAGGAGACCCAGGCCCCTCATGGACCCCATGATCATCAGAGGTGACTGTGTGCAGAGGGTGCAGACCTATAAATACCTGGGAGTGCAGCTGGACGATAAATTGGACTGGACTGCCAATACTGATTCTCTGTGCAAGAAAGGACAGAGCCGCCTGTACTTCCTTAGAAGACTGGCATCCTTCAACATCTGCAGTAAGATGCTGCAGATATTCTATCAGATGGTTGTGGCGAGTGCCCTCTTCTATGCAGTGGTGTGCTGGGGAGGCAGCATTAAGAAGAAGGATGCCTCACACCTGGACAAACTGGTGAGGAAGGCAGGCTCTATTGTTGGCATAGAGCTGGATGGTTTGACATCTGTGGCAGAGCAACGGGCACTCAGCAGGCTCCTATCAATTATGGAGAATCCACTACATCCATTAAACAGTGTCATCTCCAGACAGAGGAGCAGCTTCAGCGACAGACTGCTGTCACTGTCCTGCTCCACTGACAGACTGAGAAGATCATTCCTCCCCCAAACTATGCGACTCTTCAATTCCACCAGAGGGGGTAAACGTTGAACATGATTCAAGTTATTGTCTGTTTTTTACCTGCATTTTTTATTACTCTTTAATTTAATATTTTTTGCTGCTGGAGTATGTGAATTTCCCCCTGGGATTAATAAAGTATCTATCTATCTATCTATCTATCTATCTATCTATCTATCTATCTATCTATCTATCTATCTATCTATCTATCTATCTATCTATCTATCTATCTATCTATCTATCTATCTATCTATCTATCTATCTATCTATCTACACTAAGAGCATGTATAAAAGTAATCATGTAAATATAATAAAGTATACTAAATGTAAGTATCAAACTAAAGTACAGAGTGTTGCACCTTAAGTTAATATTGCACACTTTGAGAACAAATAAGGTTATTCTCATGTGAAGAGCAGACAATTTATTTCACAAGAACAGATAGTGTGTTGCACATTTCAAGTACTTGAAAAAATGTACCTGGATATCCAATAAAGAAAAAAGGGTAATAGCTTGTGGGTGTGTGAGTGTGGGTGAGTGACCGGAACAGGAGTTATAGAGTCTGATGGCTGTGGGGAGGAAGGATTTTCTGTGATGTTCAGTGGAGCACTTGATGCTAGTCAGTCTACTGCTGAAAACACTCCTCTGTCCAACCAAATTTACATGAGTGTTTCCTAAAAGCAACACACAGAAATGTCCTTTTCTTTAAAACACCAATTTATAGCCCATTACATATAGCACAGCCCTGCTTCCTCATGGATTCTGCATCCTAAAGTTTAATAAATTTACAGACTTCCCTGAAAACATGTTTTTTACGGTATGACTTTAGATTAGGTGTCCCTAATTATGCTGTACTTACCATGTAATTACCTATATAATTACAGAATATGTAGGTGTTATTACTTTGAATTTGCTGTGTAATACAGTGTAACTCTATAATTAAGTACTCAATTGTAATTGCTATTCCATAAAAAAGATCTAAAACCTAGTGTAATTTTGGATGAAACTTGGAAGTCCAATTACTTGTCAAATGAGCCTACAGCTTCCTAAAGGTTCATTCTTTAAAGTACCTGAAGGGGCACATTCCCTACACAGATGAAAGCCAACTCATGTTTTAAATGTAATAATAATAATAATAATAATAATAATAATAAATTTTATTTATATTGCACTTTATATTTTAGCAATCCCAAAGTGCTACAGAGTAAAAAAAAAAAAAAATATAGAATAATAAAATAAAAAAGAACAGAAGAGTCTATAAAATACTTTAACAAAATGACTTTCTAAAAAGATGAGTTTTTAGGTTTCGCTTAAAGGCCTCAGTCGACTGTGGGGCTCTCAGGTAATCAGGGAGGGCATTCCACAGCCTCGGCGCCACCGATGAAAACGCCCTGTCACCCATGCTGCTGAGCTTAGTTCTGGGGACTTGAAGAGTGTTAGTGAGTACAGAGCGGAGGGAACGTAAGGAGTTATGGGGGGTAAGGAGTTCCTGTAGATAAAGAGGGGCATGTCCATAAATGCACTGATGGGTAAGAAGGGAGACCTTGTACTCTATTCTGAATGAAACAGGGAGCCAGTGAAGGGTTTTCAGGATTGGGGTGATGTGATCATACTTTCGCACCCTCATCAGGATCCTGGCAGCGCTGTTCTGAATATACTGGAGTCTCTGGATACTCTTGCCAGGAATCCCAATGAGGAGTGCATTACAGTAATCCAGCCTGGAAGAGACAAAGGCATGGACGAGCTTCTCTGCATCTGCCAGGGTGAGTAATGGGCAGAGTTTGGCGATGTTCTTGAGATGGTAAAAAGATGACTTACAGAGATATTTGATGTGGGTGTCAAAAGTAAGTTGGGAGTCCATTCTAACACCCAAATTAGTAACAGATGTGGAAAGAGGAATATTTTGGCCAGAGAAAGTAATACTGGTGATGGTAGAAGAGCGAAGATGATGTGATGTACCAACTAAGATGGCTTCTGTTTTGGATCTGTTCAACTGAAGAAAATTGAGCCTCATCCATGCCTCTATCTCCTCCAGGCAGGTAGACAATGTAGATGTTGGCAGAGGAGCAGTAGAGGAGGTGGGAGTAGTCCTGAGGTAAAGCTGAGTGTCATCGGCATAGCAATGGAACGATAAACCATGTCTGCCAATGACAGTTCCAAGGGGGAGCATGTAGATAGTAAAAAGGATAGGGCCCAGCACAGAGCCCTGTGGAACACCACAGGCGACGTTGTGGGTGTGGGACTTTGCGCTGCCAAGGGCGACATGCTCAGTTCTGCCAGTCAGGTATGATGTAAACCAATTTAGAACAATTCCTGAGAGTCCAATAGTGTATTGCAGGCGGTGAAGAAGGATGTTATGGTCTATTGTGTCAAAAGCAGCTGTCAGGTCAAGGAGGATAAGTAGTGAAGGTGAACCAGTATCTGCCGTCATCAGAAGATCATTGGTGACCCTGACCAGGGCTGTTTCGGTGCTATGGCCAGGGCGAAAACCAGACTGAAACTTTTCAAACAGATTGTTCAGTTTGAGATGATCGTGAAGTTGTGCTGCAACTATTTTTTCCAGAACTTTGGAGAGAAATGGAAGATTGGAGATGGGCCTATAATTGGAGAGAACTTCAGGATCCAAGGTGGATTTTTTTAGTAGAGGTCTGATGACAGCAGTTTTTAGTGCAGAAGGAATGTTTAGTCAAATGTCCCTCCGTTTAATATCGAAACTACTCTATGTTTTGAAAATTTTCCTATAATTGTCTACCATTTACAGCCTCATATCCCCCAGCCCTAAGCTACCTTCCAAATATGTATTTAGGAAATCTTCCACAACCTTAATCTGCAGAAGCTTTCAGCAGAGGAAATCATTCTTTGATCTTTTGATCACAGTGTGAAATTTCCTTGCTGTGACTACAATGAATGATTAGTATACATAATTATATTAGTATTCTTCTGCTTTTAATGCATTTATCATAAGCTGCAGCCTTTCCAGCTATCTGTTCTAATGTTCTAAACTGAATATTTTTAAAATTTTCACCTGTGCTGTTTGTTATAGTGGGATTTGCCCTTTAATCATTTTCAAATAGAGTACTGTCAAAGACACAGTATGGGATTAGTTAAAAAAATGGAGAGGAATACAAATGTAACATCTACTCTAACCAGATTTCCTCAGACTTATCCGCGGGACTCTGACATCACTTCCGTCCAACATCCCTTCTCTTCTGCCTCCTTAAATACCACCTGACCTGGAAGAAGATTGCTGGTTGTGACCAGGAGCTCAATGAGAATACAAATCTGGAGAGAGCTGTCTTGCTTACATCAACATGATATAATTTAAAGAGTGCTGTGTTTTCAATGACTTTTTCTTTTGCAAACCGGACAGTTAACTTAGGATTACTTCGGTTCCCCGGAGTGAAATGTAGACACAGATACCGACGTTGAATCTCTATTTCATCATTTATTTCCAGCTATGTCATCATTGCTAAGCACCAATTTAAATACAAAAAGCGTTTCACAATAAGTTAAACAGGAACGTCTAGTCATAGTGACTAGAGACCTAAAACATGAATAAACCCTGACGTGTAGCAATTACATGCATTAGTATGAAAAATTAAAAACCCAGGAGCATGTTTAATTAAATAGAAAACAATTTAAAAACGGGTTGGCTGTGGCAGTGCAGGTCGAAGGCTGAAAGCCTCTCATCTTAAGGCTAAATAGCTGAACAAGAAACTGCAAAGTCTTAGGTTGAGTCACTGACACAGAACTGAGTTATCCACAATGCTTGTACTTTATGTTTTTGCTGACTTTTATTTCTTTGCTTATTGCTAACAGTCAGCATTACCAGATTAGTGTAATGCACTATAGATTTCATCTCACTCTTTGAAGTGCAGTGCTTCCTTCACTGATAGAAACTGCTTCTAGTTTTTGATCATCGAAGTATCTGTGAAGCATTTGGTCCACAGCTGCATTAGGTGGTAGTCAGGATCAACAGTTTCTTCTTGGATGGAAAGCAGTTCTCTTACAGTATTTCAGCATTTGTCCAATTTTCAGAAACATTTCTAAAATACAGCTTTTCAAAACTGACAAACTTATGTGCAATGGTTAAATAAGACAATACATGTCTTAAATAATTGATTCTCTTGTGTCTGTGACAACATGCAGCAATGGCATATTTATGAAACACTGTAAAGTATTTTTAGGCCTATTCACACTTCCTGAATTCCTGTAAATTGTGTGTGGAGTGGAAAATTGCTGGCTTGAGTTTCCTGTAATATTTGACTCCATTAGGTAATATCCCAGGATTGCCTACATGTGTGAAAGGCACCGCTATAAAGGTAAACTCATGTCCTGTGCTACAATGAAGCTTCTTTGAAGCATGCTTTGCAGCTCTAATAGAATTATCTATTAAGAAGTTGTGAAAGTTTCCACTTCACTGAAATGTCTCAGTACTTCCACCCAAGACAACCACCTCTCTGTTTTTGTGAAGGTGTGCCACTTTAAATTCACTTCTGTGAGTATGTCATTTAAATGGAAAGAATTCTGATGGGCCAATGTTATTGGTGCCTTTAGGAGTTTGAAAATATCTGTTTAGCTACCTAGATGACCTTCTCTGCTCAAGATTATGGGAGCTGGTTGCCCCCAGGGGCTCAAATCTTTGTTTATGTCCCACTTAGCAGTACTGAGAGAGCCAAAGAAAATCTAGAATGTAATGTCAAAGCTTAGGCATCAGCTAAACTTGAACAAAAAAGATACGTGGTGTGAGAGTAGCAATAGGTGAATATAAAGACAGACAAACCACATAAACAAAGGAGATGATGAGCATTGCAGAAAGAGTGAGGGACAGAGTATGGAATGCTATATCTCAAAATGATACTTGATGGCCATCACAGCACAACACATGAAGAGCAAGTGATCCCTCGGCAGTGAGAGGATGCCATGTCAGGTGTCTAGCACAAAGTGAGAGTGAAAGAAAGAGAAGAAGAAAGGGAGGAAACACTTACTTGGTGCATCCATAGGAACAAAATGGCAGCACCCATAACTTTAACTGTGAGGAATGTCAACACTTAATGTTAAACTTAAATGCCAGACAGTAATTCTGTGACATCAATAGAAAGATGATGAAAAATGTAAACAACAAGAAATCAAAATTAGCAGAATGTCAAAATAAAATGAAAGCATAAAAAAATAATTGCAAATGCCTTCCTGACAGACCTCTTAATACAGAATGCTGAAGAAGTGACAAAACAATCATCTATACTGATCTAATCAATATAGATGATCAGTTCCCACTCAGCTAATGGTGCACTCTACTAGAATAAAGTAAATATGGTAGATTCAGAAAGTACTCAGACTCTTATGCAATCTTTTATGCAACATCAAGCAACACTCAACAGGATTTCAGATTTGCAAGAAAAACACACAGATGTCTATTGAAGGTCCCACTGTTAAGCAAAAACATAAGGCTGAAGGAATCACCTGCAGAGTTTAGAGACAGACTTGTGTTACAAGAAAAGTCTGCATCATTGATGGTTCCCTAAAATATAGTAGCCTCCATAATTCTAAAATGGAAGAAGTGTGGAACAGCCATAACTTCTCCTAGAGCTCGACCACCAGGCCAGACTGAGTAATCTTAGGACAAGGGCCTTGGTAAAAAAAGTGACCAAGAACCAGTCACTTTTGCTGTGCTCCAGGGAACTTGTGTGTAGATGAGAGAAACGTCTAGAAGGATAACCATCACTGCAACACTCCACTGATCTACAAAAAGCCTGTCTTCAGTTAAAGACACATAGATGCCCACTTGGAATTTGCTAAATGGTACATAAAGGATTTTCAAACTGTGAGAAACAAAATTAAAACCAATACTGGTGTCATGTCTGGACAAAACCAGTCTCTGCTCATTAACTAAGCAATACCATTCCAATGGTGCGTGATGGTGGTGGTTCACCTTCCAGCAGGACAAAACAAAGACGATACAGCAGTGGCTTAGGGACAACTCAGGGAATGTCCTTACAGAAAATGGCAGAAAATCCCCAAATCCAGGTGTGTGGAATGTCACATCAGACACAAGAAGACTCCAGGCTGTCATTGTTGCTAAAGGGACTTCAGTTGAGTTCTAAGTAAATGGTCTGAATACAAAACATTTTTTAAATCCTTTATTGTTTTTCTGAAATTCCAAACTCTCTGTATGAAAGCCAAAACACTAACCAAAAATTGAAGTCTAAGAATAAAGGGTCAGAAACAACATAGTAACAAAATAAGAAGTCTTTTGTGAATTCTTTCAGATTATCCTCAGACACGGAGGGAAGGATCAAATAGAGATACACTTTACATTTGACCCCGGAAGTGTAACTGCACAATGACAAGGTCAATTGCCTAGCAACCTAGCCAAGCCTGCATACAAAATGGTAGCAGCCAAACAAAATTCAGAAAATGGTGTCAAACCAATGCAAAAATAATAGGAAATACTTGAAATTATAAAAGAAATCCAATGACAAAATTGAAAAACAGAGGGAAATAGCCACAAAACCAGAAAACAGTATTTAGAGCAATATAAACTCTCCATAATATCTTAATGAACCTCCGTAGGAATTAACTTTCAACCAGAATATAAAGGCTGAGCGTGGTCCTAAGTGATGTTACGATGGCGCTGCCTCTTCAGGCCCCACCCACAGAGTAAAAGGAATGTAGCTTAAAGGAATCTTCCATCCAAAAATTATATTTTTTTCAAATGTTACTTACCCCTTGTGATTTGTATTGATGGCCATGACAATTGTTAATCTTATGTTTTCATGTAAAATGAAGCTAATAAAGATTATGCTTTAATCTAAGCGCATGATGACCAACATCTATGAAAAAATTTAACGTTACTTGTGTTCCACAATCCACATAAAATCAACCAGCCAGATGCTCATAACATACACAGGAGAAATGTTTTCTTATATCAAAACTCTTGTTGCTTCATCAGTACGTTCTTAGGTTTTTATTTTCCAGTAGTGCCCTATGCCCTAAAGCCTCCACTGTGCAATATTTTCTTTTTTTAATTTATAGAAAGCACTTTACTTTAGAATACAATTTCATAAGACAAAAGCATATATACCATCTTAGAATAGAAATAAGTTTGACTTGAAAAATACCAAACTTATCCTTTAATCTGCATTTGTTTAAATTGAAAAAGTTCAATTTTATTAAACTCTCTTCATAACTCATAACCTCCAGGCCTGAAATCAGCCTAGTTGTTCTCTTCTGTTATTTCCCTAATGCTGCTCTGTCCTTTTCGTAGCTCGAACACCAAAACTGTACACTGTATTCTAGGTGAGGCCATACTAGTGTGTTATATAGCTTAAGCATAACTTCTTTTCACTTGTGCTCTGCACATCATAAAATATAATCTAACATTCTGCTAGCCTTCTTGATCACTTTTTTACATCATCTGCTGACTCGTCATGAAGATGCAGATAGTGACAAGCCCTCAATGACTTCTAGGTCCTTCTCATAAGGGGTACATACATGTTTCTGACCTCCAATTATTAATTTAAATGTAACATTTTTATTTTCTATGTGTAATACTTTTACATTTACTTAAATTTAATTTCATCTGTCATCAGTCTCTCCAAGTGTGAATTCTGTCCAGGTCTTTCTGTAATGATCAAGATGATTCATGATTAGCTACCATTCCACCTATTTTGGTATCTTGTGCAAACTTATCCAGGTTGTTATTGAAATTCCTATCCAAATTAATTATATATTTTAAAAATAGCGGTCACACCAGCACTGACTTTTAAAGAACACCACTCTTAACATTAGCCAATTCTAATAGGATAACTTGAACCATAACCCTCTGTTTCCTGTATTTTATCAAATTCTGCACTCATCTATACACAACACCATGAACTCCCACTTGTTTTAGGTTGATGTTCAACCTCTCATTTGGGATCCTTTCAAATGTTTTCGGAAGATCAACATAAATGCGCCTGATCATATCCTTTTGTTGCTTTCTCAAAGAATTCCAGCATGTAAGTTAAACTTGATGCCCCTTGTCTTAACCCATGCTGACTGTTCAGTAAAACTTGTCTTCTTGATATTTGCTACTCAATGGGAGAAATTATTAAGATAAAGCCATACCATGTGTACTTCAGATCAGGTCATCCACCTGAACCTAAGCACATTCATGCCAAGCAAGTACAGACCCCGTGGTCTGTTTGTGGATCCCAATACCCCAGTGCAGTGATACAGACACTGTGCTGTAAAAATGGCACCGTCCATTGGATGGGCATCCTTCGTAAAGAAGAGGGTGTACCCTGATGTCCAGGCTAAATTGCCCACCACAGCCTAGTTATTATGGCCCCCCAATCATCCCTTGTCTCTAATTAGCTATCTCTCAGCATTTCACCATCTAATAGCTAATTTGTGGTGAGCATACTGGAGCAAAAATGGCTGCTGTTGCATCAGGCAGATGGATGCTACACATTAGTGGTCGTTGAAGTGGCTGCCCACTAACTGAAGCACTTTGAGCAGAGAGAAAAATATAAATGTATATATAAATAAAAAGAATTATTATCATTAAGAGTAATTAACCTAACCCAGCCACAGGAGATGCAAACACCAGTGTGTTTCTTCATGCCACTTCCAAGCCCGGATAAATTGGGAAGGTTACGTAAGGCCAATTCAATATACGGACAACAATACAAATTTCCATACCGGATCGGTCGAGCCCCAGGTTAACAATGACTGCTACCAGTACTGTTAGCCATCAGAGTGCTGGCAGAAATTGGGCTACTGTTGGTCGAAGAAGGAGAAGAAGAGGGGGGAGATGAGTCCGGAGGCAAGAGGACAGGAGGAAGGTAAAGAAAGTTGAACTGAGGGTAGGAACTTTGAATGTTGGCAGTATGACTAGTAAGGGGAGAGAGTTAGCAGATATGATGGAGAGAAGGAAGGTTTATATATTGTATGTGCAAGAGACTACATGGAAGGGGAGTAAGGCCAGGTGGATCGGAGGTGGATTCAAATTGTTCCATCATGGTGTGGATGGGAGGAGAAATAGGGTAGGGGTTATTCTGAAGGAACAGTATGTGTTTTGGAAGTGAAAAGAGTGTCAGACAGAGTAATGATTATGAAGCTGGAAATTGGAGGTGAGATGATGAATGTTGGGTGGCGCAGTGGGTAGCGCTGCTGCCTCGCAGTTGGGGGACCAGGGTTCACTTCCCGGGTCCTCCCTGCGTGGAGTTTGCATGTTCTCCCCGTGTCTGCATTGGTTTCCTCCCACAGTCGAAAGGCATGCAGGTTAGGTGGATTGGCAATTCTAAATTGTGCCTAGTGTGTTTGTGTGTATCCTGTGGTGGGTTGGCACCCTGCCTGAGATTGGTTCTTGCCTTGTGCCCTGTGTTGGCTGGGATTGGCTCCAGCAGACCCCCGTGACCCTGTGTTCGGATTCAGCGGGTTGCAAAATGGATGGATGATGAATGTTGTTAGTGCATATGCCTTGCAAGTTGGATGTGCGATGGATGAGAAAGAAGATTTTTGGAGTGAGTTAGATGAAGTGATGAACAGTGTACCCAAAGGACAAAAAGTGGTGATTGGAGCAGATTTCAATGGACATGTTGATGAAGGGAACAGAACAGACAAGGAGGTGATGGGTAGGTATGGTGTCAAGGAAAGGAATGAAGAAGGTCAGAGGATAGTGTATTTTGCCAAAAGGATGGACATGGCTGCGTTGAATATGTATTTTAAGAAGAGGGGGGAACACAGGGTGATGTACAAGAGTGGAGGAAGATTCACACAGGTAGAGTACATCCTATGCAGAAGGGTCAGCCTGAAGGAGATTGAAGACTGCAAAGCAGTGACAGGGGAAAGTGTACTTAAGCAACATAGGATGGTGGTCTGTAGGATGATGTTGGAGATCAAGAAGAGGAAGAGAGTGAGGGCTGAGCCAAGGATCAAATGGTGGAAGTTGAAAAAGGAAGACTGCAAGGTTGAGTTAAGGGAGAAGGTGAGACAGGAACTGGGTGACATTGAAGAGTTACCAGACAGTTGGGCAACTACAGCAGATGTGGTAAGGGTGACAACAAGAAGGGTGTTTGGCGTGACATCTGGACAGAGGAAGGAGGAAAATGAAACCTGGAGGTGGAATGGGGAAGTACAGGAGAGTATACAGAGGAAGAAGATGGAAAATAAGAAGCGGGATAGTCAGAGAGATGCAGAAAGTAGACAAGAGTACAAGGAGATAAGGCACAAGGTGAAGAGAGAGGTGACGAAGGCTAAAAAAAAGGCATACAATGATTTGTATGAGAGGTTGGACACTAAGGAGAGAGAAAAGGACCTGTACCGATTGGCTAGAAAGAGGGACCGAACTGGAAAAGATGTGCAGCAGGTTAGGGTGATAAAGGATAAAGATGGAAACATACTCACAAGCGGGGAGAGTGTGTTGAACAGATGGAAAGAGTACTTTGAGAGGCTGATGAATGAAGAGAACTAGAGAGAGAGAAGGTTGGATGATGTGGAGATAGTACATCAGGAAGCGCAACAGATAAGCAAGGAGGAAGTAAAGACAGCTATTAAAAGGATAAAAAATGGAAAGGCCGTTGGTCCAGATGACACACCTGTGGAAGCATGGAGGTGTTTAGGAGAGATGGCAGTGGAATTTTTAACCAGATTGGTTAATGGAATCTTGGAAAAGGAGAGGATGCCCGAGGAATGGAGAAGAATTGTACTGGTGCCGATATTCAAGTATAAGGAGGATGTGCAGAACTGTAGTAACTACAGGGGGATAAAATTGATGAAACACAGCATAAAGTTAAGGGAAAAAAGTAGTGGAAGCTAGGTTAAGAAGTAAGGTGATGATTAGTGAGCAGGAGTATGGTTTCATGCCAAGATAGAGCACCACTGATGCAATGTTTGCTCTGAGAATGTTGATGGAGAAGTACAGAGAAGGCCAGAAGGAGTTGCATTGCGTCTTTGTGGACCTGGAGAAAGCATATGACAGAGTGTCTTGAGAGGAGTTGTGGTATTGTATGAGGAAGTTGGGAGTGGCAGAAAAGTATGTAAGAGTTGTACAGGATATGTATGAGCGAAGTGTGACAGTGGTGAGGTCTGCGGTAAGTGACGGATGCATTCAAGGTGGAGGTGGGATTATATCAGGGATCGGCTCTGAGCCCTTTCTTATTTGCGATCGTGAGGGACAGGTTGATAGACGAGATTAGGCAGGAGTCCCCGTGAACTATGATGTTTGCTGATGACATTGTGATCTGTCGCAATAGTAGGGAGCAAGTTGAGGAGACCCTGGAGAGGTGGAGATATGCTCTAGAGAGGAGAGGAATGAAGGTCAGTAGGAACAAGACGGAATACATGTGTGTAGATGAGAGGGAGGTCAGTGGAATGGTGAGAATGCAAGGAGTAGAGCTGGCAAATGTGGATGAGTTTAAATACTTGGGATCAACAGTACAGAGTAACGGGGATTGTGGAAGAGAGGTGAAGAAGAGAGTGCAGGCAGGGTGGAATGGGTGGAAAAGAGTGTCAAGAGTAATTGGTGACAGATGGGTATCAGCAAGAGTGAAAGGGAAGGTCTATAGGACGGTAGTGAGACCAGCTATGTTATATGGGTTGGAGACGGTGGCACTGACCAGAAACTAGTAGACAGAGATGGAGGCATAAAAGATGTAAAGTTTGCATTGGGTGTGATGAGGAAATGAGTACATTAGAGGGTCAGCTCAAGTTGGATGGTTGGGAGACAAAGTCACAGAGGCGAGATTGTGTTGGTTTGGACATGTGCAGAGGAGAGATGCTGCATATATTGGTAGAAGGATGTTAAGGATGCAGCTGCCAGGTAAGAGGAAAAGGCCTAAGAGGAGGTTTATGGATATGGTGAGAGAGGACATGCAGGTGCTGGGTGTAACAGAGCAAGATGCAGAGGACAGAAAGATATGGAACAAGATGATCTGCTATGGCAACCCCTAATGGGAGCAGTTGAAAGACGAAGAAGAAGAAGAGTAATTTACCTGTGATGCACGTTAAACTCACTGGCCAATAGTTATATGGATCTGCCTCGTCACCACTTTTATATAACAGGATAATATTGGCTATTTTCCAGTCCATACTAATTTCCCAAGTGCTCAGTGACTTTTGAAAAAAATATGCGTCAAGGGTTTGTATAGGTACTCACTACCTCCTTAAGCACTCAAGGATGAATATGATCTAATGTCAGCCAATTTAACCCTATTTAGCCCATTTGATTTAATCAATCACTCCTTAGTAGTCCCTGTTACTAATGGAGGTTATTCACTTCTTCACAAGTTAACACATCACAAAATGCAATTGTAGACTATTTTTAATTTCACTGTCTGTATGTTTTAATTTTCTCTTACTATTCCTGATACTCTTCACCTCTTTCTTGAATGTTCTTGTATTACCAAAATATGGATAGAGTCTCTTTTGGTCATCTTTCTCTTTATCTGCAATATTCCTTTTCAGCTGCCTTTTAGTTCCCTTAATATCCCTTTTAATCCCTTTTAACTAACTGTGCTGGAGATATTAAATTTATATGCAGCTGTTTTTCTTTGGCAGTGTGTTTTTTATCATCTCATGTATCCACTGCAGAGTTTTCTTTAATCTCCGCATCAGATCTGTTCTTGTCGAGAACAAAGGGACTGAGGTTTTACTACAGATTGGAACTAACAATAAGACACTCTGTTACTTCCCTTGAGGGGCACTTGTAATCTATTAGGGTATTGGGACTTCATTTGTTTTATTTAAAACCTTTTTTTCTAAAAGTATAAGTTTTCTTTTTGGTGGTCCAGGCTCCCCTTATAGGTTACATCACTCACATAACTCTTTATGCACTCCAAATGTTTACTACCCACTACAAATGTATCTACCAGATTGCCCTTGCAGGCTTCATTTTAAAGCCTGTCTTTTGTCACAGACCATATGGAAGTTTCCAGCATCCAGTCTGTTTGCCAGGAACCCATCTTAATTTTTCACTTTTGACTTAATGTCAAAACAGGCTTGGTTTGAAATGCTTTCTCACAACTAAATTGTACACATTTTTTGTCAATTCATGGGGTGTTTTAATTTTGTTTATGTTTTAAAGCTTTCTGTTGTTGTTTCCTTATTACACTAAACTAGGATTTGGTCCAGCCTTTCTGCCATGCCAGGCATTTTCTTAGCTGATAACAATCTCAAGCATCCCAGAAGCATGAATGGGGACTCTGTCCCTACTTGATTTTAAACACTTCTGCATGGTTCAGGGTCATTAGGTTTCCTTTTTCTTAATGTTTTTTTCACATTCCCAATGCTCAGCATACTTTGATACCGATTATTTGAAGTCCTTGTCTTATCTGTATCTCTTGCCCGATGGCAACACCTGGAAGAGGCAATGACCGGGATGTGATGAATCCTGTGAAATGACTATTGCTTTTTTGCATCATTGGGAGGTGTAGATTTGTTCCAGAGTGGGGAGGGTACAGCCAATTGTTCTCTCCGCTGTTCTGACAACCCTGTGGAGCGCTTTCCTTTCTGAGGAAGTGCAGCTGCCGTACCACACACATAGTCCGTACGTAAGCACACTCTCGATGGAACAGTGATAAAAGGCTAGGAGCAGATTTTTGGGGAGATGGTTCTTTCTGAGGATTCTCAGAATATACAGTCTCTTTTGCACCTTCTTCAGCATCTTCACCTTGGTGTTGGCGCTCCAGGCCATGTCATCCTCCAGCTCAATGCCCTGAAACCTGAACACCTAAAAATGCAGTGCAAGTTAAAAAATGCAAGGTAGAGAGTGCAAGGTAGGTATAACAGTTAATAACATTGTATAGTGTTATCGTTTAACCCCCCGGGTGGAATTGAAGAGTCGCATAGTGTGGGGGAGGAACGATCTCCTCAGTCTGTCAGTGGAGCAGGACAGTGACAGCAGTCTGTCATTGAAGCTGCTCCTCTGTCTGGAGGATGATACTGTTCAGTGGATGCAGTGGATTCTCCATGATTGACAGGAGCCTGCTCAGCGCCCGTTGCTCCGCCACAGATGTCAAACTGTCCAGCTCTGTGCCTACAATAGAGCCTGCCTCCCTCACCAGTTTGTCCAGGCGTCAGGCGTTCCTCTTCTTTATGCTGCCTCCCCAGCACACCACCGCGTAGAAGAAGGCGCTCGCCACAACTGTCTAATAGAACATCTGCAGCATCTTATTGCCGATGTTGAAGGACGCCAGCCTTCTAAGGAGGTATAGTTGGCTCTGTCCTCTCTTGCACAGAGCATCAGTATTGGCAGTCCAGTCCAGTTTATCATCCAGCTACACTCCCAGGTATTATAGATCTGTAACCCTCTGCACAAAGTCACCTCTGATAATCATGGGGTCCGTGAGGGGCCTGGGCCTCCTAAAATCCACCACCAGCTCTTTGGTTTAGCTGGTCTTCAGTTGTAGGTGGTTTGAGTCACACCATTTAACAAAGTACTTGATTAGGTTCCTATACTCCTCCTCCTGCCCACTCCTGAAGCAGCCCACGATAGAAGCGTCGTCAGCGAACATTTGCACGTGGCAGGACTCCGAGTTGTATTGGAAGTCCGATGTATATAGGCTGAACAGGACCCGAAAAAGTTCAGTCCCCTGTGGCACTCCTGTGCTGCTGACCACAATGTCAGACCTGCAGTTCCCGAGATGCACATACTGAGGTGTATCTGTAAGATAGTCCACGATCCATGCCACCAGGTATGAATCTACTCCCATTTCTGTCAGCTTGTCCCTAAGGAGCAAAGGTTGGATGGTGTTGAAGGTGCTACAGAAGTCCAGAAGCATAATTCTTACTGCACTACTGCCTCTGTCCAAGTGGGAGAGGGATCGTACTGGTTGACTTAAGTGTGGTGTACTGCTTGTACAATTTGACAACAGTTTCTAGAGAAAACGGAATCAGGAAATGGCATGAGAAAATGAGAAATTACACAGGTGTCATAATCAGGTAAACAATGAAATAATAAAGAAGACAGACCAACCTTCCTCCACATTTACAGTTTAGAGGAGTAGTAGTATATGTGCAGAGTGTCAAGGTCCTTGACGTTTACATAACAATTCAGTTAACATGGTCCCTTAACACCTCTTGCCTGGTCAAAAGGGCCCAACAGAAACTCTGTTTCCTTAAAAAACTGAAACAGACTCAACTACCTCAACAACCCCTGGTGAACTTCTACCACAACATCATCAAGAGCATCCTCTCCCACTGTGTGACTTTGTGGTACACCAGCTACACGTTCACTGAGCTGAAAGATCTGCTTCATGTGGTGAAGGTGCCTCAGTGAATCATTAAGACAGGCCTCTCACAACTAGACAGTGTCTACATTTGTCAACAGATGAACAGTGTGTGCGTTAGCCACAGAAGAAGAAGGCTAGTAGCTTCAGCAGAGACACAACACACACTGAACATTCCCTGTTTAATCCATTACGATGAAGCAGGCAGTATTGGGTGATCTGCTCCCACATAAACAGACTGAAAATTAGAGCTGTGTCCTCCATCACCCTCATGTCCAACTGCCGAGAACTGATTTAAACCCCACCTTGTTTTGTTATTTCACACACATACAATTCAGCCTCCAAAGGATGAATCTAAATATCTAGTTTTCAATTGAAAGTATTATTTTATTTCTTCTCCTTTTGTGTGTGTAAATTTAAGTTATTTTTTATATACTGTATATATTGCTGCTTTTATGAGAGATGTCATAACAAGTTTTGTTACAGTATATGCAAGTATAATGACAGATAAAAATGTATTCTTCTAAAGCTAAGAAGGTCCGCATTCTTTCCAAAAATCAGTATTTTGATCAAATGGCAGTGGTGCAAAATGCCATTACAGAAAACTGAAAAAGAAAACAAAGAATAGCAGACTTCAGCAATGACTGTGAGTCCATAAAGTGTATTGCAATAATTTATTAGAACATTGCAAAAAAAAAAACACAATTATGAGAAAACTAACTTTAAAAAAGCAGACTTTCAGGAGTTACCCTGGTGTATCTCTATTGATAAAGCATTCCAGGTATTCAGGTCATTAACACCTCACAGCTTCTCTTATGCTTAGCTCTTAGAATAAAGAGCAAACCAGTGTTTAAGGATTCAAGATTACAACTGGGAAGATAAGGGGACAGGCACTCCAAAATATAATGGATTCACGTTGCCTTATGCTTAAATCATTTAAATTCATTTTTTGCCACACATCAAGCAACACTTTAATACCCCAAATGACAAAGTGGAACCAGGATTTTAGAATTTTTGGCAAAAAATTAAAAACTGAAATATCACATTGACACAAGTATTCAGACCCTTTGTTATGACATTTGGCTTAGGTACACCCCATTCTATTGATTATCATCAGATGTTTCAATGCCTTGTTTGCAGTACACCAGTGGTTAATACAGTTATTTGGACCGATTAGGAAAGGCTCACACGTGTCTACAGAAGGTCCCATGGCTATTTACCTTGCCAAACTGAATAATCAGAGTAGAAGGGCCTTGGAAAGAGAGGTGAACACAAACCTGATGGTCACTCTGGCTGTGCTTCAGAAAACCTCTGTGGAGATGGTGGAAATCTTCAGAAGTACAATCGTCACTGTAACACTCCACTAGTCTGGGCTTTATGGCAGAGTGGCCAGACAGAACCCTCTCCTCGGTAAAAGACACATGAAAGCCCACTTGGAGTTTGCATAAAGGTCATTAAAGGCTTCTCAGACTACGACAAACAAAATTCTATAGTCTAATGAAACCAAGGTTAGTGTCACAGGCACCACACAACATCTTTCCAATGGTGAGGCTTGCTTGGGGCAGCATCAGAGACTGGGAAACCAGGCAGGGTTGAGGGAAAGCTGAGCAGAGCAAATTACAGAGATATCCTTAGTGAAAACCTGCTCCATAGAACTCTGGACCTCAAACTGGGACATTCCAACAAGACATGGACCCTAAGCACAAATCAAAGACAACAATGAAGTGGCCCAGAGGAGGGGGCCTAAGGGTACATCTGTCACCATCTTACAATGCTGTGATTGCAGCCATTCCTCAGCCCTCTATGAATGGTTCACACGTCTACTAATCAGTGGACAATTTTCATATCACTGATCAACTGGCCCTTTGTCAATGGTGCTAGTCTCTGTGATTAAGCAAAGGTACTGTTTATAAGGTTGGGGAAACATGCAGTCAGTTGAGACTGAGGAAGAGACTTGGATAAGTCTTGAAATATTTCTCCCACTTAAAAACTTTATCCAGATGAACAGAATCAAATTTCTAGGATTTCCTTACCTGGATTATTGAGCATGCATCGAGGCCCAGAAAAAACATTGGCAATGTCCTTAAGTTGCCCTACCACTGCCACACCTCTGTGCACCAACGGTCTCCATCCAACCTGACAGAGTTTGTGTGAATCTGAGAAAAAGAAGGACCAAGCATCCCCAAATCCAGGTGTGTGAAGTTTGTTGTGTCAAACTCAAGAAGAGTCCAGACTGGAATTGCTGCCAAAGTGGCTTAACTTCGTACTGAGTATAGGGTAAGAATGCTTATGCCGATGTGATTTCAGTTTTTTATTTGAATACATTTGCAAAAACTTCTAAAAATCTTGTTTTACTTTATCATTCTGGGATATTGAGTGACACTTGAGAAGAGAAAAATCATTTTAGCACACAGTTGCAACATCACAAAATGTGACAAAAGTGAAAGGGTTTGAATACTTTCTGAATCTACCCTTTATGGTGGCCTTATATACAATTATTTTAATTTACCTTTTTTATACACATGTATTTCAAATTAATTTTATAGGACACAAGCAATCCTATGTAGCAATGCTAAGACTAGTGAGATCTGTTCAGATTTTGTTTTGCTGGTTAAGATTCTTGCTGCTATATTTTGAACTAACTGCAGTCAACTGATGTCTTTCTTAGGTTTTCCACTTAGAAGGGCATTACAGTAATCTAGTTTGTTACATAAAAACAAAAGTGTGAATTCATTTTTCACCATCTTTAGATATTATAAGATGTGTACTCTTTTCAGTATTCCTTAAAAGAAAAAATGCAATCTCAATAGTTTGGTTAATATTCAATTTGAAGTTTAGATACAAGTCAATAACAACTCTTAAGTTCTGTACTTCTGGCTTGATTTGAAAAGAGAGGTGATCAAGTTTACACACTTAATTTCTCCCAACAACTAAAATTTCATTTTTTCTCTTGTTTAGGATGAGAAAGTTGCTACTCATCCATTCTGTAATGCTAGTAAGACATTTGATCAATGGGCATAGAGCGTTAGGCACATCAGTTGCTATAGGTAAGTAAAGCTATATGTCACTACATAGGTGTAGTAGGTCACCTTGTGATTCAAAATAATCTGGCCTAATGGATATGGAGGAATATTTCAGACAAAATTAAACAATTAAATATGCAAATACAAAAATGTATTGTAGAATGTAACAAAAAATAAATGAAAACACAATGAAAGTAAGCATAAATAATTAAATGTGTCAAAAAATAGGTTTTTAGTTGCTTATCTTTTTGTATGTTTATTTCATCTTTTCTTTATTTAGATACTTCTGTCACACTGTATACAACATGAAATATGGCTTGAAACAAAAACTTTTATATTCACCAGTAAAAAGTGAATACTTTTTAAAGCAGGCTTTACTGTGCTTTTTGTATGTTTGTTTTGATCAGTGAATCGTTGGTAGAGGGGACATTCACTGTCATAGCTTTGCACATGTCTATGACCAAGACATTTCCAAGTCCAGTAAAGTACTTACTCAGAGTTGAAAAGAATTATTGCATGAAGCAGCTGCTTTAATTTAAGGATCCCTGAATTCATCATCTTCTCAGGAATCTGCATCTGACATGTAGCGTCTTCCTAGAATTGTGCCTCATGAAGGCCAAAAATGTATGCAAAATACACTGATCTTCACCAAGTAAAACACAGTACTCTCTAGTATCTGGTGACTCAACTTGGCTGAATGAAAATAAAGTTTTCATTTCAGGCTGTATTTATTGTTGCATTTCATAATACATTTATTTATATATTTATTTAGTTTGTCAGAAATATTCATCCTTAAATGGGAGCAAGTACAGTAGACTGAAAATAACATTGGGCCCAGAACAGATCCTTGTAGTATACTGTATGTGGTATTATGGATGTCTGACATTAAATCACCGACAACACAGACAGAATTTTCTGTTATATAATATTGAACCCAGTTTAAGGCACTACCAGAGAGACCCACCTAGCGTCCAAGGAGATTAATGAGAATAATGTGGTGTCAAATGCTCTGCTAAGTTGAAATCAGCACCACTAAACCTTCACATCAATGTTAAAATCGAACTATTGTATCCCAAAACAAAACTATGCCATACTTCCGTAAGGATTATGATACAAAGGAAGAACTATAAATGTAGCCCAAATTAAATTGAAGTCTTAAAGGAAAAAATCCAAAACTTTAACAGTTTACTTTGAAAGACTGTGCAAGCCTATTCAGAGTGAAGATGGTCGCCAAGGCAAAAGACTATGACAAAAACCAGACTCGAACCTCTCATTCAAGATTATTATGATTTGCAGGAAAGGTAATAAAAAGTCTGTGAGCCACTAAGGATTAAAAAAATACCATTATTGCAAAATATTAAACATAATATGCCAAAGGAAACAAATGATCCAATACCCAAAGCAGCAATATTCAGGGAAGGAAGCAGAGCGTTAACATACTATTTATGCTAAGATAAGAGTGACGCTCTCAAACAAAACAAGAGATAGGACTTGAGAAAAATATAGAGCTTACTTCTTCCAAAACCAATAAAATTATTTTAATTTAAAAAACATGATACTTACACAACACAAATCAAAGTTGATTCCAAATTAAATAAAAACCACTAATAGCAAAGGCATAAAAGTATAAAATATACCACATACATGTGCAAATAAACCCCACAATTATGAAGAGGAGCCAAAAACAATGAGGAGAACTTAATACTGAGGTTATTGGAGTCCTTAAATAGGGTAGGGTCGTCAAACAGAAGCATACCCATGTAATTGGGAGGCTCCCCCCAGTAAATTACTTCAAAGTACAGACAGGTAATAACATGAAACTATGGGAATTGTACGAATTAAATAATGTCAGGTAATATAATTAGCATCATCCAAATGGAGAGACATAATTCACAAAGAGAAGGATTACAAACACAATTAAGACAAATTTAAAAATAGCACGGAGCTCCAGTTAAGATCATGGCACCGGTGAAGATATTTTTGACCTAATCAATCACCTGTAGAAAATAAAAAGGGCAAGGATATCAGTTAAAAAAAATTCAATCAAAGAACAAATTAAGAAACAGTGGAGTAATTCAGGCAAAACAAAAGAAGATACAGCTTAAAGATAAGAAAATAGGGGGGAGTTGTCAACAATCTTATTTTGACTGTCTTCTGGATCACCCTTTTTTATTAATATATAGTTTATATTACATAAATGTAATGAATTATTATTATTATTATTATTACATTTTACATTATTTTTAGTGTTTTTACGGTGACATTTTGTATATACTGTATGTTTCTTAGTGATGGTTGCCATGTTCTTCATTAGTTTCATAGCAATGGCTATATTATTTATGACAATAATGCCTATTGTCAGTTGTATAGCTCATGTACTGCAAATAAATAGGCAGTAATGCCTATTGTCAGTTGTATAGCTTGTCTTTAAATCATGTTAAATTGTTTCATGCGTTTTTTATTACTAGTCTGACAAAAGTTATTTCTATACAACATTTGTGAGAGTTTTCTACTTTTGACTGTTACCACCTTTGGAGTTGAATGGGACACTTACACACTACCTACAGAGGAAATCCCAGGTGTGTGCCCAGCGCTGTTAATCCACATCTGGGGCGCACTGCTATCAATGATGCCACCTACCACTGTTGCCTCACGTACTGCAAATATATAGGCAATAATGCCTATTGTCAGTTGTATAGCTTGATCTCATTATGCCATCACTATTTAAGATGGAGGCACTCAGAACTAAGTATGCAAGCTTTTGGATAAATTTGAAAACATCAGTTTTTTGTTAGTTTCGCAACTAAATCAACTTTGTTTTTTGGATCTTTGTTTTTGGTTAGCTTTCCAAACTTGATGCACATGTCCTTTTGACCCATTTGGCAGTTTGCAGTAGACCTCTCAGTGCAACTCTCTGTGTTTTGTGCCTGTTTTTTGTCTTTAAATCATGTTAAATTGTTTCATGTGTTTTCTATTATTAGTCTGACAAAATCTATTTCTTTACAACATTTGTGAGAGTTTTCTACTTTTGACCGTTATCACCTTTGGAATTGAATGGGACACTTACACACTACCTACAGAGGAAATCCCAGGTGTGTGCCCAACGCTGTTAATCCACATCTGGGGCGCACTGCTATCAATGAAGCCACCTAAAATTTTTGCCTCTTGTACTGCAAATACAATGAATTAGAAGCTCCGAAACCCAGAAAGAGAAAAAAGAGTGGAGGAATTTGAGTATGTCTGACATGGGGCAGTTATAAAATACCTCTGCCAATGATCATTATGAGTAACACGTAGTCCTTGCAGAATAAACTGGATGAGCTGAGGGCTACTGCGTGATGCAGTATGTGCCAATGAGTACTGTGACAGCTGTCTAATGTGTTTTACTGAAACTTGGTTTAAGAATACTGACTCAGACATAGATGTTAAAATAGATGGATTTGTTTGTGAATGGCAAGGCAGAAACTCAGACTGTAATAAGCAGTCGGTTGGTGGGGTCTGCCAATATGTTAATAAAAGGTGGTGTAATAATATCACTGTGATAGAGGACATCTGCACACCGAACATCAAATTTATCACTGTCGTGTTTAGTGGTCTGGTGACTCAAGATTTCAAATAGTTTTTGAGAAAAAAAAAACAACTGTCATGTTCTCTGGACCACAGAAGAAAAAGACCATCCAAGGTGTTATCAGTGTCAGGTCCAAACGCTAGCACCTGTCATGGTATGGAGGTGTGTCAGTGCCCATAACATAAGTAACTTGCACATCTCTGAGGGCACCATTAATGCTGTAAGATATGTACAAATTTTCGAGCAACATATGCTACCATCCAGACACTCCCTTTTCCAGAATGTATGTGTTTTCAATCAGGACAATGCCAAACCACATTCTGGCTACTTACTGACTACACCCTCATTTCTTCTCTTTCTGCCAAACTCTGAACAGTGACTCGGTATGCACTGTGTATGTAGGAAAAGTGGATACTTGGTAGGCCTGCCTGCAGTCTTGACCTGTGTGAAGGTCTGAAGGCCTGCATAATGGATGAATGGGGGAAATTCTGCTTGCTAAATCTAACCAATTTATGTCTTCAGTGCTCAAATGCCTAATATGTGTTATTAAATGAAATTGTAAAATTACATCTTTGGAACTACTTGACTTTCCCAGGCCACAATTTAACAGAAAGAAGTAAAATTTTTTAGCGCATGCCAAGTCGCTGTTCAGAGAATGGCAGAAAGAGAACAAATGAGGGTGTCATCAGTAACCTTTACTGTCTCATGATGGTAGACATTGATGCAAGTCCATTTTATATTTTTAGGTTTTGATGCCAATACAACATCATGATCTGCAGCAATATTTAATCAGTGTTAAATGAATCAATTTTGAATTATCTTTATAACACTGTGGAATATCGCCACTGGAGCTATAATAATATAGAGATGGGCAGTGATGTGCAGACCTTTTGTGATGTCTGTGAACCCATTATTCCCCACCGGTACCTCCTATTCCAGATGCTTTCTGCAATCCATGGATTAAATTATTCAACAAGCAGTTCAGTTTATTATTGTGGTATTAAACATTTATTCATGAACCTATTTAAAATAGAAATGTAAAGAAGTTCTCAACTCATGAAAGAAGTCAGATTAATAAAAAGATAATGTAGATGACAGCTGGAACACTGGAGTTTCAGCCAGCATTGACAAATGAATCAAAATTTAAAAATGTAAATATTTGCTTTCATACTTTGACCCATTACAAAAATATACTAGGGCAATGCCAGGAACTTCAGTTAGTAAAGAAAAAAAAATGTGGTTCATAAAGAGCGATGTTGACTGTGCCAATGTTGAAGAATAGCAGACAAGTAAGGGTGTTCATTAAAGTGTTTTTGAAGTTGCTTGTCTGTGCTTTGATATCAGCTTCTGCCACGACCATCATGTTAATTATAGCAGTGAGAAGAACTTGTGCTCAGGAGCATTAGATCCTTTGTTTTGGCACAGAACTCATTATAAAAAGTACACCAAATGAGAAGGATTTAGGAGTTGTAGTGGACTCTAAGCTATCGACTTCCAGACAGTGTTCAGAAGCCACTAAAAATGCTAACAGAATATTAGGTTATATAACGCCTGATGTGTGGAGTACAAGGCACAGGAGGTTATGCTTGAGGCTACAAAAAGGACATAGCAGTGCAGAAAAAGGTCCAGAGAAGAGCGACTAGGCTGATTACAGGGCTACTGGGGATGAATTATGGGGAAAGATTAAAAGAGCTGAGCCTTTTCAGTTTATGCAAAAGAAGATTAAGAGGAGACATGACTGGATTGTTTAAAATTATGAAGGGAATTAGTCCAGTGGATCGATTCTTTAAAATGAGTTCAGCAAGAACACGGGGACACAGTTGGAAACTAAGAAGTCCAATTACTTACCAAATGACTCTGCATCTTACTAAATGTTTTTCATTCTTTGAAGTGACTGAAGGAGCACACTCCCTACATTGATGAAAGCCAACTCGTTTTTTAAACGTTTAGCCACGTGTCACTCCATTTAATATCGAAACTACTCTATGTTTTGAACTTTTCCTCTAATTGTCTTGCCATTCATAGCCTCATTCACCCCCACCCCTAAGCCAACTTCTAGACATGCGTTTAGGAAATCTTCCACAACCCTTATCTGAAGAAGCTTTCTACAAAGGAAATGGTTCTTTGATCTTTTGATTACAGTGTGCAGTTTCCTTCCTGTGACTACAATGAATGCTCAGTGTACATAATTGACTCCACATTCTTCAGTTTTTAGAGTATTTATCGTAAGCTGCAGCCTTTACAGCTATATGAGGTCAGCACCCTCATCAATTATCAGTTGTTTAAATCTAATGTTACATTAGATGCTTTTATCCAAAGTGACATAAAAAAGAAGTCAACATAAACTGAGTAACATCAGTCTTTGGAAATGTTTCGGAACAAGTTTAATAGGACAATGGTACAAATCTGACCATAAGTGAAGAGCGCAGAACAAAATACAAGCTTGTTTGTTCACCAAACCAGAGGGTCATCAAACACTTGTTAAATACTTTGAAGGAGTCAGAATTCCAAATGGAGTTGAGCAGCTTGTTTCACAACCCAAAAGCTATACATGAAAAGAGACAGAACGATATACAGTAAAACCTTGGACTGTGAGTAACTTGGTCTGCGAGTGTTTTGCAAGATGAGCTAACGTTTTTAATAAATTTTAACTTGATAAACGAGCGAGGTCTTGCAATACAAGTACAGTAATCCCTCCTCCATCGTGGGGGTTGCGTTCCAGAGCCACCCGCGAAATAAGAAAATCCGCGAAGTAGAAACCATATGTTTATATGGTTATTTTTATATTGTCATGCTTGGGTCACAGATTTGCGCAGAAACACAGGAGGTTGTAGAGAGACAGGAACGTTATTCAAACACTGCAAACAAACATTTGTCTCTTTTTCAAAAGTTTAAACTGTGCTCCATGACAAGACAGAGATGACAGTTCCGTCTCACAATTAAAAGAATGCAAACATATCTTCCTCTTCAAAGGAGTGAAGCAAACAAATCAATAGGGCTGTTTGGCTTTTAAGTATGCGAAGCACCGCGGCACAAAGCTGTTGAAGGCGGCAGCTCACACCCCCTCCGTCAGGAGCAGGGAGAGAGAGAGAGAGAGAGAGACAGAGAAAAATCAGTACGTGCCCTTTGAGCTTTTAAGTATGCGAAGCACCGTGCAGCATGTCGCTTCATGAAGCAGCTGCACACAGAAGGTAGCAACGTGAAGATAATCTTTCAGCATTTTTAGACGAGCGTCCGTATCGTCTAGGTTTGCGAACAGCCCCCCTGCTCACACCCCCTACGTCAGGATCAGAGAGAGTCAGCGCAAGAGAGAGAGAGAAAAGTAAGTTGGGTAGCTTCTCAGCCATCTGCCAATAGCGTACCTTGTATGAAATCAACTGGGCAAACCAACTGAGGAAGCATGTACCAGAAATTAAAAGACCCATTGTCCGCAGAAACCCGCGAACCAGCAAAAAATCTGCGATATATATTTAAATATGCTTACATATAAAATCCGCGATGGAGTGAAGCCGCGAAAGGCGAAGCGCGATATAGCGAGGGATTACTGTAGTACGTATACGCTTTGTCTGCTGAGCATCACATGGGGATTGTGGGTAATTGTCTCCCATGCTCATTCTCAGTCGGCGTGCCTCACTCATATAGTCAACAGCTTTAAAAAGGACAGCTGTAGAAAGCTGGGAGAATTGTGATTGTTTTGAGTGTCTGTTACTATATCGCTTTCACAGCTGCAGAAAACCCATTTATTTAGATTGCAATTACCACTACCCTGAAAGGATTAAACAGTTTTCTGGATTTGAGTTCTATGTCTTGTGCCTGACTTGATTGTGTGGTTTTGTTTGGTTTGCAAATTGTTGTCTGCAGGAGAGACAGCAACTCAATTCATGAAATACAATCCCAAAAACAAGAAGACATGACCGTTGTCACGCCCGCACGCATAGGGAGCCGCGTAAAGACCCGACGAGCAACGTAACATATTGTGCCAGGGGATCAAGGCGGGGTACTAACCTTTCTTTCTTTTATTCCCACAGAAAGACACAAACAACACCGCCGTAACTTTGTCCGGATTCCCTAAACCACACACTACCACTTCCGTATTCCATCCCTTCCTCTGGTCCCATCTCGATGACATCATGGCTCCCATACAGCACCTCGGTTCCTTCCCAGCATTCCTTTCATCAGTTTCCAGTCCCACCTCATAAATGCTACCTCCATCACATGCAAAGATGTTGGCTTTAATGTCTGAAAGTCATATCACTGACCGTGTTTATTTTTTTCAAATCTGTACAGTATACGGGGCCGGAAAACCCCAAAACTTTATGAGTTTCTGTGTCCTTATTACACCGTACACAGTATAGAACAGAACTCTCTAAGTAGTAGCAAATCACCGAATGATTCACTACCCAGCCCTGCAATATATAAAGCTGAGGGTGGTCCTCAGCTTGTGACATCAGAGTGGCCCCGCCTCTTAGAGTTCCACCCACAAAACACAAGAAAAACAATAGAACATAGATGGAATACAAAAAAGAACAATATAAACAAAAAATGCATGATTACAATAAACATATGAAGTACAATAATTTCAAATAAATAAAGAACACATAAAAGGAAAATAAACATAGGCCAGGGTACAAACCCTAACTGCAACATATGCCCACCTTGCAAGTTAGTTTGTTGCAAGTGTCATGCAAGATATGAAATAGTGACAGCCACTTTATTAATGGACAAGTTGCATCCTCTAGATGGTCTGAACGTTGTATTTGATATGAGAAGCACCTTAAATTTAGCAATAGAAAGTTAAGTTTCCTGGCAAGTTCTTTTTGAAGACTTCTTGACTTTCGCTTGTTTTCGACTTTAAGACTAGTTCATCCTAGGGTTTTGGTAGCTGATTTATCTGACTTCTGTGCATTGATCCCTTGTTCTTTTCTGATTGTTCTTTCTGTTTTATCCTTACAAATCTCCCTCAAGTTAATATTGAAACCTGTCTTATCTAAACTTGGATGGAAAGTTTCAAGATTTAAAAAAAAGTAGGGTGTTTTTGATTCTACTATTATTTATTTTTATTTTTTCTTCTATATCTGTCACAGTTTATTAAAGCTAAAGTTTTGTTTCTCTTTTTTATTGTTTTTTATATTTTCTCACCAGTTCAATTTGTTTATCACATTTTCATGTGATGTGAAAACATAAAGACTTTGCAAAAGTGATTACTTATAGTAAGAACACCGTTAAACAAAGATTTCCTTCCCTCTGGATCCCCATTCCCTTCCCTTGCTTCTTGCTTCTTTACTTTACAATATGTTATTTTAGACTATGCTAGAGAAGTGAGAGTTAAGTCCTCAGATAAAGTTCTCAGTTCCCTAGTCAAACTATATCATCAATGTAATATCAAATGCTTTCTGTAATGACCGAGAAAATGAGGTCATAAATATGAAAGGCTAATATCAGTCATAATAATAATGTCAGTCATTAGCACTAAAACATAAGTAACATGATAGTTATAATTGGATACTAACCCTCACCTATTCTGTTTCTCTTCTCGGTACTCAAATGTGGCACTTGGTGCCACGGCCCACCTGCCAAGTTGTTTTGCCTGCCTAAGGTAAAGTCATCCCTGATGGAGGATCGCAGGAATCATGGGAAAGAGGGGTCCTTTCATCCGATTGGCTGGCCCAACACTGTTTCAGCCGTGGAATGGCCAAATGGGGGAGGCAGCTTGATGGATGAGGTCTCCAGGAGTCTAAAATTATCCAAATCTTATTATGTGATATCATCTACTGTTAAATTCTGCTCCGTACTTCTAAAAAATTTTTTATTTATTTTATTTTTTATTGAGGATTTGTTCTGTTCCGTGTATTGTATTGTATTGACCCCCTTCTTTTGACACCCACTGCACGCCCAACCTACCTGGAAAGGGGTCTCTCTTTGAACTGCCTTTCCCAAGGTTTCTTCCATTTTTCCCTACTAGGTTTTTTTGGGAGTTTTTCCTTGTTTATTTAGAGAGTCAAGGCTGGGGGGCTGTCAAGAGGCAGGGTTTGTTAAAGCCCATTGCGGCACTTCCTGTGTGATTTTGGGCTATACAAAAATAAACTGTATTGTATTGTATTGTAATATAAGGGGCCATTCCAGGGTGAGAAGGGCCAGCCTGTTCTGAAGAAATGACTTGCTTCAATGAGCATACAGACACTTGGGAATTACCCAGGAGGAACTGGAAACTGAAGAAAACATGAGCATGGTCTCCTCTGCTTTGTCAGACCCTCATCAGGAAAAACAGGTGAAAAGTGAGAGCCTAAAGCCCTATTCGGGAAGGATTAGTATTACCCAGGAGGTAGGCTAAAGTACTTATTACAGGTTGGCCTTTGTAATTTTTAAGCCCTATTTGGATGGAGTTAGATGTACATCAGGAGGTGGAGTAAAGTCAGTGCTTAAAGTGGGCCAAAATGCACCATTATAAGAGTACTGGCATTTCCCCATTTTTTCCTTATGAGCACCGGTGCATACCACCAACTCAGACCACATTAGCAACACTTATTTATAACAACAATATGTCCATTTGCACCTTCATGGGGGACAACCCTCCACTTTTCAATATGGATTGTGCCAGCCAGTACACCTTTGAAACCTCCATCCCCTTATGCCACTGGGCAAAATAATCATTATCAGAGGACCTCTGTAATTTTGGTTCCTTCCAAATCGCTCAAATTATAGAATTTTACTGACATGTCGATTCACATGGAACTAGATTAACCTAGGGTTATTTTTTACTGACCATTTATATAAAGTAAAAGGTTTCATAATATTTACGTGACCGTATAGTCCGTAAAAACTCACTTCTCCGGTATTAATTACCTTATTCCACCTCCTGGTGTAAAACAAATCCTGTCCAAATGAGGCTTAAGTGCAAGTCATTTTGTATCCTGTGTAACTCTTTTTTTTTTAACTTTTTTCAATGACTTGTCCGTGGATTATGTGATATCCATAATATGTCTTCATTGTGTTCAAATATTTTTTTCTGTTACAGTTTAATGAAGAAAGACGTGCTTAGTGATTAGCTTGACAAGCCATATATACAATATATTGTCTTTTGACCGGCCTTCGAGCAAGTGAGTACATCTGTGCTCCTGAGCAGCCTAAAATAGCAGTAAAGATAAGGGCTTGACTTTGTATATGGTAGTAACGACAGCTGCACTTCTGATTTGGATGTATTCTTGGGTGGAAGTAATCTGTGATTGTGGGTGCTTATTTTTTCATTATTTTCTTTATGCCTTATCTTTCACTTTTTGATTTTCATTATTTTAATGTTCATCCTTCCTGAACTGTCTGTGTAGGAAGAAGGAGGATGAAGTGTCTTTTTTTTTGGTTGTTTTTTCTTTCTGATCACTTTTTGCTTTGGAGGCACTGTAAATATTTAGCACCTGCACATATGATTCTTACTTTTATTAATATTCTTGCATTGGCATGTGTGTGTATTGTCACAAACGTGCGCATGGGAGGCAGCCAAAGAGCTTGAGTGACGGCAGTTCTGAGATATGCCGGGATGTGGCAGAGTGCACTGACTCTTTTGCTCTCTTGCCTGCAGACCATTCTCGGGAGATTCCACCTGGCTCTCGTGACATCATTTCCGGGACCGAGCCAATGGAAGGAGAGCTTACAGGCTCCGAACCCACTGACGTCACGTCCGGGCCCGAACCAATGGAGAACGAACACGTCCCTGATCCTTATGACCTCACTTCCTGTCTTCCCCTTCCCTTCTCAGACTCAATTGTATGCACATCAGTGCTGTTTAATTTGATAAAATGACTTTTGCAGCCAGGATACCAGAATATATGGGTGGCTGCCCCAACCCTTTATCTGAGTATGTCTCGTTTTTGTGACAGTATATATATATATATATATATATATATACTAGACAGTGCACTGCACGATAACGTGCAGTGAATACAATTGACTTGACCATACTCCGTTGACCCTTGACCTTCGTTAACCATATATGTGTACAATGATTTAAGATATGAAGAGGTAGGGGAAGTGATGGCAAAGGTGGTAAGGATGAGAATGGCTGCCTGCTGCCGAGACTTGATTCTACAATAAAATAAAAATAAAAAGAGTAATAATTCCAAAACTGTTTGCTTTTAATATAAAGCTGTAGTGCAGAGTTTCAGCGTAGTATATGTGTACCAAATTTCAGGCTACAGGTTATTTGACTTTTGACCTTGACCTTCCTGGGTTCACCTTTGAACTTGGAGGTCAATCATCACCCGAAAGCAGACAGTAGAGGTCATGTAGTATATGTGTATCAAATTTCAGGTCAATAGGTCAAACGGTTTGCAAGATACAGGTGATTTAAAATCCTAGACAGACAAACAAACAGTCAGGTTAGCGTATTACAGTAATCCCTCCTCCATTGCGGGGGTTGCGTTCCAGAGCCACCTGCGAAATAAGAAAATCCGCGAAGTAGAGACCATATGTTTATATGGTTATTTTTATATTGTCTTGCTTGGGTCACAGATTTGCGCAGAAACACAGGAGGTTGTAGAGAGACAGGAACGTTATTCAAACACTGCAAACAAACATTTGTCTCTTTTTCAAAAGTTTAAACTGTGCTCCATGACAAGACAGAGATGACAGTTCTGTCTCACAATTAAAAGAATGCAAACATATCTTCCTCTTCAAAGGAGCAAACAAATCAATAGGGCTGTTTTGCTTTTAAGTATGCGAAGCACCGCGGCACAAAGCTGTTGAAGGCGGCAGCTCACACCCCCTCCGTCAGGAGCAGAGAGAGAGAGAGAGAGAGAGAGACAGAGAGAAATAAAGTCAAAAATCAATACGTGCCCTTTGAGCTTTTAAGTATGCAAAGCACCGTGCAGCATGTCGCTTCACGAAGCAGCTGCACACAGAAGGTAGCAACGTGAAGATAATCTTTCAGCATTTTTAGACGAGTGTCCGTATCGTCTAGGTGTGCGAACAGCCCCCCTGCTCACACCCCCTACGTCAGGATCAGAGAAAGTCAGCACAAGAGAGAGAGAAAAGTAAGTTGGGTAGCTTCTCAGCCATCTGCCAATAGCGTCCCTTGTATGAAATCAACTGGGCAAACCAACTGAGGAAGCATGTACCAGAAATTAAAAGATCCATTGTCCTCAGAAATCCGCAAACCAGCAAAAAATCCGCGGTATATATTTAAATATGCTTACATATAAAATCCGCGATAGAGTGAAGCCGCGAAAGGCGAAGCGCGATATAGCGAGGGATCACTGTATATAAGAAGCTATGTATATATAGTGAGATTTTTGAACTCTTTTGAGACACTCCCCAATGGGGCGACATGACGAAACGCGATTGACGTGTCTGTCGAGGGCTACTTGTGTGTTGTAGAGGCAACCGCAGGTTCACAGTGCCTCACAGGTTTGCAGCGCCAGAGGCAACAGCAAGATTACCGCCTCCTCGTGTAACGCGCCTGTTGCCTGATGGGCGGGGAACATTATAACTTGGCCACTGACCCAGCCCTGGCCCTGCCTGTTTGCTGTGTCTGTGTGTAGTAGAGTGGTAGCTCACAATGCGATAAATAACCTTGCTGTTCCAATTTCAAGTGGAATAAAGTTGATTTTCCTCAGATCCTTAGACTCTGCCTCGTTTTTTGGGTGCAAGGCAGCAACTCATATGTCACAATATTCAGAAGACATTATTATAATACGTCCTTGACATATCTGGAATGAACCAGAATTTCTGTTTTTTGAACACTCGTCATTGTCTGTGTCTCAATTCTCCCATCCCCTGGTCATTCGGCTATGGCTCAGGGTGGTCGGAGTCAGAAAATGTGCAACGGTGCCATTGCACAGTGCACCACAAGTATCTTTTTAAAAATCTGGTAACTCAGTACTCTTTTATTATGAGTGTACCATGCAACAGTAGTGCAGAGTTACAGCAGCCATATCTGGTGGCATCAGATGCAAAGCAAGCAGCCACCCATTGCAGGGCACACAAATTCACTTATAATTTTAAATTGCCAGTATATCTTACCTGGACATCTAAGAGATATACTGGAGTATATGCAATGAGCTGCAAGTTTATTAGGTACACCTACTGTGTCTAGTAGGCTCGTAGGGTCAGTATTGTCATAATATCGTATTGTGGCTGTTTTGCCCTTCAGAAGACCAATAATTTGTCCAGATATGGATTTTAAAAGATGCATTGTTCAGAGCTGGCAGCTGCAGGCTGACTTGGGAAAGCAGCTGAAGTTCCCGCAGCGAATCGTGACAACATCACTCCAGCCAGACATGACCATAACCTCTGAGGCCTCAAAACAGCTAATCATGCTGGAACTGACAGTGCCCTAGGAAGAGCGTATTGAGGAAGCTAACGAGAGGAAACACAGCAAGTACCAGGAGCTGGTGGAGGAGTGCAGGGACAAAGGCTGGTGGTTATTCTATGAGCCCATAGAAGCTGGCTGCAGAGGATTTGCAGGACGCTCACTCTGCAGAGTCCTCACACGGCTGGGCATTACAGGAGCGGCCAAAAAGAGGGCTATTAAATCCGCAAGTGAAACCACAGAGAAATCCTCAAGCTGGCTTTGGGTAAAGAGGACTGATCCGTGGATCGCTACTGGGAGACAAGTTAGGGATTGATCAACCCTGGCTGGGTAGCCTGAGCGAGGGTGTATGATGTTGCGAGATCCAAAATGCCCGATGACCTCAGGATACGTCCTGGTGCATCCAGGTGATGTTTCTTATATAGAAATATTTTACTTACATTACCACTTGGAAATGATTGTGCTGCTTAGTTGCTCAAATTTTATGGCTGCTCTGAACAAACTTGGTAATGGATACTCAATAGGATTGACATCTATGAACTGTGCAGACCACTACAACAAGGGAAAGCTTGCTTTTTTGTTTCTGGAACCATTCTGTTTCCATACAAGCATGGATATATTGTAGCCATGAACATTAGAACAATTTTGACAAAAACAGGTAATTTGGACAATCCTAGCTCATCCTATCCACCCAATCTCTCCAAAATTGCATTAAATTGAGCTTTGAATCGTCCAAAGTCCTACTCTCCCTCCCCACTAGAACTTGGTACATTGCTTCATTTCTATATGGTTCTCTGTGTGAAGAAAAACTAATGTGGAAAATTTAGTCTTATTGAGTTTCCAACTGTCCCCTCTCATGCATGCATTCCAGAGGATCACACTGCAGGCTCACCTAAGGCATTTGGTACCACCCCATGATGGTTGGGGGGGGGGGGGGGGGGATATCGCTAACAGAATTATCTCCATTTTCTCTCACAGCCTCAAGAAACTGCCCCTTGAGGAAATGGAAACAAAGAAGCCTCACCCCTTCCAATCTGTCCAGTATTAAATGGAGACTCTCCTGGAAGGGTGTGTCTCATTTGGACCTGACCGTGTTGGACAGAGAAAAGTCTTGCAATTGCAGCACCATTGACAGCATATTTTTGTTCAGATTAAACGTGGTTGGCACCCCAACAATTTCTGGACTCACCCTGCCTTATCACTCGCCCCTCTACAGCCGTCATATTCTTGTTGAAGTACTACATTTAAATTAACAGCAGGGATCCACTGTACTGATACCATTTAGTTTTAAACATTTTAGTCATGTCAACACCAAATCTCCATCTGCTTACATTGAAAAGGTTTGATGCCTTTAACCTCCCCTCATACCTTTTACCTTGCAGATCTAGAATTAGCCTTGTCGCTCTTCTATGAATTCAGATGTTCTTCAACAACAACAAAACAACAACAACATTTATTTCTATAGCTCAAAGTGCTTTACATGATGAAGAAAGAGAAAAAAAGACAAAATAAGAATTAAAATAAGAGAACACTAATTAACATAGAATAAAAGTAAGGTCCGATGGCCAGGGAGGACAGAAAAAACAAAAAAACTCCAGACGGCTGGAGAAAAAATAAAATCTGCAGGGGTTCCAGGCCACAAGACCACCCAGCCCCCTCTGGGCATTCTACCTAACATAAATGACTTCAATCAGTCCTCATGGTATTCAGGGTTCTCGTGGAAGGACTTGATGATGACGGTCACGTGGACTTCTGGTCTTTAATCCATCAATGTAGGGACATCACGGTGCTTTGATCAGGTGGTGGTGGCGCAGGTTGCCACCACAGAAAACCGGAAAAAGAACAGAAGAGAGAGTAGGGGTTAGTATGGATTTTGGAGTATAATGATAATTAATTGAATATACAGAGCATTAGGATTAAACTAAAATGAAGCTATGAGAAAGCCACCTTAAAGTAATGTGTTATCAGCAGTTTTTTAAAGTGCTCCACTGTATCAGCCTGGCGAATTCCTACTGGCAGGCTATTCCAGATTTTAGGTGCATAACAGCAGAAGGCCGCCTCACCACTTCTTTTAAGTTTAGCTCTTGGAATTCTAAGCAGAAACTCATTTGAAGATCTAAGGTTACGATTTGGAGTGTAAGGTGTCAGACATTCCAAAATATAGGATGAAGCGAGATTATTTAATGCTTTATAAACCATAAGCAGTATATTAAAGTCAATTCTGAATGACACGGGTAACCAATGTAGTGACATCAAAACTGGAGAGATGTGCTCGGATTTTCGTTTCTGAGTTAAGATTCTAGCAGCTGCATTCTGCACTCGTTGCAATTGATTGATGTCTTTTTTGGGTGATCCTGAGAGGAGAGCGTTACAGTAATCTAGCCGACTGAAAACAAAAGTATGAACTAATTTTTCAGCATCTTGCAATGTTATAAGAGGTCTAACTTTTGCTATATTTCTTAAGTGAAAAAACGCTGTCCTAGTAATCTGATTAAAATGTGATTTAAAATTCAGGTCACAGTCAACAGTTACCCCTAAATTTTTTACCTCCTTCTTGACTTTTAATCCTAATGCATCAAGTTTATTTCTAATAACCTCATTATATCCATTATTGCCATTCACTAAAATTTCAGTTTTCTCTTTATTTAGTTTGATAAAATTACTACTCCTCCATTCAGAAACACAAGTGAATAAACAGAGTCGGGCTCATCAGGTGCTATTGGGACCCCCAGTATATACCAGAAAAACATTTCACACATCATCACACTTTCCACCACCAGCCTGAACTGCTGACACAAAATAGGATGTCTGTCTGGACTTAATCTGCATGCTCCACATTCTCATCCTTCCATCAGTATGATACAGATTTATCTGGCTGAGTGATTTTGTTCCAGTCCTCAGTGGTCCACTTGCTTGTTTTTATTGAGAGTACTGGATCCAGACATGTTCCTTGTAGGCCATTCCAGATAAAATCCTTTAAGTGCTACGTTCTGGGATGACATTCTGCACAGCAATGATGAATTTGGATATGACTTGCCTGGTTGTGGAGTATCTGTTTTCTTGCGAGATTCTAATCTCTCTATTGTGAGGACTCGGATTTTCAAGCTGTGTTAATCGACATGAATGTTTGTCACCTGTAAATATGTGCTTTTTATAACCAAACCCTTGAAAAAGGTTGTGCCTGTTAAGCCCGTGGCAGCAACCATTTGGGAGATGCTATAAACAGCTAAGAACAGCACATTGGCGCAGTAGTAGCGCTGCTGCCTTGCAGTAAGGAGACCTGAGTTTGCTTCCCGGGTCCTCCCTGCGTGGAGTTTGTATGTTCTTCCTGTGTCTGTGTGGGTTTCCTCCGGGTGCTCCGGTTTCCTCCCACAGTCCAAAGATTAGGTGCATTGGTGATCCTAAATTGTCCCTAGTGTGTGTGCTTGGTGTGTGTGCCCTGCAGTGGGCTGGTGCCCTGCCCAGGGTTTGTTCTTGCCTTGCGCTCTTTGTTGGCTAGGATTGGCTCCAGCAGACCCCCATGACCCTGTGTTAGGGTATAGCGGGTTGGACAACGACTGACTATAAACAGCTATAGTGGCACATTTCAAGTCATTATGATCACTTGTATTATGGCCATTACAACGCTGAATTGAAAAGTAACTCATGATAAAAATGATGGTCTGCCTGATGTATGCCATACATCACTGATGTGGGATAGCAGGCAGTGTGAAGTAGGGGAGAACATGCATACTTCACCTAGACAGCGAACCAGTCAGTATTAAATCCTGAATTCTAGACTTGTGAGTCTGAAACACCAATCTACATGCTACACCAAAATCTGCTGCACCTTAATAATGTCAATGAAGCATTAACAAGTGCAACAAATGCAGAGAAAGCTTTTATGGTACAATATGCTTACTCATAGCACCAGTACTCCTACAATTAACAATAAGGTCCTTACTTTAAGGCAATTTCAGAACAACAACATAGACCTTAAATGTTTTTAATGGAAATTTATTAACATTTTAAAAACTATTTTAGTATTTAACATTGATATTTGCCAACTGGATAAACTTAATTTCATGCCAAATCCTCCTTCAGCCATGATACTTTTCTATTTTGTAAAAATAGCTGTCATTATTTAGACATAAACAGTCTCTCTTTGCTTACAGTTTCCTGTTTATTCAATTAATGCAAATCATTTTACAGCCTGATGGAATTTTTCCACTTTACCATGACTGCCTAAGCAGACAAACACAAGCATGAAGGTAATGGCCTCCTTGGCTTCGCAAAAGTTAAAGGAATATTCTACCCAAAAATTATGCATACATTTTTTATACATTTCTTACCCCATGTAGTTGGTAGTGACATCTAAGAAAAAAAAAATTATCTCATGTTCTCACGCAGAACAGAAATAACAAAGTTTCTGATAGAATAGGCATTTATGGAGATTAGTGCCAGACAACAGCAAATGCTATCAAAATTTCCCATGAAAAAAATCTCAGGTTTCCCAGGTTGCATAATCCACACTAGATGTTGTACTGTATATATAATTTCTATGTGACAAAAAAAATTATTCCGATTTGATTTAACATGTCAAGTCACCCAGTCGCATTGTTGCAACATACTAAGCACATGTCTTTGAACTAAAGCATCTATATATATAAAATCCCTATGTGCGTCCAGGTGTCCGTGTGTGGGTGTCTTCTGATGAAGTGCGCATGCGCGGGGCTTCTGGTGAAGTGCGCATGCGCGGGCACGGTGCGACGCGTGATATTACTGTCAGAGAAAGTTAGAGGCGTTTTACGGAAATACAAACCAGTATTACTGCGAGAGGAAATTAAAGGTACACAATACAGTGACGCATATTACAGCCACATACAAGCCAGTATTACTGTCAGAGGAGATTAAAGTCATATTACCGACGCATACGCCTGTATTACCGCCAGAGAAAATTAAAGGTATATTACGGACGTACAAGCCAGCGGACGTACAAGACAGTATTACTGTCACAGAAAATTAAAGACACACAATACACGGCGGCAGCCCACGAAGAACGGTCAGCTCAGCAAGTAAACATCAACAAAAGAAAGGCTGAAAGAAAGAAAAATACGACCAACAAAAAGAATGAGGTCAAAGTCCCTTGCCATTTAATATAAACTGTTCCTACTAATGTTTATGCACTACTGTTCTAGCGCCCGTTATTGTAACGGGCTAAATGACTAGTTGTAAAATAAATCACTTCTTGAAAATACAAATGGGACATACTCAGATGTGAGCAAACATTTGAATTGAAGATCCGCCTCCCCCGTCATTCATTGGTTAAGCCTAGTAACTGCTTATTCATTGGCTAACTTCACAGGATGTTCATAGTGTAAAGATCACCGAGAGACGAGGACAGCTAAAACGTATAAGTTAAAGAAAAGCTAGTGAAAACATCCGGAAGTGAATCCATCTCATATTTGTGCAGCAGAAGGTCAATTTATGCGCTAAACAATCTCAAGGTGCTCCAGTTGTGCATATGATTATAATTGTAATGACAGGAGGCTTGTTTTGCATTTGAATGGGTTCCATTTTCATTCATGAGGGCTTTCTCTGAAAGTAGTTTGTTTAACAATTTTAGTAAAAATACATGTGTTTTCCATTTTGTGAGCATATGACAGATTGACTTCATAAGTGGATTAAATTACACAAGTAGTGTCATTTATTACACAAGTAATAAAGATTTTTCCTGGATGTCACTGCAAACCAGATAAGATAAGTAACATATAAAAAACATCATTCCTGTAAAGCTTTCCATTCCAAAACTCTGAGTTGCCATTCTTTTGCTCATGTGTTTTCTGATTGTTGCCTTTGAGTACAATACCCCTTAGCTTCAGTTTTAACAAAGATGTGGATTGCCTGCTGTTTTCTTAAAAAATGTTCTGGTATTAAACACGATTCATGGTGTCTTTGATTATGGCAAATTAATCGTCTCCTGTACCTGTAAAGCATCCCTAAACTGTGACACTACTACAACAATTTTTTTCTTGTCAAGACCAAAATCACACAAGAAATGCATCAACGGGCTTTAACAGGCCCTGTTTTTTGACAGCCCCCACCCTTGACCCTCTAAAAAGACAAGAAAAATTTACCAAAAAAAACCTTATAGGAAAAAAATTGAAGAAATCTTGGGAAGGGCAATTCAGACGGAGACCCTCTTCTAGGCAGGTCGGGCGTGCAATGGGTGGCAACAAATTGGGTAAATACAGTACAAACAAAGCAACACAACATAGAACAAGTATCTCTCTTCATAGAGCTAGATGGTTAATCTATCACGGTCACCTCATGAATACAACAGTGCAAACTATTTGTTCTTGCCCAGCACTCCTCATCAAGTGCAGGTGCAAAGAACTGCGACAACTCTCATGGCAAAATGGAAAAATAGATGATACCACTCACTAAATACAGGACTATCACACATGAGGATACAGATTTGTTCAAATACATCAAAATCAAAGTAGACACTAATTAACGTAAATAAAAAACAACATCTGTTCATCAGTTAATTGTAGAACCTTGGCCAGATTGTAGAAAAGGAGTCAGACAAGCCAGACACAGTCAGAGTCTTGGAGACCTCGGCCAACAAGCCACCTCAGTCCTATTGACCATTCACAAGGTAAGTAAGTGCTGGGCTGGCCAATCTGATGAAAGGACCCTTCTACCCGATGATTCCAGTGCCCCTTTAGCTGAGATGACTCTTCCATAGGCAGTAGAGCAGTGGCCCCAAGTGCTACATGAGCAGACCATCATCTTGAGATCTTAATGTGCATTCTGGTTTGTAAATAATGATAAGTTTAGATAATTAAGTAGGGTCTTGGCCATTTTAGGGTTTATATGTTAAAAGGAGGATTTTGAAATCTGCCCTAAACTTAACCGGTAGCCAGTGTAAACATTTAAGAACTGGAGTTATACGTTCGTATGCTCTTGTTCTTGTAATAATTCTTGCAGCATTTTGAATTAACTGGAAGCTGTATAAAGAACAGTTTGAACATCTAGTAAACACCACATTGCAGTAATCAATCCTACTAGAAATAAATGCATGAATTAATTTCTCAGTATCCTACATATTTTGAAAATGCCTTAATTTCCCAACATTTTTAAAATGGAAGAAACATGTTTTGGACAGTTTTGTAATGTGCACTTTGAATGACACTCTAGTGTCAAATATGCACCTATTTTGCAAGCTGATTCTGTAAAACTAATGGTAATTCCAACCGAGTTAAATGATGTCAAAATATTAATACGTTCAGCATTACTTCTTGAAAATACAAATGGGACGTGAGGGAGCTACTTACAACCACACGCTCATTCAGGAAGTGGTCCCCTGAGGCAGAGCAGGCTCTGAGAGACTGCTTTGGAACTACTGACTACATCAACTTCTGTATGGACATTGTAGTTCCAGTAAGAACTGTACGCTGCTATGCTAACAACAAGCCATGGATTACAAGTGACATCAAGGGCCTTTTGAACCAGAAGAAAAGGGCTTTTAAAGGTGGTGATCAGCATGAGCTTAAGCGCGTGCAGAAGGAACTCCTAGTCCAGCTCTGGGCGGCGAAGGAGCAGTACAGGAGAAAGCTGGAGCAGAAATTGCAGAATAACAGCATGAAGGAAGTGTGGGATGGGATGAAGATCATCACTGGCTGCAGCTCGAAGCGGGGTACCACCATAGAGAGAGATGTGGAGAGAGCAAACCAGATGAACAACTTTTTTAACAGGTTTGACCACCCTAACCCACTCTCACCTTGGAGTACTGCACCCTCCACCCATCCTTCTGCTAATACCAGCATAGGAGAGAGTTTACCCCAACCCACAATTACAGCAGCCCAGGTAAGCAGAGAGCTGAGGAGACTTTATGCCAGCAAAGCAGCGGGTCCAGATGGAGTATTGCCATGACTGCTGAAGGCCTGTGCATCGGACCTAGGGAGTCCTCTAAAGCGCATCTTCAACCTGAGCCTGCAACAGGGGAGAGTCCAGAGGCTTTGGAAAACATCTTGCATCACCCCAGTCCCAAAGGTATCACATCCTAGTGAGCTGAATGACTTCCGGCCTGTTGCTCTGATGTCGCATATGATGAAGACCATGGAGCGGCTGCTGCTTCACCACCTGAGGCCACAGGTCTGTCACGCCCTCAACCCTCTGCAGTTCGCATACCAGGAGAAAGTGGGAGCGGACGATGACATCATCTACATGCTACACCGATCCCTCTCCCACTTGGACAGAGACAGTGGTGCTGTAAGAATTATGCTTCTGGACTTCACTAGCACCTTCAACACCATCCAACCTCTGCTCCTTAGGGACAAGCTGACAGAGATGGGAGTAGATTCATACCTAGTAGCATGGATCGTGGACTATCTTAAAGACAGACCTCAGTATGTGCGTCTCGGGAACTGCAGGTATGACATTGTGGTCAGCAACACAGGAGCGCCACAGGGGACTGTACTTTCTCCAGTCCTGTTCAGCTTATATACAGTACATCGGACTTTCAATACAACTTGGAGTCCTGCCACGTGCAAAAGTTCGCTGACGACACTGCTATCGTGGGCTGCATCAGGAGTGGGCAGGAGGAGGAGTATAGGAACCTCATCAAGGACTTTGTTAAATGGTGCAACTCAAACCACCTAAACCTGAACACCAGCAAAACCAAGGAGCTGTTGGTGGATTTTAGGAGGACCAGGCCCCTCATGGACCCCATGACCATCAGAGGTGACTGTGTGCAGAGGGTGCAGATCTATAAATACCCGGGAGTGCAGCTGGGTGATAAATTGGACTGGACTGCCAATATTGATGCTCTGTGTAAGAAAGGACAGAGCCGACTATACTTCCTTAGAAGGCTGGCATCCTTCAACATCTGCAATAAGATGCTGCACATGTGCTATCAGACGGTTGTGGAGAGCGCCCTCTTCTACAGGGTGGTGTGCTGGGGAGGCAGCATAAAGAAGAAGGACGCCTCAGGCCTGGACAAACTGGTGAGGAAGGCAGGCTCTATTGTAGGCACGGAGCTGGACAGTTTGACATCCGTGGCAGAGCGATGGGCACTGAGCAGGCTCCTGTCAATCATGGAGAATCCACTGTATCCACTGAACAGTATCATCTCCAGACAGAGGAGCAGCTTCAGCGACAGACTGCTGTCACTTTCCTGCTCCACTGACAGAATGAGGAGATCATTCCTCCCCCACACTGTGCGACTCTTTAATACCACCCGGGGAGGGGGTTTGGGGGTGGGGGGTTAAACGTTAACATTATTCAAAGTTATTGTCTGTCTTTATAACTGCATTGTTATTACTATTTAATATAATATTGCCTTTATCAGTATGCTGCTGCTGGAGTATGTGAAGTTCCCCTTGGGATTAATAAAGTATCTATCTATCTATCTATCTATCTATCTATCTATCTATCTATCTATCTATCTATCTATCTATCTATCTATCTATCTATCTATCTATCTATCTATCTATCTATCTATCTATCTATCTATCTATCTATCTATCTATCTATCTTCACTTCAATAATTAACATCTCTATCTGTTTTTAAAAGACAAGTAGTTCTCATCCATCCACTCCTATAACTCACTAACACACCTAATTAAGGACATTAAGGTCTAAATGAAAGTATAAGGTATGAGTGAAAATTAATGTTATGTTTAATTTAATGATAGATCCCAGTGGAAGCATGTAAAATGAAAACAATAAACAGTAAAGGTCTTGGTACTGAGTCCTGCGGGACACCATATTTCACTTCTGTGTATAATTATGGAATACTACCAGCACATTTTTGTATGTACTGGAATCAGTTTGATAAATAAGAAGTAAACCAGGCAAGGACATTGCCAGTGAGCCCAATGTCATTTTTCAGCCTGTGTAGTACAATAGAATAGTCAATGATATCAAACGATGTGCTCAAGTCTAACGATATAAATAAAGTGAAATTTCCTTCATCAGAGAATATCAGAATGTCCTTTACAATATACATTAGTGCTGCTTCTGTACTATGACCAGTGCGTAAGCCAGACTGGAATTTCTCAAATAATTTGTGATGTGTAAGGTGATTGGTGACTACTATTTCAAGTATTTTAGAGAGAAGGGTAAAGTTGATATGGGTCCATAATTCTTAAGTATATGTGAGTTTAGGTCTGACTTTTTAAGTAATGGTTTGATGACTGACACATTTAGATCATCAGGTACTGCACCATGCGATCATGAGGTATTAATAATGCAAAGAACATCCATTGCGTGTTCCACTAGTTTTGTTGACACTGAATTTAGGGAACAAGTATTATACATCATGAAGACATGGATAAGAAACTTAGTTGTTGATCAACCTAAAAATAAAATTAGCAATATGTGATATCTGTGCCACTTTGGCCATGGTATGATTATTGAGGTAATGGTTCCAGCTGTCTCCTGACATTGCACTACAGTCTGTAGAGTTTTACAGAAAATATATCAATAAAATGCACCTCCAGTGTATCCAGTGTATGACAATTTTATTTGCAATAAAACCTCATTAATGACTCAGGATAGGTGATGTTGTAATAGATCACCTAACACTAAAGGTACCAGCTAACCTCTTATGTTTTTTCCTATTGGAGATAGGATGAAATATCAACACCAGCTATGCATCTGCTGTTTGTACCTTCTTACCTGTCTCATATTTAATCCTAAGGACCTGTTGTGGGGAAGTAAGATAAAGGTCCGTGGCAATGTGAGTTTGTTTTTTTAAATTAAAACGGTGCACTCAGATTCATAGTGGATGCAGGTGCACACTTTAGCATTGATGAGTTTCCCTGGGGCGTTGATAGAGAATTGGCAGTGCAGACATGGGCAGCTGATTTCCTCATTAGTGTTCTGGGATTATTAATTAACACACCTGTGCCCACTGAAGTATAAAAGGTGCCTGAGTAGGAAAGAAAAGGGGGGCAATAAGGAGACAGAGAAACTTGAAAGAAAAGAAAGTCGGGATCATTACTGAAACATGTATGCAAGTGGTTGGGAAGTGGCCCACAGTGGAGCGAGAGAATGATGTTCACAGGGTAGGGTGGCTCCTGCTGAGCACTCAAGGAGCAGGACAGACCAACCACTTTGAGTGGGCTCCTATTAAATGCACAGGGATGGTGGTGGTAGAAAAGAGCAAGGGTCCCTTAGACACTGAGGGATGGCAGAAGAGACACAAGCTGGATTTGATGGATAGCTGCGCTTGTCAGCAAGCATTGTACAGAACGAAGGTGTAAGCAGCAGGGATGTGATTTTAGAAAGAAGCACCGGAGCTCATGATTTGTTTTGAATGGATCCTGACTGTGGTTTAAGCTTGAATATTTACATCCCTGTTTGGATTATTTATTTATTTTATTTTTAAAAGAATGAATGGAGTCAGCTGATCTAATTAATTTTGGGATGTCATTCCAGAGTCTGGGTGCTATGGAGCTGAAGGCCCTGCTTTCACCCATAGAGTGCAGGTTAGTGTGGGGCACAACAAGATTACCAGAATCAGAGGACCTTAGTAGGTGAATAGGCACATAGTGATGAAGAAGGTCACTGATGTAGTCTGGAGCAAGGCCATTTAAAGCTTTGCAGGTCATTAATAGAATTTTATATTCAATCCTGTAAGACCAGGGTGCCAGTGAAGGCGAAGCAGGATGGGTGTGATGTGGTCACTGCTGCTGGTTCGTGTAAGGACTCTTACAGCAGAGATTTGAATTAACTGGAGCTGTGATATAAGATTAGAAGGGGCACCTGCCAGCAGTGAGTTACAGTAATTGATGCGGGATGTGATAAAAGCATGGACAAATTTCTCAGCATTAGAAAAGGAGAGGAAGGAGCAAACATGTGATATGTTGCAGAGATGAAAGTAAGAAAGTTTCTTAATGTGGTTTATGTGGGCAGAATAAGAAAGAGAGGAATCAAAAATGACACCAAGATTCCTTGCATTAGAAGAAGGTCTGATGAGATCACCATCAAGAGTGACTGAAAAGTAGCACTTTAGTGCCAATTTGCAGGAGTTCAGTTTTGTTGCAATTTAATTTTAAAGAGTTCTGCTCCATCCAGGTTTTAATTTCACTGAGGCACGTTGTGAGCTGAGAAAACTCTGATGAAGTTGCACTTTTGACATTGAAATAGAGGTGAGTGTCATCTACATAAAAATGATAACCCAGTCCATAGCTACAAATAATATGGCCAAGGGGAAGCATACAAATACAGAAAAGAAGACGGCCGAGGACAGAGCCCTGAGGAACTCCTTGTATGACTGGCACTGTGCTGGACCTGCTGTTGCCAAGACTAACAAACTCTTGCCTATCAGTTAGATAGGACTTGAACCACTGGAGGGCAGTGCCAGAGATACCCAGCATGTTCTCCATTCTGGACAGTAGAATGTCATGTCTGACCTGAGTGTCAGATGCTGCACTGAGGTCTAACAGAATTAATATGCTGGTTTGTCCAGAGTCTGCTGCCATAAGCAAATCTTTGGTTACCCGAAGAAGAGCAGTTTCACAGCTATGCTGCGCCCTGAAACCAGACTGAAAGGGTTCCATCAAATTATTAGAGGTTAAGTAGTTGGTGAGCTGGGAGGCTACAACATGCTCAAGAACTTTTGAAGAACCTGCACTGCCCTTCTGTTTTGGAAAACTATTTATTGAATAATAAAAGCCCTAAGCACTTTTGATGCACCTACTCTTATTGTTTTGTTTCCTCAATGCCCAGTCCATCTCAGTTTTGTGGGAGTGATCTAACTTCAGGGAACCTGGGCATCACACCTCTATGACTGGGACTGTCTTTAATTTCCTTGTTTAATTCCCAGTTTACCACCAATAGAGAGTTTCATCCAAGCATCCTCAAGAACTCTTGAGGAACTGCATGTAGACACGATATCTTGTTTCTCGTCTTGCTAGTTATAATTAGAAAAAGGCACTGACATTTAATCTTTTACTTAAAAAAGTATTTGTTTGGCCTGTTCACATCTCAATTGTTCTAATGATCTAATGTTTAGCACAGCTGTCCCATTCTTAAATAAAGCAACAGCGCTTGGTATATCTAAGCATCCCAGTAGCCTTACTGGCTGTAGCTGAAATTCATTGATTTTTCTCTGAGCTCTTAGAACTTAATCACAACTGCAAAGACACCTGCAGGACTTTTAAGTGATATTGCTACAAACAGTTCAGTACTTTTTGTAGAAGTGGTGCTACTAGTTTTAGATCAAATTAGATTTAGAGATGATTTTTGTTATCAGCAGACCAAAATCCATGAGATACAACCAAAAGTGTTCAGGAAGCAAAATCTTTATTCTTCAGCGTATTAGTTGCAGAATTTTGAGTAGAGTACCTAATATAGACTGATGAGAACTGAAGCCAAGTATTTAGTAACCAACAATATCACGTTAGCGATGCTAAAAGTAGAAATTATAAATAATAAAACTCTTTAAAATTGAAAATATTGTATCATTGGCATTTGAATCAAATATATGGCCAAGCCAGATAAAGAACAGATGCTTCTGTCTTCAGTGGCTAAAAGAAAAGAATGACTCGTAACCTGCACAGCCCTGCTCATGCACACTTATTGGCCTTGAAAAAAAATCTTTTCTGTTCTAATTTTGTAACTTTCAGTTTCAGTACCAAACAAACACTTATCTTAATGTCAGCAGATGTGGTATGTTCTTTTTTAAAGGTCCCTTTTAATCGCAGATTTCTTTGGTTCTTTCCCATTTCTGTTTATATTACTTTTATATATATGTAAATATCTCTGGTTAACCAGAACTAAGATGTTACAGTGCTTATAAAAGTTTTCACCTTCTTTGGAGTTCTCACATGTTATTATTATGCAACATTGAATCACAGTGGATTTAATTTGGCTTTTTGACACTGGTCAACAGAAGAAGATGCTGTACAGAAGCATCCACCGACAAAATAAAATGTATGGTGTTTTGTGCAGTTGAAGAACACAAGCAGTGTTGTGAAGCAGAAGTTGCCAGAATATTTACAAACTAAAATCATTCTGCTGCCCTTAAGGGGATTAGCTCAACATGGCTGTATCACCAAAGCTGATCACCAAGCTCCTCTGGTTCATAGTGATCATAGTGATCCACACTGACCATCAACACAGATACCTCCCGAGGTTCTGTGCTGAGCCCCCTGTTATAACTTTGTGGCCAGACACAGCTCCATCTCCATTATTAACTTTGCTGGTGACAGGACTATCGTAGGTCTAATTACCAACAATATTGACATAGCTTACAGAGAAGTGATTTACAGAGCCTAAAATAAGTATTCACCCTATGGAGGTTTTCACATTTTATAGTTATACACCATTCAATGACAGTGGGCTTAATTTGTCCTTTTTGACACCACTCAAAGTGAAAGTCATAGTGAAAACAAATCTCTGCAAAGTATCTAAATGAAATCTACTCTATACATATAAAATCCTAAGCCTAACCGATTTTGTGCAACGATTTTATGTCACGTTTTTATGTCACATTTTTTGTCACACTTTAAATCTGGCTTATTTTAAAACCTACATATATACGTATGTTTGGTATCATTCTTTTCAGAATTTATCGAACTTTAATGTGATGTTGTTAGATTTTCTAATTCTTTTTTAAATTATAAACTAAAAAATATCAAGAAGTCATGTCCCATGAGACGAGACTTTGTGACAAGAGATTTAACTATGCCGGGGGCTGGAAATAAAAGACAAAGAGTAGGATAGCTGCCGTACAGGCTTTTAAATGTTCGAAGCACTGCGTGACATGCAGATCACGCGGCACGGCAGTAGCTGCAAGCCAGCAGCCGATTGAGCAAAGAGGAGGTAAAAAAAACTATTTGTTTCCCATTGTATCACCGTTTAAGAGGGGGTTTCAGAGGAGCGACCACATTTTTTTGGGTTGTGTCCAGCCTCCCTTTTTACAATGTGAGTGGCAGAGATGCGAAGTGGCTGGCGCATAGCGCAGGCTAGGGGGTTTGGCGAGCAAAACGAGCAGGGGGCAAACCCCCTAGTACAATTATAAAACACAAAACAATTGATTGCATAAGTATTTACCCCTTTCAAGTCACTGTTTAGTAGATGAGCTCTGGACTTGGCCACTCCAAGACGTTCATGTTGTTGTTTTGATGCCCTTTCTTTGAAGTTTTGGGTTTATGATTGAGTTCATTGTCTTGATGGAAAACAAATCTTCTCTCACTTGTAGTTTTCTTGTATTATGTTTTCATCTAGAATTTTGCAGCATTCATGTTCCCCTTACAAGCCTCACATGCCCTGCTACAGGGAAGTATCCTCACAACATGATGCTGCCATTACCATGCTCCATGGTGGACATGGTGTGTTTTTTATAATATGCTGTGTTCAAACATGGTGTTTAGTCTGATAGCCAAAAAGCTCAGTTTTGGACTTGTCAGACCATTCATCCTTTTACCAGATCATTTCAGCCAAACTCTAGCTGAGATGTTATGTCATTTCTCCTATTCAACAATAAAGTTATGACTTTTGAACAAAAGTTGTCCACACACTCTCTTTCAAATATTCTGTAGCTTGTAACCTCTTCAGAGTTCTCATAGGTCTTTTGGTGGCCTCCCTCACTCCTTTTCTTCTTGCATGATCACTCAGTTTTTGTGGAAAGCAGATTTATAGCTATACTGTAATCTTTCCATTTCTTCATCATTGATTTAACTGGATGTTCGGTAACTTACTGTATATATTTTCTTGTCTACATATCCTGAGTTTCTCTTTTTTGTGCAGGTTAGTCCACCATACTATCTCACCACAAGTTGTCCCAACCACATTCAAATTCACATTTATAATTCAATCAATAGAAACCCCAAACAGGTGACCTCCACTGATGTAATGATTGGACTTCTGGCACTTTTGGATTTAGGGGTGTGCCCTAATAAAATGAGTGAATGAAGAAGGTCAGAGGATAGTAGATGTTGCAAAAAGGATGGGCATGGCTGTGGTGAATACATATTTTAAGAAGAGGGAGGAACATAGGGTGACGTACAAGAGTGGAGGAAGATGCACACAGGTAGATTACATCCTATGCAGAAGAGTCAATCTGAAGGAAATTGAAGACTGCAAAGTGGTGGTCTGTAGGATGATGTTGGAGACCAAGAAGAAGAGTAGGAGAGGGAGGGCAGAGCCAAGGATCAAATGGTGGAAGACTGCAAGGTTGAGTTTAGGGAGGAGGTGAGACAAGCACTGGGTGGCAGTGAAGAATTACCAGACAGTTGGGAAACTACAGCAGAAGTAGTAAGAGTGACAGCATGAAGGGTGCTTGGTGTGACATCTGGACAGAGGGAGGAGGAAAAGGAAACCTGGAGGTGGAATGGGGAAGTACAGGAGTGTATACAGTGGAAGAGGATGACAAAGAAGAAGTGGGATAGTCAGAGAGATGCAGAAACTAGACAAAAGAACAAGGAGATAAGGTGCAAGGTGAAGAGAGAGGTGGCAAAGGCTAAAGAAAAGGCGTATGATGAGTTGTATGAGAAGTTGGAAACTAAGGAGTGAGAAAAGGACCTGTACCGATTGGCGAGACAGAGGGACTGAGCTGGGAAAGATGTGCAGCAGGTTAGGGTGGTAAAGGATAAAGATGGAGACATTCAAGTGAAGAGAGTGTGTTGAGCAGATGGAAAGAGTACTTTAAGAGGCTGATGAATGAAGAGAATGAGAGAGAGAGAAGGTTAGATGATATGGAAATAGTAAATCAGGAAGTGCAACGGATTCACAAGGAGGAAGTAAGGACAGCTATGAAAGGATGAAGAATGGAAAACCCATTGATCCAGATGACATACTCGTGGAAGCATGGAGGTGTTTAGGAGAGATGGCAGTGGAGTTTTTAACCAGATTGTTTAATGGAATCTTGTACAGGGAGAGGATGCCTGAGGAGTGCAGCAGAAGTGTACTGGTACCGATATTCAAGAATAAAGGGGATGTGCAGAGCTGTAATAACTACAGGGGAATACAATTGATGAGCCACAGCATGAAGTTATGGGAAAGAGTAGTGGAAGCTAGGTTAAGAAGGGAGGTGATGATTAGTGAGCAGCAGTATTGTTTCATGCCAAGAAATAACACCACAGATGCAATGTTTGCTCTGGAGGTGTTGATGGAGAAGTATAGAGGAGGCCATAAAGAGTTACATTGTGTCTTTGTGGACCTGGAGAAAGCATATGACAGGGTGCCTCAAGAGGAGTTGTGGTATTGTATGAGGAAGTCGGGAGTGGCAGAGAAGTATGTAAGAGTTGTACAGGATGTGTACGAGGGAAGTGTGACAGTGATGAGGACTGCGGTAGGAGCAGGGCCGGATTAAGGTGGGTGCTGTTGATGCTGCAGCATTAGGCCCATTCCTGAAATAGGCCCAGATGAAAACAGACAAGTGAGTGTCGAATGCACATGCACCAATGATGCCGAGAAAAATAGGCCTTTTTTGCGCTGCAGAATCAGGCCCAATTTCATCTTAATCCGGCCCTAGGTAGGAATGATGGATGCATTCAAGGTGTAGGTGAGATTACATCAAGGATCACGTCTGAGCCCTTTCTTGTTTGCAATGGTGATGGACAGGTTGACAGACGAGAGTAGACAGGAGTCCCCGTGGATTATGATGTTTGCTGATGACATTGTGATCTGTAGCAATAGTAGGGAGCAGGTCGAGAAGACCCTAGAGAGTTGGAGGTTTGCTCTGGAGAGGAGAGGAATGAAAGTCAGTAGGAACAAGACAGAATACATGTGCGTAAATGAGTGGGAGTTCAAAGGAAAGGTGAGGATGCAGAGAATAGAGTTGAATAAGGTAGATGAGTTTAAATACTGGGATCAACAATTCAGAGTAATGGGAATTGTGGAATAGAGGTGAAAAAGAGAGTGTAGGTAGGGTGGAGAAGAGTGACAGTGAATGTCTTCAGGATGGTAGTGAGACCAGCTATGTTATATGGGTTAGAGACTGTGGCACTCACCAGAAAGCAGGAGACACAGCTTGAGGTGGCAGAGTTAAAGATGTTAAGATTTGCATTTGGTGTAACAAGGATGGATAGGATTAGAAATGAGGACATTAGAGGGTCAGCTCAAATTGGATGGTTGGGAGACAAAGTCAGAGAGGCGAGATTGCGTTGGTTTGGACATGTGCAGAGTAGAGATGCTGAGTATATTGGGAGAAGGATGCTAAAGATAGAGCTGCCAGGTAAGAGGAAAAGAGGAAGGCCTAAGGGGAGGTTTATGGATGTGGTGAGAGAGGACATGTAGGTGATGGGGGTGACAGAGCAAGATGCAGAAATCAGGATGATATGGAAGAAGATGATCTGCTATTGCAATCCCTAACAGAAGCAGCCTAAAAAGTAGAAGATATACTGTGTTTGTACTGTGGCACAGTTGTAGCGCTGCTACCTCACAACAGGCAGGCCAGGGTTCACATCCTGGGTCTTCCCTCGGTGTGGAGTTTGCATCTTTTCCCCATACCTGTGTGGGTTCTCTTAGGGTGTTCAGGTTTCATCTCACAATCACAAAGATATATTAGGATAAATTGACATGTCTGTGTGTGTGTGTGTGTGTGTGTGCATGCGTGCGTGGGTGTGCAGGTGTGCGTGTGTGTGTATGTGTTAGTGTGTGTATGTGTTCACCCTGCGATGGACTGGTGCCCTATCTAGAGATTGTTCCTGCCCAGCACCCTATGCTTGTTGGGATAGATTCAAGCATCCCATAACATTGCTCAGGATAAGGTTTAGAAGATGGATGGCTGTATGTACAGTATGTACTCAGTGGCCAGTTTATTAGGTCCAGCACCAGTTTAGCACAATGGATTCAACACATTGTGGAGAAACCCTGTCTTTTACCTCTCTAAATTCACTGGCACAAGACCAATGGATCAATCTTTGATAACCAGTGTTAGTTTAAGCTCAAAGGTCTCATTCTTTTCATATGCTGTTGGCCCTATGACTACACAGTTGATTGATATAATTCTCAGAAGAATACATGACATCCCCTATCAAGATTTTCAACTATTTATTGACACATTTATTAAGTTTACTTAATCAGATTTTTCAGTTGTAGGGGCCAGATAATATCTCTGTAGAACTTGGATGAAGCAGGAAAACAATGGTGTAAACACACAGACCAGGAAAATTTATAGTCACCTGCAAAGGTGCGACAAAAAAAGACACACAAACTAGGCAGTGTCCCAGAGCTGTGAGGTGTCATTATAAATCATTGCTCCATTATGACACAGAATAAATGTATGCAAACTGTGAATAAGGTAAGGCAATGTGATGAAATCACTAAGCTACAAGGTTATTTGGATCAGTTCCTACCTCTGACTCACAAAGTACATCACTGGCAATTGACAGAGGTATGTGTAAACATTTACAGCACAATCTCAAATTGATGAGAGCACCACATAAATATACAATAGAACTATATAATATTTCATATAGGTGGTATGGTGGCTGCACTCTTGCCTATGTGGCATTTACATGTTCTCTCGTTGTGTTTGTGAACTGTCTTCTTGTATCCCCAAAGATATACAGGTTAAGATAACTAATAACTTCTGATAGCATCTTCTTTTAGTGCCTTTAAGGCCAAATTCAAGGCCTTTTGTACGTACATTCGCATATAATGCAAGAATCATCTCCTGCAATAGCCATGTCTGTCAGTCTTTTTATCCGCATTAAACAACCCAGCCACTTGTGGACCAATTTTTTTTTTTTAATTTGGCATGCTTATTCTTCAAAGACATTTGTTGAGACAGATCAATTGGCATTGAGTTATCTCAAACAGACTGTGCTGTACAAAGTTTTCATCTTTCAATGAAAAGCATTGACGAAACTGACAACTCTTAAAACGGAGAAACATTTTGTGTGGCTTAGTGAAAGGGTTATGGTAGGGGTTAGGACTACTACAAATTAGACTACTCTTTTGCTTTTAACTTGACAGCCATTACATCAAGATCAAATTTTGTATAGTTTCCTCTTTTACTCATCTGCCAGTATAGAATTTTTAGTTAATATACAAAAATCTTTTCCAATTTATTACAAGCACCGTATATACTCACATATAAAAATCAATCATAAAATCAGACCCCGACTTATACACCCGTTCAAAAATGCGACCCTTAATTTTTTTTTTTTGCATTTTCTTGCTTCCTCCAATCTCACACCAGTTTCTGAGATGCATTGAATTTTGTTTCAGCAGCACAGTTACCGATTTCTTTCACCACTTCAACGACTTTTAATTTAAAACCAGCTTCAGATTTTCTTCTGATCGAACTCTCCATCGTAGATAAGGGATGCTCTTATGATAAAGGTGTATGAGGGTGTGAGATACAAAAACACAAAACAGTGCAAACGTCGCTTCGGAGTAGTTCGGGTATTACCGTGTGGTCACGTAGGCACAATACATAGAAATAAAAGGCAGTGTGCTCTGTGGTTACTCCCTCAGGTGGGCTTTAGCATATCATAATCTAAATAGCGAATTTTCCGCATTCAACTTATACGACCAACATTATAAAATACCAGAAATAATTTGGTCAAATCAAGCCCCGACTTATCCACAGGAGAACTTATCTGCGAGCATATACGGTATATATATATACTCTATATATATATATATATATATATATATATATATATATATATATATATATATATATATATATATATGTATATATATATATATATATATATATTAGGCGGCACGGTGGCACAGTGGTAGCGCTGCTCCCTCGCAGTTAGGAGACTCGGGTTCGCTTCCCGGGTCCTCCCTGCGTGGAGTTTGCATGTTCTCCCCGTGTCTGCGAGGGTTTCCTCCGGGCGCTCCGGTTTCCTCCCACAGTCCAAAGACATGCAGGTTAAGTGAATTGGCGATTCTAAATTGGCCTTGGTGTGTGGGTGTGTTTGTGTGTGTCCTGTGGTGGGTTGGCACCCTGCCCGGGATTGTTTCCTGCCTTGTGCCCTGTGTTGGCTGGAATTGGCTCCAGCAGACCCCCTTGACCCTGTGTTCGGATTCAGCGGGTTGGATAATGGATGGATGGATGGATATATCTACTATATAAAAGCGGTTGGGATTGTCCTTCCGTCCCGTGAGTGCTACGCAGGCGCGGAGTTTCACGCACGCACCGTTCATTTTTCAATACACGATGGTATTTGTAGTTTCGTTTTTCCAGGTAAAAGATGATTTTCTACTCCAGACTGTGCAATATATGTACTATATAAAAGTGGTCGGGATTGTCCTTCCGTCCCGTGAGTGCAATGATTAGCGGTATTCTGCTTATCACAGAATTACTACTTGCGGCTTGCGGTACGAAGTGACGCGATGTGAGCAGAGTTCTGGTGCTCCCATCGTTCCCTTGTTTTTGTGCGCGATGCGCTGGAAAAATAGACAAAATTATGTCTCTGGAAATAATTAATGTTGATGGAGTACAAATGCCTCACCGCGTAGTAAATATCAGGGGAGATGGTGGTTGCTTATTCTCATCTATAACTTATTTAGTGCATGAAACTCCGTCTTTAGCGGCAAAGATTTGGGCTGACATTGTACGACTTTAGACAGGCACTCGAGGGGATAAAAAACTTTTTCGGGAGATGTTATGAATGGGCACTTTGATGTTCTCATTCCCTACACTTACATGCCTGATGCACACATGGAGCGCACACAAATTGAGGATAAAAGTCGGTCGCTTTAAAAGGTGGGTGAGCCTAGTATATATATATATATATATATATATTGTCATGGGCAGCACGGTGGCGCAGTGGTAGCGCTTCTTCCTCGCAGTTAAGCGACCCGGGTTCGTTTCCCGGGTCCTCCCTGCATGGAGTTTGCATGTTCTCCCCGTGTCTGCGTGGGTTTCCTCCGGGCGCTCCGGTTTCCTCCCACAGTCCAAAGACATGCAGGTTAGGTGGATTGGCGATTCTAAATTGGCCCTAGTGTGTGCTTGGTGTGTGGGTATGTTTGTGTGTGTGTCCTGCGGTGGATTGGCACCCTGCCCGGGATTGGTTCCTGCCTTGTGCCCTGTTTTGGCTTGGATTGGCTCCAGCAGACCCCCGTGACCCTGTGTTCGGATTCAGCGGGTTGGAAAATGGATGGATGGATATATATTGTCACACACATCTGCTTGGGAGGCAGTCTAAGGGCTTAACCGAGAGCAAGGCGTGAAATCAGGGGTTAACGAAGTGCACTAATGTCTCTTCTCCCTATTCTACAGATCGGTGGAACAGAAGCCTACCTAAACTACAACCAGTTCCTGCATCCCCTTCCTAACCATGCCCTTCTACTGACCTCACTTCCGGCTAATCCCTCAAGGTCTCGCTTCTTCCTCCACCTATAAAAGTTAACCTCCTCACCTTACCCATCAGTCCCGTTCTGGACTCCGACCCAGAATTTGCTCTAGTGTTATTTTTGATTTAGAGTGCTTGTCTTACAATATACATGGTGGATCCCCAAATCTTTCCTTGTTTGTTTTCTTTAGGACAATATAAGTAATCATGCAGAAAGCTTTTCTTTTAATAAGAGTGTGCTCGCTCAGGCAAAGAAATTTATTATCACATAATTATGTGTGCCATTTTTAAATCAAAATGATAACTGAAATCACCCACCTAGGCCTGATCAAACGTTTATGTACCCTTGAATGTTGGGGCTGGTAATCTACACACAAGTTGACACACACAGGTTCAAATTAAGGGTAATTAAGGGAGAGTGCCCACGCCTTGAACTTCCTTGATTGCAATCAGTGTCTGTGTATAAATAGTCAATTTAAATTCATGCAGAGCTGCACTGACTTTGCTGGATACATAGCCATGGGGAAAGGAAAAGAACTGTCAAAGGACTTGTGAAAAAAGGTTGTTGAATTGTATACATTAGGAAAAGGATATACAAATATATCCAAAGATCTTATAATGCCTGTCATTAGTGTTCAAACTCTGATAAAAAAAGTGAAAAGTTAGGGGTTCTGTTGTTACCACGTCATGGTCAGGTAGACCAAACAAGATTTCTGCCACAACTGCCAGGATCATTTGTCGAGTTTCCAGGAAAAAACTCACAAGCCACTTCACCTGAAATATAGACTTCTCTACAAACATGTGGTATTGTCATTTCAAGATTCAAGAAAAATACAAGAAAAAGTCTTGACTGTGCCAATACTACAAATAATGCCCACTTACAATATGCCAAACAGTATCTAGACAAGCCTCAAAACCTTTGGAACAAAGTTCTTTGGAGTGTTGAGACCAAAACTGAACTTTATGGTCACAACCTTAAACGCTATGTTTTAGAGGACACGACAAGGCCCATGACAAAAAGTACACCAACCCTACTGTGAAGCATAGAGGTGGATCTCTGATGTTCTGGGTGCATGTGACCTACAGTGAAAATAGATGGCAAAATAAATGCAGCACGTTACTGGAAAATATTGGAGAACAACTTGTACTCATCAGGCCAGAAGCTACGTATGGGACACACTTGGAACTTATAACATGATAATGATCCAAAACACCAAGTCGACCTTTCAGTGGCTATAGCAGATAAAAGTGAAAGTGCTGGAGTGGCCATCACAGCCTCCTGACCTCAATTACATTGAGCCACTTTGGTGAGATCTCAGACGTGAAGTTCATGCAAGACAACCCAAGAATTTACTGGACCTGGAGGCTTTTTGCCAAGAAGAATGGGCAGCTCTACCACCTGAGAAAATCAAGGGCCTCATCCACAACTATCACAAAAGACTGTATGCCATCAATGATGCTAAAGGGTGCAATAAATGGTAGTAAGAACTATGGGTATGCAAACTTTTGAGTAGAGACAATCTCATTATTAACTTAAAGCATTAGCACAAGAAGGTTCTGACTTTTCTTATGGAAGCCATCAACGTAATTTTCCAAAGTTAGAATGGTTAGAAGGTAAATGAGTAACCTCCCTACTTTCTTTATGGCCCGGAAGTGCTTTCCGAAAGATACAGCATGACATTGGAAGTATTCCCGGGTCTGAGACAGAATCAGAGATGAATCAGAGCCATAAAGTAGTGGGAAACACTCAGCAGAAGAGAAGAGAAAGAATTGGTGATTCATTGTTGGTTTATTATATAATTGTTGCTAATTGTTATAGAGATGTTTATTGGAAGGTGGTGCTATGTGGAATAAAAACCTTTTATTTTATTCATATATTACGGGCTGTATTGCTGTGTCTGTGGTTCTATGTTCCCAAAAAGCTGCTTTTGCTTCAATTGATCTTCAGGACGGAGGTACAGTAAAATCTAAAAAATAATTGCCAACTTTCATACTCCCATTATACAATAAATCATTTTGTTTTGAAACTTTTATTTATAGAATTTTAACAAATTACTGTGTTTCAACTAATATCTAGATATGTAATTTCTTTAATTTGTTTGGTTCCTTTCAGAAGGTTTTATACTAGTATTGGTCAATTTGTATTAACAGATATTTTTCTTTGGTAATTATTGGTACTACTTTATTGGGTGGGTATACATTCAAAAATGTTACAGTTATAAAAAAATAGAGCCAAAATTAGTCACTAGTCCTCCACCACTAACATACAACAATTCAATGCCAATTTTTACATTACCTGAATTAGAATCTGCCGTCTATGGAAGATATTGAGCCACAAGAAGCCTATTTGTGCTCCGTTTTTTCATATTTCATAGCACATATTTAATGAAGTCTACTAACACTGTATTTGTCAACCACTGGGTCGTGTGCAGAAACTGGTGGGTTATGAGTCAATATTGTTTATAATGGTAGGGGGTCACGGTAAGTCATGTGGTGCATGACGCTCCGTTCTGATGTTCCTACTCGATTCACCAAGACAGAACCATTCTAATGATTGGGCTCGATTTATCAAGGTGGGACACTTACATGGGAAAAAGTGGGTTATGACACCAGAAAGGTTGAGAAAAACTGTACTAAAACATGTAGTTACATTCTGCTTTTTTTGATACTGACTCGTTGTTAAAAATATTAAATAAACAAAAATGTGATTACTGACCCTTTGAAGTAATAAAAAAACTGCGAAATGCTCCAACTTTTATTTCAATTAACACATCCAAATATTATGCCATATATACATTTTAAAACGTATTCATTTAGGTGACTTTGCTTGCATATATCTGATTATTTTTATGTTGTGTAATTGTGTTTAATTTTTTTTTTTTTAGGTTATTAATTAAGACTCATAATACTTAATTTCTGTGTTTTATTTTTGATAAGATGTAGCTTTTAAGTGAATAAACTGTCTACCCAAGACTATTGCGATACAATAGGGCTTATAAGGGAAAACTAAAATTGTTTTTAGTTTTATGCATTTAACCAAGAGTTTAGAAAAAAGATATGGAGAAAATGAAATGCAGGACAAGAAGTGCTGACAAGCAGGCGATTTAGCTCAGTGATGACATCAAACTGTCACGGACAGCCGGGTAGGGGAGAGCAGATACAGGTGAACGAAGACAAGTATTTGAAGGGCTAGTGAGAAAGGTGAAGGTTGCAGAAGACATTAGATATTTGCAGAAAACGGGTCCGCTAGGTCTGTTACTCTTTTGAACCAATAGCTAAACAAAATCAAGGGAATAAAAATGTATTTTAACACAGCACTGAATTCTGGGATGCAAATAGAGATGCTACTACAGGGAGCCCTGGGACAAATATGCAAAATTTATGGCAAATGTTTAGGAAGAAGTGTTACCTTTTATCTTTAAGCTCAGATAAGTTCGGCAGACTGTATATATCTGTAAGAAAATGTAAAATGGGGCTTTTGGGAATTAGTTATTTGACTTGTACCTCATAATTAGCTTAAATTAACTTATGATTGACAAAATGGTAAATTCTGAATCACCAATCACTAATGCCATCAAGCCATGGTGTAAAAGAAAGCACCTACTGACATAACACAGACATATATTCAGGTCTGGAGAGAGACTGACGTGAGGCAGAGAACATAGCTGTATTCAAAATGAAGGAATGATGCAGGTTTTTAATATGAGAACACAGTGTCTGGTATGAAAAGATGAGTTATGAAGATGCACTGAAAACGACATATAAAACAGCTATGAAATCAGAACGCAGATGGACCAAGCGGGCTTCATTATGGTGCACCATTTTAAGGAATGCCTTAATTGGATTAAGAATGGACTCTTTAACTTGCACGGACATCTCTCTCCTGTTTCTACCGAAGCAAAGCGTCCTGTTTCAGACTCTGATTTGTATCTTTGTTTCTACCTTTCACTTCTAGCATTTAATGCCTGGCTTCCTTGCCAATAAATATAAGGAATGGTTACATGAAAGTCTGAGTATTTCCTAACTAAAACTTGCCTTGTTTATAAATATCATCTTCCCCCAGTGTGTTTGTTCGAGTGATTCGTAATTTGTTTTGCTCTTTCAAAGGTAGTGAACCTACTTGTTGGACTGTATTAGTTATGATAGTTCAGATGTGAGCCATGCTCGTTCTGCTAAAATGAAAGCTGAAGAATATTGGTGTCTCTCAACCCTGCTGAGTTATTCTGGAAATTAGGTCGCCATCCTCTATTGCTCTGTTTGATGTGTGCAGCCCTTTCAAAGGTTATCTGGCAAGTCCTAGCAGGAGAGCAGCTCTTGGATTTTTTCCTTTGTTAAGGAATTCTAAAGTGTAGCCCTTTCAGGGGATGTGCCCAGGGGCAGTGAGGGGTCATTGGCCCCTGTAAAAGTATTCTTGCTTTGCTCTGTTTTGAAGTTAAGGTTGCCAGCTTTGGCCATACTGCCCATATTGCTCGACTTCTGCGCTTGAGATATGAGTGATGATTGGATGCTATGGGGTGTACTGTACATGTAAACTAAGGCTAATAATTTCCAGTATTAACTTGTCCACCAATTTAAAAACAACATTAGATGTTAAAGTGCCTTTTGTGGACGCTTTTACACCATAAAATATGTTGCGTTTTAGATTGTTGTATTTTATTATTATGTTTGGTTGAACTTTGGAAGCTGCTATAAAAATAAACTGACACTTATAATTCCAAATTGTCTTTTGGTGTTTGAATGACACCTGCACTTGAATGGTGTCCCATCCTGGGCTGTTTCCTGCCTTGTACCTAGAACTGCTAGGACAGGCTGTGGTCTCCTCACAAACTTGAATTGGATTAATTAGGAATGAGATCATGTTTCAAACTGATTCTTTATTTTTATCATAATGTATATGCATTTAGTATTTTGGTTAATTTTCATCGTACAGATGCTGGGAGCCTATGTGTTCAGTGGTCCATCATAGGATGCATTCTTGCACTCAACCATCCTGGGCCAATTCAGAATCGCAAATTCAAACATGGATTCTTGGGAAGAATTTCTTCTGTTGCCTAGAAAATGTGTACAGGCAGAGAACAAGCCAGCAACTGAACTTAAATGTGAAGCAGCAGTGCTCACCACCATCACATGCTTTCTTATATAAACCTAACATGCCTTTTCTAGTTTCCTACGAATTCCAGTTTTCATAATCTTAATACATAATTCACCTGCCTCCTTACTCACTCACGTCCGTCCGAAGCTGAATGCGCAGTCGCCTTCTGCGCAGCTGCCCGAAAAACCTTACGAGACCGACATCCAGCCCCAACATTGCGGCAGGCGGCGGATTTACGGCCGCAAAAATTCAAAGAGAAAGGTGACTTCGATTAAAGCTCTAGATGCCTGAAAGGCGATTTTGGCTACAGCTCGAGGCCTAATTACGCATTCTTATTCAATTACGCATTCATTCAATACACCTATATCAGGTTTGTGGTGCTTATACTTATTACTATTCCATATTGTACTGGAACATTCATCATTCAATATTATACTACTAGTCATTTAGCCCGTTACAATAACGGGCGCTAGAACAGTAGTGCATAAACATTAGTAGGAACAGTCTATATTAAATGGCAAGGGACTTTGACCTCATTCTTTTTGTTGGTCGTATTTTTCTTTCTTTCAGCCTTTCTTTTGTTGATGTTTACTTGCTGAGCTGACCGTTCTTCATGGGCTGCCGCCGTGTATTGTGTGTCTTTAATTTTCTGTGACAGTAATACTGTCTTGTATGGCTCTATTCAATAAGGGCGTGCACAAAAAGGCGAGCCTCAAAAGGGCGACCTCAATTGAGCGCGGCGAATAAAGGCGTTCGTAGATAATTTAGTTCAAATGGCTCTGGAATATGTGAAGAGCAACAAAGGTGCAGATCTTTATTTACGTGTGCCTTTATTCGCTGCACCCAATTGAGGTCGCCCTTTTGAGGCTCGCCTTTTTTGTGCGCGCCCTTATTGAAGGATACCGTCTTGTACGTCCGCTGGCTTGTACGTCCGTAATATACCTTTAATCTCCTCTGACAGTAATACTGGCTTGTATGTGGCTGTAATATGCGTCACTGTATTGTGTACCTTTAATTTCCTCTCGCAGTAATACTGGTTTGTATTTCCGTAAAACACCTGCAACTTTCTCTGACAGTAATATCGCGCATCGCACCGTGCCCCGCGCATGCGCACTTCACCAGAAGACACCCACACACGGACACCTGGACGCACATAGGGATTTTATATATATAGATAGGCCTGGAAAATTCATCAACTAACAGTACAAGCCTGTACAGTAATGAGTAAAGCGGACTACAATCATTACAAAACAACTTCTTCGTTACTTATGATTTGTTCTTCATACACTGCTGACACAAACTCTTACGTTGTCGAAACGGGCTCTTTGTCTAGTTTGTAATGTATAGGAGAAAAAAAAACTTGCATGAACCATCCATCCATTTTCCAACCCGCTGAATCCGAACACAGGGTCACGGGGGTCTGCTGGAGCTAATCCCAGGGCACAAGGCAGGAACTAATCCCAGGCAGGGTGCCAACCCACCGCAAGACAAACACAAACAGCACACACTAGGGCCAATTTTAGAATCACCAATCCACCTAACCTGCATGTCTTTGGACTGTGGGAGGAAACCAGAGTGCCCGGAGGAAACCCACGCAGACACGGGAAGAACATGCAATCTCCACGCAGGGAGGACCCGGGAAGCCAACCCAGGTCCCCAGGTCTCCCAACTGTGAGGCAGCAGCGCTACCCACTGAGCCACTGTGCCACCCCATCCATCCATTACTACATTTATTTAATTGTTCGATTGATTATCTTGATGAGATACAGAGTCTGCTGAAAACACGGGAGTGGGGCTGGAACCAACCTGAGATGTGTGGCCAGTTCATCACAGGGCACATTCACTCATTTCACCAGTAAACCTAAAATAGGTATACGGGGTAAGTGGAAGACTCACTGTTAACAAAAATGCCGATACGGGGAAAACATGCTAACTCAATCTCAGGGAGGGATGATTAGAACCCAGGACTATAGTGGTGTGAGGCAACATTGCAAACTACTGCACCACCTCCATGGTCCCCCCCATTGAACCATAATTTGTTTAATTTGCTGATCTGGACATGTAACACTCTACAAGAACACTTCCTGACTCATTTCTGGTATGCATGAAACTACCTTGTGAAAAGCTTGTCTTTCAGCTCTAGTGATCGTTATCACAAAGGCTAATCGAAAGAAAGACTGTTTACATTTTATAGGAAAGGGCATCTTAATGTCTGTTGCTGATAATTCATCAAAGTTGCATTTTTGGCATCTGTTTTGATGTTAGTGTGAAACACGAAATGCACATTATAAATTGAGATGAGAAAAACAGACAAATTTCATTTTGTATATAGTTTCAATTAATTGCCCTTTAAACTTGTTTTGTTAGCAATTTCAGAATTGTGAAATAAAAACTCATTGTATTTTTTATTGTACACAATATTTTTTTATGGTAGAAAGCAAAACATGTTGCTTCCTATGAATCTCTTGCTTCAGCCTCTCATGAATGCAGCTTGTCACTTTGACGATATTCCATGACTTCTATGCAGCCCCATACTTCTGCCTCATGCACTGCCTGCACATTCACACCTCTGGTTCCATCTCACTCTACTCATTTGAGATCAGAGGTAAGAGAATCAGCACACACTTTACCCAACTCTGTTTAACTAATCCAAGGTAGGATCCTTCTGGAGACTTGCTGGCTGCCATGAATCTAGGAACAACACGTTTTAAGTAGTGTGCATCAGTGAAATTTGCCAAAGCATTTTTCACAGTGAATTTGCTAGGTTCACCGGTGACTTTGTTCATGGATTTTTATCCCCGAACATTTGCCATGTAGCCAGCTTAGATCAACCTTTTTTTTCCCCTATCACCCCATGATGCTTTGCAAGGCCAGTGTGATATAATGGAGCTGTACCAGTCAATGTAGATTGGGACAGCCTCCATGTATATAATGCTGATCCTAGTAGTGGGTGGTATGTTAGGTCAAGCAGTATACTGGATGAAGTTCTTTTTCCAGAAATTAGCAGAAAACTTGAAAATACATTTAAACACAAAACAAGCATTCAAAAGGAAACTAGAAATGCATCGGTGTGTTCATTTTAAAGGTAATGTCTTTTTGTATGGACTTCTATGTGACCTGTGTGTAATACATTAGCTTACTCCTTTAATAGTATTACCCAGAGTGCTGTGCAGTTGATACAAACAGGAAAAAGTGATAGATCCACACCCTTTAGGGTTGCACTTATTGGGTAGCAGTGGCAGTGAGTAAGCAAAAGCATCAGGGACAAAAACAAACTGTACTTATCAGTTCGAGAGAGGCGAGTACCTGCTATTGAATCAGTGGGGGGAAAGCCTTAATGAATTCCTGATCCTTGCAACTGTTACCAGTGTCTAATAAGATCTTCTGTTCTGATATTCAGTTCTATTAACTTTGCCCCTCGGATACACAGTGGTTAGCAATATTGCTTCCCAGCTTAGGTCACATTTTTGCCTACAATTATCAGTCCAGCATACTGGACAGATGTTTCCTCAGCCCTCAGGGACACTTAAAAGACCACTGCACCATTATAATCAACTTAAAACTAGTTTAGTTTATTCTTCCCCATAAACGTCAATGCATTTTGTGAAGTTTCCAAACATTTCTGCAGTTTTGTTGAATTCATGGTGAAGGTAATTCAGCAGGCTTCACTCTTCATCAATTTTAAGCAATGGAGAAGCACCTCTGAAATGCATGCAGGTAAGTTATCTCTCTAGCTGTGCCCCCATTGTATACACTAGAATAAATATACTTTTCTTTTGCACATGGATAAAAAGGTTGCAGCTGAAATAGAATTGTTAATAGTGCAGATTTCACTGTTAATGAAACACCATATGTTTCTGGAATTCTTTTGCAAAGTGTGTCAAAATCAATTTTACAGAAATTATTACACTCATCACTAACTCTGTACCACTGTGGCCAGGTGCAGGAATAATAGGTCTCGAAAATAAAAACTGAAAGGATCAACAAAAAACAACACCTCTTAGTGTCTAGGGTGCTCGCCTTCAGATTTTAACTAAATAAAAGGTCCAGCTTTAGCTGCAGGTTCAGGGTGTGTTTGTCAGGAGCTACGTCTTGTGGGTCATTCTTGTCACAAAAGATGCCTACTTCTTTCTGGGCAGCCAGGGTTCTTATAGCTGGGGAACCAGAAAGGGGGGTGGAGGGGTGGAAAGAGGGCTAAGTGCCCTCACTACGTGGTATCTTGGCTCTGTGGGGAGAGAAGGAGAAGAGAATGTCATCCCAGCGGGCTATTATATACCTTGATTGAGCCCGAGAGGTGTTCCTCTGACACTCATGCATGACAGCCACATTTCAATCTACAATAGTTTATCTTTGGAAACGCACAAATTCAGCACCATAGAAAACGCCTCTCTGGTTAAGTTTAAAATTTTAGGCACATTAAGCTACGCATGAGTAAGTGAGTATGTATACTCTCTGTCCTGCATTTTAACTTTACCATTTGACCTGACCTCCTTCACCATCTGCTTCCTGTTTTGAGTCTAAAGTGTTTTTTTGTTTCATCTTATAAAATGTAACGCTTTGTTATTTGGCCAGATATCCATCCCACACCACAGTGAGGTGGATGCTTTAGTGAGACTCCTATATTTGATTCCTAAGTGTATGTTTAAATTCTGCTGTTGAGGTTTTCCTGCTCATTTCTAATGGAGGATCCCCTTTTAATCTAGGCACTTCCCGTCAAATAAGCAGGTTTGTGAGCTCTCTAATATCAACCACACTCCCCTTGAGTTCTTCATGGGCTTAGTAATTTGGGTCCTATTTTTAGAGTTGTTTGTCAGAGATTGATTCCAATGTCGACTTTACCCAGAATTCTTTGTGGTTAATGCAAATTATCTAAAGGGGTGGGGACCTTCAGCAGCCTGGCCTAGTCCATCTGTGAACCTGAGATACACTGTGATACATGCTGAACTGGTCCATTCCCAGTCCTATACTTAGTTTTATGGTTGCTATATGGATCAAAGGGTATAATCAGACCCTTGTGTGAACAACCCACTTGTAGGTCTCTCTCTACCTGTGAAGTTTGTATTAAGGTGTTCTCTCCTCTGAGTCCCCTAAACTGCAAAATATCCGTACGTTTTGACAGGTTAATCAGGGCATGTCTCCAGAGGGATCAACAACAACAACATTATTTATTTCTATGGCCCATTTTCATACAAACAATGTTGCTCAAAGTGCTTTACAAGATGACAAAGAAAAAGTTACAAGAAAATAAAAACAATTTAGATAAGGCAATAATAACTAATTGGCTAGGGAAAAAAAAACAAATTCTGCAGGGCTCCCAAACTCAGAAGACCACCCAGCTCCCATTGGGCATTCTACCTAACATAAATGTTCTTAAATCTGTCCTCTTTGTTTCATGCTTCACATGATTGGATTTGATGACAGCTGAGACATCCGCCTTCATTCCATCATCTCAGGGGGCTACGTGGTGCTTTGATCAAGTGGTGGTGGTGCAGATTACCACTACAGAAGAACGGGCAAAGACAGCAGAGAATAGTGGGGATTAGTGTAGATTGTGGATCACTGAAGAAAATGATAATTCTATACCCAAACAGTCTATTAGGAATACAATTGAAATGTAGCTATAAAAAAGCCATATTAAAATTATGGATTTTTGCAGTTTTTTTAAATATTCCACGGTATTAGCCTGGCAAATTCCATCTATCCATCCATTATCCAACCCACTATATCCTAACTACAGGGTCACGGGGGTCTGCTGGAGCCAATCCCAGCCAACACAGGTTGCACGACAGGAAATAAACCCCGGGTAGGGTGCCAGCCCACCACAGTGGCAAATTCTCTTGGTAAAGTATTCCAGATGTTAGGTTCATAAGAACCTAATGGGCCACCTCACCATTTTCTTTTAAGCCTGGCTCTTGGAATGATAAGCAGACCTCCATTTGAAGATCTAAGGTTATGACTTGGAGTGCAGGGGGACAGGCATTCCAAAATATAGCACAGAGCAAGATTATTTAATGCTTTATAAAACATTAGTAGTATTTTAAAGTCAATTCTGAACGACACAGGTAACCAATGTAACGACACTAAAGCTGGTGAGATGTGCTCAGATTTTCTTTTTCTAGTTAGGATTCTCACTGCTGCATTCTGCTCTAATTGCCACTGAATGATGTCTTTCTGTTAGGAGTGCATTACAGTAATCTAGGCGACGAATTACAAAAGCATGAATTAATTTTTCAGAGTCTTGTAAAGTTATGAGAGATCTAACTTTTGCTGTATTCCTTAAGTGAAAAAATGCAGACCTCTTAATCTGGTTAATATGTGATTTAAACTTCAGGTCAGAGCCAATGATTACCCCTAAATTCTTTACCTCCGCCTTGACTTTTAAACCTATGGGGTCAAGTTTATTTCTAATGCCCTTGCAATATCATGTTTGTCAATTACTAAGATTTCTGTTTTTCCCTTATTTAATTTGAGAAAGTTACTACTCATCCATTTGGAAATACTGCTAAGACTTTGGGTCACATCTGGCCCTAGGAAGCCCCCCCAATGAGCTTCAATGTGTACCTTCAGGCTTAGGGACTCGGACCCTTTATCGGACCCCTATTGCATTCCTTGTGTGTTGAATTTAGGTAGCCTTATTTAAGGTTCATGTTGTCCTAGCTTAAAGTGCAAACTTTTTCCATCACTTCTCATTATTGTTGCATGGTTTAGCAGTTTGCTGTTAATTAATTATAGTTGTATTTTTGTATGTGCTAATAGCTAGTGATGAAAAGAAACAGATGTGTTTCTCTTCTCCTACGGTTTCACTAAAGTGGCACTAAAATTAATTTTTCATGTGATTTTGCAATTGTGAAACACGAAACTCACTAAGAGTTTTTTGGGGGATTTAAAGATTTTGTTGCAGGTGAGAAACAAGGAGTACTGCTCGCTGAAGCCTTGTTTGTACTTCCATGTTGTTTTCTTTTCTGCAGCTGCCTAAAGCATGAAATTCATAACACACTTGATAACATTAATTCTATTTATGCCTATCGTTCACATCACAGCAGAAGACTGCAGTGCGCTTTTGAAAAAAGTGACGTGCCTCATATATTCCACACATAGACTATACACATAGACATTACTGTTTTTACTACAAAGAAAATATCATTATCTTATTTGAGAGTAGGCACACTTCCTGGTGATTTTTTATTTGTTTTTTTTTCACTAGAGATCTTTATTTCAGATCTAAATGACTAGCAAATATATGCAGAATCAAGGGATGAAAACGGACAGGAACTCAATGCCTTTTGTCTTGTGTAAATGATGTGAATTTCACCGGAAGCAAAATGCAATTCATTTAGTAAATCTTTTGTGAAGTGAGACACAGAATTTTACTGCAAATTCAATTTTCCATGGATCATTTCACTCATCATTGCTGTTCTGGCGTGGAGAATCTTCAGCTTGTCAATTGCAAACTTTTTATATAAGAACTTTAATAATTTTGCTCCAACGAACCAGGATGAAATGAATTTGCAGGACTTACAGGCATTGCAAGCATCCTTTTGTATTGTAAATCATTAGAAAATTATGCATTTGTGTCCAGTCAGCTTCTTGTCAGTTATTTTATTACCTAAGCACACACCACAGAATCTGTTTTAACCTGCGAGCAGATGGATGCCGTAGGACTAGGAATTACCAAATTAGTTTTCAGCTTGGGAAAGGAAGGAGTGCAGAGGTACTTAAAAAAATAAACACTTTGATCAGAGTCATTAGTCATCAGGACAGGACAGCCAATCAAATGTGTGCAAAGTCACATGTGCCGAAACTTAAAAATAGCTCATCTGATGGACCCAAAAAAAGGAGAAGAGAGGAGAAAAAAGAGGAGGAATAAAATTCAACAGTAGGGTGCCATCAGAGATCAACAGACGTGAGTTCATCTGATTTGGACATCAAATAACCATAACTATGAACAACCCTGTGAGAAACAAGATTCTCTGGTCTGATGAAAACAACCCTGAACTGTGTGGCTTCAGTTCTAAGCATTGTGTCTGGAGAAATCCAGGAACAGTTCATCACTTGCACAATAACATTCCAACAGTGAAATATAATGGTGGCAGCATCATGCTGTGAGGTTGCGGACTGAGATACTTGTTGGGAGTCTAAGGAAAGTGGAATGGAGAAAAGTATAAAGGCATCTTTAACAAAAGCCTGCTCCAGATTGCTGTGGACTTCAGCCTGTGCTGAAGGTTCACCTTCTAAAAGAACAATGACCTTAAGCACAAAGCAAAGACCACACATGATCTGCTTAGAGACAACTCAGGGAATGTCCAGCTAGAGCCTAGACTTGAAAACAATCAATCATCTGTGCACAGCACTGATGGTCTTCACCCAAACTGACAGAGCTGGTGAGGATATGCAGAAAAGAATGGCAGAGAATCTTTGAACACTGGGGTGTCAAGCTTGTCACGACAGACCTAAGAGGACTCCAACTAAGTACTGAGGAAAAGGTCTGAAAACTTGTACTTTTAATACATTTGCAAAACATTCTAAAATCCTGTTTAGGCTTTGTCATTCTTGAGAATTTAATGATTCTTGATGAGGAGAAAATGAATTTAACTGATTTTAGCACAAGGCTGCAACATAGCAAAATGTTTAAAAAGGGTAAGGTCAGAATACTTCCTGAATGCACAATAATGTCAAATTGTGTTGCCTTACTTTATATTATATTGTGTTATTTTGTATTATTATGATGTCAGAATATGTTATATTATGATAGAATATACTGTTACATTGCTTAATATTCAGTTGTGTTGCTTTGTGTTATGTTACATTGTGTTAGGCTGCTTTACACTATGTTATCCTGTGTTGTATTGCATTATGTTATACGTGACTCAGAACTCATATTAATGTTGATTCATGTAATCAACTATAAAGCACAGGAGTCTATTAGTGATCTGCACGTTTTTTCATTGTAATACTTTTACCAAGACTTTGAACTTTTCAAGTTCTTTCCCCACATATCCAGAAGTTAATTATTAGTGAGTTACACACAATAACAGAGAAAACACCTGTTCAGCTACTTGTGTGTTCATCTGGAGCATTTTTTATTTGGAAAAAAAAAAAATATATATATATATACAGTACTGTGCAAAAGTTTTAGGCAGGTGTGAAAAAAATGCTGTAAACAAAGAATGCTTTCAGAAATATAAACAATGATTGTTTATTGTTATCAATTTACAAAATGCAAAGTGAGCCAACAAAAGATACATCTAAATCAAATCAATATTTGGTGTTCCTACCTTTTGCCTTCAAACCAGCATCAATTCTTATAGGTACACTTGCACAAAGTCAGGGATTTTGTAGGATTCTAGTCAAGTGTCTGATCAAACTATTATACCAAACAGGTGCTAATGATCATCAATGTCACACGTAGGTTGAAACACAGTCATTAACTGAAACAGAAACAGCTGTGTAGGAGGCTTAAAACTCGGTGAGGAACAGCCAAACTCTGCTACCAAGGTGAGGTTGTGGAAGACAGTTTCATGTCATGGCAAAATTGAGCACAGCAACAAGACACAAGGTAGTTAATACTGCATCAGCAAGGTCTCTCCCAGACAAAGATTTCAAAGCAGACTGGGGTTTCAAGATGTGCTGTTCAAGCTCTTTTGAAGAGGCACAAAGAAATGGTCAATGTTGAGGATCGTAGACGCTGTGGTCGGCCAAGGAAGCTTAGTGCAGCAGATGAAAGACACATCAAGCTTATTACCCTTCGAAATCGAAAGATGTCCAGCAGTGCTATCAGCTCAGAACTGGCAGAAACCAGTGGGACCCAGGTACACCCATCTACTGTCCGGAGAAGTCTGGCCAGAAGTGGTCTTCATGGAAGAGTTGCAGCCAAAAAGCCATACCTCCGACGTGGAAACAAGGCCAAGCAACTCAAGTATGCATGAAAACATAGAAACTGGGGTGCAGAAAAATGGCAGCAGGTTCTCTGGACTGATGAGTCAAAATTTGAAATATTTGGCTGTAGCAGAAGGCAGTTTGTTCGTCGAAGGGCTGGAGAGCGGTACAATAATGAGTGTCTGCAGGCAACAGTGAAGCATGGTGGAGGTTTCTTGAACGTTTGGGGCTGCATTTCTGCAAATGGAGTTGGAGATTTGGTCAGGATTAATGGTGTTCTCAATGCTGAGAAATACAGGCAGATACTTTTCATAAATACAATACCATCAGGGAGGTGTAGGATTTACCCCAAATTTATTCTGCAGCAGGACAACGACCCCAAACATACAGCCAAAGTCATTAAGAACTATCTTCAGCGTAAAGAAGAACAAGAAGTCCTGGAAGTGATGGTATGGCCCCCACAGAGCCCTGATCTCAACATCATCGAGTGTGTCTGGGATTACATGAAGAGACAGAAGGATGTGAGGAAGCCTACATCCACAGAAGATCTGTGGTTAGTTCTCCAAGATGTTTGGAACAACCTACCAGCCGAGTTCCTTCAAAAACTGTGTGCAAGTGTACCTAGAAGAATTGATGCTGTTTTGAAGGCAAAGGGTGGTCACACCAAATATTGATTTGATTTAGATTTCTCTTTTGTTCATTCACTGCATTTTGTTGATTGATGAAAATAAATGATTAACACTTCCATTTTTGAAAGCATTCTTTTGAAAGCATTTTTTCACACCTGCCTAAAACTTTTGCACAGTACTGTGGGTGTGTGTGTGTGTATATATATATATATATATATATATATATATATATATATATATATATATATATATATATATATATATATATATATATATATATATATATATATATAAATATATTGTGATGCCCGGATGGGGGTGGTACCCAGCCGGGACGCCCAGGAGGACCGGAGGAGGGCTTGTGCCTCCTCCAGACTATGAGGGGGCGACCACCCTGGTTGCTTTGGGGTAGGCATTGGGGCGCCTCCTGGCCCCTACAGGCCATGGGTACAGAGCTTGGAAGCTCTACCCTGTAGGGGCCAGGGGGCGCCCCAATGCCTACTCCAAAGCAACCAGGGCGGTCGCCTCCTCGGGCATCCCGGCTGGGTACCACCCCCAGCCACGTGCAAAAAATATATATATATACAATGGGTGGTGCAAGCACAAGGCACAAATATATATAGGTCTCTGGAAGATGGCTTCTCATTTGGTCAAGTGTCACCACATGTTGGACTACCCCAAGACTTACCCGCTCAAGAGAGCTACATTTATTAAGAAGCTGCACTGGCTAGTTAGGCAATTTCAGAGCCTATTTTCTGTTGCACCACCAAGTAGGTATATTTCTTCTTTTTTATGGAGCTTGGCATTAAACAGGGAATCCTCTTCTCATTCAGACCTTAACAATATACCACTTTTTATATAAAAACTGTTATTAAAATGTATGCAAATGACCTTAAATGAAAGTCTGCAAAGTGCACTTTAATCATATCTGAATTGTTTGATTTGAAATTTTAAAATTTGGAGCAGAGGGGTAAATCAAAGGAAAATCTTTGACCCAAGCATTATGGAGGTCACTGTATATAGAGGGTTCTGATCTTTCTCAGTATGTTTTATTCATGTTCCCAAAAAAACTTAACCAAAGACTAGAAGATGTCAGTGACCCAGCAGGTATAATGAGCAGAATATCTAATGAAATATTCCATAAACCAAATGAATTTGGTTGAAATAAGGACATACAGTATACCTCCTTTAGAGTGATCCTTAATCCCTAGTAAACTGAAGCACCTCCCTGGGCTCATTTTAGTTGACCCTGGATCAATAAAAGACAAACATTTCCTTCCCTGGAGAAGATCACTAATCCAGTTTGTATAGTATAGTATTCATCTTAAGGTGATACAGTAAGTACTCTAAAGCCATACACTCATGAAAACATTTTATTTAACACTTTTAATAATAACAATGAAAAAGAACTAATGATTGAATTAGAGACATTGCATTTTGCTTTTTTGTATTTTTAGGCAATGGAAGTGCTCAACTAAACAATTATGTGGCTCTTTGTATCCTGCAGATAAAACAAAAGCCATCAGCTAAGACAATGGTATGAGGCTTCAGGAAATCCCGTTAGTTCACCTTTTATGACACCACAGAGTTTCAATTAACCTTTTCCACTCTGGTTAATTTTCACAAATTCTGGTATTTTCAGGAGGTTCTTATCGTGGTGTTTAGAAGTTTAGATAACTGAAATAAATGTCAGTGTTACAAGTGTTAAAAAGGGAATGTCTATGAAGAGAAGAACAATTGAAGGGAGGACTGAGGGAAATACCACAGACATCAGAGAGTCAAGGGGATATCCCAGGATTGAGCAACAAAGGGAAGTACAGTGCTGAGGCTCTTGGCAGAAATGTGACAGTAAGTAAAAAATTATTTAGATCAACTGGAGATTTTCCAATGCCATACTACATTTTATATTCTAATTATCTAAGCAAGTATTAAGAGCTATGTGAAGTTTTCATGTTCTTCTTTATTTTCTAGGTACTTTCACACATCCAAAGAATTTTTAAGCGCTTGCCTCATGGATTAGCCTCTCGGTTTTAAATCTAGAGCTCTGCATTGTCTGTGAGGTGTTTGCACGTTCTTACCATGTATGCTTCGATTTCGTCAAAAGATGTGCAGTTAGGTTAATGTGCAGTCCCAAAATTTTTTAGGACCTGCAATGGACTGGCTCCTCATCTAATATGGCTCCTGCCCCATGCGTGATGCTGCTGATGTTGACTCTGGCCCCCCAGCCTTGAATTTGATGCAGTGGGTATGAGAATGTTTTATTGAAGCCATAGCTTCTATTTCACCTCAGGTCTGATTTCAAAATTCTCTTTCTTACATTAGGTGTCCTTAAAAAGTGTTCACCCCCTTTTATTTTTATAAAACTTTGAATCACAGTGAATTTCATTTGGGCGGCACGGTGGCGCAGTGGGTAGCGCTGCTGCCTCGCAGTTGGGAGATCTGGGGACCTGGGTTCGCTTCCCGGGTCTTTCCTGCGTGGAGTTTGCATGTTCTCCCCGTGTCTGCGTGGGTTTCCTCCGGGCGCTCCGGTTTCCTCCCACAGTCCAAAGACATGCTGGTTAGGTGGATTGGCGATTCTAAATTGGCCCTAGTGTGTGCTTGGTGTGTTTGTGTGCGTCCTGCGGTGGGTTGGCACCCTGCCCAGGATTGGTTCCTGCCTTGTGCCCTGTGTTGGCTGGGATTGGCTCCAGCAGACCCCCGTGACCCTGTGTTCGGATTCAGCGGGTTGGAAAATGGATGGATGAATTTCATTTGGCTTTTTTTGACATTGATCAACAGAAAAAGACTCTGTCATGTCAAAATGAAAACGGATCTCTACAGAGTGATCTAAATTAATTATATATATAAAACAGTAGTTAGTAGACCTCTTGTAGCCATTAAAGCGCTGAGTCTGTATCCACAGGTCCCTCTTTCTCCACATCTCCAAACTGCCATTTGTTCTCTCATTCTTTCTTGCAAAACTGTGCAAGCTTTATCAGGCTGCATGGAGATTGGGAGTGAGCAGCCTTTTTCAAGTCCAGCCGCAAATTCTCAGTTTTGGACCAAACCAAGACGCTAACATTATTGTTTTGATGCCATTCCTGTGTGGCTTTGGCTTTAAGCTTGGGGTCATTGTCTTGATGGAAAGCAAATCTTCTCCCAAGGTGCAGGTTTCTTGCATATCACATCAGGTTTTCTTCCAGGATTTTCGTATTTTACTCTATTCATTTTACCCCACAAGACTACAAGAACCTGCTGAAGAGGGTTGGAATGGGGTTGGTGATGATGTGCAATGTTCAAACATGGCCTTTAGTCAATGTTGGTCCCATCAGACCAAAAAACCTTCTTCCAGCTGACATTTGTTAACAGTGGCTTTATCTCTGTCAGTCTCCCATAAAGCTGCAACTGATGAACCTCTGTACAGTCCCTCCAATCTCAATCGCTGTAGCCTGCAACTCCTTCAGAGGTCTCTTGGTGACCTTCCTCACTCGTCTTCTTCTTGCATAACAACTGTTTTTTGTGGATGGCCTGCTCTAGCAGATTTACAGCTATGCCATTCTCTTTCCATTACTTCATGATTGATTTAACTGGACATTCAGTGACTCTATTTTCAGACTTGTGCTTTTCAATCCCCTTTTCACTGAGTTCCTTATGTCTTCTCTGGGTAGATTATTCCACCGTACGGACGCACCACTAGCTGGCCCTACCACATTCAGGTGCATTGAGACTAAAATCAACAGAAAACTCAGATAGGTGATCTCCACTGAACTAATGATGGGACTTCTAAAACCAATTGGCTGAACCAGTGAGGATGTCATATCAGTTATTTAGTGTTTTATATTTGTAATTCATTTAGGCAACTTTGCAGAAATCTGCTTTCGTGTTAACATTAAGGAGTCTTTTTCTGTTGATCAATGTCAAGAAAGACAAATTGAATCCACTGTGATTCAACGCTGAATAAAGATAAGATGTGAAAATGTACAAGGCCTGAACAGTATTTATGAGCACTGTATAAAGCTTTCAGTGGTGAAGGACCTACTTATTATGTGGACTTATCAATTCTTACACTGTTGTCAGAAATGTATCAGTATATGATTTTTTCATATTCTCTACTTGTTTGGATATTTGCTTAACTTTATCATCTCAGATAAAAAAAAACACTGGAGCTGTTTAATTTAATCAGTAATTTACATCAGAAGATGAAACAAAAAAGCAGCTAGCTGGTAGATGCTCAAAGGACAGACTCAAAGGCTGAAATACACAGGAAATCAAAAGAGGAGCTGTTTGTCAAACCCAGAATGTAAATTAGGAGTAAATGTCAAATTAAATACATCAGATTTTACCTCCCTGTGAACCTTTTTCTAACTATTCTCAAAAAACACTCTTCATAGAGTTTTTATTTCATACATTTGGATGTTAATAATACTTTAGACCTATCAGAAATACCAGCACAGCAGTGACAACACACACCAGATATCAGTAATCTTGTGAACAGCAACATGTAAGCAACATGGCCACAGCCATTAAAAACAGCATCAAAATAGCATAAAACTACAAAAACAAATAAATAAATAACATCACAATCGTGCAAAATATAATGAGAATATTTTATAACTATTAGAGATACACTATAGAAATAAACAGAAGTAGTTTAGAATCGAATGAAATGCTCAAAAATTTCTATTCAGGAAAGTTTTCTGTATGAGTTTGTGTGTTTCTGAGTTTGTCTTTCCTTTATTTTCTGTATCTTTTGTTCCCAGCACATTTACAATGGTGACGATGACTTAATGACAATTCATTCTTTTACTTTTGTTCACTGTAAGAATCTGTTTAAGTATTTTGGGACCTTTCGATATACAACAGTATAGAGTGTGTTATAGATTATACTATTTAACCATATACTGATTGGTGCAATTAACATATTTCTTAACCATATTACATAATTAACCTAACTTATTTAAGATCAGTATTCTTGTGACTGTGCAGGTTGGCTCTGCCCCGTCAATAACGTAACTGAGTTGAGCCGGAAAGATGAAGACACACACATATTAAGGGGTAGGTACAAAAATGATAAGTGGTTTAATTTTATAATCCAAAAACAAAACAGTGTTCAAAAATGCAGTGCTCAAATGTTCAATAAATAAATAAATAATACCATATTTACGCGTGTACCACGCACACATTTTTTCCTGAAAATTAGCATTAGAAAATCAGGTGCGCGTCATACATGAGGAAATTTTTTTCTGTAATATTTACTTCTTCTGCTTGGGCTCGCTCTCACGCGCTCTCTCTCTCGCTCATTTGCTCATGCACGCTCTCTCTCTCACTCGCTCGCTCATTCGCTCACGCGCATGCGCTCTCTCTCTCTCTCTCTCTTGCTCGTTTGCTCGCGCTCTCTCTCACTTGCTCGCGCGTGCTCGCTCTCTCACTCGCGCGCACTCACTCTCTCTCTCGCTCACATGCTCTCTCTCTATCTCTCTCGCTCGCTCTTTTGTCATGCAACAAAAACAGAAGTGCATTTCGCAGAAAACGTGCCCTAAACGCTTCCTATACAATCACAACGCACGTTGAACACGGGGCAAATTTTTTTCGCGATTTTCTTTGTAAAAATTATAGTGCGCGTCTTACACAAGGGCACGTGGTACACGAGTAAATACGGTATGTTACAGTAAAAAATGACAATCCATGAGTTTAAAATCCAGAATTTAAAACAAGAATAAAACTGACACATTCATCGGGACAATATTCCTTCTGACAATCCCAGCCTAACTCCCACTTTGTTTCACTGGCCATTACAGAGTTATAGAAGATATGAAGGATGTCACTTCCCACATTAAAGTAATGCAGGATCCTAAGGAAAAAAGCCTGTTCTGTCATTTCTTATATACAATAGCTTCTCTGTGTTACAAGACCAGTCCAACCAGTCAATGATGTGGACCCCCAAGAACTTGTAAGAGTGGGCTGCCTCTACATCTACCCCCTACATAGTGACTCTACACAGAGGCTTTTTGGTATGGCAAAAGTTAATAACCAGTTTCTTGTTTTTGCTAATGTCAAGATTAAAATATTTCTTTTTAAACCAAGAAATAAAGTTCTCCACCTGACTCCTCTCCTCTGTCTCATCCCCCTTATCAATTTTTTTCATCTCCTTTCGGCTGCTCCCATAAGAGCTGCTACAGCATATCAAATTTTTCCATATCTTTCTGTCCTCTGCATCTTCTTCTGTTACACCCATCACCTGCATGTCCTCTCTCACCACATCCATAAACCTTCTCTTACTCCTTCCTCTTTATCTCTTGCCTGACAGCTCTATCCTTAGCATCCTTCTCCCAATATACTCAGCATCTCTCCTCTGCACATGTCCAAACCTATGCAATCTCGCCTCTCTGACTTTGTCTCCCAACCGTCCAACTTGATCTGACCCTCTAATGTACTAATTTCTAATCCTGTCCATCCTCGTCACACCCAGTGCAAATCTTAGCATCTTTAACTCTGCTACCTTCAGCTCTGTCTCCTGCTTTCTGGTCAATGCCACCCATATAACATAGCTGGTCTTACTACCGTCCTGTAGACCTTCCCTTTCACTCTTGCTGATATCCGTCTGTCACAAATCACTCCTGACACTCTTCTCCACCCACTCCACCCTGCCTGCACTCTCTTTTTCCCCTCTCTTCCACGATCCCCATTACTCTGTACTGTTGTCCCCAAGTATTTAAACTCATCCACCTTTGCTAACTCTACTCCCTGCATCCTCACCATTCCACTGACTTCCCTCTGATTTACAAACATGTATTCTGTCTTGTTCTTACTGACCTTCATTCCCTTCATCTCTAGAGCATATCTCCACATCTCCAGGGTCTCCTCAACCTGCTCCCTACTATCACTACAAATTAAACTTTCATCAGCAAACATCATAGTCTATGGGAACTCATGTCTAATCTCGTCTGTCAACCTGTCCATCACCATTACAAATAAGAAAGGGCTCAGAGCCGATCCCTGATGTAATCCCACCTCCACCTTGAATGCATCAGTCGCTCCTACCGCAGACCTCACCACTGTCACACTTCCCTTGTAAATATATCCTGTACAACTCTTATGTATTTCTCTGCCACTCCCGACTTCTTTATACAATACCACCGCTCCTCTCAAGGCACCCTGTCATACTGTATGCTTTGTCCAGGTCCACAAAGACGCAATACAACTCCTTCTGGCCTTCTCTATACTTCTCCATCAACAACCTCAGAGCAAACATCACATCTTTTATCCCCCTGTAGTTACTGCAGTCCTGCACATCCCCCTTATTCTTAAATATTGGCACCGGTACACTTCTCCACTCCTCACTCATCTTCTCACTTTCCAAGATTCCATTAAGCAATCTGGTTAAAAGCTCCACTGCCATCTCTCCTAAACACCTCCATTCTTCCACAGGTATGTCATCTGGACCATCGGCCTTTCCATTTTTTATCCTCTTCATAGCTGTCCTTACTTTCTCCTTGCTAATCTGTTGCACTTCCTGATTCACTATCTCATTCTCTTCATTCATCAGCCTCTCAAAGTACTCTTTCCATCTGTTCAACACACTCTCCTCGCTTGTGAGTATGTTTCCATCTTTATCCTTTATCACCCTAACCTGCTGAACATCTTTCCCAGCTCGGTTGATGGTAGAATTAGCATTTTACTTGTTATGATGTTCGACTTACTGCCGGCAATGTGGACCAAGCTCTGGCACCGATTGTACAGGGACCGAACAGCCCTTATCAGGGGGTCCGGTACCCTATACTCTCGGAGTACCCCCCACAGGATTCCCCGAGGGACACGGTCGAATGCCTTTTCCAAGTCCACAAAACACATGTAGACTGGTTGGGCAAACTCCCATGCACCCTCTAGGACCCTGCTAAGGGTGTAGAGCTGGTCCACTGTTCCACGACCAGGACGAAAACCACACTGTTCCTCCTGAATCCGAGGTTCGACTATCCGACGGATAGTCTTGGTCCGCATTGCCGGCAATAAGTCAAACCCGTTTCCAGTGAGAGTTGGACTCCGCCAGGGCTGCCCTTTGTCACCGATTCTGTTCATAACTTTTATGGACAGAATTTCTAGACGCAGCCAGGGCATTGAGGGGGTCCGGTTTGGTGGACTCAGGATTGGGTCACTGCTTTTTGCAGATGACGTTGTCCTGTTTGCTTCATCAGGCCGTGATCTTCAGCTCACTCTGGATCGGTTCGCAGCCGAGTTTGAAGTGGCTGGGATGGGAATCAGCACCTCCAAATCCGAGACCATGGTCCTCAGCTGGAAAAGGGTGGAGTGCCCTCTCAGGGTTGGTAGCGAGATCTTGCCCCAAGTGGAGGAGTTCACGTATCTCGGGGTCTTGTTCATGAGTGAGGGAAGAATGGAGCGTGAGATCGACAGGCGGATCGGTGCGGCGTCCACAGTAATGCGGGCTCTGCATCAGTCTGTCGTGGTGAAAAAGGAGCTGAGCCGTAAGGCAAAGCTCTCAATTTACCAGTCGATCTATGTTCCTACCCTCACCTATGGTCATGAGCAATGGGTAGTGACCGAAAGAACGAGATCGCGAATACAAGCGGCTGAAATGAGTTTCCTCCGCAGGGTGTCTGGGCTCTCCCTTAAAGATAGGGTGAGAAGCTCAGTCATCCGGGAGGGGCTCAGAGTAGAGCCGCTGCTCCTCCGCATCGAGAGGAGTCAGATGAGGTGGCTCGGGCATCTGATCAGGATGCCTCCTGGACGCCTCCCTGGTGAGGACACGCTGGAGGGACTATGTCTCTCGGCTGGCCTGGGAACGCCTCGGGATTCTCCCGGAAGAGCTAGAAGAAGTGGCCGGGGTGAGGGAAGTCTGGGCATCTCTGCTCAAGCTGCTGCCCCCGCGACCCGACCTCGGATAAGCGGAAGAGGATGGATGGATGGATGGATTGTTATGATGTTTAAGGATAAAAGAAAATGGACAAACCAGTTTTTTCTACCCCCAAATTACTGGTCACCTGTGACAGAGAGGGCTAGTTTTGTTTCTTAATGGTTTGCATTTCCTTTCTTGGTTGTTTGTTTGAAGAATGCTGACAAGAAACAAAATTGCTTGAGGTGGTGGTGGTTGGTGGTGGTGATGGTGGGGGGTGGATGGTGATTGTCTGAGCAATTTCATTGGTGACTGGTCCAGGAAGGTGTGAGTCAGGATCTACACAGGAAGAAAAAAGACAGAGGACAGCAAAGGCATGCTCCCTCTGCCACTTTGCATCTGGATGAAAGCAGGCCTCTGAAGATGATGAGCTGACCAGGAAGAATCAAATGCAACTTTAAGTTATTGCCCCACCTGAAATTACACATCTGGCATTATCAGGGTGTATAGTCTTGGTTTACAAAGCCACATTCAGTTTGATTGTATGGCACTAGTTATAATAACATTTATTACCTATGATAGATAGTTAAAAGTGTAGTTCTTTCTCCTGCCTGTTCTCTCACTCTGTCTAACTGTCTGAGGTTATCGATAAAGATGAGAGTGGGGCTTGGAGTGCTGAACTGAAGTTCTAAGTGTATGGGATATGAGACATTTCAGTTAAGTCTACACTAATAAAGAATATAAAGGGTAAAATAGGGTCACCATAGAACTCTACAAGACAAATCACTTCTCTGTTCTTGCTCCAAAGCTGTGGAATGATCTTTCTTTGGCTAACTGCACCCACTTTACCCTTGTTAAGGCGTCTTTTTGATGCATGAAATACTTTAGAACTGATTAGTGTTTCTTCTACGTGATAGCTGACGTCAAAGAGTTTAGGATCCTGATGTTTCTTAGTCTAATTGCAGATATAATTATATAGTAGTAATAGTACTTCCTCCTCTTGGTTGGTGTTTTATCTTGTTATCTATTACTTAAGATGCTTGTACCTACTAATCATTCTTGCATATATTCTATCTTGCTTTGTAAGGTACATTGGATTAATGTGAATGCTAAACAAACAATTGGAATAATAATAATAATAATAATAATAATAATGATAATAATAATAATAATAATAATAATAATAATAATAAGTGCTGCCACCTACTGTGTTTGATCAGAAGATTTATAAAAGGATCAGACTATCATTGGCTGTAAACCAAACATGCATCAAGGTTTCAACCACAGCATTCCTCATTTTGCTGTCATTATGAGAACTTTAATTACATTCAATGCCTACCTTAGATAGATAGATAGATAGATAGATAGATAGATAGATAGATAGATAGATAGATAGATAGATAGATAGATAGATAGATAGATAGATAGATAGATAGATAGATAGATAGATAGATAGAATCTTTATTAATCCCAATGGGAAATTCACAGGCCATACTTCTTTAAATTGTTCAAGCATCTTGTAATCCTTTTGAAAATTAATATAATAATAAAATGTACTAAAGTAGTGATTCACTGCTATTATCATATTCCTGTAGTGCTGTTCCTTTACTTTTCTTGTACTGTACGTTTGTACCGTGGGAAACAAAAGTTCATCATCAACTCTGGTGTGATCTTCATAGTTACTCAACCATAAAATATGAACCACTGCAGGAGATCTACATGACTCAGCTGCTGTATAAATTTAATTACTATTGTTTGTGATCCAACTATTCCTTAGTTAGAAGAATGTTATTCTATTTTCGCTCTAGCCACAAAAGGAAATGTGATATGTCAAATTGTATTCAATTTATTTACATACAGTACAATGAAGTTGCCATCGGTCAAATATACAGCTTTATATGCCATTACAAATATAACAATTAAACAGTTTGATTTGAATAATAAAATAACAGCAGGAGGTCAAGCTTTTAGTTACAGGGTCCCCAAGCTGTGGAATGGTCTGCCTGCTAATATAACAGGTGTCCCTTCAGTCTCAGCTTTTAAATCCCAGCTGAAGACTCACTACTTCAGTTTAGCATACCCTGACTAGAGCTGTTGATTAGCTGTGCATCTCTTTTGTTAGTCATTAGTACTAAAATGTAAGTAATATGATATTTATAAACTGTTACTAACCCTCTGCTATTCTATTTGTCTTCTCTGTATCCTCATGTAGCACTTGGCGCCACTGCTCTACTGTCTATGGAAAAGTCATCTCAGCTAAAAGGGCACTAGAATCATCAGGTAGAAGGGTCCTTTAATCAGATTGTTCAGCCCAGCAATGACTCAGCTGCAGAATGGCCAATAGGAGGGAGGTGGTTTGTTGGCTGAGGTTTTCTGGACTCTGACTGTGTCTGGCTTGTCTAACTACTTTTCGACAATCTGGATGTGGTTCTACAATTAGCTGATGGACAGATATTGTTGTTTTTGCTTTTATGTTAATTAGTATCTACTTTGCTTTTGTTGTATTTGAACAAATCTGTATCCTCACATGTGATAGTTCTGTATTAAGTGAGTGGTATAATCTGTTCATCCATTTTGCCTTGTATTTTGTACTGTTGTATTGTATACCTGAGGTTACTTTGAATGATTGGCATTCTAACTTTATGTAGAGGACTACTTGTATTCTGTTTTGTGTGTTGTATTTACCCCATTTTTTGACACACATAGCATGCCCAGCCTGTTTTTCTGAATTGCTTTTCCCAACATTTCTTACATTTTCTTTCCTACAAATTTTTTTGTTGTGAGTTTTTTGTAGTCTTCTTCTTTTCACTGGAAAGTGGTGTGTAGCGCTCCCGATATCTTTGCAAAAGGACAAATGTCAGAGTCTTTAGAGTCCTGGTGCTTTCTGTCTTGCTATATGGTTGTGAGACATGGATGCTATCCTGTGACCTGAGATGAAGACTGGACTCCTTCAGTACTGTGTCTCTTTGGAGAATCCTTGGGTACCGCTGGTTTGACTTTGTGTCGATTGAACGATGCACATTACCTGCATTGTGAGGGAGCATCAATTATAGCACTATGGCCATGTGGAGTAATTCCCCAAGGGTGATCCGGCTCACAGGACCCTCATTATTGAGGACCCGAGAGGCTGGACCAGACCAAGGGGTTGCCCATGTACCACCTGGCGGGGGCAGATAGAGGGTCATTTCTGGAGGGTCGGACTGGACTGTGTGTCTGCTTAGGGGTTGGCCAACCTGGATCCTGAGCTGTTTCATCATATGGTGGGTGCGGCAGTGCGCTGTACCAGTGCATGCTACCCAACCTGCCAGGGCTGTCGGCAAACAGGGCCTATTAAAGCCTTGTGAGGCATTGCTTGTGTAATTCTGAGCTATACAAGAAAAAAAATGATTGTTGTTGCTGTTTGAAAAGTATATACCAAAAATTGATCAAAACCAGGATACATATATTAACTGGTCAATTATCTGGTACCAGAGGAAAGTGAGCATAAAGAATAGGCAAACCAAATAGAATTAGCAATACAAAAGGGCTTGGTCAACCCCAACCTGAAACGAGCGCAGACATCTGATTGGATAGCCTCTCCTAATGCCACTGTGGACAAACAGCTGACATGCACAGGTATGCCTTATAGGTGTCTAATAAAAGGCTGTAAATATGGGGTCCTTGCACAAGAAAGAGATAATCATAATCTGGATGTAAGCAGGCAGTTTTCCCTCAGGACACTTCAGGGCAGTTGTCAAGATGGCAGGTTATGTGGAATAGGCAGAGGCTTTGGTAAATTTTCCCAAACTACCATCAGCAGCTCAGGGTGCCATTGTGATATAGGTGTGGGTGCAGTCCTTCCCTCAGTAATAAAATAAGCACAGGGACACTACAGGGACCTGTCCCATTAAATAGCAATAAGGATCATGGGTGCAGGGATACCTGATGTCACCACAAAGAGGTAGAGGGAAATGGACTAAAGTCTAAAGACACCCATAACACCAAAGGTTGCATTGGGATTTGGCCATTGAGTGTGAGGTCAAGATGAAAGTTTGGGAAAATGCTCAATGAGTGGTTTGAAGAAGCAGAATTGAGATCTGAAAAAGAGTGGAATTAAAAGGAAATTCAATGAATAATGAGTTTGCAAATGGACAAGGTACCCTGTGAGGCAAACACATCTCACATAACTCATATCATGTTTTTTTAAGACCCGGGAGGTAGCAGAGTTTATTTCTGTTTGAAATGTGAGTACTTTGTGTTTAAAAGCCTTATGTTTATTGTTGTTTAAACATATTAAGAGTTTTGTTTACCCCAAATGCCTATTCAGTTTTTTGATCTTTATTTTAGGTTCAGAAATGCCATTATTGACATTATAACTTTCTCAAACACTGCAAAATCCAGTTTAAAGTCGCTGGGGACTGGAGTTCATCCTAGCAGCACTTGACACCAAAAAGCAACCATGAATAGAGTGCCAGCTGATCACAAGGCATATAAAGTACATATATACAGTTAGGTCCATAAATATTTGGACAGAGACAACTTTTTTCTAATTTTGGCTCTGTACATTACCACAATGAATTTTAAATGAAACAACTCAGATGCAGTTGAAGTGCAGACTTTCAGCTTTAATTCAGTGGGGTGAACAAAACGATTGCATAAAAATGTGAGGCAACTAAAGCATTTTTTTAACACAATCCCTTCATTGCAGGTTCGCCCGCAATCCTAATTGGCCTCGTGAGGTGCTGATTGCCGCAGTTGTGCCCCGTCCCCGTTTTAAAAGGGAAGCACAAGTGTGAGAAAAGAAAAAAGAAAGGAAAGCAGAGGTTAAGAGGAAAACAGTCTGGCCAGTGACCGAGAAAAAAATGAGGTTGAAAAGTAAATGAAAGATAGGTAGAGATGAGGATGAAGAGCGAGCGTAAGAGGGCCTGAGCTTATGGAGTGAGGCAAGCGGTGGTGAGTGAGCCTCAGGGCCGTAGGAGCCAGAAGCTGTAAAAGGGGAGCTCCTGCTTAGTGCTTCCGGGGGAGTAGGAGCAGCCTGTGCGACGGTGTCACCCCATAAGGGCAGAAAGTGAGTGGCGAGAGAGACATCAGGCTGCCCTGCAGATGCTGAAGTAAGGGGCGGCAGAGAACAGAGTCCAGAATAGAAAGCTGACAGCACTGCAAGGTTCAGATAGGATAAGCAGAGGAGATGCCAGTTTTTAAAGGGAAACATTGGGGCTCTCTGTTTTTATGGACGGTCTCTGGTTTTTAACCTCATCGTTTTTAATGGTTTATTTATTGGATTTTAACCTCCACCAGCACATTTTACTTTTTATGGATTGTTTATTGGACATTTTTGGAAGCATTGCAAAATTTCTTTGGACACTTGTTTTGAATTGTCTTTTATTAATAACACTGTTCACATTTTCACCATCTCCTTGCTCTGTGTGTGTTTGTCTTCATCTGTTCAGCTCATCCTGGTTATGACTATCAGCGGTGGTGGGTTGAAGAGGCTTCTGGTGGGACCCGGAAGTGGGAGGCCGACCCGCACCATCACATAGCACCATATCAAGAGAGGTTCAGACACACACGAATACTGAGAAAAGGCGCTGAAGGGACACGTAGGACAAGAGACGGCAAATCTCTCTATTATAAAAAAAAATTCTTGGGACAAGACGAGACATGAGCTTTTGAAGGGAGATCTTTTGAAGAGAGACAGAGAGACACTTTCACGTCCCCTCGAGACGGTCACGTCACGTCATACTCACAACCTTTGGAAGCAAGTCCCATGAGACGGTGACTTTTGTAAGTCAAACCCTACTTACAACCATTTTCAAACAAGACCATGCTCATCTAACCTCTCAGTTGTTGGAATGCTTTTGGCAGACACATTTCCTGTGCTCTCAGCTCCTAAAAATTTTATACGTTCTAGATGACACGTCAACGACTAAGTGAAGAAGAAAGAGCAGCACGTTGAAAAGAGACCCAAAAGGTCTGGAGAGAAAAGAATTCAAAAAAGAAAGCAAAAAAGAACAAAAATAATCTATGTGCAAATTCTGAAAATAAAGAAAGTAATAATCAGACCATCCCACAACGACTTTGTGCCAAAAGATTTAACCACGCCCGGGGACAGAAAAAGACAAAGCAGAATGTCGTAAGGAATTCTGAAATGTTGGTGCGATACACATACAGAGTGGGTTAGAGATAATGGAAGTAGGAAAATTTGAAAGTCTCAAAAAAATGATAGTAAAGATCATATTAGCGCAAACAAACTGAAATATTACTTGGTGAAATAACAGAACAGTGAAAAGAAATCGAATAGTGTGTGAGGATGGTTGTGAGAGAAGAGAGACAAGGCAGTGAGACAAAAGAACATCTGCTGTACAGGCTTTTAAATGTTCGAAGCTCCACACGAGATGCAGATCACGCCGCACGGAAGCAGCAGGAGCAAGCAAGTAGCTGACTGAGCAAAGAGGAGGTCAAAAAAACAACTGTATTTGTTTCCCATTGTATCAACATTTAAGAAGGGGTTTCGGAGGAGCGACCGCATCTCCTTGGGGTGCGTTCAGCCCCCCTCTTCACAATGGCGCATAGTGCGGGATTGGCGAGCAAAGTAAGCAGGGGGTGAAGACTCCTAGTATTTCTAGTATTTTTAAATTATTCTATGACCTGTCTTTGACGAGTAACCTAGCTTGTATTTATTTAATTCTTTAACCACAGTGGTTTGTCTGATAACTATGTGAGATGTAGAGGGAATTGTTCAGTTTGGACTAGCCTCATCTGTTACCTGTCACATTTAATGAAAATGTATTTAATTGTAATTCAGAATCACAGAATTCTCTGATTTTGAAAAGCTGTCTCTCTCAAAATGTTACATTTTTCTGTAATATTTTAGTGTTTTGTTCTTTTCCATCTCTTTTGAGGCTTTATGGATTATAATTAGGATTAGCAGAATAAAGATTTCTGTCTAAGAGTATGTTACCATCTGCAAAATAAAAACACTTGAGTAACTCAATAAAAGATAGAGAAATGAGTGGCAAAAGTTTGGAATTAACAATGGAGGAATTGGAAACATTGAACAATACAACAAATATTTGAGTAAAGGGCAAACCAAAACTCACAATCGAGAAATAACATAGAAACCTGAAATCTTCATTTTAATATTTCTTTAGAGATCATAGAGAGTGTTCATTTGCACTAAAGGTCAGACAAAGGGGAAAAAGCTTTATGCCACACACTGATGGATGCTCCACAACAGAGAACCCCCAACAACCAGCTTAATTGATCTGACATAATAAAACATGACTGAAAGATACAAACATGTAAATTAAATATTTAAAGAAAGTGAAAGACAAAAAAAAAATACAAACTCAGCAGAATTTTTAAAGTCATCAGATGGAAACAAGGATGAGATGGCTGTGATGCTTCATGCACTTTCTGTGTTGACTGTGACCAAAAATAATGAAAGAGAAACAAAGAAAGGCTTAAATGTGGAATGTAATAAGGCAGATAAGATATTTGGGAAATCTGACAATTTACATACTGTAGAATTCTGAAAAAGACTTGATGATACAGTAGATCCTATTTAAATGAGAGAAATGTTATTAGTAGAAAGTATGTTGAGATAATTATAACAGTTACTATGCAAATGGCTGGGATGATATACTTTGCGTTTAATCTCAGTACTTAGATGTTAAAGGAGAAAGGTACAGTTTATTTATTTTTCAAAGTCCTTGAATTTAATTATTATATTTGGCTAATGTTCTGTGAAAACTGTTTCTCATTAAACATGTGGACACTGTTGGGCCTTAAAGTAGGTCACATCCTAGGAGGCTTATGAGAAGTGAAGCTTGCATACACAAGCACGGATTAGGAAATCTTTATCCTCTTCATTTGTGTTGTTTAGTTATTTTACTTTATCTGAAACCATTTTTGAACTTTTATGGTAAAACATAATTATCTTTGTATTACTATATCTACAAACCTGAATATTCTTTTTTCTATTATGTGCAATATTTAATAAATTAATAAAAGTAATTTCTTAAGTGTTTTATTGCGGACATGTTGCACTCCTGAACTGCATTGCTTTTTCCCTGTTGTCTGATTAAATTCATCAAAAATCAAATCCACTCAATTCAAGTAAGTGCTTATCCTGGAAACTTGTCCTGGACAGGGATGAGGTAGTTACTCAAAGAAATTAATCCATTACTAAATTAGATTATACTTCATATGTAAATTAAAAATATACAGAAGCCCACCCCCACCACCAAAAAAAATCAACAATCCCACTAAAGACACATAAAAAATCAGGAGTGGTCTCCCCTCGACTTTCTCATATACTCAGATATGGGGATGGATATTTGAGGGGTAAACCCCAACACAATGATTATATTTTTATATTAAGTACATTAAAGAACCATCAACAACAAATCAAATCAAATTTATTATATATATTGAGCAATTATTATAAAAGTAAACTTGAATAAATCAGACTCTGCAGCTACATGAATAAAAGGTAAAGTACCACTTCCGGTTAAAAGAAATAACCCAAAAGTAGATAGATCGAAATCGACGTTTTGTACCTAATATTTGTATGCAAAATTTGGTTGACCTAAGTGAAAGCGCACTCAAGTTATCGTGTTTAGATAGATAGATAGATAGATAGATAGATAGATAGATAGATAGATAGATAGATAGATAGATAGATAGATAGATAGATAGATAGATACTTTATTAATCCCAAGTTTACATACACACACACAGACAGATACACAGACATAATTCCAAAAATGGCATTTTTGGACTCATGGAGGTCTAAAACGTCGAGATTCATCAAAATCTCAAAATGGAATTTTTGGAGGATTCCAATACTTTCCCTATACTTCGTATATGAAAAAGTAAAAAGTCTGGCCTGGATAACAGAGAGCTGCCGCTGTCAATAACAGGCTTGTAGGTGGTAGTAAGATGAGATCAGACCTAATCGGATTGTGCCAGATGTTTACATTTAACTTCATTAATATTTGGAAAGAAAAGGTCCAGCTTTCTAACATATCTGTGTTTCCTTGTTTGAAGTCACCAGAATTCAGAATTATCCATCATTAAGATATTGGTGCAGAGTGAATCATTTCTGTTGCTGCATCAGACAGGAGAATTTAAATTAACGTTCCTTGGGCAGCGACGTGAACAAATTCAGTTGGCATTTCAATGTCTGGATCACTCACTTAGTGGTAAGTGTATTGTGCTCCCTTTTTCACATTCATAAAAATCTCCAGCCCCCTTCCTGCTTTTTCAGCTTAGTCTGATAAAATCTGTTGAGCATTAGGATTCAATTCCTTTGTTAATCAAAATCTTTCAATGAATTTTAAAACTGAAATGTTGTTATCTTTCAAAGTAAGTGATTCCAATCCACTGCCACTCAGTTCTGAACTTGTTGAATATGGTTCTGTCTTTTCATTTTACAGGGACACACATGATGTTGTACTCTAGACCAGTGTTTCCCAACCTCGGTCCTGTGGCCCCCCTGTGGCTGCAGGTTTTTGTTCCAACCAGCTTCTGTTTTTAATTGGACTCCTGGGCTAATTAAGTGATGTGTTATATCCCATGTTCTGTGTTTTGGGGACAATCTAGAAATTAGAAAATTAAGTTTGGTAAAATATATATATACTGTATATACCTGTACAATATATTAAATGTACCAAGCAGTTATATAGGAATAATGTATTTTTTTCTTTTTAACAATATTTTCATCTTGATTCTCATTTTACTTTTCTAGGCATTCTAATTATTTAATTTATCCATTATTTACTAATTAGTGGGTCTGATGCTAAAATAGTTGCAGCCTTTGATTATTTAGTGTTGTTTGCCAGTGTGTCTGCTGTGCTCATTTTTAATTTTTCATTAATAAGATACAACGAAGGGTTAAAAACTGCACTGAGAAAAAGGCCAAATAGAATGAAATCAACAAATGAGAGTTAAGCATTTAAATCTCTAGCAAAAACAGAAATATTTCTAAATGTCTTATAAATGTAAAAATCATGCTGCTGTGCTTTTCTGAATGTAGAATAAAAGAAAAATAATACCAGCTAATTAAATGAGATCAGCGTTATCAAGTGTTATCACTGATTAGGGATCTGGTTGGAACAAAAACCCGCAGCCACAGTGTGCCCCAAGGACCGAGGTTGGGAAGCACTGCTCTATACAGTGCAAATTGGAAAAGAACAGAGGTCAGGTATCCACATTTACCTCCAAGAACATTCAAAGCATTTATGACATTTGCATATTGTTTGCTGGGAAACTTATGTGCAATAAAAGTAATGAAATGAAATTCAATAATCATAATGTGATTACAACAATGTAAAGTGCAAAACTATGTAATTACTGAGAAATGTAATTAGTGTGTTATTTTGTAGTGTGTTACCTCCACTCTGGTCCTGAATAAGTTATCAGACCAGTGAAAAGGACACATTTTAAATTAGCCAATTGAAGGTCACCCATTAGAGATATATATATAGACAATAATAATACAAATAGTCATACATTTTATTTATATAGAGCCTTTCCCATTCCCAAGGCATAGATAGATAGATAGATAGATAGATAGATAGATAGATAGATAGATAGATAGATAGATAGATAGATAGATAGATAGATAGACATGAAAGGCACTATATAAAAAGAGATAGATAGATAGATAGATAGATAGATAGATAGATAGATAGATAGATAGATAGATAGATAGATAGATAGATAGATGTACATATTATAGTCTGAACACACAGAATGACTAAAAAAGAAGAAAAACAAAAAGAAAGAAAAAACAGTCCCAGTGAGGAATTATAAAGACATATTGCTGTTGGTATAAAGGACTCCCAGTCATGTCTCCTGATACATTTCTGCTGAAAGTCCTCAGTGTTAGTGTATCAGAGAGAGGATGCATAGCATTGTTCATAACAGCACTCAGTTTTGTTTTAATCCTCTTCTTCACTATGACCTCCAGAGATTCCAGAGTATTACCCATAATTAAGTCTGCCCTTTTAATTAGCTTATTACTTCGGTGGGCCTCTCTTGAAGTGATGTTACCAGCCCAGCACACCACATCTTAGAAAATCACACTGGTAATCATAGAGTTGTAGGAGATGTGAAGGATGTCACTTCCTACATTAAAGGAACTCAGTCTTCATGGGAAGAAGAACCTGCTCTGTCCTTTCTTCTATAGTTTATCCATGTTCCAAGACCAGTCCATCCTGTCATTGATGTGAACCAGCAAGTACTTTTAGGAGTGCATCATCTCTGCATCCACTCCCTAAATGATGACCAGACATCAAGGCTCTTTGGTGCGGTGAAAGTCAATAAGCAGTTCCTTGGTTTTGCTGATGTTAAGATGTAGACAATTCTCTTTGCACCAAGAAACAAAGTTCTCCTCCTGACTCCTCTCCTCTGTCTCATCCCCTTTGTCAATACATCCCATAAGTGCAGAATCATCTGAGAATTTCTGCAAGTGACATGACCTGGTATTGTATTTATAGTCTGAGGTGTACAGAGTGGAGAGTAAAGGAGACAGGACAGTTCCTTGTGGTGCTCCATTGTTGCTCACATCCACATTAGAAACAGTTATCGTGTCTGCCGGACAGATAGTCCATTATCCAAGACAATATAGGCTCATTCACCTGCATATATACATATATTCCAGCACATATAAATTAGAATGTGTAAGGAAATTGTGGTACCTGAAAAAGAAGTCGCTGACAAATACAGGAATGCTTGTCAGTGGACCCCAAACCCAGAATTTTCACCACGAGTGGCCAAAGTGGAAGAAAGAAAATGGGTTCATAAAGGAAATTAAGGTAATATAGGAGGCTTTTAAAGAGCGGGAGAACAAAATAGGTATTTACAAGACAAAACAATAAACCCTTTCCCAGTTGGTCCTACTTATCGACAAAGGTGTCTTACATGACACCTGCCAACGTCTCCTTCTGTCCTTTAAATGTTTCTCCTCTAATTCTGGCCTTCATCTCCTCGAATCCAGATGAGTGCTTACCTTTGACTTCCTGACTTCAAGCTACTGTATATGGCTTGTGTAGAAATGGATCTTTTAAGATTTGACCCCATGTACGGAATCTTGGGTTTATTTTTAATAGTAACCTCTCTTTTGAGAAACAAATAAATTCTGTGCTCAAGAGTTGCTTTTTCCAACTTCATCTTTAAGCCAAGGTTAAGCCTTTTTTATCTCCCAGGGATCTTGAAAAGGTTGCAAGAGAAAAAGAGGAAGGCCTAAGAAAAGGTTTATGGATGTGGTGAGAGAGGACATGCAGGTGATGGGTGTAACAGAACAAGATGCAGAAGATATGGAAGAAGATGATCCGCTATGGCGACCCATAACGGGAGCAGCTGAAAGAAGAAGAAGAAGAAGAAAGAATCTTGAAAAGGTTACTCATGCTCTCATTTATTCTCAGCTTGATTACTTCAACTCATATTCTAGGATCAATAAATCTCTGATATGCAGGTTGCAGTTGATTCAGAATGCTGCTGCCCATTTTTTGGTTGGGGCAAGAAAGTTTGATTCTGTATCTCCTATTTTAGCCTCTTTACACTGGCTACCTGTTAGTTTTAGAAATGACTTTTAAAACTTTGTTGCTGGTTTTTAAATCAATATATGGGTTTGCTCCCACTTATTTATCCGAATTGTGTGTTATACACCAGCCTTACAGAGAGCTTAGATCTACCAGTCAGTTGCCGCTTGTCGTCCCTAGTGTAAAACTAAGGGGGACAGGGCTTTTGCAGTTGCTGCACCTCATCTGTGGAATTCTTTACCTAATTACATTAAGGAGTCACCTGCAATTAAACTGTTTAAAACGAGATTGAAGACGCATTTCTGTTCTCCAGCTTTCCATGACTTCCAGTAATACTGATGGTTCCTTCTTCATAGTCATTTGTTTGTAACTCATCCCACAATCCTGAACTTGACAAAGTAGGTGCAGGCAATAAACAGATGAGAAAAATATGGGAAAAGAGAATACATTTTACATTTATTTGTGTGTTAGTTAGCGACATTGTGGTCTGTGATGCTACCTCACTGCTCCAGGGAACTGGAATCCATACACACTCCGTTCACCATTTGTCTAAAAATTGCCTTCATGTATTCATGGGTGTTTTTTTGCCAAAAGAATTGTTCATTAGTTTAAAGGGCGATAGATATATGCAAACTCAGTTTGTGTGGTAATGGACTGACATCATGTCCAGTACTGGTTCCTCCTTTGTACCCAATTCTATCACATAACATAATCTCAAAAGCACTAATTTAGGGCTAATTTTTTTTTTCCTTTTGTCCCAGAGCTGAATATTTTTCCAAAAAACTCAGTTTTCTAAAAAGCACACAAAGCAATGGTTTCACACATAAATCATCATAAAATACTTATTTATGACAAATATCACTCTGTTTTATGTTCCATGAGTCTCTACAGTATGTGAATTCATATACTTATTACCAGTGGTGGCTCATAGCTAAAATTAGTGGGGGTGCTGCTCCAGAAAATTTTTAGCCTTTGTTTTAAAATTGTGTAAAAGGAAACAAACATGTATAAAAAGAAAATTTATTCAAAAACTGAAAAAAAAATGAATCAAATAGAATAGCTGGAAGCAGGATAATAATCTAATTCTATACTTTATCACATTCAAGAATATGGTACACGGTTTTTAAGCACAACACACGCGGAGTAAAAAAAAGAAACACTACCTTCCACCAGCACGCCACGGTTGGCACTGTGGGAGCGACAGCGCTCTTTCTCCCTCACAGCCTCGCGTGCAGCTTCCTATGTGCGCATGCGCACAACAGCCAAACACCACGCCGCTGGAACTGTGAAGCGCACAGTTCCATACAAAGATTTTTGTACCTTTTTCATAAACTGGGGGATGGCTGCTGACATTAAGCTTAAGGATTATATATTGTACAAGTATAAAGAAAGAATTAAAGAAAAAAGGACTCATTATATTAAATGTTATCGATAATATCAAGTGGAAATAGGGGGTGCTGCAGTTCCACAGTGCCTATACGCGAGCCACCACTGCTTATTACATACCTGCTTGTCTCATCACTCATAAGCTGAAAGGTACTTTCTTGAAAACAACAGCTTGAGGTAGTCGAGTGACTGGTAATCCCTAGTGTCCACTAGCACACCGTGTCACTTGATGAAGTCCAGTTGCCAGCTTGCCTCTCTCAGATTTATGTCTGTGTAGTCCTCCCAATTCAAATGTTTCTATAGGCATGTCGATCAACTGTAAACTGATCAGCTGATGCAAGTACTTGTCTTTCATTTTCTATTTCCAGCTTGTTTGCATCAAAATTGGAGTTCGATAAGTGTCTGTGTACACCTCCCAGACGAACGTTGTCATAGGCAGTGTCAGCTGCACAATCAGCTGGGGACCAATCAGCTAATGCAGGCACCTGACTTTCATTTTCGGTCTCCAGATCACTTGCATCAAAATCAGAGTTTGATTCAGCAATAATATGCAAATATTAAATAAATAAATAATATGCACGGAGTATTCTGATTTGCGCATTTGTATCGCTTTGCTGCCCGATGTCAATGCCATTCTAGACGTTGTTTACTCTTTGCTACTCTCACACATGCAGGGATTCAAAGTCGAGTCGAAGAGTCTAACAGTCCTCCTAGCAAAGTCTACCCATAGTGTAACAGTGAGATTTTTCAACGTGTACAGCTTTTATCGACATGAACCTTTAGTGTCAACAAAAGTCGCCATCCACCCTAAAAGAGTTAAACCAATTCAGGTCACAATGGGCTGGAATCTTTCCCAGAAGGACAATGGAGGATGGCATGAACTATCCCAAGATGGCATAGCGGTTAATGTAGACACTAGTTCAGAACTGCAAGTTCACCTAACCATTCGTGGCAGACACATGAACAATTTATGGGGAGTGTGGTCAATTAATACGGTCCCAAACTCGATCTTCTGAGGGGGAAGTCTAGTGTTAGGCTCTATTCCACACCCTCAGAATTGAACAGTTAAAGAGTAGATTCTTAAATAACGGAGGAATCTGCTCAGGTGATCCTCCCAGAGAGGGGGAAACCTTAACAGTAGAAAGCAGCCCACACATTCTTAGGATAACATGGTAATTGATCTTAGATTGATCTATCTTTTCATAGGAGGTGGCCTAACAGGAGAATACGTCTTAGACTGTTCATCTGGCCTACCATTGAGTTCATAGTACCACTACGGCCAAATTTAAAGGCAAAAAAACATTCTAGGAGCCTCACAGGACATTTTACCCCCTTGGGGTGTGGGGCAGATATTTGGATCCAAATAACAAGAAGAGGCATTTTTAGAAAAACTGATGAATCACAGAAGGCCAAAAGGGAAACCTAGAGCTTAAAGGCAAGAAGGCTGCAACTCCAGAATCAAACCCAATCTCAAAGCCTGCATGGCCTAATGGAAGTGTGGAACATGAGGGTAATCTAATTGCATTTCCATGGCCATCCCAATCTCAAGCCCACAAGGCCGAAAGAGGAGTCTGAAGTATGACAGCTACATGGACCAATAACTCTGAGGACCTTCTCACAATCTTTATCATGATACAACCTGCCCAAAATCATTATTCTTAGTAGTAGGCTACAATACAAGCAAGGAAATGTAGGGTGACTCTGTGCATTCTGGGAAACCTTTGGGAATGGAGTCAATACCAAATATACTAACCTGCATGGCTTTGGGATATGTTAAGAAAGCCCATTCAGACACAGAAAGAATATGCAAAGTCCACATGGAAATTGATGAGGAGCAGGATTGTGACACAGAATGCTGCATCTATGAGCTAGCAGCTATTTGCTTCAGAGAGAACTAAAGCAGATGTTCATGAACAAGATTCATGAAATGAAACATTGTCCAAAGTCACAGAAAGTTTGTTCAACAAAAATCAAAACTAATTTGTCATGAAGTCCAAAGTTCAAAGGAATCAAAGCACAGGGTCATTCATGTCCAGGAAATTGTTAAGCAAAAATACACTTGTAACAATCAAAGGTTCAATCCAAAAACTCAGATGACCAACAAGTATTTAAGCTGACCTATCTACCACCTACACCATCTACCTCATTGACGCAATGGATTCGGAAGTGAGGAAGTTTTCTTATCTGAGATTGAGGATCACTCAGATATTTGCTATCACATCACAGCTTGCAACTTCTGGTTTTCCCGCAAAGCAGTGTAGCTAGCAATAGTACATAGCCAGACCCAAAACTACGGTGCCCATGGAAAAATAAATTGAAATTTAATACCTTTAAACAAATGTTTTGTATCACAATAAGATTTATCCACCTTCAAAACCCTTAAATGAACCAAAAAGTCCAAGAAAAAATTGACAAACAAAGCTGTAAAAAAATTATAACAAAAGTAAACAACTACAGCTCTAACCTCTGTGCCACTGTGCTGTCCCATTGGGAAAAATTTGTTCCAGAAAAATAATGCATGGATGGGTGCATTTTAACATATGAAATATAAGAAAGTGAGATTAGTTTCATAAGCAGAATTATGAAAATTACACGGTATATGTTTAAAAATGTGATGCAGGCACTTACGTGAGGTTATCCCAAAACTATACACGCATATGTTCTCATGTTTTGTTTTTATGCAAAATCCAGGTGATTTGCTCCGACAGGATCTGTCCTAAATTCATGGATCATTGCTCAGCCAGCTCACAGTGGTAAACCCCTGCAATCTCCTTAATAAAGATCTGAAATCTGCAGAACTGGTCTCAGAATCTGTAAACAAGAAATAACTGCCAACATGTTCAGTGAAAAGAAGCCAAGAATGTCACTTAGGAATGAGGAAGGAGTTGCAGAAATTATTAAGTGCCTGGGGATTTTACAACAACAAAATTTTCGCAGTCATCTAAGAAGAATCTCAGAGTTTAAAGTGGTGTTGTAGGGTAGATTTAAAGGTATTATAAGACATAAATTGCCCGGTGTCTGTCTTAACTCACACACATTATTCAATTGCACGAAATAAATTCAAATCTGAAAAAGAAAAGGAAAATGAGGTGGCTTTTTTTGTCAACATAGATAATTGATTTTATTGAAATGACAGAAACGTCCTCAGCAACTCCTCCAATATTGTTATGATGTGTCCTGAAAGGGAGGGTCAAAACTGTAAGAAGTCGTTCTCTAAATTCAATACCTAAATAATTAAATGTCATTAAATGTTTATATTAGTTATATATGTTTAAACAAAAAAAGGAATACTATCTTAGTGTTTGAGAAACTAATAATAGCAATTTATTAAGCAAAAAAAAGTTAAAAAAATAACAAAGGAAAAAAAAAATTATTCATGTTATGAATGTACAGGATGTGAACATTTGTTGAGTCCCATTTCGATTGCTGGAGGCGTAGTGTTTAAGGTCACAATTTCTTAGGTTGTGGTTTCTGACATCATTGATGCAATGGATTTGGTGGTGATGAAGTTTCCCTACCTGAGATTGTGGACAACTTGACTGTTTGCTTCTTTCTGAAAGTTTTTTTTTTTTACACTGAATGTTGACCTTATTTTTGTTTGGTGATGACAACTACTTGGTTAGTTGGTTTTTGTTCTCATATGTCTCTTCTTCTAGTCATTTTTATTTAATTCTGCCAGTGCTTTATCTCTAGCATAACAATTAAAAACTGAAAGAAGTAACCTAATAAACACAGATTAAAATTAATTAAAAAAATACAAAAAAGAATCAATTACGAAAAGGCAGTAACCCAAATCCAGCAATTCCAAATCCAATACTAATACTTTTGCTTAAAACATCAAAGATCCAATAACTGTAATTTAAAAAGGTACTTAGCTTAAGACAGAGCACAAAACAAGATGAACAACACAGCATTAAATGAAAGCAATTGAGACAGCATGTGCTAAAGGTGAGTGAGGGCCTTACATAGTCCTCTCAAGTATCTGCAGCCCTAAAGTACACAGCACTTCAGAGTCCTTATTATAAACGGGATCTCACCACTGTAAGTACTACACACCTTAGGGTAAGGGACTGGAGTGAAACCATAAATATAAGACAAAATGAAAACAGGTGCAGAAGATAGATAGATAGATAGATAGATAGATAGATAGATAGATAGATAGATAGATAGATAGATAGATAGATAGATAGATAGATAGATAGATAGATAGATAGATATTTACTTGTCCCCAGGGGGAATTTGGCCTTTTACAGAAGCTCTTTAAATAAATAAACAAACACAATTTAGTCTGAACACACACCAGAATGATTATAAAGCAAGAAAATTCAAAATAATAATAATAATTCTTTACATATATATAGACCTTTTCTCACTACTCAAAGCGCTCAAAAAAGAAAGAAAAGTTCTGCATTGGATGTCACGGTCCCAGTGAGGCATTTTGCAGGCATATTGCTGTTGGTGTAAAGGAGCCCCCATCACGTTTCTTGACACACTTCTGTTGCATAATACTTTTGCTGAAAGTCTTCAGTGTTAGTGTGTCACAGAGAGGCTGTGCAGAATGCCTAGCACAGCCAGTGCATTTACATGCACTCCAATAACCTGTTAATTCACATAAACCTGATCTCTAAAATGCCATGTTAACACTTATTCCAGTTAGAGAACGTGGGTCATTGTCTTCTGAGAAACATGTTTAACAAGTGTAGATTTCTCTGTGAATAACAAGATTATGTGGCTGTGTAAACCCTTAACTGGGTTACTGTTAAGGATTTTGTAGTCTGCACATGTCAGCCTACAAATATATTTGCTTTACGTTAAGGTAACGTGTTTAAAGTATAGTGTGCTACGTACATTTAATGAGTAGCCTATTACAATACTTATTTTATCAAAGTAAAATTACCTGTGTTATTATTATTCCAGAAACACTAAGTATAAGGTAAGAATCACACAACAGATCCATTGCAGAGTTCAATCGCACAACCAAGATGAAAAGAGTGCCATTTGCAGACAGAGTGACAAAGCGCTGTAACATTTCAACGAATGAACCATGAAATGGAAGATGAAAAAATGGCTACTAATATGCTAACCTAAATAGGAGCCTCTTGAACTGTTTTTTAAATATATCAAGTGCATGAGGAAGGCTGTTCCACCACTTTGATGCAATGGACTGAAAAGCCCGATCCCCACAAGTCTTAAGTCGAGTATGTCGAACAATAAGAAGGCCCTGGTTAGATGACACAAGTAGACGACTGGTAGTATTATGTTGTAAAAAATCTGAAATACATTGTGGTGTTTGACCATGCAGAGCCCTACAGGTGATTACTAAAATTTTCAAACTAGTTCTAAATTCCACCACAAGCCAATAAAGAGAAGATAAAATCAGAGTTATATGAGATCACTTACTGGAGTGAGTTAACAATCTAGCAGCAGTATTTTGAATAAACTGTAGATGTAGCAGTGACATCTTGTTTAAACATGTAAATAAAGTACAACAATAATCAAGACATGAAAAAATAAAAGCATGCACTAACATCTCCATTTGAGTCTCCGATACTGTTGTTCTTAGCTTTGATGTAATCCTCAGGTGATAAAAACAGGAGCAAGATAAGAACCTAACATGAACATCAGGCTTTAAAGACTGGTCAAACATAACACCCCAGGTTCCGGACACAAGATTTAAAGTTGAATGAAACAGCCGATAACCTGACGCTGATCTCTGCCTTCAAATATAATGGGGCAATAATTAAAACCTCATTTTTTTTAGAATTGAGCTGTAAAAAAATAACAACTAGCCATTTATTAATTTCACTCAGGCATTTGACCAGGGCAGATAACTTATGGAAATTTAAAAGAGCATGAAACTTGAATATTGTCAGCATAATTGTGACATAAAATATCTTTAGAAGAACTTCACATTCGAGCTAAAGGAAGGTAACAGTGAACCTCAAGAACAGATCCCTGTGGTGCTCCACATAACCAGGATACTGGGCCTGACATGTTCTCACTCTTGCTAGCTGAGAAACTCCTTTCTGCCAAATAAGAAGTAAGTCAGTGACAAGGTGATGTCACCATCTTGTTACCATTGTAATAATAAAAGAAGAGCATAAACATGTTGTAATAAACATACAAAAATCCAAAAATGTGATGAACAGGATCAGAGACCCAAAATATGTGGTTACATTAAAAACATGTTGAATCATTAACACTAGAATTACCAGAGTCTACGAAAAAACTCGTAGATCCGGCCCACCTTAAAACCGTTCTCACCTCTCTTTTGTCTTCTAAATGTGCCGATTAAGAGGAGCAGCGAGCAGCCGGCTATTCCATCCCCCACCGTCGCAGAACGTTCACTAAGTTTTCCCAGCTCATGGCTTGTTTGATTATCTGGGAGTGACTGAACTGCTGGAGTTTTAGAATAGAAATAATAGATCGCTATTTGGAATACATGCATTTCATGCGTGTTCCGTTTCTACAGTAATCTGTGTAAACACATTGCTAAAACAGAAACTTTTTCATATTTTAGTAATAAATGTTACAAAATATAGAATGTGTAAAGCCCGAGTTCTTAAGATCAAATAAACACTTCCACAAAAGCGTCACACACCATATAACAGTTTCTGTGGCGTAACGTGCTAAGATTTGCCTCTCGGACCGAGTAGCTTTTCTCTGCCTCACAAACACGAGTTCAATTCCCCGCTGGGGATAAAGTGTTACTTCTTTTTTTTCTTTTTAACCTCAAACGGAAATAAAATTTGTAAATTGGTATGCACTGTCAGTTAATGAGATCGTTATATTTTCATGTGGGATGCTCCTTTTAAAATATTTTTTTAACAATTGAGACTGCAATTAACATGAACAACTGTCCTTATAACTTATTTTTTTCAAGATCCATAACACACAGACAGACAGAGCACTGCGTAATACAGAGACAGACAGGCAGAGATATACAAACAAACAGGGAAGGCACATGTACTGAAAGAAAAAAAAATCAACATGTGCGTTGTTTCTGTAGCACTGAATGAGCTCACCCGCTCTAACATCACCCCTCCCCCCGATCTAGCTCTCTAAGTAACAGCACAAGTACAGACGCAAACCAAGTGTGATCAAGAGTCCCCGGTTCGATCCCCACTCACTCCTATATTTGCCGTTTTCAGTAGTAAGCTGCTCTTTTTGTTAATATTATACAGTACACACATGCACTTGATTTGTGTCTGTACTTGTGCTGTTACTTAGAAAGTCAGATCGGGGTGGGGGGGGTTGTGGGGTGATGTTAGAGCGGATGAGCTTATTCAGTGCTGCAGAAACAACGCACATGTTGATTTTTTTTTCTTTCAGTACATGTACCTTCCCTGTTTGTTTGTATATCTCTGCCTGTCTGTCTCTGTATTACGCAGTGCTCTGTCTGTCTGTGTGTTATGGATCTTGAAAAAAATAAGTTATAAGGACGGTTTGCTGACTTGGAGCACCACTGCCTTACTGTGCCACAGAGACGCGAGTTCGATTCCCAGCTTTGAAGAAAGTGTTTTTTTTTTCTTCAAACGGACGTTGAATTTATAAATTGGTATGCACTGTAAATCGTTAACTTTAAAATGTCAATCGCAGTTATTTCTGTTGATTAATTCATGCTTTTTTACTTAGAGTCAGAACAGGAGCTTTTTCAGGTTATTCAGCTTCTGATCTGACTCAAACAGCGCCAGTATAACTTCACACCCAACCTGACGCTGTTCGTTTTCAAATAATATTGCATTACTTCGACGATGTTTTCTGATTGGTACTATTCGCGTCATAAAATGATTTCTTCAAAACGTCACATATATTTGTCTCTTTCTTTTTTTAAAATGTGCGTTGTAGCACTCAGCAACTGGCCACCTGCATGTTCTTGCGCACACTAAATCAGACAGCGCTATATGCAATCATCAGATTCAAATGTTAACAGTTATATAGCACAGAATGGAAATCAGCAGTTCTTAGCATTCCACCTACTGTAACTTGCTTTCTTTTTTCTTCGGTTATAGTCTTGAATAAAAGTGCACTTGTTTTGTTATACTTTTACATCAACATATGTTCCTGTGTTTGAGCTACATGGGCATGCTCAAAAAATACACGTATAATGCCACGAAAAGTGCATGCAGACACTCCAGTTCACAAGCATTGGTACGACAATGCAGTCACAAGTACACTGCAGAGCTTTAGCGCGTCTTTATGTGAAAACAGCATCAGATGGTGAGTGTCTGATGATTGCATATAGCGCTGAAGTTACTGCTCTTTACTATGCTTTCCTCTGCATGTCCTGGAGTACAAAAGAAACAGCATACAGCAACATGTGGGGACTGGCAATACTGGGGGAAAAAAACACGCGGTCGTATGTATCGTGATACACTGCAGAACTATAGCGCGTTTTTATGTACAAACCAGTGGTGGAAAGAGTACTGAAAATTTGTACTTAAGTACAGATACTGTTACATTGCTGAAATAATACTCAATTACAAGTAAAAGTACTAGTGTTAAAAAAGTACTTAAGTAAAAGTACAAATTACTCATCTCAAAAACTACTCAGACTACTAGTTACTTTTTGGATGTTGATATTTAATGAATTATCAAAAACCATTGAATCAAATCGGAGAACCATGTGGAAAACAGCTACTACAAATATTTCTACATTACTGATGAAGTATATGAATGGATCAAATTTAAGAAATTTGTTTTCTAAACAAACAAAGATTAAACAGGAGTTTTGCCTGTAGTATAAACTTTTACCAGAGTACTGCAAACAAACAGCTGGGCAAGGGCCTTAAAGCCTTGGACATAAGAAACATGTCTTGGACAGTTCACTTTCTGAACCTTTTGTTAAGTTTCAGCAAAAGCTGATTTTCAAAATTCATAGAGTCTATCCGGCTTCGTTTGGATGTGAATAGTAGACCAGCACAGCTAAAAAGCCGTTCGCATGCAGCTGATGCAGGCAGAGCTGTATTTAGCTTAAGAGACAGCTTCTTGATTGCTGGGAAGGAGTGAAGCAGCTCCATGCTGTCCGGGGCACATGCAAGGTAACCATCAAGCTCAATGGGACTTTGCATCATTCTGGAGAGTGGTCTGGAGAAGAAATCATCATCATCAGATGACTCTCTCTGCTGATGCTCACTCTCATGCTCCGTGGTTTCAAGATGTTGTTTCAGGTATGTCAAGGCTGTAATTGGAACACAATTACTTTAATTTATGTGACTATTTTTAAATACCCACAACAAATGATACTTTAATATTTTGAGGAACTATCATGACTGAGATATAACATATATACACTTATACCAGTATGCAGTCATAGCAACATGCAAATATATAAATTTGAACTTACCAGCCTCTATAACATCTGCTCTGTCAGTCCAGGAGGTCTTGAACTTGGGTAAAAGGACTGCAGCAGCAGCCAAGTCTGGATCCGCCATCATCTGTCCAAAAAGCTTCTGCAGGCCATTTTGCAGGGCTTTGATGAGTGGCATGCAGGTCTTGCTTGATGTCTCCAGCCTGTTCAGTTTTGATAGAAGTTGGTGGATTACTGGCAGCAACCATCCCATGTAGGTGCTGGACTCTGACTGGAGAATGTTTGAAGCTTTTACCAGCGGCTTCATGGTGATGCAATACTCCCGGAGGAATGCAACTTCTGCAGGACTCAACCTGGAAGATAAAACGTGTATAACATAAACAACTAAGCCAATTATGACTTTAATAGGATGAGACTGCATAAATGATACTTAATATTACTCACATTTTCACCTTGAATTCGTCACATACACTTCTCATGGCATCTTCCCCCTTCTCGTCAATGATGCGTATTATTCTTTCAATGGCAAGATAGGTTGAATTCCACCGTGTTGCACTGGGACGAATGATCTGTAGCCCACACTTGTCCTCTACTACTTCACTAGCCAAATGAGATCGCCCAGTTTTGTTCCAAATGCCCTGGCATTTTGCAAAGGTTGCACGGAAAAGCCTTTTGTAGGTGTCATTCATGCACTCTGCAAGAGCTGTATCTGCTGTTGCCACAAGATTTAACAGGTGACATGCACATCGTTGATGTGGGGGTAGTTGATATTCCATACCAGAGTCTTCATCAAGGATTACACTTGTATCATGATATTCAATATGGTCACTCACATCAAGAGCATCCAAGTCTGCTTCATCCTCATCTACCTCTGCATCATTCTGTGCCCCAAACACATGGAAAGCTTTGATAAAGTTGGATCCACTATCAGTTGTCGTCCTTACAACTTTGTCTCTAATCTTGTATTGGCAATGGACATCATCAAGAGCACTAGCAATCATGTCAAATGTGTGAGACCCTCTCAATCTTTTGCACGCTAGTGCTGCAGATCTTCTTTCCAAGGACTCTTCCTCTATCCAATGGCAAGTGACGCCAAGGTAACTTTTCTGATGAGCTGACCAACAATCAGTGGTGGTTGCAACAAATTTGGCTTTACCCAGTTCTGCAATTATAGTTGTCTTCATGTCCTCGGCAGCATCACAGATTCTGGTACGAACAGTGGACCTGGAGATGACTTTGGCATGAGGTTGCAATGTGGTAATTAATTCTTTGAAAGCTGGCTGTTCAACTACTGCAAATGGCTGTAGACCTTCACATATGAAATTGATGATAAGCTTGTCAATAGTTGCTTGAGGGACACGTTTGCTTACAGGTGCCAACATCATATCTGGTAACTTGGCTTGCTTACTTGCTGAGAGCTTGTTTGGTGTGGCTGTGGTCTTCCGTTGACAACTAGCTGATGTCGCAATGATGTCATGGTACTGATCAATCTTTGATGGATGTTTCCTCTGGAAAGATCACAGAGGAATTATACAAAGGAAAATATAAATTATATCAGCCAAACTATATATCAGTCAGACTCTAAACATCACTTCCTCGTATCACTACTTTCAACACTAAAGAAAAAACATAAATAAATAAAAAAAATCATTCACCTATAGTAATTATTTAAGCTAAACTTTGATTGTTTAGAATGAAGTGTGGTAAATTTGTTTAATCATTAGAAACCAACCATACATCCATTTTTATATTTTGAGGGGGGGGGGGGGGGGGTAAATTTCTCCAGTCAAACCCATTTATGCAATTCCAGTACAGTCAAATACTGTGTATTTGGCCCCAGTGTGCAGGAATATTAAAAATGAGGCAAATTTTACATAAATGCTGCATGCAAAAAAATTTTTTTCTTTGCCCCAAATTGCGTGGGATTAGTATTATGTGGGCATGTCTTTAAAGCTAATACTTGGGTAGCACCAGAAGCAATTTCATTCTGATACCTTAATTCCCGAGATTATAAGGGCATCACTAAAAATTAGCTCTAAATATCATGGGTGCATAGCTGGCACCTTTATTCTTATGGTTTTAGGCGATACAAGTATCTTTTCTTTAGCTTTAAAACTGAGCCTGCTACAGCTTCTATATGTGGCTGAATGTGTTGTCGCCGCAGCGGATCTTTGAGGGTTAAGTGACTGAAAATACTGAGATAAACTTAAGATAATGAAAGTGGTGTCTTGTTTTCACAAATTGTGAAAAATGAAATGATGGCGAGACTCTTTTAAAGTATGCAGGGGAACTTTATTTATTACAGCTCTGACATTCACAGCATCCGTGCTCTAAATTAACTTCAATAATAGTAAACTTTGAGGTCCCTTTTTCTGGTGCCTTCCTGATGACATAGATGTCTAAACCATGCCTGATAATAATACATTTCAATGACATATAAATATTACAGTGGTTCCCCTAATATTTTGTGATAGTATTTTTTAATATAAAATATGCATGCGTGCGAGCGCGTACATAGGTTAGCTAGCTCAGTTATACTTGAATCGCAGGCTAACGGATGACATTTGTTGGCTTCAAGTAGACAAGCTAGTTACCTTAGACATATTAAAAAATGAAAATAGTATAACAAAAAAATCGCTGTAAGTTTTCTTACCATAATGTGTTTTTTGAGATTAGAGGCTGAAGTCTTGTATGCCGAAATCATCGCAGATGGCAAACAAAGTTTGCACTGCATTAGCACGCTGTCTCCTTTCCTCCCTCTGTACGTGAACAGCTCCTCCAGGTGCGGCCAGGGGCACTCATCCTCCAGTATTTCTTGGTCTTTTTCACTGCTTTGAATGTTGCTGTCCTCCATGAAGTTTGTTTCTCCAAACCTTCAATCCTTACATTACTCCGAGCTCCTTCACTGTGCGATTATGATCAAAACCTGCTGCAGCGGGGGCGGGTGCTTTTTTCAAGTCCAAATATCAGGGGTCATTGGTCCGTTTGCCATCGGATACTTTTATTGGCTACCGAAATGCCTGTCAAAAGTCTGAATATTAATTCAAATTTTTGGCGTACTCAGGAACGAATTGTCATTTTAATTGTAGCGAAGTAGATTCTTTACTTTAATTCGTACTTAAATACAAGTAAAATTACAGATTTTAAAATATACTCATAAAAGTACAAGTACCCGATAAAAGTACTTAATTACAGTAACGTGAGTAGTTGTAATTCGTTACTTCCACCCCTGGTAAAAACCACAGTGTCAGGTGGGGGGCGGTAGGGATGGATCCTGAACGCGACTGAGACAATGAAAAGTGAATTTTAAAAAAATAAAGCTAACCTTTACAAATATCATAAATTACACCAGCTGTTACAGACTGAAATCAAATGTATCTTTTTATTCTAAAATAAGAACACTTCTCAAATGGGAGTTGTACAGGATTAAACTCATGACCTTCTGATTCCCAGTCAGCGACTGATACCATTACGCCACAGAAGCAGTGATAGTTAAGACATGTCAATGTCTCACACTAAGACGGGTTTTTTTGGCGGTGGCTTTTTTTTGTACCTTTTGTGAAAGTGTTTCTTTGATATTTGGACTTCAGGCTTCATACATTATATAGTTTATGCCTACATTTTGTCAATTGCTACTAGAATATATAACACGTTTCTGTTTTAACAATGTGTTTACACAGATTACTGTAGAAATGCAACACATATGAAATGCGTGTGTTTCAAATAACAATCTATTATTTCTACTCTAAAACTCCATTTCACTCCCAGATAATCAATCAAGGCAAGAGCTGGGAAAAGCCTGTTTACGTTCTAAGTCGTTGGGGGGATGGAATAGCCGGCTGCTGGCAGCTTGTCTTTATCAGTACATTTAGATGACAAAAGACGCTGGCGGAGAGGTGAGAAAGGTTTTAAGAAGCAATATAAGGTGGGCCGGATCTACGAGTTTTTTCGTAGGCTCTGGTAATTCTAGTGTTAATGAATTAGGCTTTCAGATTTTGCTTTTCTAGTGCATCTGTCTTGCCTTATTGTTTATAGACTTTCATCTGTTGGTGTAAGGGTTCCTACTTATTGTTGTGAACTCAGATGATGTCAAACCCACCTTCAAAGTTTAAGTAATCCTAGCATTTGTTTGGCCATTTTTCAATAATCTGCACATTGAATGTTTGTACTTTGCAAATATTTTTATTTTCTTATTCTATTTATTAATTTACCATGAGGGGAGCCAGATTATTCGTTATATTTATATTGCTATGTTTTTTGGTGTCCTACAGGAGCTAGTTGTTAGAAAGAAGATTGATTTAATTAGTCTAAGAGATTACTGATCAATAAAAGATAGCATATACTACCATCCTGCTGGTTTGAATTCTAATTAGCTTTTGTCACAAACTTGACTCAGAGTCATAGAAAGGTTTGGGGCAGCCACCCGTATAATTAATTTCCTAGCTGCAGAGTCGTTCAGATTGATACAGCACTGATGTGCAGAAAACCGAGTCCAAAACAGAACTGAGGGAATAGGGAAAAGGTGGAGGCTTTTAACTCTTTTAGGGCGGATGTCGACTTTTTTCGACTCATGGTGTTGAGGGTGGTTGTCGACTAAACTCACCATTCAGGGACAGAGGGCAATAAAAGCTATAAACGTTGACACATCTTACCATTATGTTACAGGTGGACCCTCTTTGCTCAGAGGATTGTTAGACTTGTTGACTTGACGTCAAATCTCTGCGGTGTGCATGAATAGCGTAGAGTAAACAAAAGAATGGTAGCGACATCGGGCACGAGAGCGAAGAGAATGCACAAAGCAAAACACTCTGTGTATGTCGTTTATTTTTTTGCGTATTATTGCTGAATCGGACTCTGACTTACCGAAGTCTGATTTTGATGCAAACAACCTGGAAATCGAAAATGAAAGACAGGTAACTGCGTCAGCTGACTTGCCCCGAGCTGATTGTAGTGATGAATACACTGGTGTAGCTAATGTGCCCACGATGACGTTTGCACTGGTAAGACTACACAGACGCTGATCCGTGGGAGGCAAGCTGGCTACTGGACTTCAACAAATGACACGACATGCTGGCAGACACTGCAGATTACCAGCCCCTCAAGTACTTCAAGCTGTCTTTTTTTCCCAGAAAGTGCCTTTCAGCTTATGAGTGATGAGACAAACAGGTTATGTAATATGAGGAAGTACCCAAAAATTACTGGAATCTGTACCTGGTGCGCAATTTCGACTTAGTTGTGAATTTAGCCACTATGTGTAGCAATATTTATAGTATTCTGTGGCTGTCTGCCAAGTGGCGTTGCTCTGTATTGTTCGTACTCCATTCCATATCATTTTTCTTGCTGCTTACTAAACATGTCCTGCGATTTTTTTGATGGGTGATCATAAAGAACAGCAAATCTGCGTTCAATTTTGTTTTCTCTTAGGGAAAACAGCTGCTGGTACTGTAGTGATGCTTGAAATTGCTTTTAAAGAGGAAGCTTTAAGTAAAACACAGGTTGATGAGTGGTTTTCGCATTTCAAAACGAGGGGAAATGTCACTTGAAGACCAACCAAGATCTGGCCGACCTTCCACAATTTGGAATGAAGAAAATCTTGAAAAAGTTTGCAATGTAATTTACAAAGATTGTCATCGGACTACTGAAGAGATTTCTAAATTGACTTGTGTCTCTTGGAGTTCTTGCCACCTTCCCTACTCGCCTATGAAAAAAAGAACTCAAAGGAAAGTGGTTTTTATACCGTGGAGGAAGTCAAAGACTAATCGCTGCAGGCCTCTGGACAATGTTCCTCTTCAGCGATTCCAAAAATGTTTCCACCAGTGGGAAAAATGTTGGGACAAGTGCATTCATTCACATGGAGAGAACTTTGAAGGAGACTAAAGTTTCAATAAGTAAAAATTATTAAAACAATTTTTTTTCCCAATTCCGGTTATTTTTGGGTACCCCCATGTATGTATATTAATTTACATACTGTAGGGTCTCATGGAACATAAAACAGAGTGATGTTTGTCATAAATAAGTATTTTATGCTGATTTAAGTGTGAAAACATTGCTTTTTAGAAAACTGAGTGTTTTGGAAAAGTACTCAGCCCTAGGACAAAAGGTAAAAAAAAAATAATCAGCCCTAAAAGAGTTAAAGGGGAAGACAGGAAGTGAGATCAAAGGGGTCCGGCTCATGAAGGTCTTCAGCCATAGGTTCGAGCCCGGACGTGACATCACAGGGGCCGGAGCCGGCAAGGTCTCCTTCCATAGGCTCGGTCCCGGAAGTGACGTCAAGAGGGCCAGGTGGAATCTCCCGTGAATGGTCTACAGGAAAGGGAGAAAAAGAGTCAGTGAACTCTGCCACATCCTGGTATGACTCGGAACTGCCCTTACTAAAGCCCTTTAGCTGCCTCCCATGCGCACGTATGTGACACTTTGCAATTGTATATCTTTATAGAAGTGATGACAGTTTGTACTTTGTTTATTAAATTTAGCCATCAGCACCACAAAGACAGTTGACATGTGAAGAATTTGCTGTGACAGATTATTTTCTATTACCCATCTGCATACTAAACCTCCTGACCAAGCTTTTGATAAAGAGTCAAGATAGTCGTGAGAGCTCTTCTCATTAAAATGAGACAAACTTCAAACGCCCCAGAGCAATTCCGTATTGCTTGCTAATGCTGCTGTCTATACCTTGTCATTTTCCATCATGCATTGTCTTAAGGTGGGTTGAACCAAATCTATTTTTTTTTAAGATGTTGATTTTTGGGTTGCTTTATGTGCCACATTTCACATATTTCACACATTTGATGAACACATCTTCATTGGAAGGCATAAAAAGGTAACATTTTAAAGGAACAAAAAAACAGTTTATACATTTAATAAAATAACTTCCATGTGCACAGCATGAAATCCTTGAGTTCTAACGTGCCCAATAACCCCATGAGCAACACTGCTTGAACCTCATCAAAGAAGGTAAAAAAGGCTAAGGGCAAGGATTGTGGTAGAGAATAATGGACTCCCATCCACTGGCTAATTGTATTATACCAGAACAGTTATCAGTGTAAGGACCAGATACCTTGTTGATCCTCACTGAGAAGAAATCAAAGACATCTAGGCAAAGAAGGAATTGGTTTGGGTAAATTTCCAGTGAGAAGCAACAGCTGCTTTTGCTGCAATTATCCCTAAGAAAAACAGACTCCACCTGTATAAAAAAAGATGGAAAAGCAAAGAGAGGTCTAGCAGTAGAAAAATGTGAGGAAGAAGAGGAATGTTAATGAGGAGCCAGTGGCCATACCACATATACTTCAGAAAAAGTCATTCACCTGAAGCTAAGCATGTTCGGGCCTGGCCAGTACTTGAATGGGGGACCGCCTAGGAAAAGTGTGGGTTGCTGCTGGAAGAGGTGTTGGTGAGGCCAGTACAATAAACTATTACAGAGCTTATTGTGTGGCAATTGGTTACATAGAGAAAGAAAACAGTAAGATAGGAATTAGAGGTTGGTACATTTGACGAACACAGTACTGCCGCAATAAATGATTTCATCGAGGCTTGAGCACGTCCCAGCAAGCATCTTGCGGGAGGCAAGAACAATTCCTGGACGGGGCACCAGCTCATTGCTACCACTGCACCACCATGCCCCCGTGTTTAATACATGCTTTAATTCATTTCATTAAAAGGATATCAAGTATACATCTCACTATTCTAAGATGTTCAGAGAGCTGTAATACCATGAATGTAATGTATTTTGTGTGGAGATCAGTGACTGAATTCTCCTGTCTGTAAAAGAAAATGCCCATTTAAGGAGCATGTAGTGATTCACACGGACAGAACACATATACTAGAATTTAACATGCTACTTTAGTTACAATGGGATCTGAGAAACAAGTAAATTAAACATCGATTTCAAGATTAAGTTTACAACATTCTCTTTTAATGACAAAATAAACTACGAGATTAAAGTGGAAAATTTGAGATTCAACTTTTTGAACCTTTTTTCTTCACAGTGACCCTATTTTTTTTCTTTTCTCTGTACCCTAATATGCTTCTGTATGACACCAAGACGGTGAGGTACAACTCGTCTTTTCACGGCGACTTTCATATCAAACCAATTCTTTTTTATTTCGGGCACTGCACGACTTTCTGAACTTGAACTTTGAGTGTTTCCACCACTCTGTATCACTCGATCAACTTCCTTTTGTTGTTTATACCACTGGTTAAGCCGACAAACAGTACGTCTTTCCTTGCCTCCACTTCGCATTCGCTGAAGTTTTATTTTTTTTCCATGCTTTTGCCATTGCCTTTTCACAAACTGCTGAACATAACGGGCTATTTATTATTTCTGGGAGGATTTGGGGTGGGGAGGCAAGTGTGTGCACATGTGTTACTTTTCATGCTGACCGGTATTTATGGAGCTGAAGTATGTGGAAGTGGGCTTCGCATGGTTTTGTGCATTTGAATTTTTTTTTGTGTACGCACATTTTCACTTTTGTCCATACACCATGTTTTAATGTGAATTCTATGCACAGTATTACTAGTCATGTTTCCACTATCATCACAAAATGAGTAACAAATTAATGCATATTAAAGATAAACCAAAATAAATTTCACAACAATAAAACAAAACACTCAATTTATTAATTAATTAACTGTATGTAACTTAGCAGTACATACCAGATCTTAAGTACTGATTTCGATGCTGTGGTCAAGTAAGGTTGAGAGGCACATCAGAGGCTTATGTGTTACAATTAAAGCTCAATGCTTCATGCTTGTCAAAAAGTCTCCCACCATTTGCAAACCACCTTTAAATTCACAAGAGAAATTAATCAACACATTTTAGCCTAACTGAAGAAGAGCAGAATGGAAAAACCAGACTGCAGCTGGGGAGATACACAGAAAGAATGTTTTACATTCTTGTGTTTTTTTTTTTTAATCATGTGAGAATTTAATTCCCAGAATGAACCTGTAGAAAAAATGTGTTTGTATCTGTGCGCTAGGGGCTGCCATCACGTTCAAAGCAAATTTCTTCTGCAACTATGTTGCCATTACTGGAAAATGCCCGGAACTCTGTCTTTGGAATACCCTTGAGTTATTTTGTCATGTTACACTGGATGTCAGAAATGTCTAAAAATCTTTTACTTTATATGGAAGTTTTAATTTTAGATAAGAGCCAGAAATCAGAAGGAGCTAAGTCAGGTGAATATGGTAGATGATCCAATTTGGTAATTGAATTTCTTAGCCAAAAACTCACAAACACTGAGCACATCATGGCTTTGAGCAATGTATTGATGGATGATCCATTTGTGGTGTCGTCATTCACATCTTGTCTCGCCTGTCTGAACATCTGATGCTACTCAAAGACAGCTGACTTTGTTTACAGCATCCTCAACATATTAAATTTTCAATAGTTCCGATGTTTCAGTAGCACTTTGTAGTATGGGCGAGACTACACCAACACTCAAATTATATTTGACAAATTATATTGTCGCTCTTTGTATGCTTTTTGTGATGATGTTACAAGATTTCAGTGTTACAATGTTAGACAATGCTGGTCATGTGAATATCAATTGACCGTTATGAATAACAATCTGGACAGGACAACAAAATAGCAAAACAAAATGGTCTGGCGACAAAACAATATTTAATAAATACTAATAACCTGAACATACATTAAAATTATTAACCTTTTGGATAGATAGTACTTTCTTTGTCTCCAGAGGACAATTTGGCTTTTTACAGAAGCTCTTTAAATAAATAAATAAATACAAAAACAGGTAGATAAGTAAATAAATTAATATACACACACACTCTGCTCTGAACACATACTATAAAACAAGATCATTCCAAAGAAGGAAAAGTTCTGACATGGCAGTTCCAGTCACAGTGAGGCTTTATGCAGAAGTATTGCTGTTGGTATGAAGGAGTCCCAGTCGTGTTTCCTGACACACTTCTGCTGAAAAATTCATTGGCTGAAAGTTCTCAGTGTTAGTGTGTCAAAGACGTGTAGCATTGTTCATAATGGCACTCAGTTTTGTTTTCATTCTCTCCATCGCTACAACCTCCAGAGTTTTCAGAGTGCATCCTATAACTAAACTTGCCATTTCATTTAGCCTTTTGATTCAGGGGGCCTCTCTTGAAGTGACGTTACCCTTTCTTATATAGTTCCTCTATGTTCTGAGACAAGTCCAACCTGTAATTAATGTTGAACCCCCAAGTAGTTGTAGGAGTGGACCACCTCTACATCCACTAGACCAGACATAGAGGCTCTTTGGTGAAACCAAAGTCAATAACCAGTTCCTTGGTTTTGCTGATGTTAAGATGCCTTCAATTCTTTTTGAACCAAGAAATAAAGTTCTTCACATGACTTCTTTCCTCTGTCTCATCCACTTTATCAATACACCCCATAAGTGCCTATTAAAAACCCTACTACTTGTTCCCTAGATCCAGTGCAAACAAAACTAGTAAAATTATTAATTATTGTTCATTATTGCATGGCATAAACAGTACCTGAAGCACTAAAAGTGTCAGTCATCAAAGCATTATTTAAAAAGTCAGACCTAGACCCACACATACCTAATAATTATAGGCCTATTTCAAATTTACCCTTTCTCTCTAAAATACTTGAAAAAGTAGTGGTCAATCAGCTTCAGTCACACCTTACGCATCACAATTTATTTGAAAAATTCCAGTCTGGTTTCCACACTGATCATAGTACAGAAAATGCACTAATGCGTGTTGTAAACCTTTGTTGAAGGAAACTCCACTGTAGTTATGTTGTTAGACTTAGGTGCAGTGTTTGACACCATTGACCCTTGCATTTTACAGCACAGGCTGGAACATGATGTTGGGCTTACAGGCAGTGTCCTTGCCTGGTTTAGTTCTTATTTATCAAATCAATTCCAGTATGTACAGAAATGTGCTGACAGTACTCCATCATTATACACAGAAGTTCAATATGGTGTCCCGCAGGACTCAGTACTGGGACCTTTACTGTTTTCACCTTACACACTTCCACTGGGATCTGTTATCAGAATACATAACGTTAATTTTCACTCGTGTTGTCTTTAATTAGTTGTGTTAGTGAATTAAAGGAGTGGATGAATGAGAACTGCTTGTCTTTAAACACAGGTAAAACAGAGATGTTAATTATTGTCATCATTTAACTCAGTTGGAATCACCATTACTTTAACTAAATCATCCCGCAATCTAGGAGTTATCTTTGACTCTAGCATGTCATTTAAAGTGCATATTTTAAAGTTGTCTAAATAATGTTTCTTCCATTTTACAATGTTGGGAAATTAAGGCGTTTTTTTCTAATAAGCAGGATTCTGAGAAATTAATTCATACATTTTTTTCTAGTAGGATTGACTACTGCAATTCGGTGTTCACTGGATTTTCAAACTGTTCTTTATACAGCTTTCAGTTAATTTAAAATACTGCTGTAAGAATTATTACAGGAACAAGAAAATACAAACACATAACTCCAGTTCTTAAAAACCTTACACTGGCTCCTGGTTAAGTTTAGGTAAGTTTTCAAAATCCTTCTTTTAACATATAAAGACTTAAAAGGGCAGGTTCCAACTTACTTATCTGAACTTATCATGACTTACAAACCAGAGTGCACATTAAGCTCTCAAGATGCCGGTCTGCTTATGATTCCAAGAATTAATAAAATTACAGTTGGATGGTTCGAGATTTTAGTTACAGGGCTCCTAAACTATGGAATGGTCTTCCTGCTCCAATAAGAGGTGCTCTTTTTAAATCCCGGCTGAAGACTCACTACTTCAGTTTAGTATACCCTGACTAGAGCTGCTGATTAGCTGTACAGACTGCATCTCTGTTGTTAGTCATTGGCACTAAAACATAAGTAATATGATAGTTATAATTTGTTACTAACCCTCACCTATTCCATTTCTTGTTTCGGTACTCAAATGTGTCACTTGGTATCATTTCCCACCTGCCAAGTTGTACTGCCTGTACAAGGTAAAGTCATCTTTGATGGAGGATCGCAGTCAAGTAGAGGGGTCCTTTTTTCAGATTGGCTGGCCCAGCACTGACTCAGCTGTTGAATGTCCAATAGGGGGAGGCAGCTTGATGGCTTGATATATATATAATTGATTAAGCAACATATTTAAGAATAAAATCCTTAACTAAACCATCCTATCTGTAGTAGCAAAAGGTGATGTATACAAAGGTCAGGAACACAGTGTGTCTCACACAAATTGGGAATTCCTTATTCATGGGAGCAATGTTCCCTCTAAGCTGAGCGCGTGAGCAATTGCTCACACGAATTCAGAGCGTCGCTCATACTTCCCGCACGATCGCTCATTCCGACGGCATCGCTCGTACTTATCGCACTATCGCTCACTCCGACCGTCGGAGTTGGTGCTCATAAATTTTTGACTTAAACAAAATGTCGCTCATAAACAATGTTTTTTGCTCACTATATGCTACTCCTTAGAGGGAACATTGCATGGGAGGTATAATTGCAAATTCTGGCCCCCATCACAAATGGGGTTCAACAGCTTACCCACACCACTGCTCACCAGATAGACACACCTTGATCCATTCAGTGCAGAACATGTGAAGCCCCCAGAGATCTAAGGACATCACATGCCCTTTTTTGCTGCTGATCTACTTACGTACTGTGCATGGCTACAAATAGGCATGAGTAGACTGCAAGTGTCCTGTGATGGGGTATACTTTTGTAGATGGTAATAAGCAAATCCAAAGTGAGGTTTTATTTTATTACACAAAATAAAAGTTATATTTATTGCGAGACTGCAAAGTTGAATAACTTTTACACCTTGGATGCTATAGCATGATGTTAACAATGATGTGAGGGCAGATGATATCAGAAACAGCGGACAATGGCATCATTCATGCTGGATGCAATTTCAATTTTAATGAATTTATTTTATTTTTTAATTTTTTTCCTAAATATTTTCAAATCACAAACAACTGAAACCGTTTCCAATGTGTGCCTGATGGGGGAACACTATATTTATTTTATGTTAATAGTTTTCCATTTATATATCATATTTTTATGTTCTCCTTTGTCCATTGTGTTTTGTAGGTGGTACTCCAAGAGGCGGAGCCTGCCTGACATCACTACACCTGGGCCCTCCCCCTGGCTATTTAGGTCATAATAGAGGAAGCTCAGCTAAGTGCTGCATTGAAGATTGTGGGAGTCATGGTGAATATTTTTTAATTGGATTTTGTAGGTTTGTGTGATTCCTACTTGTTCTTGGATTATTTTGGTGGATTAAGTATTGAGATTGCTTTTCAAGAATCCCTTTCTTGTTTCCTTTTCAGTCTTTTGTCAGATTTTTCATTTTTTTCCAAATAATCTTCAAAGAAAAGATTTTATGGTCTCCTTTCCTTGAGAGACACTTTTGTATTTTGGGACAGTTAAATTTATTTTTGAGGCTTAAAATCCAATTGGTCCTGCAAGGGCTGAGGTGGGTCTGTGGAGTTGGGATTAAGCCTTCTGGGGTGAAGCCCTTTTCAGGAAGGCAAATAAGACCTCCTTGACTTGTGGATCCTTTAGAAGGCCTTACTCCAGGGGGGTCCAACTCCAAACCTGGAGAGCTACTGCATGTGCAGGTTTTCCTTCCTGCCACTTTCTACATCAGTGATTCAGTCCTCTGAAGTGAGCCAACAGACGACCTGCTATGTCAGGCCCTTAAACTCCAACCAGTTTATTAATTAGAAGCTAATTCTTGCTGTTAATTAAACTCATTATTTAATCCAATGGCTTGTTCATCTATTGTTTTGCAACAGCAGATATTTCCTAAAATGTTGATTTTCTTTTTTAAGAACATTATCAAAATGTTTAATGGACCCGAGCAGGTCAATGTTACAGAGACCTTCAACTTTCTTTATTTTCAGATTTTGTATGATAGACTCAGTTTAGCTGGTCATGTTTTGGCACGTTTTGAATCTCATTGTATTTTGCCTGCTAATTAAAGAAAAAAGTAACAAAACTGGAGTTTCTGGATGTGTATTTATTACTATCTGCACATTTTGTACACTGAGTTGTTTCCAGATGTTGTGTAACTTTATAGTACACATTGCTTGGAAAAACATGTGCAAGATTCAAATGTGTGAAATCTAAATTGTCAAACATGAGCTGTTCATAAGTACAGTATAAGGAGACCTGGCAGATTTCTTCTTTAAGTAAAAAAAGTGCTTAAACAGCTGATGCTGTCCTGCAGTAAAACAGACAAGTAAACACAGGACAGAACAACTTAACCATTTTCAGTCAATTGGCAAGAATGAAACAGAATTATCATTGATGTGACATGTTGTGAAATCTAAAGCACAACAGAGTTGGAGTAGAACTGCCTGTCTCAGCACTGAAACAGGATATCCAGCGAAGTGAAGAAAAGCCGGTCTTCAAGAAATACGTGAGCGCAGATTATGCTGCCAAATATTTTATGAATGTGGTTCACAATTTGTTACACAGTGAGACAAGAACAAATTGGCTTGACAGAATGGGAATTATCAGAAATTCATGTCAAATGATAGAATATCTTTTTAAAAACAGACAGCTGAGTAAGATATTCATAGGGATGTCAAAGCAGTGAACACGTAGGGTGTGTTCAACTGAAAAAGCAGTCTCACTCTGAATTCTTATAGAACGTAATGCTGCAAAATACAAAAAAAAGAGAAAGAGAAGGAAGATACACAATACCCCAACACTCACAAATGTACTTATTTCCTTCAGGATCACAGGAGCTGAAGCCTTCCCCAGCTGCGCTGAGTGCCATGCAGGAGCCAGACCTGTACCACGTCTGCAGCTGTCTCCCTCTGTTCAGTTTAAGAGTATAAATGTCAGAAAATGTAATAAAGTCAAGCCCTAGTCATGCCCAAGAGACATTGCATTCCACCACCTTGTTTACCTTATGGTGTTCTGCCGAGTTACTTGTTTATTGCCGCAGATTTTTTGTTGCTTTTTGAATAAATTAGAAAATGCTGGAATTTCATCTCTGGTCTCGGCTTTCTGTTTACTAAACCTTGCAAATTAACACACTATACAGAATGTTTTTAGTGTATAAATTGATAAATGTATTTAAATAAACAATGTTGCCATTACTGAAAACATAACTGTTTAGAGTATAAATGTGTTAGACCATGGTTTCTTCAACTATATATCTGGTCCCGGGTTGCCACTTTTTGGGTAGCACAGGGTCATGACTCACCGTTATATTTAATAGGAAAGAGTCGATTTGCGGAGTGTCTTGCAATGGCTTGCCACGGGCAAAACACACATAATAGCTGGAAGGTTGAGGTCCTTATTAATGCTATTTTATTTTCAAAGGTGGTGTTATCAGCACTGCGTGGAGTTTGCATGTTCTCCCCGTGTCTGCGTGGGTTTCCTCCGGGTGCTCCGGTTTCCTCCCACAGTCCACAGACATGCCGGTTAGGTGGATTGGCGATTCTAAATTGTCCCTAGTGTGTGCTTGGTGTGTGGGTGTGTTTGTGTGTGTCCTGCGGTGGGTTGGCACCCTGCCCGGGATTGGTTCCTGCCTTGTGCCCTGTGTTGGCTGGGATTGGCTCCAGCAGACCCCCGTGACCCTGTGTTCAGATTCAGCGGGTTGGAAAATGGATGGATGGATGATGTTATCAACAGTCTTTTAGGACAGGGAAATGAACTTGAGATGTAAGAGTTAGGTGAACACATAAAGTCAGAAGGTAGGTGTAGGTCAGACGCATAGACCAAGAGATTGTGTCAAACATTTTCCAAATCAAAACAGTCAGAAAAGAGGTTGTTAACAAAACTAAGTGGAGGTTCCCTTACAAAACTATCATTCAAAGAAGGCTTTTTGGCAGTTCTTGAGTTCATCAATGCGATAGGCAGCAGTGCATGCCACCTTCATTTATAGTCACTGTGCACTGACAACATTCGGTCAACATGATGGCCAACTGCAATATGGCCACAACAAGCATAAAACCATATAACAATAAAAAATAATAATGCCAAAATATTAGTAAAACACAACATTAATAAAATATCAATCACAACAGGCAGTATGTGGGGTGTATGCCCTAAGCAGTTGGACCTGTGTGCCATTAATGTCCTGAACCGTCTTTGTCCTCCTCTGTAGTACCCTGAAGACCTGGGCTGAACAGGAGCTTCACCAAGATGCAATGCAGCCAGTAAGGACTGACTCCACTATGCACCTTTAGTAGTTTTTAACCATAAATGAAGATATCTGGGTCTGCATCGGACATCTGAAAAGTAAAAACATTGGTGAGCCTCTTTGATGATAACAGAGATGTGTTGTGGACACTTCAGCTCATCAGTGATGATGGCTTCTTAAACTACAAAACTTTTGACCCTCTCTATGGTATCCCCACCAGCAGAGATGGTAGTGATCAGCTGATTGGTTTTGCTGTCATTAAGGGAGAATTTGTTGTCAAAAGGCACAGTGCCTATAAAAAGTATTCACCACCATTGAAGTTTTAGATGACATAATTAGACCACTTTGTAGAGATCTGTTTTCACTGTGACATTAGAGAATGTTTTTCTGTAAATCAATGTCAAAAACGCTAAATTAAATCCACTGTAAGTCAACATTGTATAATAATATAATGTGAAAACTTTCAATGTGCATGAATATTTTTACAGGCACTGTAAGTCTCTTCTCTGTAAGCTATATCATCACTGTTAGTGATCAGGCCTACAATGTCATGTCACCAACAACCTGAATGATGGTGCTGGAGCTGCGTCTGGCCACACAGTCAGAACAGGAGACTCACCAAACTACCCTGGGAGATGTCTGTGTCGAGGGTCAGTTTGCAGGGAGTGATGCACTTGCTTTGGTCAGCAAGCTAGGAAGCTCCAACACCAGTTGTTGATTTTGGCAGTAAGTTTGTAGTTGAGGAGATTAATTATCAACTTTGATAATGATATCATGTTAAATTTGGTCCCCTAAAGGGCAGTAGAATGATTGTAATTTGTGAGTATCCTCAAAATGTCTTCTCCTCAACACTGGATGTTTCCTTCAACTGAAAAAATCACCAAACCTTTGAGACCTTTGAGACTCTGATCCTAGACCACCTGGACCCTCTGCAGTCCTGGATAATGGACTATCTGTCAGGCAGGCTGCAGTTTCTCAGTCAAGGACTGTGTTTCTGATATGGATGTTTGCACCTCTGAAGCACCACAAGCAACAGTCATGTCTCTTTTTCTCTTCATTCCATACAGTTCTGACTCGAAATATAACACCAGGTCATGTCACTTACAGATGATTCTGCACTTATGAGGTGTATTGATAGAGGGGGATGAGACAGAGGAGAGGTGTCAGGGGGAGAACTTTGTTTCTTGGTTCTGAGAGAATTGCCTACAACATAACATCAGCAAAACCAAGGAACTGCTTGTTGACTTTGCCGCACCAGAGAGTCTCTATGTTCAGTCTGTAAGGTTTCTAAACTCTTTTGGGGCTTCCCCCAATGGGACGACATGCCGAAGAGTGTCCCAAAGTGCGATTGCTGTGTCTATGGAAGATAACCTGTCGGTTGCCAGGGCAACCGCAGGCTCCCACCGATGTGGCAGTTCGCCGTGAAAACAAATCCGAAAAGGCTGCAGTCACGTTATGAGCACCTGCCATCAATGGGTGATGCAAGAAATATTATTACTTGGCCATTAACCTTGGCCACAACCCTGCCTGATTGCTGTGTCTGTGTATAGGAGAGCAGTAGATCCCGCTACAATATGAGGTGTTCCTGTGTCAAGCTGAATAAAGCTGGTTTTGATAAAGTACTGAGACTCAGCCTCACATTTTGGGGTGCAAGACAGGGACTCACACGCCACAGGTCATGGTTCAAGGAGTGGATGTAGAAGTGGTCCACTCCTACAACTACTCGGGGTCCACATCAAAGACAGGCTGGACTGGTCTGAGAACACAGAGGAACTATCTAAGAAAAGGCAGGGCAGAATCTTTTTTTCTTAATAGACTGTGTCCCTTTAATGTGGGAAGTGACACCCTTCATGTCTTCTACAACTCTGCGATGGCCAGTGGTGTGCTGGATTGATAACATCATTGATAACATCACGTGCAAAAGTTCGCTGATGACACTGCTATCGTGGGCTGCATCAGAAGTGGGCTGGAGGAGGAGTATAGTGACCTAATCAATGACTTTGTTAAATGGTGCGACTCAAACCACCTACAAACTGAACACCAGCAAAACCAAGGAGCTGGTGGTGGATTTTAGGAGGCCCAGACCCCTCATGGACCCCGTGATCATCAAAGGCGACTGTGTGCAGATGGTGCAGACCTATAAATACCTGGGAGTGCAGCTGGATGATAAATTAGACTGGACTGCCAATACTGATGCTCTGTGCAAGAAAGGACAGAGCCAACTATACTTCCTTAGAAGGCTGGCGTCCTTCAACATCTGCAATAAGATGCTGCAGATGTTCTATCAGACAGTTGTGGCGAGCGCCCTCTTCTACGCGGTGGTGTGCTGGGGAGGCAGCATAAAGAAGAGGGACGGCTCACGCCTGGACAAACTGGTGAGGAAGGCAGGCTCTATTGTTGGCATGGAGCTGGACAGTTTATCTATCTATCTATCTATCTATCTATCTATCTATCTATCTATCTATCTATCTATCTATCTATCTATCTATCTATCTATCTATCTATCTATCTATCTATCTATCTATCTATCTATCTATCTATCTATCTATCTATCTATCTATCTATCTATCTATCACTTCAAGAGAGGCCCACCAAATCAACAGGCTAATTGAAAGGGCAAGCTCAGTTATGGAACACACTCTGGATCCCCTGGAGATTGTAGCAAAGGAGAGAATTAAAACAAAAATGAGCACAATTCTGAAAAATGTTGCACATCCTCACTGTGACACAGTAACACTAAGGACTTTTAGCCAATGAATTATTCAGCAGAAGTGAGTCGAGAAGCACTTTTCGGGTGCCATCATACCAACAGCAATGTGCCTGCATCAGGCCTCACTAAAATTGCCAAGTCAGAAGTTTTCTTTTCTTTCTTTTTAAAGTTTTCTTCCTTTTTATGCATTCTCATGTGATTTCAGACCAAAGTGTGTGTGTGTGTGCGTATGTGTTTTCATTTACCTATAGATTTATTTATTTACTTGGGGGTTCGCCCCTGCTCGCTTCATTCGCCAACACCCCCGGCCTGCGCTACACGCCAGCTACTTCACGTCTCTGCCACTCGTGTTGTGAAGAGGGGAGCTGAACATACCCCAAGGAGATGCGGTTGCTCCTCTGAAACCCCCTCTTAAACGGTGATACAATGGGAAACAAATACAGTTTTTTTTTACCTCCTCTTTGCTTGATCAGCTGCTGGCTTGCTGCTGCTGCCGTGCCACATGATCTGCATTTAGCGCAGCGCTTTGAACATTTAACAGCAGCTGTCCTACTCTTTGTCTTTTATTTACGGCCCCGGACGTGGTTAAATCTCGTGGCACTCTTGGTTAAGTCTTGTCTCGCGAGATGTGAGTTCTTGATATTTCTTCGTTTATAATTTAAAAACAGAATGAGAATCTGAAAATCTAAAAACAAAGTTTAATAAATTCTGAAAAGAATGACACCAAACATATACAGTATATACAGGTTTTAAAATACAAAAAATGTGACATGAAATCGTTGCACTTTTAGGCTTAGGATTTTATATAAAGAGAGTAGATTATTTGAAGGGCATCTGTAAAAGTCAAAATCTCCTCCTGGGGATGGATCTATCTATCTATCTATCTATCTATCTATCTATCTATCTATCTATCTATCTATCTATCTATCTATCTATCTATCTATCTATCTATCTATCTATCTATCTATCATACTGGAATCATAAAAGCACTACGGTGTGAGCTGAGCTTCAGACATGAAGGACACCATCTCACTGAGCTTGAACACAGCCGTGCCACTAATAATGAACACCATCAACACTAACATTGTGTTGGAAAAATGGTGATGAAACTTGAGAAGCTTGTAGACATTATCAAACTTTCATATTAAGAACTAAAATCCCAGAATTCAGTCTGTTCTATTAAGTAACTTTTGAATTGCTTCCCAGTAATTGTGGAACTTTAGACTCAAGTGTAGATTCTTATTGTCATAAAATATTGACTGTATAAGATCTTGCTTGTATTATGCAGCTAATGTTTCTCCAAGCATGCCAATGCATGTACTTTGTAAAAAAATAAATAAATAAATAATACAGCTGTCCTGTCCCAAAAATAATAAGAACACTTTGGAATGCATTTTTTGAGACTCAGATATACCGTAACTACTGGAGGCACCGTACAGTCTATGTGTTGCCACATCTGATGTTATCTATTTGGTTTCATAACTTTCAAGATAAAAGAAAATATCTTTTTCCCTGAAAAGATAGCTTCCTTCAAGAAATCCCTTGGGGGAAAATGCTTTCACAGAGATGAATGTAGTCGAAGTGCAGTGTCTTTAAGATGAGCTCATCAAGCTTGACTTCAGAAAACAAAAGAAACATTGTGTCCTGCTCTCATTTTAAAATATACAGTCGATTCAGGAAATATTTAGACCCCTTTATTTTCTGTGCACTTCAGTGTGCTGTTGGTTTAATTTAAATGGATACATTTTCAATTTTTGCTTATCAGTCTACACTCGATATCCCATAATGACAAACTGAAAACGTTTTCAGAAAGTTTTGCGAATGTAATATTCTCAGGTGTATCCTGCTTGCTTTAATGCTAATTGAGATGTGTCTAGAACTTGACTGATATCCACCAGTGGTGAACAGAATAGATCAGGCATTGTTTATGCACAGGTGTGTGAGAGCCTTTCAATAAGGACCCACAATGTCAGGATAAAAACCAAGCCATGAAGTCCAAAGAAGTCTCTGTAGACATCCGTGATCAAGTTGCAGTGAGGAATAGAGGAGCTCAAGGAGATAAAACCATTTCTAAAGCTTTGAGTGTCCCCAGGAGCACAGTGGCCTCACTAAATGTGAAATAGAAAACATTTGGAACCACCAGGACACCTCCAAGAGTTGTCCCTTCAGCCAAACAGAGTAACTGGGCAAGAAGGGCATAATGCAAAGTCTCTTGGGCATAACTAGGGCTTAACTTTACTAAACTTTCTGACATTTATACTCTAAAACTGAACAGAGGGGGACAGCTGCAGATGTGGTACAGCTCTGGTTCCTGCATGGCACTCAGTGCTGCTGGGGAAGGCTGAAGTGAATAAGTACATTTGAAGTGCCCACTGGCCATTCTAACAGAGCCTCAGACGTCCTCTCTCTTAATAAGGCACAAATGACAGCCTGCATGTAGTTTTCCACATGGCATTTAAGGGATTCTGATGACATGAAGAAAAAAGATTCTTTGAGCTGATGAGAGAAACAGTTAGTTAGTTTGGCAGAACTCTGAACAAAATGTCTAGCAAAGACCAGGAACTACTTATCACTTGCCTAATGTTACTTCTACAGTGAAACATGGTGGTTGTAACATCATGCTACAGGGGTGCTTCTCAACACTACGTAGAGACAGAGAGACTGGTCAGAATTGAAGGGAAGGATGAATGCAGTTAAATACAGAGAGGTCCTTGAAGAAAACCTGCTCCAGAGTTTATGTGACTACAGACCTTTCAACACAATAATAACCCAAAGCATACAGCAAAGACAACTCTGCACTGGCTTTGTTGTGGGAAAAAACTTTCCTCAATGTTCAAATTCTTGGAGCGCAGATGATTCTTTATTATCACATAGATTATGCACAAATATCCATGCAGTGAGCCATCAATAAAACATTTCATTCCCTTTTATACTTTTCTATTACTATTACCTTACCTAATACATCACATCATCTCACTCTTAATACGCAGAATTCTATCATCTTAGCTAATCAACCACAGCCATCAGTAACTTCGTATATATGCCGATTCTTCCATCATTGTAAACATTGCTTTGTTAATAGGGGTATCATACGAGTTTTCCCATTGATCTTATCACCGCTTCATAATAGGGGTGTTTGGGCTTTCTCACTCATTTGTTCTCACTTTTTAAGGGGGTGTTTATTACTCATTTACTTCATTTTAACCTTAGTAATTACCTTGATGGTTTCTTTTAAGATGAGGCAACCCTCACATGCTCAAGCTTTAAGCCTCATTTAGTTAACTATTTAGTTACCTTCATTCCTTTACCTTTTGCTTTTAATAATCCATTGATACAATTTCATTTAAGTATATGCTTGTATTAAATTATAAAAATTAACATGTATTGATTAAAAATATTTCATTAAAATTCTGTAGCTTCAGAACTGAGTGGCTCATCTAAAACCCAGATTTAAACATATAGACATTTAAATCCATAAAACATCAGCAGAGAGACCTGAAGGTAACAGTTTCCAGACATTTCCCATCCAACCTAATGGAGTCTGAAAGAATCTGACAGAAAAAATGGGATAAACTGCCCAAATCCAGTTGTGCAAAGGACATTTAAGGGATTCTGCTTCTCAGACTCTGTCTTTATTTTCAAGGCTCTTTGCTCATCTCCTGTCCACTGTCATATTTTCCATCTCCGAAGGTGACTCTCAGCATGCCTCCTATGCCTTTACTCCTCCTTGTGTGTCTCACACTCTCACTTTCTCTTTTCGATCACATCCCCAAAAGCAAACTGACCAATCCGATTGCTCACAGGGACTGGGCACACACACACAGACAGACCATAGTGTTTTATTTAACACTAGATAACGCTTTCACACTGATGGCTCAGTAACTTGTCATATTTTCACGTGCTAGACAACAACAACAACATTTATCTATGTAGCACATTTTCATACAAATGATGTAGCTCAAAGTGCTTTACAAAATGAAGAAAGAAAAGTTTATAAATAATAGAGATATAAAAATAAGATTAGGCAATACTAAATAACAAAGAAGAAAGTATAGTCTGATGGCCGGGAGGACAGAAAAAACAAGAGACCACAAGACCACCCAGCCCTTACTTGACATAAATGATCTAAATCAGTCTTCATGGTTTTCAGGCTCCACGTGAAAGAATTTGATGATGATGGTCATGTGGACCTCTGGCTTTCAATCCATCAATGTAGGGACTGCATGGTGCCCTGATCAGGTGGTGGTGGTGTAGATCACCACCACAGAGAACTGGAAAAAGGACTGCAGAAAAAGTAGGGGTTAATACAGATTGTGGAGCCATGATAGAAATGATAAATACATTCATATACAGAATATCAGGGTTTCACTAAAATGAAGCTATGAGAAAGCCATATTAAAATAATGTGTTTTAACAGTTTGTTAAAGTGCTCCACCGTATCAGCCTGGCGAATTCCTATTGGCAGGCTATTCCAGATTTTAGGTGCATAACAGCAGAAGGCCGCCTCACCACTTCTTTTAATTTTAGCTCTTGGAATTATAAGCAGACACTCAATTGAAGATCTAAGGTTACGATTTGGAGTGTAAGGTGTCAGACATTCTGAAATATAAGATGGATCGAGATTATTTAAGGCTTTGTAAACCATAAGCAGTATTTTAAAGTCAATTCTGAATGACACAGGTAACCAATGTAGTGACATCAAAACTGGAGAAATGTGCTCGGATTTTCTTTTTCTAGTTAAGATTCTGGCAGCTGCATTCTTCACTTGTTACAACCAATTGATGTCTTTCTTGGGTAGTCCTGAGATAAGTGCATTACAGTAAATTAGTCAACTAAAAACAAAAGCGTGAACTAATTTTTCAGCATCTTGCAAAGTTATAAGAGCTCTAAATTTGTCTATATTCCTTAAGTGAAAAAATGCTGTTTTAGTAATCTGATTAATATGTGATTTAAAATTTAGGTCAGAGTCAATAAGCATCAATAATTCTTTACCTCCATCTTGACTTTTAATCCTAATGGATCACATTTATTTCTAATACCCTTATTATATATATTTTTGCCAATCACTAAGATTTCTGTTTTTTCCTTATTTAGATGGAGTGTAAAAAACAAGAGCATGGCTGCCACTGATAAAAACACACAAAATGGTGGTTGCCACTAAAGATAACAATAAACAAAATAACAGGACTGAAACTTGAAAAAAATAACAATCTTTTGTATCAGATATGACAAAACATTCAGTGCAATAAAAATAAGTACTTTAATCTGTGAGTGCCAAAACCCCTAAATGACACAGCTGTGTCTGCATATGTTCTCTTATCAATCTCACAATGCGCTGTACCCACAAGACCCTGAAATGTGTGATGCTTCTCCACCTGAAGCATGCACCTTGGCAATCACAGTCTAATGATTTGAAGAAAAAAACACGGCAGAGATACCCTTTTTAAGACCTGAAATTCATACTCTTTAAGTTTGAGATCTTAATTATAAGCTATCATTATTATTCTTATTTGCAATGGTGATGGACAGGTAGACAGACGAGATTAGACAGGAGTCCCCGTGGACTATGATGTTTGCTGATGACATTGTGATCTGTAGCGATAGTAGGGAGCAGGATGGGGAGACCCTGGAGAGGTGGAGATATGCTCTGGAGAGGAGAGGAATGAAGGTCAGTAGGAACGAGACAGAATACATGTGTGTAAATGAGAGGGAGGTCAGTGGAATGGTGAGGATGCAGGGAGTAGAGTTGACGAAGGTGGATAAGTTTAAATACTTGGGATCAACAGTATAGAGTAATGGGGATTGTGGAAGAGATGTGAAAAAGAGACTGCAAGCAGGGTGGAGTGGGTGGAGAAGAGTGTCAGGAGTGATTTGTGACAGACGGATATCAGCAAGAGTGAAAGGGAAGGTCTACAGGACGGTAGTGAGACCAGCTATGTTATATGGGTTGGAGACGGTGGCACTGACCAGAAAGCAAGAGACAGAGCTGGAGGTGGCAGTGTTAAAGATGCTAAGATTTGCATTGGATATGACGAGGATGGATAGGATTAGAAATGTGGACATTAGAGGGTCAGCTCAAGTTGGATGGTTGGGAGACAAAGTCAGAGAGGCGAGATTGCATTGGTTTGGACATGTGCAGTGGAGAGATGCTGGGTATATTGGGAGAAGGATGGTAAGGATAAAGCAGCCAGGGAAGAGAAAAAGAGGAAGGCCTAAGCGAAGGTTTATGGATGTAGTGAGAGAGAACATGCAGATGATGGGTGTAACAGAACAAGATGCAGAGGACAGAAAGATATGGAAGAAGATGATCCGCAGTGGCAACCCCTAATGGGAGCAGCCGAAAGAAGAAGAGAGAATAAATATTATTTCATCCAGTTTTGAGACACCTTTAATAAAAACATGTTTGGTGCAAATATTAAGAAAAGACAGAGGAAGACATGTCACCTGCTGGGCTTCAGTGAACTGCATTTCATTAACATGCTAGAGTCCTGTGAGGAAGCTGGCTGGTGTAGTGAGGAGCACTGCTGCCCTATGAATCCTGCATACTGTCTTCAAAAGCTGCACATGGATGTCGTCTGTGTGGAGTGTGCGCATTTTCCTTGAGCTTGTGTGTTTTGTGCACGTGGTAATGCTGTTTTCTTTCCAGATCCCATGTAGGGTAGCTGAATTGATGATTCTGGGCCTGGAGTGTGGCAGAGAGCTCAGTGATCGACTGATATGCTGTCTGGTCTGTGAGACTCCATTCTACGGGACTGCAGCACAGATGATATTCGAGCCTCTCGTAGGTTGTGAAACTGAGGATAAACCAGGATGGCAGAAATGAACCAAGAGTAAAATAAAATACAAAAACTATTTCTTAAAAACAGAGCAAAAATCTCACAATCATGTGTCAATGCCAGTACTTACTAAACACTTAGTCAAAGTGTAACCATTTCAAAAAACATCCCAAAGAAGTAAATCTCAGAAACTTCAGATTCTTTTTCTTCCTCTCTTCTTAAAGTCTTTCTAGAAAAAGAAATCTGAAAATAAGCAACTTGAAGTCTTCAATCCTTTTTCCAACCTTTCTTTCTAAAGGTACCTCTAGAAAAAGTCATCTTCTGGACAATAATTAAACCCAAGAAAACTCCACTGGTTTCCAGCTCACCACACTTGCTCCAAATGCTCTACCACCATTTCTACAGTAAATAGGAGGTCTCCTCTCCCAGCACAGCACCACCTTCTCTCAGACAGGTAAATTACCTGTAATAAAATACATTTTAAAATACAGGTAAAATTCCGTTACAACGAACTCACAGGGACCTAAAAAATATTTTGTTGTAACGAGATTCTGTATTTGTTACTATAGTGCTTTCTTTAACTTGTATCCAGGCGTTTGCAATCATTTCAATAGCTTCTTTCACGTTAATTTTAATCTCCGCCTGCCTACAAGTTATGCTGACGAGAAGTTTTCTCAGCATTTCCTAGCGATAATACACTTTCAGGGTGTGAATGATGCCCAAATCCAATGGCTGAAGCGCTGCCGTGCAATTGGGTGGGAGGAATTCAACGCGAACATTATCTAAATGTGGAAGCATGTTGTGGGCAGCACAGTTATCAATCAGGAGCCGAATCATTATTCCTTCTTCATATCGTGAAGTTTCTGAACTCTTTTCTGACCCCCCTCCCACTCCCCACCCAACAGGAACGACACGCTGAAGTGCGTCCTGAAGCGCGATTGCAGAGTCTGTAGAAGATTGTTTGTCCGTTGCTGGGGCAGGGCAATAGGAGTCTCACAGCGCTGCAATAAAGCGCCACAGAAGCAAATCATAAAAGATCGGGGTCACACTATAAGTCCCTGTCTTACACCCCAAAACACGAGGCTTAGTCTCAGTACTTTAGCAAAACCAGCTTTATTCAACTTGAAACAGGAACGTCACAGTTATTTACTGTGGCGTGATCTGCCACTCTGCTATACACAGACACAGCAGTCAGGCAGGGTCGTGGCCAGGTCAGTGATCGAGTAATCCTGTTATCTGCATTTACAATTTACGTGCTCCTAACCTTGCATCACCCCTCGAGATCTTTTCTGTCTACTTTGGCGGAGAGACGCAGCATATCTGCTATTGCCCCCGTACAGACACGGAGATCGCACTTCAGGACACTCTTCGGCTTGTTGTCCAGTTGTGGGAGGCCCCAAGAGAGTTTACAAACCTCACATTTTCTTGAATGAGTGCCGCATTAATAGGAATGTTTCTTGAACGAGAATCACTGAACCACATAAAAACGGCTTTTTCGACATCTTCAAATGCAGCAGTTCACATACATTTGCAACCCGATATTTTTCTACTTTTTTTTTTTGCTTCGTCTTTCAAGAAAGTTGACAGTGTCGATGGCGAAAATCCGAATTCACTGGCAACATCTTTTTTCTTTTTGCTGCAATCTAGAGCTGCAAAAAGTTAGTTTTTTTTTCTAATATAAATTGTTATCGTTTTTTCGTGTCTGCCGTTTCTATAGGAGGGTGACAGTGAGTTAAATTCCAATGGATGTTTTTCAAATGTTGACGAGCAATAAATAAAATGTATCACTGAAAACCGCAGGAAACAAAAAAGGCAAAAAAAAAAAAAAAACGTACGAGGAAAGTTCGAAGAAAGAAAAAATAATTACAATGTTTCTGTTTGGGGATTTTTGTGCACAACTGAGCTGCAGCCAAAGAACTAACTGCTCTGTGAATGATTCATTCAGGCATTTCAAGGTCTTTTGTGCACTTCATTATAATGAAAGTATCTGCTGAATGTACTTCGTAGTAACGCGATTTCTATAGACTTGTGTCATATGGGGAAGCTGTCGGGACCATAAAAATACTTCGTTGTAATGAAAATTTCGTTGTAAAGATATTCGTTGTAACGGAATTTTACCTGTATTCTATATCTCAGATGTCTAGCTTACGTTGTCCATTCCACATCACCCCTCAACTTTACAGTTTGGCTCCCACCACTATGCAACTTTCACTGTTTACAGTTCATTAGGAGGCTTCTGGAATCCCAAAGAAACATTGGTGGGGGCCAACAGGGCCACCCCATTTAATGGAACTGTCCAAAAACTGAACACAAACCAGCACTCAGTGGCACAACAGAATTCAGGCTTAAAAAATGCCGTTTTAGCCAAACAGCCTTGGTTACAAAAGGGACTGAATGGGTCTGTCATGGGGAGTTGCATCATGCAGAGGCTTTTCCCTGAAGTGAGACACCCTTCTTTAGAAAAATCTCAATTTAATAGTGTGCCAGTCCACATGGGCAGGACCTCAGGGATGCTGGGGGGCGGAGTTCAGTTCCCCTCAAGGAGCGGTTTCTTGGCACTGTGAAGACAAAATGAGATGACATGGTTAGTGACTGTACCTCCTCTCATCCTGGTGTAGTCTTACACACCTTAATAAAGTTCAGACGGTGACCATCAGACGCCCATGCATGATTAGTATTACATTACGCAGCACAGTGTATAGAATACTGTGTGCAGGCTTGGTCTCCATATTACTAAAAAATATTTAGCAGCACTAGAGAAAGTCCAGAGAAGAGTAGCTAAGCTGATTCAAGAAAGAACCAGTGAAATCCTTTTAGTTTCAGTTTGGAAATTAAAAGACGTGACACTAGAGAAACATTCAAAATTTGGAAGAGAACAAATATGTCGGATGTGCCCTTTTCATTAAAAGGAATTTCTCATCAGCAACACAGGAAAACAAATGGAAGGTGGGTAATTATTTTCTTTTTTTTATCTCACAGAGAATTACAGTATGAGGTAAGCTGCCAGCTGCTGTAGTCGATAGAAGTGCATTGAGGACCCCAAATCTTGACTGCATAATATTTTAAAAATGTTTGGTGGATGGACACTGACAGGCTAAGACTGGACTTCACCGAACCTATTCTTCTTTGTAGAACCCTAAGAAAATATAACATTACACATAAAAAATAAAAAATAGAGCATTAGAGTTAAAAAAAAGCTTGCAAAAAGAAAAATGAGAAAATGTTGAACAAGGTGCTCTGTTGTAAGAAAAGAAATGTGTGTGTTTAGTGATTTTGTTGGCATTAAATTGAAATGAAAATGGAAATTATCTAAATTTCCCACTCTGCTAAATATAATTAACCAGAAATAAAGATTGGTACTTTTTTCCTGTTCCTGTTCTTGTCAACAGTATTTTGAATTTAAACTGTTAGTTTTATCTTTTGGACTGCTGAGTATATTTGAGTTAATGAATCTTCAGAATTATTCAGATTGTGATACTTATACACACACACAACCTACTGGTTTAATAGCCATTTTCCTGGATTTATCCAGGTTAACCAAATTATAATAATACTTACAATAATGATAAATATGGGTAAGATAAATAAGGCTGAACTGTGTTACTAGAAAAGCTGTTTAAATGATTAAAACAGAGCAAAAGACAAGCACAGATTTGTATATTAGCATGGCCATGTTAAACAACAACTGCAACATCTGTTTATATAAAACGACAAAACACTTGGAGTCCATGCTCAGGCGTAATTTTGTCTGGCGTCCATAAGAGGGCTGCAATATAAAATGAATAAAGGTGACGAGAAGCAAAAATAAAGAGGAACATAAAAGCTAGAATGTTGAAAGAACAAAGGCAACGAGAAGCACAAAGAAAGTGGGATGTAAGGGCTAGCGTATCTGGTGAACAGAGGCATGAAAACAGGTGGACTTACAATTAGCAAATAGGAGCTTTGTTTTGTTATTTTTTTTATATTGCACATTTTTACACGTACTGTATCACACACATACACACATAGAAAGTGTATTACAGACAGTAAAAGAAACATTACAGTTAATAAACCCTGTCCTGTAAGAATATAATGATTAAAGTCATAAACGTTGATGTCAGATTTATGGTCAGACAGCCAAAAAAGTGAAGAAAATAAAAACTCCTGCTGACAAGGATACTGAAAAAAACAAAACAACACTACAGGTCCCAAGGTGAAAAGATGGCCCAAACACATTTGTGAAATTATATCTTCACAAGTAGGAATGTATGCATGGTACAACTTTCAGGTACAGGGCCAATAAAAAGTATTTACCCCCTTAGAAGTTTCCACATTTTATTCTTATACAGCATTGAATAATTAATCTTTGGACAGTGGTTTAAATTAATCACAAACATAAAACACAAAATAATTGATCTCATAAATGTTCACCACCTTTAATGTGACACGCCTAAATTGTCACCAATAGGTTTTTAGAAGTCGACAGAGATCACTTGTCCAAGGTTTCAGTTGACTGTGCTCTAAATGCACCTGATCTGGAAGGTCCAACTTGTAGTTTGTTACTATGGTTGTCTAACCTACACAATGAAGACCAAAAAATAGTCCAAGCAACTCTGTGAAAAAGGGAATGAATCACACAAGTCAGGCGATGGAGACGAGAAAATATCCAAGTCAATGAATATTCTGTGATGTCACCTCTGCTTCAGTTCCAGATGTCCTGCCCCTTCTGCTCTGTCCATTCTGAAACGAGCAGACCAGAAGTGGGTGTCCATTCATGAACCTACCTCCAAAAGAAATGGAGTTACATCTCCAGAAGCAATCTTTGCAGGCTAAGGAAACCAAGAAATAGGCCACCATGTCCTTTACATTTTAAAACAATACCAATAAAATGGGGAATCTGACTATGGACCCCAACATTTTACCTGTGTTTTTTATTCAGTTTTACATCACAAAAGCTTGTGCAAATTTCACAAAGACAAGAACTGTACGCTCGATATGAACACAAGCAGCTGAATCAGTGAGGCAGTAGTGCTAACATCCGTGCAACCTACTAATTACGGGTACGTTAGGAAGAACTGGGCAAGTCATTAGAGATGTAAACCACTTAGCTTATCTAAACTGATAGATAGATAGATAGATAGATAGATAGATAGATAGATAGATAGATAGATAGATAGATAGATAGATAGATAGATAGATAGATAGATAGATAGATAGATAGATAGATAGATAGATAGATAGATAGATAGATAGATAGATAGATAGATAGATAGATAGATAGATAGTGTAAGAAAAAATCTATATATGTGCCCGACCCGACACAGATTCACATGGTGGCACGTGTAAAACAAAACAAATATTTATTCTTCTTCAGCTGGAGGGCACATCTTCCCCATGTCCCCCAGCCACAACACAGTCCCAAACAACGCCAGCACTAAACATTCCTCTCTGGCACCACCACTCCTCCCAGGTAACCTTGTCCTCCTCCACTTGACTCTGGCCGCTGAGTGGTGGTTGCTGGCTCCTTTTATTGGGTACCCGGAAGTGCTCCAGGTGCTTGATTGCCGACATCCCACTGCACTTCTGGGTGTGGCGAAACCAGTGCCCAAAAGAGGCCAGCAGCTCCTGCTGCAGCACCCCCTGGCGGCACCTGTGGAACCCAACAGGGCTGCACAGAACTCCAACCCCTATGAAGCCCTGGGGGAGTCCGAGGCACTACTGCAACCCAGAGAGGCTACCATCTAGCCTCCAGGGGGAGATACGGAGTTTCTCATCCTTGTCCCCCTGGTACATATGTTGCAGGGGCGTCCCGGCCAGGCATGGGCCCCGGCCATTCATCACAATAGATAGATAGATAGATAGATAGATAGATAGATAGATAGATAGATAGATAGATAGATAGATAGATAGATAGATAGATAGATAGATAGATAGATAGATAGATAGATTCATATTTCATTTTGGATTAATATTCTCTGAGAACTTTTATCTCATTATTTGTAACCACCAGCCCTCCAATAACTAACCTAAAGTTAACCAGATGGGACTTTTTTAAAATAAAAAACCATATAACTAGGAAACAGTCTGCACTAAATTGGTTTGAAAAAGGAAGTTCATTATGATAAATGAAAGAAAAACAACCAAAATCTGAGGAAGTACTCAAAGTTGTCCCTACATCTATTAAAACAGGCTGTTTTGCCTGATTTATGACTTTTTAAATGAAGGGTAAAGTACCAATCAAGTTATTTATTCAATATATTATGCATCCATCCATGTGTTTCAGTTTATAGAAACTGGAATATCGGTAAAGGCTGATAATCCTAAATATATTCCAGAGGGTATTTCAATTTTAAAATCTATAGCACATTCTGGATTCTAATATAAAGATATATTCTAATTTCAGCAGTAAGTGGATGGTATAGTTTTTGTTATGCTTTCAAGTCGTAATTTTTAAAAAGAGTAAGAGAAAACGGACATGTGTTTGTTGAGGTATTGTGCTTCTTTTGAACTCAAGTTGCCTTCCCTGAAGACTGCAGAATAGAGCACCACACTGGCTGCTGTGCTCTGGTCCTTCTTGTACAGCACCACTGTGTTGGCAGACCAGTTCAGTTTGTTGTTTGGGTGAACCCCCAGCTACTTGTAGTTCTGCATCACTTACACGTCCTCCCTCTGAATGGTAAGTGGTCTCAGAGGCTCCTTGGCATGCCAGAAGTCCACCACCACCACTTCTTCTGCCTTGCTGATATTGAGTTGCAGGTAGCTCTCCCCGCACCAGAAGACAAAGTCCTCCACAACCTTTCTCTATTGTGACTTGTCTCCATTATTAATGCAGCCTATGATGGACAAGGTAAAATTTCTGTAGGTGGCAAGAGCTGGTATTGTACTGGAAGTCTGTAGTTTAGATTAGAAATGAGGACTAAAAAGTGCCCACCTTAGCTGGTTGAACACCAAACATGGCACTGCATTTTGAATCATATGCATTGGTTTGGTACTCCTGCCGGCAGAGGTTTGCAGTAGGCCAAAAGTAACAAGACCAAAGCCTGTATCACGAGTTATGCTGCATACTCTGTCAGATATGGTCAGATATTGCAGACGTTGTATAAAGTGAATTTGCAAGAGTCAGAGACAGCTGCAATCTTGATTAGTGAAGGACAACTAACCACTAATCACTACCCCAAGGTTGTGTACTGTCTTGAGAGATGTTAGTTATAATGGGATGAGCTGAATGGAAATGGGGTGTTGAATAGACAAGCTGGCTAAGATAACATGGAGGTTCTTCCCTGAAGATTGAGCTGCAGATGATGCTCCTTCATCTAGGGTGCAATATCAGTGAAATGTGCCACAGTTCTAGGTGGTATCTTGTAGTCATTGGGAGGGAATGACACGTACAGCTGTTGCACTAGCTAGCAATGATGTGAGAAACCATGGAACTGAATAATGAGGCCTGGTGAGGAGGTGTAAAGGGAGTAGAGAAGGTTGACCCAGCACCAATCCATGAGGTACTCCTTGCTTGGCTGATGCACTCTTGAAATCTCTCCTCTTCGGCACACATGGTAGGTTCTTCCCAAGAGTTAGGGCTCAAACCACCTGTGATGCCAATGTCAGAAAGGGTGGCGTGGAGGATCTGATAGTTGGCTGTGTCGAAAGCGGAGGAGAGATCTATTAGGATGAGGACAGACTTTGCTTTTATTTTTTTGTTATTTTTGTATTTTTTGCTATTATTCTTTCTATCTTAATAAATATTTCTTTAGATGACATTGACCTGGTATGGGTAGATTGCCACTTCTTTTCCACAGGGTTAGCGGCTGAGGAGAGACACCTTCAGTGGTGTGTAGCATGGTAAGGAGTCACACACCATTGTTAAGTGGCAATAACTACAGTGTAACAACCTCCAGTGTCTAAGGGACACCCAAAGACCCCTGTCTGGTCTACTCATAGCTAGTGAATTCCTATGTGGCGTACTGAGTTTTGTGTTTTGAGTTTTGAGTTTGGTTTTGTGGCAAGGGTGTGGCACCCAGTCTTCAAAGAAAGGCACACAAGGCACACAAGCACAGTAGCACACAATTCTTCTACTCTTTACTTTTCTCCACCACTCCTCTTCAGCAAGCTTCGTCTCCCTCCTCCTGACTCTGGCTCCTGGAGTGGTGGCTGTTGGCTCCTTTTATAGCCCACTCGGAACTGCTCCAGGTATTTGGTGACGTATTTCCGGTTGCACTTCTGGATGTGGTGGAAGAACCGCCCACATGGAGTCAGGAACAACTACAGCTCCCCCTGGCAGCACCCATGGATCCCAACAGGGTTGTAGAGAACTCCAACTCCCATGGATCCCTGCAGGAATCCAAGGCATCAGTGCCACCCATTTGGGCTGCCCTCTAGCGTCCCGGGGGAGGTACTGTTCTGTTCCCCCGGACCATACAAAGAAGTGGCGTCCATGACAATAGGCATAAGCTTTTTCCAGTTTAACCCTTACAGTGCAAGAGCTCGATCTACTTATATAATACGTCACCGTGGCTGTCCGTTTGTCTGTCCAGGATTTTAAATCACCTGTAGCTTGCAAACCATTTGAGCTATTGACCTAAAATTTGGTGCACATATACTACGTGACGTCTACGATCCGCTTTCGGGTTGATGATTGACCTCCAAGGTCAAAGGTCAACCCAGAAAGGTCAAGGTCAAAAATCAAATAACCTGTAGCCTAAAATTTGGTACACATATACTAAGCTGAAACTCTGCACTACAGCTTTATATTAAAAGTGAAGAGTTTTGGAATTATTCCTCTTTTTATTTTTATTTTATTTTATTTTAGAATCAACTCTCAGCAGTGGTCAGCAGGGCGGCCGTGCAGTGCATGCGTACGGGTGCTGTTCTCATCCCTACCACCTTCGCCATCACTTCCCCTACCTCTTCATATCTTAAATCATTCTTGAGGCAGATTGAAGACTTAAGTGCCAGCTTAAGTGAAAAATTAAGGAAACGTACTAAGTAATTGCAGTACAAAAACTGACTTAATCAGTTTTAACACGAAACGATGCTGACAAAAGAAGAGAAGAAGCGGGCCGCAAGGATGGAGAAAAGAAGAGCTGCTCAGGCAAGCGCATCAACCTCTGAGCAAATGAATGTTAAACGTACAGAGAAAGAGGATGAAAACTATGAAGAGTGCACTCAGCATTTACGACAGGCTGACGTAAAGTAAAAGAGAATGAGAGGAACTGAGATCAAAGAACAGACTATACAATGAAGACAGACCAAAACTGAGGGAAAGAGAATCGCAAGAGCAAATGAGACTGAGGAAGAGGCTAATTGATATCTGTAATCAGTGATCAAACGTGCCGGAATTGCAAAATCAACTGAGACAGAACAAAACACCATCCAGCGATGAATTTCCCCTTGGGATTAATAAAGTATCTATCTATCTATCTATCTATCTATCTATCTATCTATCTATCTATCTATCTATCTATCTATCTATCTATCTATCTATCTATCTATCTATCTATCTATCTATCTATCTATCTATCTATCTCAAAGAGACGCTGATCACGTGAGAATAGCTGGAATGCTCTCAGTCAAGGGTATTCATTGCACATTATTGTGCAGTGCGCTTTTACTGGTAAAATATAATACTTGTCATTTCATGTGTTCATGATTCTTTTTGAATACATACTAATCATCAGTGCTATAACTATATCCCTCTATAGGGGGTGATGCTGAGGCTGTGCAGGCACCACTTATAATCAATGCTCAAATATAAATATGTTTGTGTGTGTCTTTCTATGTGAGTTTGTTAAGCTTAAAGTGCACAACTCATAACAAATCTAGTGAGCCCCACTCACTCCATGACAATACAACTTGACTCGAGGTCAAGGGCTGTGAATTGAACTCCTGAATGTTCTCAGACATTTTGTTGCACTGTTTAGTCTATTTTTCTCTTTTCCTTGCTCAACTATTTTTCTGTCTTATCGCCGTCTGATAATGTGATGCTTGTACACAAGGCTCAATGCTCTAAACAGCAGATGTACTTTGACATGCACTATTTACAAAATGTCAAATTCATTTCATGAATACTAATTGTAAATTGTCAGCATTGTGACTGATGTTATTTTTGTTATTTGGCAGGATCTCATTAAGCCAGGGGTGAGCTATGTCAGTCCTGGAGGGCCAAAGTGGCTGCAGATTTTTGTTTCAACAAAGTTGCTTAATCACAAACCAATCCTTGCCAATAACAGATCGTATTAAATTTTATGGCTTGTTAGTGTTTTAACTCTGCAATGTCAGCTCCTTCTTATTGTGACGGACAGGGTCAGCTCTAAATTCCATAGTTGCTTCCTGGAGTGACTTGAACCTGGAATTGGAGATAATGTACCTGAGGACAAGCTGAGCAAAAGAGGACACGCACAGTCAGTAAGGGGTGGTACAAAATATTAAAGTGCTTTTATTCACAAAGTGTTTAGTAATTCAAAAATGCAGTGTTCCAACAATAAATAAATAATCCACTACAAAAAAAGGTGCTAAAAAGTGAGGTCAATATGTCCCAAAAACAGCAATAAGTAATTCATTAAAACAAAGTTAAGATACCAGGCAGAAATTTACCTTTAAAACAATCCTGAGCCACAATGCTTTTTTCTAAAAACGGATGTCTCCTCTGCTTACCCTCTGCAGCCATAAGGAGATGTCCACCAACAGGCAAAATCAACCATAACACGGCTCGGGTCCCCCATTGCCAGTCCCTCGGCTTTCAGTGGGACACCACAAGGAGCCATGCGCCGCCTCCCATCCACCGCACAGATTTAATGGCAACACCCGACACGGAGCTCTAGGTGACCCCTACTCCCAGATCACACAGCAGGAGAGACCCCAGCCCCTCAAGTGCCAGCTGTGTGCTACTATCAGGGCTTCAATTCCACTTCACGGGCTTCTCTTTGATCCTGCCTCTTTCTTTACCTTTCATTTTGCCTCTGTTTCTTTATGTTTCCTTTTTCAGTTTCTCATTTTTTGTCCAATATCGCCATGCAGGCTAACCTTTATAGTCTGGATTGGATGCAGGTTCTCGTCCTCCACCTGCCCCGAGGTGTGAATGAAGCACTTGACCGACCCACATTGTTGCACGTGATCAGCCAAGCTCCCCACTTACTCTTTACACTTGGCGCATGCACCCACACCCACTTGGAGCCTGCACACTCCAGGACTCATAATTATTTATTTAAAAATGTGCTTTGCTACAGACCTCTATCATACTTATATCACATATTTGTTACTTTCCAAGTCAAGTTCAAGTCGGGGAGCATGCACTGGTACAGTGCGTTGCCACACCCACCATAAGACGAAACAGCTTTGGATCCTGGTTGGCAACTTCCCAGGCAGACACATGGTCCAGTCCCACCCTCCAAAAATGAACTTCTATCTGCCGCAACCAGGTGTTACGTGGACGAACCCATGGCCTGGTCCAGCCACTCGGTTCCCCAACGTGGGTCCCGTGACCTGGATCACCCTCTGGGAATCGTGCCACATGGCCATATTGCTGCATCTAATGCTCCCTCACAATGCAAGTAATGTGCCTCATTCGGGACTCCATGAGCAACTGCTCATTCGCAAAAAAGTCAAACCAGCAGTACTCAAGAACAGCCACTGAAGTTTCGTTTCAGGTCACTGGATAGCGTCCTTGTCACGTAACCATATAGCAAGACAGGAAGCACCAGGACTCTAAAGGCCTGGACCTTCGTCCTTTTGCAGAGATATTGGGAGCACCACACACTTCTTTCCAGTGACCTCATGACCCCCCCCATACTCTCTCAGTCCATCTACTGACTTCGTAGGAAGAGTCACCAGACACATGAATGTCACTGCCAAGGTAAGTAAACCTCTCGACGAGGTCGACATTCTCTCCGCAGACAGACTCACTGCGGATGGCTGTGTCCAAGAGGTCATTAAAGGCCTGGATCTCGGTTTTTATCAGGACACTCACAAGCCCAAACACTCAGACTTGATCCTGCCTCTTTCGTTTTCTTTCACTTAACCTCCATCTCTTTATATTCCCTTTCACATTTTCTAATTTTTTGCCCAATTTCACCATGCAGGCTAACCTTCATAGTCCGGATTGGATGCAGATTCTGATCTCTACCTGCTCTGAGGTGTGAACGACGCACTTGACCGACCCACATCGTTGCACGTGAGTGTGTGATCAGCCAAGCATACCACTTACTCTTTACACTTGGAGCCTGCACACTGGGATCCATGATTATTTATTTAAAAATGTGCTTCGCTATGGGCCTCCTCTCTCACATGTATATCACAGATTTGTTATTTTCCGATTTTCCAGAATTAAAACTGTTTAGCCTCGAGCAGAGGAGACTGTATGGGGACCTAATCCATGTATTTAAAATTCTCACAGGCATTAATAAAGTAGATCCAGCAACATTCTTTTGGCTTAAGGGTGATTAACATGCTCAAGGACATCATTGGAAATTTACTCTTTTAGGGCAGATGTTGACTTTTGTTGACACAGGGGTTTGAGTGCAGATGTCGACTAAGGTCAACATCCAGGGGCAGAGAGCAATAAAAGCTGTAGACATCGATAAAACTCGCAGTTATGTTATAGGTAAACTCTCTTTGAACTGTTAGACTTGTGAACTTGACGTTGAATCCCTGCGTGAGTAGTGTTGCATCTAGAATGGCATCAACATCGGGCAAAAGAGTGAAGCGAATGCACAAGGCAAAATACTCTGTGCATATTATTTATTTATTAAGTGTATTATTGCTGAATATGACTCTGATTTATTGAACTCTGATTTTGGTGCAAGAGATCTGAGGATCTGGAGATCCTTAACAATGTTGTGAATCACTGTTACGGAAAGTGTGGCTACAAATCTTTCTATTGGAATAGTTGCCTCTGGTTCCAGGTTAGTTTTTTCCTTAACTAACTGATGCAAAAGAGCATCAGCCTTGGTCTCTGTTGTACTGTAATTCTGAGGTGACCATGATAGATTGGCTATTTAGCTCTGTGAAGAGGATTACTTGTGTTCTGTTTCGTGTGTGTTGTATTTATCCTGGGCGGCACGGTGGCGCAGTGGGTAGCGCTGCTGCCTTGCAGTTGGGAGACCTGGGGACCTGGGTTCAATTCCCGGGTCCTCCCTGTGCGGAGTTTGCATGTTCTCTGCGTGGGTTTCCTCCGGGCGCTCCGGTTTCCTCCCACAATCCAAAGACATGCAGGTTAGGTGGATTGGCGATTCTAAATTGGCCCTAGTGTGTGCTTGGTGTGTTTGTGTGTGTCCTGCGGTGGGTTGGCACCCTGCCTGGGATTGGTTCCCTGCCTTGTGCCCTGTGTTGGCTGGGATTGGCTCCAGCAGACCCCCATGACCCTGTTTGGATTCAGCGGGTTGGAAAATGGATGGATGGATGGATGGATTTATCCCATTTTTGACACCCATTGTTAGGAAGTCAATGGCTGGAGGTTTGTCAAACATCAGGGCCTGGTAAAGCCCACTTAGACATTCCTTACGTGATTTTGGGCAATACAAGAAATTAATTGTTGTTGTTGTGGTGGTTGTAAGAAAGTTTGGGTATTGAGGATCTGAGATAAATAAAGGCTTTGGTAGAAGCAATAGCAGACCTAATTTTACTTCTAACCCTTACATATGTTTTAACTTGTTTTACAAAATTAGGTGGTTTCCTCTCTTGAATTGACCAGAATTTGATCTCCTCTATCTCTGAACTGAATTGAGAAATTTGACAACCGAAGAAATAACAGAAATTTTATGGAATTTCCATTTTGCAAGCTTTTCACAAGTTCATCTATCAATAAGGAGAGTGTGCTTACCCCAAAATTCACTTTTTGTGCCATCATGTAAAATATATAAAGAGAACAGTTTTCAACATGCAGACATATGGATTAAAGGCTAAGTGTCTGTGTAACTGTCTGGTTGCTATGTCTTTGTCATTCCAACAAATACCAAATGTCATGTGACAGAGACATAGGCAGTACATTTTTAATTCAAGAATATACTGTGTATATATAGTATATATATAAATATATACAGTGGAACCTCGGTTCATGAACGTCTCAGTACACGTACAAATCGGTTTACGACCAAAAAGTTCGCCAAACTTTTGCCTCGGTTCACGACCACACACTCGGTATATGAACAAGCCAGTTTCCCTTTCGGTTTGTACATGTTCAGTCTCTCCCTGTGCATTTCCTGTGCAGCGAGCAAGAGAGAGAGCACAACACACACAAACACACGCACACACACGCACACACACACACACAGGCAGCGCGAGAGAGAGCTGGACGCATAAGGTAGGAAGGCAGTTAAAGAATGCACTGGGCTTGATTTTGTTTTCACTTCTGTTTACAGCGATTGTTTCGTAGTGTGCATTGTTGCAATGTTACTTTTCTTGGTGGTTTATTAAATTACGGATTTTTTCAAATGTTCATTTTTTTCCCTGTGTTTAAAATTCATTAAAAAAAGTGTTTTTAGCCAGCGGTTGGTAGCACTATAGCAGTGTTAGTTTTCTCTATTGTTCAAGGTTTTCTCAGTGTTATTCAATGTTTTTACATTTCGTTTACTATTATGCTGTGCATTCTATGGTTTAATTAACCATATTTGTGCTTAAAAACTTTAAATAAATATATATTTACATACAGTTCGTATGGTCTGGAATGGATTAATTCTATTTACATACAATCCTATGGGGGAAATTGCTTCGGTTCACGACCAAATCGGTTTGCGACCAGAGTTTTGGAAAGAATTATGGTCGTGAACCGAGGTTCCACTGTATGTATATGTATATATATATATATATATATATATATATATTTGCAGTTGGAGATCCACAAAGGGAGAAAAAACGAATCACGTATCATAAAATAGTTTTATTCCTGAGCTTTCAACCCCTGTCAGGGGTCTTCATCAGAGGATAATGCTTAGACTTACAAGACACTTGGACATAAACCCAGCATATGCCAACTTAAGAAGGACATATGCACTTTAATTTAATGATACACCCCCCCCCCCCCCCACCCTTTGATCATACGGACTTAGTCACCTCCACCCACCCCCCACTGAATGTGTTGCTATATATTGCCTTTGATTCTTGTAAGTCTAAGCATTATCCTCTGATGAAGACCCCTGACAGGGGTTGAAAGCTCAGGAATAAAACTATTTTATGATACGTGATTCGTTTTTTCTCCCTTTGTGGATCTCCAACTGCAAATATGCAAACCGTATCACAGACCTTCTCTTCCATATATACATATATATATATATATATATATATATATATATATATATATATATATATATATATATATATATATATATATATATATATATATATATACTAGGGGGTTCCCCCCGCTTGCTCTGCTCGCCAACCAAGGGCTTGCACTACGCGGTGGCCACTTCGCGTCTCTGCTGCTCACGTTGAGAAGAGGGGGGGCTGAACACACCCCAAGGAGATGCGGTTGCTCCTCTGAAACCCCCTCTTAAATGGCGATACAATGGGAAACAAATACAGCTTTTTTTAACCTCCTCTTTGCTTGATCAGCTGCTGGATTGCTGCTGCTGCTATGGCACGTGAACAGCATCTCGCACGGTGCTTTGAACATTTAAAAGCCTGTACCGCAGCTGTCCTACTCTTTGTCTTTTATATCCGGCCCCGGGCGTGGTTAAATCTCTTGGCACAAAGTCTCATCTCGCGGAACATGAGTTCTTTATATTTTTTAGTTTATAATTTAAAAACAGAATAAGAATCTGAAGATCTAACAACATCACATTAAAGTTCGATAAACACTGAAAAGAATGATACCAAACATATACATGTAGGTTTTAAAACAATCCCGATTTAAAGTTTGACAAAAAAAGTGACATAAAAACGTCACATAAAATCATTGCACAAATTCATTGCACTTTTAGGCTTAGAATTTTATATATATAGAGTAGATATAAACTGTTCAAAAAAGTTAAAGGAACACTATGAGAACACATCAGATCTCAATGCAAAAAAAAACTCCTGCTGGTTAACTCTACTGATATGGACTGATAACGTGTTAGGAACGAAAGGATGCCACATTGTTTGATGGAAATTAAAATTATTAACCTACAGAGGGCTGAATTCAAAAGCACCCCGAAAATTAAAGGGAAAAAATGATGTGGCAGGCAGGCTAGTCCATTTTGCAAAAATTTAATTGCAGCAACTACAAATCATACTCAGTAGTTTGTATGCCCCCACCCCACATGCTTGTATACATGCCTGACAACGTTGTGGGGGGCATGCTCCTAATGAGACGACAGATGGTGTCCTGGGGGATCTCCTCCCAGATCTGTGCCAGGGCATCACTGAGCTCTTGGAAAGTCTTGGGTGCAACCTGGCGGCGTCGGATGGACCGAAACATAATGTCACACCCAGAGGTGTTCTATTGGATTTAGGTCAGGCAAGTGAGCATGAGGGCAAGTCAATGGTATCACTGACCCACCACCAAATTTGGTCAATGATGAACGATGTTACAGGCAGCATAACGTTCTCCACGGCTTCTCCATACCCTTTCATGTCTGTCACCTGTGCTCAGGGTGAACCTGCTCTCATGTATGAAAAGCACAGGGTACCAGAGGTGGACCTGCCAATTCTGGTATTCTATGGCAAATGCCAATCGAGCTCCATGGTGCCAGGCAGTGAGCAAAGGTCGCACTAGAGGACGTCAGACCCACGGGCCACCCTCATGCAGTCTGTTTCTGATTGTTTGGTCAAAGACATTCACACCAGTGGTATGCCTTCTGGAGGTCATTTTGTAGGGCTCTGGCAGTGCTCATCCTGTTCCTCCTTGCCCAAAGAAGCAGATACCAATGGGTCCTGCTGATGGGTTAAGGACCTTCTACGAGGGGCCCTGTCCAGTTCTCCTAGAGTAACTGCCTGTCTCCTGGAATCTCCTCCATGCCCTTGAGACTGTGCTGGGAGACACAGCAAACCTTCTGGCAATGGCACATATTGATGTACCACCCTGAAGAAGTTGGACTACCTATGCAACCTCTGTAGGGTCCAGGTATCGCCTCATGCTACCAGTAGTGACACTGACCGTAGCCAAATGCAAAACTAGTGAAAAAACAGATGAGGAGGAAACATGTCAGTGACCTCCATTCCTGTTTTGGGGGTTGTCTCATTGTTGCCCCTCTAGTGGACCTTTTGTTAATTTCATTAACACCAAAGCAGCTGAAACTGATTAACAACCCCTTCTGCTACTTAACTGACAGATCAATATCCCAGAAGTTTCATTGACTTGATGCTATACTCGGATTAAAAAGTGTTCCTTTAATTTTTTTTTGATCAGTTTATATATATCAACACCAACAGGGACTTTAATGACATTGTGTTCAAATAGATAGACTTTAATATGTAGTTGGTCCCTCCTTTGCAGCTATAACAGCTTCCACTGTTCTTGGAAGGCTTTCCACATGATTTTGGAGTGTTTCTGTGAGAATTTGTGCCCATTTATTCTATAGTGAGGTCAGGCACTGATGTTGGACGAGAAGGCCTGGCTCGCAATCTCCATTTCATGTCATCCCAAAGGTGTTTGATGGGATTGAGGTCAGGGCTCTGTGCGGGCCAGTCAAGTTCTTCCATACTGAACTCATCCAACCATGCCTTTGTGGACCTTGCTTTATGAACTGGGGCACAGTGATGCTGGAATAGAAAAGGGCCTTCCTCAAACTGTTTCTTCAAAATTGGAAGCATAGTGTTGTCCAAAATGTCTTGGTATGCGGAAGCATTAAGACTGCCCTTCACTAGAAGTAAGGATCCTAGCCCAAACCCTGAAAATCAGCCCCTCAACATTATCCCTCCTCCACCAAACTTCACAGTTGGCAAAAAGCAGTCAGGCAGGTAATGTTCTCCCAGCATCTGCCAATCCCAGACTCGCCCATTAGACTGCCAAACAGAGAAGCGTGATTCGCACTCCATAGAACACGTTTCCACTGCTCCACAGTCCAGTGGCGGTGTGCTTTACTCCACTCCATCCTAGACTTGGCATTGGACTTGGTGATATGAGGCTTGCATGCAGCTGCTCAGCCATGGAAACCCATTCAATTACATTTTTGTGCATACATTAATGCCAGCGGAAGTATGGAACTCTTCAGCTATGGAATCAACGATTTTTACGCACCATGAACCTTAGCAGTTGTTGAACCCACTCTGTGGTCTTCCGCTTCATGGGTGAGTTGCTGCTGTTCCTAAATGCTTCCACCTTCCAATAATACCACTTATAGCTGACCGTGGAATATCTAGAAGGGATGAAATTTCACGAACCTTCTTATTGCAAAGGTGGCATCAAATCATAATACCGTTCTTGAAGTCACTGAGCTCTTCAGTACACAAATGTTTGCAAATGGAAAGTGCATGGTTAGGTACTTGATTTTATACACCTGTGGCAATGGGTCTGATTGAAACAACTGAATTCAATAATTAAGAGGTGTGTCCTAATACTTTTGTCCAAAATGTGTATATACACACACACTATGGTCTGAACACACACCAGAATTACCAAAAATTCCCAGTCCCAGTTAGGCCTTTTGGAGTCATATTGCTGTTGGTATGAAGGACTCCAGTCATGTTTCTTGATACACTTCTGATGAATGATCTGTTGGCTGAAAGTCCTCACTGTTAGTGTGCCATGGAGAGGATGTGCAGCATTGTTCATTATGGCACTCAGTTTTGTTGCATTTCTATTCTTTGTTTCTACCTCTAGGGGGTCCAGCGTGCATCAAATAAATAACCCCACCCTTGTAATTATCTTGTAGATTTTGTTGGCCTTTCTTGAGTTGATATTACCAGTCCAGCAGACCACAGCACAGAAAACTACACTGGCCATCACAGAGTTGTAGAAGATGTGAAGGATGTCACTATCCACTTTAAAGAAATGTGGTCTCCTAATAAAAAAGCTGCCCTTTCTTATATAGTTCCTTTGCATTCTGAATACAGTTCAACCTGTCATTGATGTGGACCTCCAAGTACTTGTAGGAATGGACCACCTCAACATCCACACCCTGAATAGTGATCGGACATATAGGCTTTTTGGTGTGTTGAAAGTCAATAAACAGTTCCTTGGTTTTATTGCTGTTACGATGCAGACAATTCCCTTTGCACCTCCATCCGACTCCTCTCCTCTGTGTCATCTCCCTTATCAATACAACCCATAACTGCATATTCATCTGAGAATTTCTGCAAGTGGCATGAACTTGAGTTATATTTATAGTCTGAAGCGAACAGAGTGAAGAAAAAGGGAAACAGGCCTGTTCCTGGAGGTGCTTACATCTGTATCAGAAGCACAGTCCTTGAGTCTCATAAATTGTGGTCTGCCTGACAGAGGCAGAGGCTCATCCACCTGCATATTTCTGAGTTTACCCCTTAACAAGGATGGCTGGATGGCACTGAAGGCACTGGAGAAATCAAAATACATAATCCTCACTATGCTGCCAGCTTTGTCCAGGTGAGATTAAGCTTTGTGGAGCAAATAAATAATTGCCTCCTCCATTCCAATCTTTGTCCAATAGGTAAATTGCAGCATGTCTAGATGGTCTACTCATATTGTCCAGGACCAGCACTCACAAAGGTCTTCATGATGTGAGATATCACTATTCTACAGTCATTAGGTGAAGAGGTGCCTGCATTCTGTGGAACAGGAATAATGCAGGATATTTTCTACACAGTGGCACTTTCCGAAACCTTAGGAACAGATTAAACAGGTGACAGAGGACACCATAAAGTTGTTCAGCACAGGCCTTGTCCTGTAGCTTTTCCAGTTTGTAGCTTCCTCAGTTGTCTCCTTACTTGGTCTTCAGTTATGGGCAGCCCATGCTGATGATATAGTCATCACTGGTCATTCCAGTTGACATGGGAGGAGTATTTGATGTAGTAGGGATGGTGTGGGGAGACTGGTCATTGTAAGAAGGTGGCAGTTGGGGGGAAAATCTATGAAAAAATTTGCTTTGTCCACATGCCGTTCAAGCACCTGAGCCCTGGATTACCTGAGTCCAGTAATAATGCCCAGACCTTTCTAGACATCCTTCATGTTATACTGAGTGAGTTTGTTTTCTATTTTAGCTCTCTCAGCTTCCTTTCCTTCACTCTGCTTTTTTATATAGCAATATAAGTGTGTTTTTCTTTGCAACCAGATTTAAATGTTTTCTTCTGGATTGTATTGTTGGCAACTCTTTTGCCTCTTTTTACGGTTTTCAGCATTTTTTTGTGTTTTCTTATTTTTTTGTTAGTAAACTTCCTTCAATGAATATTCTGTTGTGACCTATTGCTCTACAAGACAGGGGTTTGTGAGTTCATTTTGATTCTCTTTTGGGGTCTAATTTGAATTTTTGAAACCAAAAGATCATTTGGTCTGGTGGAGATTTAGGACCAGGATTGAGATTTATCTGGGCAGGTTAACTGGGATTTCAACCTTCTTTTTATGTCTGTTCTGGAGACCTTACACAAACTTGGCCATTTTGAATGCCACAATCACAGTAGTTTTTCCTCTCGATCCCTTTTTGCAAAAATCTACTTCAATTCTCTTTGTGGCAGAATCATGGCCTTGTGGTTGTTTGACATCACGTTATTAGATCTGTGGCTGTGTTGAAAAGTCATGAGGAAGTCACATAATCAGTCACGCTCTGTAACTTCTAGTCATTTAATTCAAATACTTAAGAATAAACAGGAATCATCAACTGTAGTTGTTAAATTTGCCATGCTCTCCGACTATATCACAAAAATAAAGTAAGCAGACACTAAACCAATAAACTGTGTTCTAAATATATAAATAAACCAGTAACGGCACACTGCATGATAACGTGTAGTGAATACACTTGACTTGAGCATTCCTAGTTTTTCTACTCTTTCTCTGTAAGTTTATCATTCGTTTGCTCAGCATTCACTTGCTGCTTCCTGAGCAACTCTTCTTTTCTCCACTTGAGTGGCCCGCTTCTTCTCTTCTTTCGTTGGCATCTTTTCGCGTTAAAACTGATTAAGTCAGTTTTTGTGCTGCAATTACTTAGTACGTTTTCTTTAATTTTTCACTTTAGCTGGCACTTAAATGTTCAATCTGCCTCAAGAATGATTTAAGATATGAAGAGGTAGGGGAAGTGACGGCGAAGGTGGTAGAGATGAGAACGGCGCCCTTATGCATGCACCGCCTTGCTGGCTGCTGCCGAGAGTTGATTGTACAATAAAATAAAAAGAGGAATAACCATGGAGGTCAATCATCACCCTGAAAATGAATAGTAGACATCATGTAGTACATGTGTACTAGATTTCAGGTTAATAGGTCAAACGGTTTAATAATAATAATACATTTTATTTATATAGTGCCTTTCCCATGCTCAAGGCACTTACAGAATATAATAAAGAACGGCAGAATATACAGTATATAGCATTGTACAAACCAGATAAATAAATAAAGAAGATTAAGACAGTAAATTCTGAAAAAAAAACAGACAACATAATTGATGGTCTCGCACACACACACATACAGGTTACATTGGCATCTTGACAGAGAAGTAAACTGAGAGAAAGGTAATAAAGTCAAGTAGAGCTAAAAGACTTCCTGAACAGATGAGTTTTGAGTTGTTTTTTAAAGGAATTCATGGAGTCAGCTGACCTGATTAATTTTGGTAGGTCATTCCAGAGTCTGGGCGCTATACAGCTGAAGGCCCTGTCACCCATGGAGTGTAGATTAGTGAGGGGCACAACAAGATTACCAGAATCAGAGGACCTTAGTGGGCGGGCAGGCACATAGTGATGGAGGAGGTCACTGATGTAGTTTGGTGCGAGGTTATTTAAAGCTTTGTAGGTTATTAGTAGGATTTTATATTCGATTCTGTAGGACACAGGGAGCCAGTGAAGACGGAGCAGGATGGGTGTGATGTGCTCGCTGCTGCTGGTTCGAGTAAGGACTTTGTGAGCTACAGGTGATTTAAAATCCTGGACAGCCACAGTAGCGTATTATTTAAGAAGATAACAAATTGTAAAGCATGAAAAAATGTATTAGTAAATATATAATTCCATTATGTTTGAATAATTCATCCACAAGAAAGAACAAAATGTACACTCGATAGGGTGCAAATATCACATATTCCAACAGAAAACAAAATCAATGAAGGATAATCATACAACATATATAAATATTCCATGTATTATTATAGATGTATAACAGATCAAGGGCGGCACGGTGGCGCAGTGGGTAGCGCTGCTGCCTCGCAGTTAGGAGACCCAGGTTCGCTTCCCAGGTCCTCCCAGCGTGCAGTTTGCATGTCTGTGTGGGTTTCCTCCGGGTGCTCCGGTTTCCTTCCACAGTCCAAACACATGCAGGTTGGGTGCATTGACGATTCTAAAATGTCCCTAGTGTGTGTGCCCTGTGATGGGCTTGCACCCTGCCCTGCTTGCGCCCTGTGTTGGCTGGGATTGGCTCCAGCAGACCCCCATGACCCTGTAGTTAGGATATAGTGGGTTGGATAATGGATGGATAGATGGATAACAGATCAAATACAAAAGGAAATGAACCGAATATAACAAATAATTTTTAGAATAATATTATTATGTATAAGAACCAGGGAACAAAAATGCAGAGTAAATTCTCAATGAACATGATCAATAAACAATCAAAAAATCACCAATCTGTCCATCTTATCCATTTCACAGTGAATGCTTGAGGAGAGTTGAAGTGTCACCTGTTACCTCCTATAAATTCTCTGCCCTGTAACCTAGTGCCATATTTCTTTCTCTATCAATTTTGATGGAACAACACGTGTAAGACTGCACCAATGAAGACGAGTCGTCTCTCTGTGATGATGTGTTTGTTATGTTGGCCTGTTTCTACTTTCCCACTGATGCTCTTTTTTCAGATCACACCTGGCTGTGACTTACTGAAGTCAGGTACTTTATCAAAGAAAAACAAAAAATTCCAGGGCAGAGACAATAAGAAAAACATGTTGTTACAAGTTGATTAGTTGTTGAGCCAATCTTTCATCTTATTTAAAAATAAAATGAATGTGCTTACTAATACCTGCTTTGCATTTCTAAATATGCTGTAACCTTGATCTGACCGATGCAGTTTTTAAATCTTTAGTTTTGTGCTGCTACTATTGTCTGTGCTTAAAATGTAAACATACTTGAGAAAGAAATAATCAATCACCCGTTTATAGGCGTGATACTGTGGAGGTGACGCAGTTAACACTGAAGTCTATCAGCCATTTGTCCAGCATCTAGTGTTTGTTGGAATCTACTGATTCCATCTCTGCCATGTTTCTTTGGAGTTTGATGATTTCATGATCAAAAATAAATTACTTCCAACAAGGAAGAAACTGATCCACATAGAAAAGAGTATAACATCTATCTTACTAAACCACAGTTCATTTATGTATGGCGGACGCACTGAGGCGCATGCGCACTGCGGCCTTGGCACCCACCCCAGAGTCCAGAGTCAAACGCAGCGTCTTCCCAAAATGCGGTGTCACCCGCCCCAGAGTCAAATGCAGTGGCTTCCCAGAGTCAGTAGGTGGCGCCCAAATAACACAACATGCTGCGCCATGGCGCCCGCCCCAGAGTCAAACGCATCGGCTTCCCAAAATGCGGCGGCTTCCCAGAGTCACTAGGTGGCGCCCAGACAACACAACATGTGAGCGCCCAAACAACACAACCTGTACAGTCAAGGATACAAACAATGAACGAAGGCGCCCACACAAAGAAACCGTTTTAGTTCAAATAGGGTTAGTGAATTAAATGGAAACTTTACCATGCCTACGACCTGTGAACTACACCTGAGGTAAAGCGTGCACGCCAGGTTGTACAGCCGCCCGGACACAACCGCCCACACCACCACATATACCCTCCATGATATTTCTTCACGCCGCGGCTTCCCACCGAGGCGCATATTGCGCCGTGGCGTTTGCCCCAGAGTCAAACGCAGCGGCTTCCCAGAGTCAGTAGGTGGCGCCCAAACAACACAACCTGTTCAAGCAGTCGGTGTCAGCGAAGGCAACAGAGTCACGTCTCCACAAAATGAAACCGCTTTAGTACAGATATGCTTATTGAATTAAATGACATTTCCCCAGACGCACCCACGTTTCATAATATGTCATCCAATCCAGATATCGGACGGAACAGAAACTGATTGCCATTCTTGGATTTCCGATTTGCTAGCGAATCGCGGGCTTACTTGTTTTAGATGACATACAGTATGTTTGCTCCATTATGTCCCATGGACCTACTGCACTGCCCAGTAAGAACATCATGCTAACAGTCAAACATGATAGTGGATGTGTGATGGTGTGGTATGCTTTGCTGCTTTTCTTCTGCGTAATGTTTGAGGAATGAAAAGGGATCAGTAGACGAAACATGAGCTGGTAACAAGCCAGGACCATAAACGTTATATTTTTTAGATCTAACATCAAACCAAACATGAAACCTGAAGTCATAGTCATTAAACAAATCAAGAAGTGTTTTTAAGTTCAAGAGGTTCATAGTTGTGATCTACAAAAACAGCAACAATAATATTTATTTATATAGCACATTTTCATACAAATGATGTAGCTCAAAGTGCTTTACATGATGAAGAAAGAAAAAAGACAAAATATAAAAAATAAAATTAGTCAATACTAATTAACATAGAATAAAAGTAGGGTTCGATGGCCAGGGAGGACAGAAAAAACAAACAAACAAAAAAAAAAACTACGGCTAGAGAAAAAAAACAAAATCTGCAGGGGTTCCAAGGCCATGAGACCACCCAACCATCTCTAAGCATTCTACCTAACATAAATGACCTCAGTCAGTCCTCATTGTATTCAGGCTTCACATGGAAGAACTTGATGATGACAGTCATGTGGACTTCTGGCCTTTAATCCATCAATGTAGGTGCTTTGATCAGGTGGTGATGGGGCAGATCGCCAACCACAGAAAACCGGAAAAAGAACAACAGAGAAAGTAGGGATTAGTACTGATTTCGGAAGTCTAATATTGAATAAGATGGAAGCACCAGACTGACCTTTTATGGAATGTTATTTGACTTTAATAAATTCAATTAAATGTTAAAAAAGTGTAAGCTGCTGCAATGGTGACATCATTCATCACAATTTACTGTCCTTAATAACATGTCGGCAACCTTACCCTAAAATGGTAGTGCTTTACATGCAAATGGAACTAAATTAAAACATTACCAGTAAAAAAGAATTCCTCAACCCCAAAAACTATAATAACCATACTGTAAGTTTATTTGCAACACCTTTGTGGAATAACGGAATAACATGAAACAAAATTAAAGCAGACCATAATCATAACATAACATAACATAACATAACACAATGGAACACATCCTAATGTAGCATAATATATTATTAAATAAAACTAATGGAACCCACAGATTGGTTGATACAAATCTCTTTACCCATCCACACTACAGCTATTTAAATCCTCCATGCTCTAAATCTAAGCTGTTTTAAATCCAACCTGAGCCATTAGGGTTCTCATCATATTAGGATACAAACGCCTGTAGAAACTTCAAAGCATAAAAACCGAGATGTAAATGGAAAACAAAGTTAAAAACATCTATCTCAAAACTATTCCATTTCATCTCTGCCATGTGTCTTTGGGCCCTGATGACTGGATCATCAAATAGCCTTCAAAAATAAATGACTTACAACAAGGAAGAAACTGATACACATGGAGAACAGTGAACATTTTAGTTAACATGCATTTGTTCCATCATGTCCCATGGACCTACTGCACTTCCCCCCTGTAAGAACATCACCCTAACAGTGGTAGTGAATATGTGGGATGCTAAAAGCAGGAGGATTAAAAAGGGGCCAATAGAAGAAATGTTAGTCAATAGCTATCCAGGTTCATAAATGTCATATCTACTAGATCTATCACCAAACCAAACACAAAACCCAAAGTCATAGTCGTTAAACAGATCAAAAGTATTTAAGTTCAAGAAGTTCACCAGTTATGATCCAATTTTGGCTAACCTGGAAACACCAGACTGACCTTTTGAAACATTGCGATGGTGACATCATATACCCTAAGCGAAAACCCTTAGTGATCCCGTATGTGTCAGGAGTATCGGAACAGCTGAGGCGCATTTTCTCAAAACACCAGGTCTCAGTGGCTTTCAAACCCCAAAACACGCTACGCCAAAGATTGGTCCATCCCAAGGATCGGGTCCCACGGCACAAACAGAGTGACATAGTTTACGCAGTTAAGTGCCAGGAGGAGTGCCGTGAATTGTACATCGGGGAAACCAAGCAGCCACTGGCTAAGCGCATGTCACAACACAGAAGAGCTTCCTCGTCAGGCCAGGACTCTGCAGTCTATTTACATCTACAGGATAGTGGTCACTCCTTTAAAGATGAAGAGGTGCACATCCTGGACAGGGGGGAGCGCTGGTTTGAGAGAGGAATCAAGGAGGCCATTTACGTGAAAAAGGAACGACCATCTCTGAACAGAGAAGGGGGCCTAAGGGTACATCTGTCGCCATCTTACAATGCTGTGATTGCAGCCATTCCTCAACCCTCTATGAATGGTTCACACGTCTACTAATCAGTGGACAATTTGCATATCACTGATCAACTGGCCCTTTGTCAATGGTGCTAGTCTCTGTGATTAAGCAAAGGTACTGTTTATAAGGTTGGGGAAACCTGCAGTCAATTGAGACTGAGGAAGAGACTTGGATAAGTCTCGAAATATTTCTCCCACTTAAAAAACTTTGTCCAGATGAACAGAATCAAATTTCTAGGGTGACATCATACACTGCAATTTACTCTACAAATTCTTTAGTAATGTGGTGGCAACTTCATCACAAAATGGTGTCACCCATAAAAACTAAGAGGGTGTCGGAAAAAGATCCAAATATTTTTGAAGTACTCTGCAAATGAAATTAAATCAGAAAATGAGCAATGGAAACGAAGTCCTCAACCCCAAAAACTATAATAACCATAAGTTTATTTGCAACAGCTTTGTGGGATAACAAGAAACAAAATTAAAGCAGACCATAATCTTAACATAACATAATGGAACACAACGTAATGTAACATAATATGATGTTAAATAAAACTAATGGAAACTGCAGATCGTTTAATACAAATCTCTTTATCCATCACACTACAGCTTACACACAACCTTAATAACCATAAGTTTATTTGGAACAGCTTTGTTTAATAACAAAAAAAAAATGAAAACAGGTCATATTCATAACTACATCATCACATAGATGAGTTACAATAACTCAGTAATGAGCCGGAGAGGGACAAGGCCATTGGTGAAGTTAAATGCCCACATAGAATGAACATGAAGCATGCAAACACAACCAATGCCCAGGCATGCCATTTTCTTTCAGCACCTTCTAATTGATATACCATGAGCTAAGTGATTAAATGACTTTTTCAAGTTGAAAAGTGACTGACAACTCCCTTGACTACTCAAATGCTGTATCTGCAAGGAGAAAGATGTAGGTTGCCATTTCACAACCAAGATTGAATCTGCATTGCTCCTTGTGGATCTGAGGGTGAAACATTTGAACCCCAGCATACAGAATTGAATTGTTTAATTTTTCTTTTACCACATTTCTACAACACAATGTACTTTTCTCAACAGAAGTTTTACCAAAGGCATTGTTTGAAAACCCTGGGAATGACCGATACAAAGTGTTGCTCAATTCAATGAAGTTTCATTATTCAGTAGCTGAGCCTGTTTTTTTCCATTGCATTATTGTCTTGTTTTACTCATAGTTTTGGGGGCCAGCCAAATTCCTTCTTCGTATTCAGTTCTGTCCTGAAGGACTTACAATGAAATTGTGCCAACAACATTATTATTAGCACTTTGCAAAAAAGAGGGAAGTACACTATGCATTTAATTAGCAGCTAAATCTTTAAAGGAATCAATACACTGTGGTGCACTGGCACTGTATGTACCATACATGAGTGGATTCAGAAAAGTATTCAGACCCCTTCACTTTATTCACATCTTCCTATGTTGCAGCCTTGTGCTAAACTCATTTCAATTCATTTTTTTTGAGTAAATTTGGTTTGATTAAATTCATGTTTTCAAACAACACACAATAACGCAGAATAACAATGTGAAAGCAGGCATGTACAAATCTTTGCAAGATTTTAAAAATAAAAAACTGAAATATCACATTGTGAGGGATAGCTGGTCATATATTCCAGCCAACACCTCCATGCCGCCAGATGGAGCCCTCCCGGCAGCATGGAAATTCCCCGAATTCCAACAGGGCCTCATGGACCTTGTAGTTTTTACAACCAGCCCTGCTGGATACCATGGGGACCACCAGGAGACCTGTAGGGAGACTCAGGGAATACTATGTGCACTATAACCCGGAAGTGCGTCCACGTCACATGGATAAAAGGAACGACATGCTTCCGAGATGAAGAAAGAGTGGTTTTTATCTGACCCGGAAGTGCTAAGAAATCACATGGACAGGGGTTCGGGAACACTTCCAGGTCATGGACTATAAAAGGACCATGGGAAATCCCAGACGGCAAGCTGAGCTGGGTGGAAGGGTGGCAACGCGTCTGGGAGTAGAGGATTGTGATTATTGTATTGATTAGTGATTTATTGTATATGAGTATAGTGGAGTGGAGGGTGCTTGGTGCACATTATTATTATAAAATAAATAATAACTGGACTTTAATCTGGTGTCTGACATTTGGTCTGAGGGGTTCAAGGGAGAGATAGCACCCTCTATCTGTTACAACATCGACAATATTCACACTCTTTGATATTGCCATTGAAATTTTTCTCATGTGCCTCAATCCTGTTGATCATCCTGTTTCTACATCTTGTCTGGGGTCCACATGTTGTCAAATCAATTAATTTCATATGACTAGCAAAGTGTAATCTGTCAATTGTAATTGTGTTTTATTTTAGTTATGAACTTCCCCAAGATCAGCTGTTTTTGTGTTCTTTCTTAGTAGTATACCGATCATACAGTAGATAGATAGATAGATAGATAGATAGATAGATAGATAGATAGATAGATAGATAGATAGATAGATAGATAGATAGATAGATAGATAGATAGATAGATAGATAGATAGATAGATAGATAGATAGATAGATAGATAGATAGATAGATACTTTATTAATCCCAAGGGGAAATTCACATACTCCAGCAGCAGCATACTGATAAAAAAACAATATTAAATTAAAGAGTGATAACAATGCAGGTATAACAGACAATATCTTTGTATAATGTTAACGTTTACCCCCCCCCCGGTGGAATTGAAGAGTCACATAGTGTGGGGGAGGAACGATCTCCTCAGTCTGTCAGTGGAGCAGGATGGTGACAGCAGTCTGTATCTGAAGCTGCTCTTCTGTCTGGAGATGATACTGTTCAGTGGATGCAGTGGATTCTCCATGATTGACAGGAGCCTGCTGAGTGCCCGTCACTCTGGCACGGATGTCAAAATGTCTGGCTCCATGCCTACAATAGAGCCTGCCTTCCTCACCAGTTACGGGCGTTAATTAATGTTACGCCTCACAACCTGCATGCACCATGTTTCTTGGCTCGGCCCCCAGGAGCACGGTGAATGCTGTAAGGGCTAGGTCATATTTTCAGCTTTCCCCAAGCTTTTTCTAATTTTTATTTTATTTTTATTTATCATGTATATTATTTGGAAATGTTTAAGTATATATTTTATGAATATATTTATATTTTGGGTTTTATTTTTTATTTTAAATATTATTTTATTTATTTTGCATTGATAGTCATGATTATAATAATTTGTAATTGTTTAGATTTATTATTTAATTAACATAGGGGAGAAGCTGTTTGTGTGACGCCCTGTTCTATTTTTCTTTTTGTTTCTGAATATATAAGATTATAAAATTAGAATATTGTATAAGGTTATGTATATTGTAAATAGTTTCTCTGGAAAATTTGTATAGTATTTTTTAAATAGTTGTATATTGTATGTAATATGTTAATTGTGTTATTAAGAAAACAGAAGCATGGTGGATGCTGTAGCGGGCATGGGGAGAAGCTGTTTGTGTGACACCCTGTTCTTTTCTCTTTTTGTTTCTGGAAAGAAAAATAATTTAAAAAAAATTTGTTTCACCCCTACGTGCCTCTGACTTGACTGTCCTTGATACAAGTCAGAGAAAGACAGATTCCAGTTGCCTACACACACCTGGCTGTAGGAGGACCCACAGCTGACAGTGTGTATCTGAGCAAAAACTAATCCAGAGGTCCAAGGAATTGCCTGCAGGTCTTAGAAATCTTACAGAAAGGCTCTGGGGAAGGCCACAAACACTTTATACAGCATTGAAAGTACCAAGGAGCACAGTGGCCTCCATAGTTCTTTAATGGAAGCAGTCTGTAACAACCACGACTCTTCCTAGTGCTGGGTATCTGGCCAAAGTGAAGAAGGGCCATTAATAGTTGTGACAAAGAATTTGATAGTCACATAAAAATATATTTTATGTACCCTCATTGCTGAGCTCCAGAGAACCTGTGTGGAAATGGGAGAAGCTTCTGGAAGGACAACCATCACTGCACCACTCCACTGATTTGGGCTTTACAGGCTCCATACAGGAGCTTCTCCTCAGTAAAGACACAATGGAAGTCCACTTGGAGTTTGCAAGAAGGCCTCTAAAGGACTCTGAGACTGTGCGAAACAAGATTCTCTGGTCTGATGAAACCAAGATTAGCATCACGTTGGGAGGAAACCAAGCTCTGCTCATCACCTGTGCAATACCGTTTAAATGGTGAAGCATGGTGGTGGCAGCATCATGCTGTAGTGTTGTTTTATAGGAACAGAGACTGAGAGATTAGTCAGGGTTGAGGGAAAGCATAACAGAACAAAGTACAGAGACATTCTTAAAGAAAACCTGCTCCAGAGCACTCTGGACCTCAGAATGGGCCAAAGGTTCATCTACCAGCAGGGCTGTGACCCTAAGCACAAAGCAAAGGAACACAGAAGTGGCTTAGGGAATGGGCTTGAGTTGCCCAACCAGGACCCAGACTAGAACCTAACTGAACATCTCTGGAGAGACCTATAAACAGCCGTCAACTGACAGTCTCCATCCAACCTGACAGGACCTGAGAGAATCTGCAGAGAAGAATGGAAGAAAATCCACAAATCCAGGTGTGTGAAGCTTGTTACCTCTGACCCAAGACTACTCCAGGCTACTGCTAAAGGGTCTTCAACTAAGTATTGAGTAGAGGGTCTGAATGCTTGTATCAATATGACATTTCAGTGTTTTATTTTAATAATGTTACAAAAATTTCTAAAATCCAGCTTTCACTTTGCCGTTTTGGGGTATTGACTCTTGTTTAATGTGGGGAAAAATGATTTTTTAAATGATTTTAGCACAAGGCGGCATAATGTGAAAAAATCTGATATTCATCAAAATCAGTCCACTATAATTTGTGATCAAAGCATAGCATACTTTGTAAATGCCATGGGGGACAGACAGGCATTCCACCTGGATGAGAAAATGACTTTTTGCCCAGCCGGAGGAATGTAAAGAATGGACCAGCAGAAGCCGGAGGCCAGGAGTAATTCCATCCCCCATATGGCAGTGGTTATTGAAAGGCATTTCAGTTTGGATACCCACAAGGGAACATTGAAATTGGAGTCCTGTAAATGAAGCCCTGCCGGGGTCCCTGCATGTCATTAGAAGGTGCTGCCAGAGGAGGACCTCCCTGATTTCCATGTGACTCAGACGTGCTTCTGAGAGGGCACACTATGATACCAAAAGCATTCCTGGGTCCAGCTTAAACGGGGCTCACTGGCTCACTTCGAGGAGTTGGAGTCGGCAGGCAGCAGGCAACACTCAACAGGAGGAGGAGAAGGAGAAGACCGATTCAAATGTTTGTATTTGTGGTTTGGTTGTTTGGGCACTCTTGGTGAGCTATTTGTGTAAGTAACATCCTTCATTTGAATCTGGGACTGTGTTGGGTGATATTGTTTCTGAGGTGTGGGGCTCAGTGGCGCCCCCCTTGTGGTCACAACATATATACTATTGTGATCTGGGGGGCTTTTAAAATTTATTTCCCTTCAAGCATCTTTCCTCTTTCTTTAGAAAGTGGTTTGGAGTTTTTTGATACATGTGAAATTAAGATGTATGACTTTTCTCATTTCTGGAATCGATTTTATTTCCATTACATTTTGGTGTTTACAGTGATGTCACTTTGTCTTTCATTGGCCATTGCCATTTTGTTGAGCCATGTCTAGACATGATGGTCTTTTCTAGAACTGAGGCAACAGAAGTTGTGCATCAGCTCATCACACCCGTGTAGTATAAATGTCGGCATCATAGTAGCAGTGACACGCAAGGTAATGGATATCTACTAAAAGGGACCACCAGTGAGAAAACGTCTTATTTGTGAAATCTTGGTTTACTGACTTTCTGCTTCATTTTCATCGTAATTACTTCTTAGTGGTTTTGTTTAGCTGCCTGATGTATTGAATTATATATCATGCTTTTTATGGTTTCTTAAATAGAACTCATAATATTTATTTGTATAGCATGTTGATATAGGGTGTGATGGAATAAGATTGCAAACAAAATATAAAGTGTTGGGGAATTGCCCCATATATTGCTTGGATGCAATTATTGGTCAAACTTGATCTCAAAATTGAATCAGACATTCGACAAAATGGTTACAGATTGGCTGGTATTTATACAGTGGTCAAAATTGCAACCGGAGATGATGTGGCAGGAAATTACATCATCACGGAGGGACCGGGAGTGACGTCATTTGGGCTGGATGGAAGTGACGTCATCAATAATGGACCGGGAGTGGATCTTGTTGTTGAGTCATTTTCCAGGATGGGATTTGTTGATTATGTTAAAAGTTTATTTTTCTTCCTTGGTTCTATAAGATCAGAGAGAGAGAGAGGCATTATTACCACAATACAACTCCCCGTCAGATGATATCTCACTCACCTCTGGGCTTGTTGACTGCCTCCTAAGCGCACGTGTGTGACAAGGGATATAGGACTAAGATGATAAGGTGTAGATTTTGAGTGAATAAAACACGTGTGAGTGTATGAGTCAAAAGAAAGGGCTAACATTATATCAATTGTGCATTTATCTCCCAGTGTTTGATAGGTCTGTTTTTTTCTCCAAATAACTATATAGGCTAGGTGCTGGAGGAAATTGGGCTACTGCTGGCCGAAGAAGGAGAAGAAGAGGGGGGAGATATGTCTGGAGGCAAGAGGAGAGGAGGAAGGTAAAGAGAGTGGAACTGAAGGTAGGAACTTTGAATGTTGGCAGTATGACTGATAAGGGGAGAGAGTTAGCCGATACGATGGAGAGAAGGAAGGCTGACATATTGTGCGTGCAAGAGACTAAATGGAAGGGGAGTAAGGCCAGGTGGATCAGAGGTGGATTCAAATTGTTCCATCATGGTGTGGATGGGAGGAGAAATGGGGTAGGAGTTATTCTGAAGGAGCAGTATGTCAAGAATGTTTTGGAGGTGAAAAGGGTGTCAGGCAGAGTAATGATTATGAAGCTGGAAATTGGAGGTGTGATGATGAATGTTGTTAGTGGATATGCATCTCAAGTTGGGTGTGTGATGGATGAGAAAAAAGATTTTTGGAGTGAGCTGGATGAAGTGATGAATAAAGAAGGTCAGATGATAGTGGATTTTGCAAAAATAATAAACATGGCTGTGGTGAATACATATTTTAAGAAGAGGGAGGAATATAGGGTGACGTACAAGAGTAGAGGAAGACGTACACAGGTAGATTACATCCTATGCAGAAGAGTCAATCTGAAGGAGATTGAAGACTGCAAGGTGGTGGCAGGGGAAAGTGTAGATAGATAGATAGATAGATAGATAGATAGATAGATAGATAGATAGATAGATAGATAGATAGATAGATAGATAGATAGATAGATAGATAGATAGATAGATAGATAGATAGATAGATAGATAGATAGATAGATAGATAGATACTAGTTAAGCAGCATAGAATGATGGTCTGTAGGATGATGTTGGAGATCAAGAAGAGGAAGAGAGTGAGGGCAGACCCAAGGAACAAATAGTGGAAGTTGAAAAAGTAAGACTGCAAGGTTGAGTTTAGGGAGGAGGTGAGACAGGAACTGGGTGGCAGTGAAGAGTTACCAGACAGTTGGACAACTACAACTGATGTAGTAAGAGTGACAGCAATGAGGGTGATTGGCGTGACATCTGGACAGAGGAAGGAGGAAAAGGAAACCTGGTGGTGGAATGGGGAAGAACAGGAGACTATACAGAGGAAGAGGATGGTGAAGAAGAAGTGGGATAGTCAGAGAGATGCAGAAATTAGACAAGAGTACAAGGAGATAAGGTGTAAGGTGAAGAGAGAGGTGGCGAAGGCTAAAGAAAGGCATATGATGAGTTGTATGAGAGGTTGGACACTAAGGAGGGAGAAAAGGACCTGTACTGATTGGCTAGACAGAGGGACCGAACTGGGAAAGATGTGCAGCAGGTTAGGGTCATCCAGGATAAAGATGGAAACATACTCACAAGTGAGAAGAGTGTGTTGAGCAGATGGAAAGAGTACTTTGAGAGGCTGATGAATGAAGAGAATAAGAAAGAGAGAAGGTTGGATGATATGGAGATAGGGAATCAGGAAGTGCAACGGATTAGCAAGGAGGAATTAACGACAGCTATGAAAAGGATGAAGAATGGAAAGGCCGTTGGTCCAGATGACATACCTGTGGAAGCATAGAGGTGTATAGGAGAGATGGCAGTGGAATTTTCAACCAGATTGTTTAATGGAATCTTAAAAAGTGAGAGGATGCCCGAGAAGTGGAGAAGTGTACTGGTTCTGATATTTAAGAATAAGGGGGATTTGCAGGACTGTAGTAACTACAGGGGGATAAAATTGATGAGCCACAGCATGAAGTTATGGGAAAGAGTAGTGGAAGCTAGGTTAAGAAGTGAGGTGATGATTAGAGAGCAGCAGTATGGTTTCATACCAAAAAAGATCACCACAGATGCGATGTTTGCTCTGAAGATGTTGATGGAGAAGTTTAGAGAAGGCCAGAAGGAGTTGCATTGCATCTTTGTGTACCTGGAGAAAGCATATGACAGGGGCCCTGAGAGAAGTTGTGGTATTGTAAAAAAGGAGTGGCAAAAAAGTATGTAAGAATTGTACAGGATATGTACAAGGGAAGTGTGACAGTGGTGAGGTATGCGGTAGGAGTGACGTATACATTCAAGGTGGAGGTGGGATTACATCAAGGATCGGCTTTGAGTCCTTTCTTATTTGCAATAGTTATGGTCAGGTTGACAGACGAGATTAGACAGGAGTCCCTGTGGACTATGATGTTTGCTGATGACACTGTAATCTGTAGCGATAGTAGGGAGCATGTTGAGGAGACCCTGGAGAGGTGGAGATATGCTCTAGAGAGCAGAGGAATGAAGGTCAGTAGGAACAAGACAGAATACATGTGTGTGAATGAGAGGAAGGTCAGTGGAATGGTGAGGATGTGAGGAGTAGAGTTGGTGAAGGTGGATGAGTTCAAATACTTGGGATCAACAGTACAGAGTAATGGGGATTGTGGATGAGAGGTGAAAAAGAGAGTGCAGGCAGGGTGGAATGGGTGGAGAAGAATGTCAGGAGTAATTTGTGACAGACGGGTATCAGCAACAGTGAAAAGGGAAGGTCTACAGGACGGTAGTGAGATCAGTCATGTTATATGTGTTAGAGACGGTGGCACTGACCAGAAAGCAGGAGACATAGCTGGAGGTAGCAGAGTTAAAGATGCTAAGATTTGCATTGGGCATGATGAGGATGAACAGGATTAGAAATGAGTACATTAGAGGGTCATCTCAAGATGGACGGTTGAGAGACAAAGTCAGAGAGCGAGATTGCGTTGGTTTGGACATGGGCAGAGGAGAGATGCTGAGTATATTGGGAGAAGGATGCTAAGGATAGAGCTGCCAGGTAAGCGGAAAAGAGGAAGGCCTAAGAGAAGGTTTATGGATGTGGTGAGAGAGGACATGCAGGTGATGGCTGTAACAGAAGAAGATGAGGAGGACAGGAAGATACGGAAAAAGATGTTCTGCTGTGGCAACCCCTAACAGAAGCAGCCAAAAGAAGAAGAAGAAGAAGATTGTTATTGTTATTGTTATTATTATTATGGGAACAGGGTCCACCTCCATTGGGACACCCATCCATCTACACTATTACAGTCTTTATGTGTGTTCGTTATGTAATTAGTTGTTTGTGAAATTTGTTTTTGTAGCAGAGCGGCACAGTGGTAGAGCTACTGCCTCACAGTAAGCAGACCACAGTTCACGTTCTGGGTTCCACCTTTGAGGAGTTTGTATGTTGTCCCCATATCTGTGTGTGTTTCCTTTGGGTGCTCCAGTCCTAAGTCTAAAGGCATGCAGATTAGGTGGCAGCACTAAATTGGCCCTTGTGTGTGTTTGAGTCTGTGAGAATGTGTGTGTGATTGGGTGTACCCTGCATTGGCCTGGCACCATATGCTTGCTGGAATTGGCTCTGCCCCATGCCACCCTGTTCAGGATTAAGTGGACTTCGATAATGATATGGCATGATATGTTATGTGTAGCTACTTGTAGCTTCCTGTATCTCTACCTATACCCATTCTGCTGCTGTACTCAGTGCAGGGCGCTATACAAAAATAAACTGAGTTCGGTTGAATATGGCAACCATGTCTGACAAAAGGTTTAAATATGTGGTCACCCTGAAATGTCAATTTGTTAAATTGAGGAGCAAACTTTGCCCTTCTAATATGAGTCATCCATTTTTTGACCCCTCTTAAATCCAGCTGAGGGTTAGTGGGTGCTCACCCAAAAATTCAGACCTGGGGGGCAGGAGGAGGTGACACAGAACGAAGTCCGCTCTGGGCACCAGGTGAACCGCTGTGGGAAAATCACCTGCAATTATTCAATCTGAATGACTTCTATGAATGTAAGCAAATACTAAACTCAAAGAAGCTTTTTGGACTTTCCAAGTGAAAAGGTAAAACACACCCTTCCCACCTGGCAAATTATCATGAAATGGAAATATGGCTGAGTACTGTTAGATATTAACAAGAGATTATGAATATGAAGAAACGTAATCTACAACTAGAAGAACATTTTGTTAAAACAACAGTGTATTGACTGATTTCTCCTTTCGTATACCGAAACTGGAAGTTCCTTGGTGGTTTCTTTCCTACTTAAGTGACCCGGCCTAATAAGTGGCTTGCCTTGTCTTACCTTTAGAAAATTTCCCATGTATCTGTGACATTGTGCTGGAGTCTAGCACATCACAGTTTAGTTTTTTTCTCAAATTTCCCCAAATTCCTTATTTTTGCAGTCCATCTCCTTCCTGATTGTCACAAAGCAGTTAGTGCTGACACCTCACAGATTCAGCATGCTGAGTTTGAATTCTGTGCTCAGTCTGTGCACATGGAGTTTGTATGTTGTCTGCTGCTGCAGTTTTTTAACTTGTTCCAAAGACATGAGTGTTAGCTTACAGAAATGTAAATTGGCCCTCTGTGGCCTGCAAGATCAGACTGTATCTGACAGAATATGCAGAACATGCCATGGTCCAGGCTCTGGTTTTCTCATGGCTGGACTACAGCAATTATCTGCTGGCAGGAGCTCTGGTCACCATGCCATTGCAGATGACTCACAATGCTGTGCCATGTCTGGAGTTCAACCAGCTGAGGTGGGCACATGTCACTCCTATCTTCAGATCACTACCTTGGCTTCCTCTAGAAATATTTATTATGTTCAAATCTTCAATGCTTTCCTATATAGTAAATTGTATTCATAAAATTGGTAATCTCTATGTATTAGAAAAGTATTATAAGCACATGAGAAAAGTAGACACTTCATTTTATTATTATTCATTTATTAGTATTAAGATGTAAGAGTTAGGAGTTAAAAAGACTTATGCCTACATATTTTTTATTATTCTGTATGAGCTAGAAACCACCAATAGTTTATTAAGCCAAAGGTTAGACGTGCAGGAGAGCTGGAGAAAGATGGGCCTCTCGCTTAGAGAGGGATTATGAACTCTTTAGCCGTAAATTATAGTAGCAAGCAAGAATAGTCCTTATCAAACAGATAAGATAGACAGAGCAAGGTCTGACACCCCCTTATCTAAGAATTATTGGAGTAATCGGTTAGAGTCACGACTAGAGCAATGGTAGAAGTCAGATGAGGAAGAATAAGGGCTTAAATGATGTGAATTGTAATAAAAGTAAAAGGTGCCCATTGCTGGGGGCTCATTGCTCCATCTTAAGTACAATAAAGCTTAATTCTGTTGTCTGTTCTGAAGTCTCTGAGTGCCTTCATTGGGGCTGAGGTTGCCCCTGTTGTGTCAGCCTGCTTCAACACCTATGGAGTGGTCAATGGGTCTGTACCTATATACATGGAGATACTTCTGAGGTCCTTCTCGACCACTCAGATCTGCTGTTGAATGGCACCTAATGATGCCAACTGCTTGTGGTATCAAATCGCAGTCCAGACTCTTTTCATGTGTAGCTCCTGGCTGGTGAAATGAGCTGCCCACCTCTATTTGAAACTCTGACTCTCTCAATATCTTCAAGATGTGTTTGAAGACTCTCTTGTTTGGTGAATTTCGGTTTCTGTTAGATTTTTTAAATGTGGGACTTATAATTCATTTGTATTTTGTTTTGAACTTTTCACTTGTGATGATCCATTCTGTACCCTTGTTCTACTACAGATGTCCCCAGACAGCCCCCAGACTGTTGTTACTCGATTATGTTGATCTTTTTTTGTAGGTTGCTTTTCATAAAAATGTCTGATAAGCAAATAAATGTAAATGTGTATATGTGAGCATGCCCTAGGATGTACTCTGATAGCCTGTCGAGGATTGGTTCAGATCCCACGCCTGCTCATTGTCTGTGTGGAGTTTGCTTGTTCTCCCTGCTGTATCTCTGTATGGGTTTTTCTGCTTCCCCCAAAATTTGCGCATGAGCTCACTTACCTCTAAACTGACCGTGGTAATGTATGCATGTGATGGATTTGTGCCTTAGATCCTGCCTTGCACCCAGTGTAGTGTGTGCTATGATGAAATGGTGTCCCATGCGGGGTTGAATTTACCCTTGTGCCCAATCCTGCAAGAATAGGCTTTGAGACTTCATGGTCTCACTTCAGAAAAAAATTAAAATAATAAATAAATAAATATAAATATATAAATGCTAATTGAGAGGAACTACTCTGGGCGTCTCTCTCCTAGGAGGTTTCGTTTTGCTGATGTGCTTGCATTGCTTGTGTATTAGCGGCTATGCGACTTTGTCTTTCTTCAGAGGTTTCATTTTGCTGATGTTCTCGACCCACTTGTGTATTAGAGGCGGGAGGAAAAGTAAAAGGGATACCGTTTTGCCGATGTGCTCACCTTGCTTCTGTATTAGCTGCTAAGCGACTGACTTTTTCTTCGGAGGTTTAGTTTTGCTGACGTGCTCGTCTTGCTTGTGTATCCTCCACTTCTCAGTTCCAGACTAGACAGACACACTACCACGTGTATATGTTTATATATATATATATATATACTGTGGGAAACAGCCTGGACACAGACAGGCAGACACCGATGGTTAAAACCACACACACGTTTATTATACATATTCCCTATTTACAATACCGCACACAACCCAGTGCTCCTGCCCCACACACCCTCAAGTCCTGGCTTTCAATTAATGCCCCTCTCTTCACCGCCTCCACTCCTCTCCTCTGAGCTCTGTCCTCTTCCACCCAACTCCAGCTGACGAATGGAGGGAGATGGCCCAGACGTGCTCCAGGTGCCTCCTGATGAGCTTCCTGTGGCTACTTCCTGGTGTGGCAGAAATGCCGCGCGAGCACCTGGAAGTCCCTGGTTTTCCTTCCGCCAGCACCTCCGGAAGGGCTTCATAGGCATCTGGGCGCCCTCTGGCAGTGACCACGGGACCCTTATAGAGTTGAGCTTCCATGCTCTGTTCCCGTGGACCCCATACCAACCAGGGCGGCTGCCATCTTGTGGTCCCTCTTCCAGTCCTTCCAGGTGTCCCGGATGGGTACCGCCCCCAGCCGCTCCCCACAATCAATATATATATATATATATATATATATATATATATATATATGGTTGAAATAGTTTACTGTCAAATAATGCAAAGAGTACACGACACGTGTTTCGCCCTAAGTCTGGGCTCATCAGGCGTACACACTCACTGCACCCCCCTCTCGGGGAATTGAACCTCGGACGTCAGTGCCAGAGGTGAAGCCCCTAACGTTGTGCCACGGCGTGTGGTTCAGCATGTAGATCGGGGTAATTACATTCATTGCATTCGAAGTCTGTGTCACAATCTGATTGTATGGGTGGTTACCTACCAGGTAACGCTTGTGGTTGGCCAGCAATCTGCTAACATCTGCCACGGTGCCCTCAGTTTGTGAGGAGCAGATCATAGAATGGTTGAAATAGTTTACTGTCAAATAAATGCAAAGAGTACGCGACACGTGTTTCGCCCTCATTCTGGGCTTATCAGGCGTACACACTCCACTGCACTCCCTCTCGGGAATCGAACCTCGGACGTCAACGTCAGAGGCGATGCCCCTAACGTTGCGCCATGGCGTGTGGTTCGTTTATTTGACAGCATCTATGATCTGCTCCTCACAAACTGAGGGCACCGTGGCGGATGTTAGCAGATTGCTGGCCAACCACAAGCGTTAACCAAGCTAAGATTCTGGCTGTGTGAGGCACCATGCTACAAAAAAAAAAGAAAATCTCTACTTGACTGTGCCACCAACAATGTACGCCATAGGAAGGCTCTACACAGGATTATAATACAAACCAAGCAAAAATGCAAATGCAGATGAAACACAACAGATACAATGATAGACACAGGAGAAGGTGGAACTTGCAACAATAAACAGTTTTTCAAAATGGAATAAACTTATGTTTAAGATGACAGGGCAGTGTAGGGAATTGAAACTGGTATCTGGAGCTGTGTGGTGGCAGCACTAACCATTATTCCACTGTTCCTCCTTCAAAATCACGAATCATGAGAAATTTTAGAGCATACTCAAAAATAAATATACGGATTATCAGTTACATGCAAACATTTTGACAACTCTGTTCAGATTTTGTTGATGTTTGAAGTAACAAATAGTAAATGCAGCTAATATGGCATAAACTATGAAAGCATTTACTCTTTTAGGACTAATATTTTTTTTTGTTTCTTTTCTCCCAGGGCTGAATATTTTTCCAGAAGCTAACTTTTTTTTAAAAAAGAACATAAAGCAATTGTTTAACATATCAAATCAGCAAACAATATTTACTTTTGACAAATGTTACTCTCTTGCATGTTGTATGAGCCTGCATACTATACTGTATAATTTCACATACATATCACATGCATGTTACACAGCAAAGTCCTGCCAAGTCTGATCTCGCTCAAAGCAGCCAGTTGCATGCATTGCCACATTGCACTGCTTACAATACGTGTTGCACTGGTGCTTCCTTTTCAATTGTCTGTTGCTGCACGTTCTCACATATACTGTTAGTGTGTACTGTAGAGAGACAAGTCACCCGTTTGACATCGTGCCATGCCAATGCCACCAAGTTTTACACCCACATGAAAACCGTATTGTCACCTCTTTTCCTCTTCAGCCTGTCTGGCTTCAACTGTGAAGGCCTGTGTCTCCTGTTCACCCTCACTGTGCCACAAGCTCCAATTTGCCTGCTCTGTAGCTCCAAGAACAATTCTGGGCATGTATGAAAATTGTCCATGTATACAACATGACCCAAATGCTCATAGCCCTGAAGCAGCTCCAGCACAACCTGACTTGTCAAGGGACAGTTCTCTCTTTGAAAGGAATACTTTCCTGTATATGTCATTACTTTCTGCCTGTACAAAATCCTTTATGCCATACTTTGTGGGCTTGTCTGGCATATATTGGTGGAAAAAAAGGTGTCCCTTGCATTTTATCATTGATTCATGCACAGTCAAATCACAGCCAGTCTGATAAAATGGTTTATGTGTTGGTTCTACAATGTCAAGCAGGGCCTGAACTTTATACATGGGGTTATAGCCTGGCTCACCCCTTGGGATTTGCTTCTGGTTATCACAGAACTGAATAAAATTTTGCAGCAGCACATACCTATCATCACACGGCATAACCTGTCCAAAGCCACCAGGGGACAAAGCATGCTTGGACAAATGCTCCCTGAAGTTATATCACCAGTCTAGTCCCATCTCTATTTGTAATGCCACAAAGCCCTTCATCTCGTCTGTTGTTGTGGGTTTTAACTTTGAAAAACAAGAATGCGGTACAAGCACAGCCCACAATTCAAAAAAGTGCTCTGCATACCTGTTTGTCTCGTCTTACAGTAGCTGAAAAGCAGCATTAGGAGAGAGTAGCCTGCAGTAGTCCAGCGGCTGGTAATCTGTCGTGTCCAACAGCAAGCCTTGTGAAGTCCGGTAGCCAGTTTGGCTCCCACGGATCAATGTCTGGGTATTCCTCCCACGTGAACCTTGCTGTAGGTGCGTCAGCTGAGCGAATGCTCTAAGCTGGTGTCCTATCAGCTGATGCCAGTTCCTCACTCTATTGCTCGATCTCCTGATCACTGTCAACAAAATCAGATTCTGAAAAATCAGACTCCGACTCAGCGATAATGCGCAAAACATTGTCTGCTGAGTATTTTCTTTTCTGCACTCGCTTCGCTCCCTCGTGAGATGTCGATGCCATCTTGCCTTTGTTTACATTTGTTTACATTTTGTATCTCACGCACACACAAGGTTTAGATGCCGAGTCAATGAGTCTAACATTCCTCCGAGCAGAGAGGAAATGCCTGTGACGTAACAGTGAGTTTTGTCGCAATTAACAGCTGTTTGTCGCCCTCTACCCCTAGATGTCAACTTTTGTCGACATGAGCCCTCAACCCCTCCTGTCGACAAAAGTCGACATCCGCCCAAAGAGTTAATATTGTCCCACATATGTGTCTGTGGAACCCTCTCCATGTCCAGATGAGGTGAGCACTCTAACCTTCTCCTCTAATGTTCTCTCTGCAGCATTAAGGAGACGCCCAATGATGGCAACTGACCCCGTCCCTTCCTGTCCCCGATCTATAAATCCCTCTGCTGCTGAAAGGAAGTGTTCAGTCTTTCACCAAACTTACCACAGGACGGAGTTCCTTCCTCGCAGTACTACCATTATGTAGCCTGATGGCCATCTTATTTGGAGAGTTCCTTTACATTGGCACACATAGCAGCCGTAATTCCCATTGACTTTTTATATTTTTCTTTTGGAATTTAATGGTGACTACTGTGTTAGAGCCTCAACATTTTCCAGTGGTAGACATGCATTTCCTTTCTCGACCACAATATACAGTTTTGACTTATTTGATGAAATGAAAAAATGTAACAGAAATATAAGAGTTTAGGCCCCCTTTCAGTTGTAAGGCCTCAGAGGTCACTCGTCTGGTCTGGCTTAGCTTGTTAGGTGTTAGTCTGGTCAGACGGTGAAAATTCCAGAGCAATGCTTATCAACCATGGGCTCTTCTAAATAACTGACTGAGGGTCTGAAAATTAAACTGATGCCTACAAAGCAGGGAAAAGCTATGAGAAGATGTCAAAGTACTTTCAGCTAGCAATTTCCACAATCTGAGATGTCATTAAGAACCGATAGTTAAGAGGAAATGTGACGGGAGAGACAAAATGTGGAGGAGCAAGAAAACTGATACTAGAATAGCAGTAAGGCAAAGCGAAACCCAAATATGACTACGAGGCACCTGCAAGCAGTGTGAGCTGTGAAAGCAGAAATGAGTTGGGGTGCAATGCTCAACTGTGTAATGTTACTTACATGAAGATGGCCAGAGGTGGGTAGAGTAGCCAAAAATTGTACTCAAGTAAGAGTAGCGTTACTTTAAAATAATATTACTCAAGTAGAAGTAAAAAGTAGTCATCCAAAAAATTACTCAAGTATGAGTAAAAAAGTATTTGGTGAAAAGACTACTCAAGTACTGAGTAACTGTTTGATCATAATAAATGATTTATTTTTTAGAAATGTTGTAATAAGACAGACAAAAATATAAAATAATATGCAAATTCTGCTATTTCCAAATAATAAAATAAAAAATGAGTAAAAATAAATAACATCTTTACAAAATAAAGATGCAAAAATAACACAAAGTTCCAAATCTCAGTTTTTCACAACAAAGCTTTTGAAGCCAATACCTACAGTAGGTAACATGAATGTTTGAACAGTGCAAACTACTTACAGTGACAAGATATACTGACTGTACACTGACAGTAGAATACTGCATATTCACTTGCCCTCCAAATAGCACAGCTGATAGAAAATACCATTAGAACAAGGCAGCTTGTGCCCATACAAGAAGTCTCACTTTACCTTGACTGGCCAGTCGCGGATAGTTGACACAGTTGACACAAGTCACTGTATAATAGATGTAGGACGCTCTTTTTAAAAAAATTAAAAATTGAGACTGCAATTAACATGAACAAGTGTCCTTATAACTGTTCTTATTTTTACGTTCTGTAAGACGTACACTGTCAGACAGATCACTGAATAATGCACAGACAGAGAAGTTACTAGATAGATAAACTGGGAAGGCACTGTATAATAGAAGATATAAAACTGTCAAGAGAAAAAAAACAGCTAGATAGATAGATAGATAGATAGATAGATAGATAGATAGATAGATAGATAGATAGATAGATAGATAGATAGATAGATAGATAGATAGATAGATAGATAGATAGATAGATAGATAGATAGATAGATAGATAGATAGATAAAACTTTATCTGTCCCAGGAAAACTTTGGCTTTTACAGAATCTAAATAAATAAATATTATATTATGACAAACAACAAATCCCCACTCAAGTACACATGACAATCACTAAAAAGAAAGAAAATGTCTGACTTGGTTAACAATAAAAAGAGCAGTCCCAGTCTATTGCTGTTATTTTCATAACATGGTTACTATTATTAGAACTGCTGTTCATTATGGACTCTTCACAGTTTGGCCCAGTAACATATTCATCTATACTACCACTTATTCATATTTCATATTGGATTAATATTCTCTGAGAACTTTTATCTCATTATTTGTAACCACCAGCCCTCCAATAACTAACCTAAAGTTAACCAGATGGGATTTTTTTAAAATAAAAAACCATATAACTAGGAAACAGTCTGCACTAAATTGGTTTGAAAAAGGAAGTTCATTATGATAAATGAAAGAAAAACAACCAAAATCTGGGGAAGTACTCAAAGGCAGTGAGAATGGAGATAAATGTGAAAGACGCTAGAGAGACTGTATACAACAGGCAAAAATAGCAACCACTTGATAACAGTATTAACTATAATTAATGAAAGCATTAATTAATCAACAGAAGTAACCGTGATCGACATTTTAAACTTTAACGATTTACTTAAGAAAAAAAAAGAAAAACGCCCCAGCACGTCTATGAAGGCAGAAGCTGCAGGCAGGCAGGTAGGCAGAGCGACGAAAAGCGCAGAACAGCACCCCCTAAAATGGAAGTGGTAGAAAATAGATTGCATCGGTAGTGAGTTACTACTATCATAGAGAATGAATGGGAAACTGTTTGTAGAGTTTTAGCTAAAGAATACGCAGCGGCCACCTTCCGCTGTGCATGTTTGGAATACAGCGTATATAATGGAAAAAAAGTAACAATTCGAGTGTTGCCCAATGTAGCGGAGTAAGAGTAGCGTTTCTTCTTCACAAATGTACTCAAGTAAAAGTAAAAAGTATGGTGCAGTAAAACTACTCTTAGAAGTACAATTTTTTTAAAAAGTTACTCAAGTAAATGTAACGGAGTAAATGTAACTCGTTACTACCCACCTCTGGAGATGGCCTTAGTGGAGGTGTCATTGGAAAGGAAAACATGCCTGCAATCTCATCATAAAAAGCATCATCAGCAGAAGACAGAAACATTTGGGAACCAAGTGCTGTTAAAATCAAATTTATTGCAGCACGTCAAAAAAAGAACTCCTTGTGAAGTGTTAAGTACAGGGGTGGATCTGCTATGCTTTGGGGTTGTGTGGTACTGTAGCTATGGTTTGCTGTGCTGGTAACATCACTTCAAGAGAGGCCCACTGAATCAACAAGTTAATTAAAAGGACAGGCTCAGGCTCTGGATCTCCTGTAGGTTGTAGCAAAGGAGAGAGTGAAAACAAAACCGAGTGTCATTATGAACAAAGCTACACATCCACTATCTTACACACTAATACTGAAGACTTTCAGCCAACAAATTATTCAAAAGAAATGTGTGAAGAAACGTGACTGGGGCTTATTTATATCTACAGCAATACATCTCCATAAGGCCTCACTGCAACTGGGACTGCCAAGTCAGACATTTTCTTTCTTTTTTAATTTTCTTCCTTTTTAGTCATTTTGGTGTATGTTCTATCTATCTATCTATCTATCTATCTATCTATCTATCTATCTATCTATCTATCTATCTATCTATCTATCTATCTATCTATCTATCTATCTATCTATCTATCTATTATATAGTGCCTCACCTATCTATCTATCTATCTATCTATCTATCTATCTATCTATCTATCTATCTATCTATCTATCTATCTATCTATCTATCTATCTATCTATCTATCTATCTATCTATCTAAAACAATTTCTAAATTTATTTACATTCTTCTTAAGATCCTAAATTTTTTTAAATTCTCAATCTGTTTTTTTCAACTACAATTTTGTTTCCATTTTGGCTTTGTCATTGGGCTTTTTTATTGCTCGGTACTAACTTTGTTTTCATCATTTTGAACGGTCTTTTTATTGCCACAAGGTACAACAGTGTACATCTCTCAGCAAATTTTGCAGCATTGATATCATGTGAGCTGCTGTGTTAGCCAATAAATAAGCAGTTACAGGGCGGGCTTCTGACCAATAGCCAATAAATAAGCAGTTACAGGGCGGGCTTCTGACCAATAGCCAATAAATAAGCAGTTACTGGCGGACTTCTGACCAATAAATGAGGATGAAGTCGGGTGTTCTATTCAGATGCTCAGTTGTGTCTGAGGACATTCTGTTTTTATTTGTGAGAGTGTTTTCTGGAGATGGTTTATTTAGCAAGGTTTATTGAAAACACAAGTGTTTGGAACATTGTGAGCGTACGACTGGATGACTTGATATATGGATTATGTGACTCATGTAATTTGAGATTATTTTCATGGATGTTTTTAATATTCCACATGCACTGCAGAAGAGGTCACCCACCTGAAGCTCAGTATGTTCGGGCCCAGCCTGTACTGTACTTGGATGGGAGACCAACCAGGAAAAACTTGGGTTGCTACTGGAGGAGGTGTTGATGAGGCCAACAGGGGGTGCCTACCCTGTGGTCTGTGTGTGGATCCCAATGCCCCAATTCAGTGACAGGGACACTGTACTGTAAAAATGGTGCCATCCTTTGGATTAGATGTAAAACCAAGGTCCTTACTCTCTGTGGTCATAAAAGATCCCTGGGTGTTCTTCATAAAGAGCAGGGTGTATCCCAACGTCCTGGCTAAGTTGCCCACCACAGCCTTGTCATTCTGGCCCCCTAACAATACCCTGTCGCTAATTGTCTCACTCTCTCTCACCACTTCACCACCTAACAGCTAATGTGTGGTGAGTGAACTGGCGCAAAATAGTTGTTGTTGCATTATTCAGGTGGTTGAAGCACATTGAACTGGCTCCCCATTCATTACAAAAAAATGCTTTGATTAGTGTTCTGCCCCACATCTTATTAGTTGAGACTGTTATTTGTTGAACTGTGCTCCCCCTTCATCTTGTCATTTATTAACATACCAGTCAGTAACGTCCCACACTCACAGTGGTGCTATAAAAGTCTACGAAACTCACATAAAGCACGTAGGTCCCATAATAAACATTTGAATACAATACATCCCATGTGTCTCACGTAGGCACCCCTTTATTTCTTGTTTCGGTCATGTCCAAAACGTATATTTAGGGTATATAAACCCCTCGGTCTGGTTAGTTGTGGTACGCAGCAATTTGAACCTCTGTCTACACGCTTCTTTTTGTCTTGATCCAACCGTGGAAATCACTCGCCTTGTAAGTGTCTTTTAAAGCTTTATTGTTTAATGTATACTGTCTGCTATGTATTGCTGTGTAAATCATTCTTTATTGTCTTTCATTGTACACCTGTAAATGCCTGTATGTTTCTTTTGTATATATTTTCAGTTTACAATGAGGTACGTCCAGTAAAAGCCTTCAAGAAAGCTCACCCCTTGTCGTTTTTTTATGTGGATGTGCCAAGTTGTTTAAGCTCTTTGCAGCCGCGTTGCACGGACAGCACGGAGTGAGGCAGAAAAAGTAGTGCGAAAAATGCTATATAAATGTAAAGAATTATTATTATTTTTATTGTTTGCTATTGTCCAACATTGGTCTACACAGACATCTATTATATTAGAAACTTTGCTATGTCCATTCTGCATGAAAACAAGAGACTTAAACTTTTTCTCAAAAAGCAAGCTATAAGAGAAAGAACTCTATTCTGTATGGGCTGCCAGTCCACGACTTAACGTCTTTTGGTCTCGCACGTGTGTTTGACAACAGTGAGCAGTGAGGCCTACCTGAGCCCATTGCATTCACAGGAGTCTGTTTGCATTAAATGTTATTAAGTAACTTTACCTTTCCACCTGTTTGCTTTCTTTTATTTCAGTGCAGTTCACTGTGTTTGTAAAAGAACTATAAAAAGGCCCCTTTGAGGTGGGAAAGTCCCTTATACAATTAACATCAGTTTCATTTTACATTGCAACGGATTGCTTTGTTTTGTTTTGTTTAAACTCAAAGACAGAGACCAGTCAGGTCATAGTAAAATGGAATTGTTAAATTGTTGCAAAAAAAATCAAGACTTGTCTTATGCAAGGGGTGTGTACAATCATGGCCAAAAGTTTTGATAATGACAGGATTGGGCCCAGAAGTTGATGGACAGCCTGCCAGGGTGAATTGCAAAGGTATCCATATTACTAACCGAGAATGGTAAACCGGATGGCATGGACTCAGGTTTACTAACTAAACGGATGGCATGGACGCAGGTACATGGCGATGGGACCATGAGACGTACTGCGCAGGCGCGTACAGCGCACGTCTCATAAACCGCAATCGAGGTCGTATCCACAGCGAACGAAGGACTCACAGCCCAAAAATGAAACAGCTCAACTGACGTGAATGAGAAATGAAGCAACAAGGCGCCCATAGCTAACGACTACCGACACAGCCACGCCAAAAAGAGGATTCTGCGCTGCAGCCCGGATTCAAACGGAAGAGGCTATGGAGGCCCCACAGGTCCACAAAGATAGTACGAAGGGCGCAGGCGTCACCACCATATTGTGAGAGGCACCACTGCGGAGTGAAGTTAGGAATAATGTGCTGCTTGGAATTGTACAAACCGCTGAATGCTTTACACCAAATACAAACACAATACAGCTCCACTAACGGAAATAACAAATAAAACAACAAGCCCATACCTAACGCCATGGCCACAGAGAATGGCCACAGAACAAACAAACACAACAGGGTTCGGCGCCCCGTCCAAAGTCAAACTGGAGAGAGTACGGATGCCGCAAACGTACACACTACACAGCATAGTGAAGCAAAGCGGGCACGGCTCCAGAAAGAGACAGCTCGACTCACGGAGATACAAACACCAGCCCGCCTGCATGGAAAACAATGCACCACAGTAAGATCAATGAACGCAGGTGCCTACAACACGCGTCTGAAACTGCGGAAGCACAGCAGGCACGGGTTCAAAACGAACGAGCTCGACTGACGGATATACAAACACCAGCCCGCCTGGATAAAATCGATGAACGCAGGCACCTACAATGCACGTCTGAAATGCCGCGGGCAAAGCGGGCACGGCTCCAAAATGAACGAGCTCGACTAATGTATTTCAGGATACCCAACGCCGGGGGTAGGCGAGCGAAGCGAACAGGGGGCAGAGCCCCCTTGTTGAAAAAGAAGGGCCAACACTGCAAATATTGACTCTTTACATAAACTTAATGTAATTGTCCATAAAAGCTTTTGAAAATTATGAAGTGCTTATAATTATATTTCAGTCTACCATACATCTGACAAAAAGATCTACAAACACTGAAGCAGCAAACTTTGTGAAAACCAATACTTGTGTCACTTTTGGTCACAACTGTAGACACCAAATAAGGTGGAAAGTCACGTCTAGTGAAGTACCCCCGAATAATTCCCTACATTGGCTGCAAAATATATGAACCTTGTTCTGCCAATAGCAATTAACATATACAGTACAGCTTGTACAGTAAGTACATTAACAGCCTCCAGCTTTAAATTCAGTGGACATGTGTGCCCTGTGCCCGGTGGTCCAAGTAGGTCTGAGAATGTTGTACATCCATTAACATAAGGGTATGATAGTGCAGAAGGGATGCAGCTTGCTCCTTCTCTCACCCATATGGCTTGTACAGTGAGGTACAGTGTGCCCCCATATGTCACAAAAAATCTCATTCTTTCTTGCGCAAATGTGGGAGAGTTGTAGTAGAGGAGGAGAGCACTTCATGTTTTCTCACACCGCCATAGATGCAGTGGAGCGAGTGTAAGGGAGAACTGAATCTCATTCTCTATTTCAGGCCACTGTGTGCTTTGCTGAATGTATGAGGGTGAGTGTACAGGATGTATGCAACTCCTTCTTCCTCCTTTCACAACAAATCACTGAGATTTGGACAGAGTAACAGTACAGGTGGAACGCGTCTCACTTTTGCTGTGTGCCACAAAAAAAAAAAAAAAAACTGGTAGAATGACAGTACAGGATGAGCACATTGTTTTGGGAAGGACCAGGTCTTGCTTTTTCTTGCACTGCTATGGTTAGTACCGAGTGACAGATTGGGAGGAGCACATTTTGCTCCTTCTGACAGTTGTAAAGGGGCGAGACAAAGTACTCCTTCTCAAATCGCTATGTTCCATATCAAGTGTGAAAAGATTAATATATAGTAGCAGTGTATCTTGCTGCTTCTAACATTATGGCTAAGATGGAGCAATAATGTAGGAAGACTGCATCTTGTTCTTTCTTGTAACCACCTCGTACTGCAGTGACAGTGCATGAAGTAGGCCGGCACTTCCCTTTTCTTGCCTTTTGAGTACCAGGAGTTAATTTTTATGAACCAGAACTCTGGACCACATTATAACCCATAATTAGCAAAACAATCTATTCTTTTAGCTAGTTTTTTGCACCACTGCAGTTTCTGTATAACATGCGTGATGGGCGGTCACGGTTGTTGTCTAGCCAGGACACCAGTGGGAAAGAAGGACTGGTTGGAGCACCTGCAAGACGTTACCTCCCCCTGGGATACTGGAGGATACTGTCTGTCCTTGACAGCTGTATCACCACGGGTTCCTCCAGCACAGACTGGGAGTGAAACTTTCATGCAGCCCTCTTGATTTCCCTGGGGACCGCCAGAGTTTGGCAACGGATTTCCATCACACCTGGGGGTGATTTCAGATAGATAGATAGATAGATAGATAGATAGATAGATAGATAGATAGATAGATAGATAGATAGATAGATAGATAGATAGATAGATAGATAGATAGATAGATAGATAGATAGATAGATAGATAGATAGATAGATACTTTATTAATCCCAAGGGGGAATCCACATACTCCAGCAGCAGCATAGTGATAAAGAACAATATTAAATTAAAGAGTGATAAAAAATGCAGGTAAAACAGCCAGGGAACGAGTCCACATAAAAGAAAGTGGTAGGAGCGGCGCCTGAGTCATATAATGCTGATGAATCACCTGGGACACATCCAGGACCTGCTAGCCACTGCTAATCTGGGTTGAGAATCGGGAGGAAGGAGACGCAGCTTACCAGAGAGGGAGTGGAGGTGGAAAGAAGAAGAATAAGACAACCTTGTGATGTTTGGTACTGTGTAATAGAAGTGTGCTGTAACACTGGGAATAGAGAGGACTGGTTCCCAAGGAGGGCGGCACGGTGGCACAGTGGTAGCGCTGCTGCCTCACAGTTAGGAGACCTGGGTTCTCTTCCCGGGTAATCCTTGCGTGGAGTTTGCATGTTCTCCCCGTGTCTGCATGGGTTTCCTCCGGGTGCTCCGGTTTCCTCCCAAAGACATGCAGGTTAGGTTGATTGGCAATTCTAAATTGTCCCTAGTGTGTGGTTGGTGTGTGTGTGTGCCCTGCGGTGGGTTGGCACTCTGCCCGGGATTGGTTCCCTGCCTTGCACCCTGTGTTGGCTGGGATTGGCTCCTGCAGACCCCCGTGACCCTGTGTTCGGATTCAGCGGGTTGGAAAATAGATGGATGGATGGATAGTAGCTGGAAGGTCAGATTGTTCATTCCTTGTCTAACCGCAGCCTTTTAAAAGCACAAGGGGCCACTATTGTGAAGCCTTTTATTGGTGGTAAACTGGGTTAAAGTAAAGGTTTGCAAGTGAAGACAGTCCCAGTCAGTGATGCACTCTACCTTAGAGGTCCCATGGGTGATACACGTGGGGTGAACAGTGAGATAGGTAAGAGGTTATCGGTAGCAGAGTTGCATAGTTGGTTTTTTGAATTTCTTATTTTTCCCAATCTAGCAAAGAACTTTAGAGCTCACAGCTGATCTGATAACATGTATGGAGGATTGCCGGCTTCTTACTCCGGCCCTCACCCCCAGGCCACCAGGAGGAGCTCTCCGGACACCATGGACGTGCCCCGAGGTCCAGCAGGGCCTCATGGACTATGTAGTTTTTATATGCAGCCCTGCTGGATACCTTGGGGGCCACCAGGCGTCGCTGTAGGGGGGCTCGTAGGCTCGTATGTCATGGTCACGTGACGAATGAAGAAGAACGAGGAAGAAACGACGTGCTTCTGGGGTGAAGAAAAGGACTGTTTACCCTGACCCGGAAGGAATAAGGACCTGTGGACTGATTGGGCAGGAACACCTCCGGGTCAGGGTGTATAAAAGGACTCTGGGAAGCCCAGTACATTGAGCTGAGCTGGGAGGTAGGGTGGCGAAGTGTCTGGGCGAGGAGGAAAGAGTTTATTGTTTATGAATAGTGTGGTGTGTAGAGTGCTTGGTGCACAGTATTATTATTTAATAAATAATAATTACACTTTTATCCAGTGTTTGGAGTGGTACCTGAGGGTCCGAGAGGTGGACGAGGGGCTTAACTGCTACACATGACAGAACATTACTGAAGCTGTAATTTAAATATGTAATCTACAGGGACTCATTTTCTGCATTGTTTTTTTGGAAGAGGAACTTCTAAAATCAGTTGGTATCTTAGTAACATTTCAGGATATTATATTTCTGTTCATAAACACAATTATATTTAATTATGGAACTGTCAAAATTTCAAAGGCAGAGAAGTGGAGGTCATACTTATAATACAGTGCATGTATGCTTAGGAGACACCCAAGGGCTTTTGAAGGGCAAGCACTAACGCCACAGGACAGGAGGTAGTGTAGGACAGACTGACTTTGTCCACTTTTGTGCTAAGGTCAGAATACAGATCCCAGTCTAAATCCCAGTAGCAGACAATCTTATTGCCACCTACAAGGCCTCAGTCTCCATAGCGGGGCCCCTTGCTGGAAAGCAGCTTTACTCCTTATCTTATAAGATAAGGTTAACACCACAGGGAAATCTCTCAGAGGTACGAGCTGGGCAACCAGCATGGCTACCATGTTCAAACAAAGGCACATACAGTAACTGAAGGATGAGTAATGTTGATGGACAGAACATTGCACCACATGTCAAACAAATGGATGTGCACCCCAAGAAACCAATGACAACACCTCTATTCTTTGCTTTATCAAGCTACAGATCATTCTGACCAAAACTTTGGTTATAATAATAATAATTCATTACATTTATATAGCGCTTTTCTCAGTACTCAAAGCGCTATCCACACAGGGAGGAACCGGGAAGCAAACCCACAATCTTCCACAGTCTCCTTACTGCAAAGCAGCAGCACTACCACTGCGCCACCTGTGAGTTTGAGGTGAGGTTGTGTGGTTGCCCATAGCCAGAACCCATAGCTGATAGGATGTGGCCTTAACAGGGACAGTACATAAACCATGCACTCATCTTGCTAACGACAGGAGCTGACTGTTCACCAGCCAACCCAGTGTGGTATCGCGGGTCCATGGCTCAGAAAAAGTTGCAGTTTTAAATAAATAATTGGATGCCCTCACACTGGGGACTGGAGCAGGTGCGAGCACTCGGCTGAGAAGACAGCTCATCTATAGGTTGGTGCAAGGTGCTCAGCCAACCATCCATTGCCTTGCCAGCATGTACAGACAGTTTGATTGACTCATTATCAGCCTGGAGCGACAATCAGGTGATTGCATCTGCAAACACTCCTAGCACATAAAAGGGGAGCGCAAAGGCTTGGAGAAAAAGACACAGACATCAGAGCAGAGGTTAAAGAAAGAGAAGAGGGCAGGAAGACGTAAGGGAGAGAGTGCGCAGATGCAGGAGTGAGTGAGCTAAAGAGAACAGGCTCGAGAGAGAGAGAGAGAGAGAAGGCAGACAGCTGGGAGGAGAACCCTCTGGGCAGTTGAAATAGGTCACTTTGACCCAGCCTGTATGAGGAGCGGGAGTGACCAGATGTGTGAATGACCTGTCGCTGAAGACCGGGAAGGCAGCGGGGGTCATTGAGGCTTGGACTGAGAGCTCCTATGTGAGTGCCATGGCCTTTGGGGACCCGAGCCTATGTCTGGAGAGGGAGCCTTACTGTAGCCGTGGAACAACAGGGACCCAGACCCATGGAAGTTTGGCAGTGTATGTTGGCAGGGTGATGCCTCTGCTGCAAGACCTGTTTGGGATAAGCAGAGGAGACATCAGTTTTAAGAAAGATGCACCGGCCGGACTTTTAGAAAAGGACAGTTTCTTGTCAGATGGTTTTTAACCTTGTTTTTAAAGTATTTATTTATTTTTAATTTTAAGCTTCACTTTGAGTTTTATCTGATTATTTATTTATTACAGATTTTGCACAGCACTTTTGAACATTCATTGGATTTGTTTCTTTTAATAAAAGCACTGATCACTGTTTAATCTTCACCTTGCTTTGTGTGATGTTCGCTTTTGCTCAGCTCATCCACCAGAAACGATGCCAGTGGTGGCGGGTTCTGGAGGCCCCCGGTGTGACCCGGTAGCATGGGGCTGACCCCCACCATCACATCCAGTAGGTGTAATTTTTCTAGCTACCAAGGACACTGTGTGTGTGAAACCCTCAAAGACAAACTGCAGAAGGCACATCCAAAGGTGAAGAAGTACACAATTTCCTAAACAAAAAAAGAAAGCGTGCTGAAGATTCTTCTCGTATCTGAAGAAAGCCAAACAGAAAAGGAACAAAGTGTTGCTCACCTCAAACCATAACTAATTGATTAAGGGAACTAATAATTGTAATTTGATAAATAAGACAAGGCCAGATAAAGTATTAAGGTGTTGGGGTTACTAAAACTGAAAGGTAATAAACTTGTGAAGGATATTATGAGTTTCTCATCCTAAATCCAGTCAGAAAGTGTAGAGTGGCATCTCACATACAGGTACTCACAGATGCACAGAGGCCTCTGTGTTTGGGGGTTGGTGGAAACCCAGCATAGACTGGCAGTGAGCAAATGAACAGCACAGCGGAAAAATGGGAAGCTTCATGATCATCCAAAGAACTTATCCATCTTGAACACATAAATTGAAATATTAGAATTTATAAGTTATGTTCCTTTTCCTACAGGGGAGAAAAAGTAAAACTAAGGTTTCATAATTTTATGTCCTGTGTTGTTTGGTATTGTCATAAATATCATATATAAAAATCCTGGGACGAGACGAGACTTTTTTCAAGAGATTTTTTCAAGTCCGGCGAGAAGAAATCTTTGGCCATGAGATTTTTTAAAGTCTCAACCATATTCAACCACGCACACAGTACTCTCACCTCATGCTTTTGACAGACACAGTTCTTGCTCTCTCAGCTCTTATAAATTTTAATGTTTTCCTCACTTTAAGTTCCCAATTAAAGAAGACGTATTATGTTCAAATCTTATTGAAGAATTTCATCACGAAGGGTTATCAACAGAAAAAATGAGTACACGGGCAATCCTAGCAGCAAGAAACGATGAAGTCAAACGAATTAATGCCATAAATGTTGATCAGTTACACAGCAAATTGGTTAAATGCATTGTGGCAGACGGCTGGGAGTGACACCCAGCCGGGACGCCCAGGAAGACAGGAGGAGGGCTCATGCCTCCTCCAGACCACGAGAGGGCGACCGCCCTGGTTCCTTTAGGGGCCATGGGTGCAGGGCTTGGAAGCCCAACCCTGTAGGGGCCTGTGGTCTCCTCCAGGGGGCGCCCCTATGCCTGAAGGACCCGGAACCCCAACACTTCCGCCACACCAGGAAGTGCTGGGGGGAAGAAGATTGGGAACACCCGGAGGGCTTCCGGGAACACAGCCGGCACTTCCTCCACACAGGGGAGTGTCGGGGATCACCTGGAGCCCATCCGGGCACTTATAAAAGGGGCCGCCTCCCTGAAAAGGAGGACTGGAGTCGGGTGAGGAGTGGACAAGGTTTGTGTGCAGGAGAGTGGAGGCGGCTGAAGAGCAGGCAGAGAGACTGAGAGAGGCCTGGACTTTGGGGGAGTTTGGTGCTTGAGGCACTGGGTTGTGCACTTTATTGGACTGTGATTATGTATAATAAACACGTGGTGGACTTGAGAATGGTATCCGTCTGTCTGTGTCCGGGCAGCTTATCACAGCATATCAATAGACTATGCTGAAACAGTTGGTCATGATCGCGCGGAAGATGAAAACATCAACTTACAATATCCCAAAGAATATCTACAACCATTAACACCATCCGGTCTTCCTCTAGACAAATTACTGTTGAAAGAAGGATGTGTGACAGGTGTCTGGTCACAGTTACAGGTAATCTAACTTAGTCACCATTAAAATATCCGACTACGCCACCCAGTTTTATTAAGAGACTGGGAACTCTTGAAATTTACCAATAATAGCACACAGGTTTCTTTAAATTGGGCGGTGAGTAAACACACAATGAAAGACACAACAGTAATTTCAGAAAAAAGCAACAGTAAGTTCATTTACACAAGACAATATAAAGTACATTAATCAGATAAACAAACATAACAAAATCTAAACATATCAGGAACGAATTTCCTTTTTTTAAAAGGAAAACACACAGTCCACACTCTAAAAGTTCGTTAAAAAGAAGAATTGAAGGATACAACCTCTAGTGGTGCAGAGTCCAGTTTGCACACTGTGTTACCCCGACACTTAATTGTTCAACTGTCCACGGATGCACTCTGCTCACCGGACACTCGTTTCCCAATAGAAGTTGTGTCAAATCATTGAATCCCTGTCAGCGTCTCTTCGTCATTCCTTTTTTTTCCACTCTGGCTCCTTGTATTGCTGTGACCTAGGCACGCCTCATTTCTCATCTGCCAGCTTTGCTTGGTCCTTTCATGCGGCTTCCCTCTCTCGCTGGACCCACAACTGGCATCTCCTTGTGGAGCTGTCTCTTCCACCCTGGAAGTAAGTGTTGCCGTCCTTGTGCCTCACGTTGTGCCAGCCTGGTACCCTCGTCTGCCTATGAGCCCCTGTGCTCTGTCCGAGTGTCTTGGCAGTGTTCTCAGTGGACCGTCCCTTCTCTGCCTTCTCCTGCCCAGGAGTTTAAATCTCCTTTAGTCCCTGCCATTGTCAGTCCTGGACAATCAGTTTAATCAGTGGCACATCTAAATTTCCTGGGTTTAACAATTAATAAGAACACAACTTAACAAAATGTACTGTTACCAACCATTAATGAGTACAGATCTGCTGATTAGAAACCAATATTGTCAGACATGTTAATTTCAGGTAAATACAGACATCCTCCAAGGAAGGAGCAGTTCTGTTATCACAACTTGGTATTGTTTGTAATCTCAACCAGCCAAAGTGAGTCCTTTGCAATACGGCAAATACCTACACTCACTCTTGTTACAGTGGTGCTGATGTCAACAGCCTCACCCTTTTCACCAGGAGTTCTGACGCTCTCACAACAGACAACGCCTAACTTCACATCCAAAATAAGCCCTGTCCCTTTTGGGTGCACAGGAATAAAGCAACGCTTTTGGTGGGGATGTCTTATTTAATGCATGTGCCCATCTTTATTTTGCCTATGTTTTATTTTTTTGATTAAGTGGGGACCACCATGCTGGAGCCCCAACCTTCCTTTTGCCTTCCAACTAGGGAATCCATTTCGGGCTCCCGGGGATGACACAGTGCACGGGCATCTCACATGTGAACGGTTTTAGAACGAGCAACACTTATTTTTAATAAAACTACTGCAATATGTTGACACAAATAAAAGACTAACCTTATCTACAAGCAGTTCATGCTGTCATAAAAGTACAGGTATCTTTAGTTGTGGTAATAAGAGCGTAGAAAGCACAACATCCTCACAGGTGGCGCAGTGGTAGTGCTGCTGCTTTGCAGTAAGGAGACTGTGGAAGATTGTGGGTTCGGTTCCTCCCTGTGTGGATAGCGCTTTGAGTACTGAGAAAAGCGCTATATAAAAGAATGAATTATTATTAACATGTCCAGCGTGCGGTTGTCCATGCAAGAGCACACCTTCGTGCAGAAGTACACCAGCTGCTGAGAAAGCACGCTCTGCCTCCACTGAAGTAGGCGGCACAGTCATCAGATACTGATACACTTGTTCTAAACAACACCCACGCTTGCCGTTGTGCTGATACACCGCCATTTCAGCTTTTACTGGTGCATCCAGTTTCTTGTCATCAATATGTGATGGCAAGTTTCTTGGCACAGATAATGCGGATGCAACAGACTGACGCATTGCAATTTCAAGCTGCTGTTCAAAGCTGTTTTCTGATCAAGTGCAAGCTGCAGCAATGGCGCCACCTTAATTATTTTCAACTATAACTGTTATTTCTTGAACGATTTTTACACTTTTACACGCTATATATGCGAGCTTGGCCATTCCCGTTTTCCCGGGAATTACAGCAGTTTAATTCCTGGGAATGCGGGAATGAAAAATGTCCGGGAATCCTGGGAGCCCAGGAATGGATTCCATACTTCCAACCCAGTCTGTGCCACTCACATACTTGAACAAGTTAATGCAGGAAAATTACTGTGAGACATTAAAAACTGGTTGTCAGCTGAGGATCACCTTTGTAAATGGCTGATATTGTGATAAAGAGTGAGAAAAAACATTTTTTCCCTTGCAATCAATCATTTAGGTTTATCTGATGGTAGTTTTGATCTGCCACCAGCTGTCTAAACTTTGTAAAGTCTTCACTTACAGGGCCGGGATGGGGTGCAGAGGTTATCGGCAGGAAGTTTGTATTTTACTTTTGCTTGAAACGGTTTGTTTCCTTTTATGTCTTACTGAATGCTTCAAAATAAATATGACCAAAAAGTAATAAAAATAGTTAAACAACATAATGTTCTAAAGAGTTCTAATATGGCTGTGTGTTCTAGTGTTAAAATTAAGAACAATTGATGAGATACTCCTAAGAGTCCAAGAAGAAAAACAAGTTTGAATGGTTTAGACAAAAGTGGAGGGGAAAATGTTGTCATAAATAAACATTATTCATCTTGAATGGTTTTTTAAAAAATATTTAACACGCCTGTACACGTCGACCAAACACACTTGATTTACACCTTAGCTAGAAGGAAGCAATAAATTAGGAGTGCATATGACAAAGGAGCCAATGAGCAGAGGAGATTAAGTAACTGTTCATCTTGAATTTCAACATTCTTTCAATCTAAAAATGTTACCATTTATTCATTTAATCAAATCTATACATCCATACTTGGGCAGCAGCAAGGGACACCAAAAGACAGGAATCGACTGCAACAGGGTCACAGTAGTTAACGTCATTTAGAATTCTGTCACATCCCAGTCCTGAAGGCCTATTATGCTGGTTTATTTCCTTGGAGCTGAGCATATAATCAATTAATTTTATCGGCTGCATTTCCTGGTCAGGGTTGTAGTCATACACAGCCTCCCGGACCAGCAATGAACTCAAATTAGCAAGTGCAAATTCAATCAGAGACTCTTTCACACTGTGATAATCTTGAGGTGCCAGTTTATCAGTCATCAAGACACCGGAGCCATCCAAGCAAGTCTCCAAAAATATAAATTCCATAAACAATGAGAGCCAAGGAAGAAATATACCCAATTCCAGCAGTTCTGTTCACAGCACCACTACTTCATCTATGACCAGCACCCATCTATCCATCTATTTTCCAACATACTTATCAAGTTAAGGGTCATGGGGGCACGACTCCAGCCAAGAGCCGCCATTGGAGTCACAAATTGGTGTTATTGCTAAGCTGGAGTCAAATTATTTCAGTTTTTGGGAGTTTATATACATGCATTTTTCATTATCTATCTATCTATCTATCTATCTAAAACAGTTTCTACGTTTGTTTACATTCTTCCTGAATTATTTTTTAATTCTCTATCTGTTCAATTACAATTTTATATCTCATTATCTCTCATTTTAAACTCATCCACCTTCACCAACTCTACTCCCTGCATCCTCACCATTCCACTGACCTCCCTCTCATTCACACACATGTATTCTGTCTTGTTCCTACTGACCTTCATTCCTCTCCTTTCTAGAGCATATCTCCACCTCTCCAGGGTCTCCTCAACATGCTCCCTACTATCGCTACAGATCTCAATGTCAACAGCAAACATCATAATCCATGGGGATTTCTGTCTAATCTCATCTGTCAACCTGTCCATCACCACTGCAAATAAGAAAGGGCTCAGAGCCGATCCCTGATGTAATCCCACGATGGTGCAATTCTAAAAAAATCAAAAATTCCCTATTAGTGTGATCAGTGGAAAGAAACCCAATGTAGTTTTAGGATTTCTGGTTTCTAATCTACTTAGTATTTCATTTCTGTTTTGTCTCCAGTGGAGTTTGAACTCCTGCCAGTTGCTCTGAATGCCTTCTAGCCTGTCCTCAAATGGCTTAATTTACATCCTGGAGTTTCCCACCATACTACAAATCTTACCCTGAGCACCAGTACTGGTTTTCATTACAGACAGTGTCAGGTCACTGCTGTACACACTCACACATACAGTGGATTCAGAAAATCTTCAAATGCCTTCACTTTCTGCACACTATATTGTTTTGTTGATCTAATTTTAAATGGAGAATTTTGCCATTTTTTTGTCCACCAATCAAAACCCTTTAACTCCTAATGACAAAAGGAAAACATTTTCAGAAAGGTTTGCAAATATCATGTCTTCTTAGGTAAGTTTCTACAAGCTTTGCCAACCTGGATTTGGGCAGTTTATCTGATTCTTCCCTGGCAGAACCACTCAAGCTCCATTAGGTTGAGAAGCATCTGTAAACTGCCATCTTCAGGTCTCTCGGCAGATGTTCTGTGGAGTTTAAGTTTGGTCTTTGGTTACAACACTCAAGGACAGTCAGACTCTGGTTCTGAAGCCACTTTGCCTGGTCTTGGTTTTATACTTTGGGTCATTGTCCAGCTGAAATGAAACCATCAACCCCATCAGTGGTTGCATCTGTTCTTCACTGACCTCTATGTATTTACCTGAATTCATCTGTCCCCTCGATTCTGACCAGTCTCCCTGTCCCTGCCACTAAGAAGCACCCCATAGCATTATTCAACCACAACCATCATTCACCATGGGGATGGTTTTAGGAAGGTAATGAGTAGTGCCTGGTTTCCTGCAGTCATGAAGGTTAACCTTGATTCCATCCGACCAGAGAATCTTGTTTCTCACAGTCTGAATGCTTCAGATGCCTTTTTGTAAACTCAAAGTGGCTTTTTAATGGTCTGGCTTCACCAGTATAGTGCTTGGAAATCTGCCCAAAAAGTTTAATTTTTGTCTCATCAGACCAGAGATCTTTTTTCTCATACTCTCAAAGTCCTTTAAAATGTAATGCGCCTTTTGCAGTGGCTTCCATCTAGTCAATCCACCATAAAAGTCTGATTGATGGAATGAAGAAGGAATGGTTGTCTTTCTGACATGGTTCTCCCATTTTACAAGAGGCCTTCTGAAGCTCATTAAGAGTGGCCATTGGGTTCTTGGTCACCTCCCTAAACATGGTCCTTCTTGCCCAGTTACTCAGTTTGCCTAGAAGGCATGGTGGTTCCAAACTTCTTCCTTTTATAATTAATGAGGCCACTGTGCTGTTGGGAACACTCAAAGCTTTAGAAATGGTTTTATCTCCTTTTCCTGATCTATGCCTCACCACAGTTTAATCACAGAGGTCTTGGACATCATGGCTTGGTTTCTGTCCACACATGCAGTGTGAATTGTGGACCTTATATACGCAGGTGTGTGCCTTTCTGTACAATGCCCAGTCAATTCAACTTGGCACCGGTGGATTCCACTCAAGTTCTAGACACATCTGAAGAAGAACAGGATCTGCCTGATCACAAGTTGGACAGCCATAGTAAAGGGTCTGAATACTCATATGAATAAGATGTTTCAGATTTTGATTTTTAATAAATTTGCAAAAACGTTCCAAATTTTTTTTTTACTGTGTCATTATTGGGTTATTAAGTGTAGATTGATGGACCAATTGTCAAATTTATCTATTTAAAATTAAATCTACAACACAATAAAGTGTGCAAAAAGTGAAGGGGTCCAAAGACTTTCTGATTCCACTGTATACACACACACACACACAATCAGAAAGTGTCATGTATGGATTTCTTTAATTGTCATTTTTGAATTATTATTTTTCACAATTAAAAATGTTTTCTGTTTTCCTTATATTTACATTCATTCCATGTATTTTGTGGGTGGAGCTCAGAAAGAAGGAGTCGCCCTGACATCACTGCTGTTGGCCCCTCCCTCTGCCTTTATCTGGAGGTCAGACTGAGAGAACCAGCCAGTGGATCATTGTGAGTTCTTGTTTGGAGAATTTGTGAGGATTGATAGATAGATTGTTTTCTTTTCATACTTTCTGGTTTTGTTATTGGATTTTGCTTGTGAATTTCATAATGAGAGTTACTCGGTTTGGATTACATTTGTAGACAAACCACTTTTGCCTCCTTTTGCTTTGAGAATTTTGTTATTTTTTAATATTTTTTTCCAATAAATAATTTCCTTTATACAGATTCTTTATGTGACTCATTTCTTCTAGTCACAGTTTATTTTCTCTTTTTGTTTCTTTCTCCAGTGAGGCATGGGACCTTTCTAGTCTTTTGGAACTTTCTAAGCCAGTTTTCCATTTTAAGGTCTACTAGATCGAAAGCCAGGGTGTAGTTTTCCAGACCAAGCTGGTTTGAAATAAGGTTCTTCTGGGCTGGCCAGGGAAGGCCTGCGTTATGGTAGTTTTAGAGGCCTCAGACCCCTTTCTGCAGTGTTTGTGTCACCAGTTCACTACAACAGGACCAGTTAAATGTTGATGATTATGCTAATATGAACATTTTAAGTTTTGTTGTCAGGTGTACCAAGTTGATACTTGTGTGTCTCCCACAGATGTTATGACCCTGCAAATTCCAAGTCTCAAAAAAAAAAAAAAAAACACAACTTTAGGCCTCCAGTATCAAAACGCCAGACCTGAGGACTGATTGAGGTCATTTATTTTTAATATTTTTATTTTATTAATTTTCGTTGTAATCATTCCATACAAACAGATCAATTTATAACCCAACAAATTTGAAAACAAATCAAACCCCACCCCTGAGAAGGAGAGCTTAGCTAAAGGAAAATTTCTTTAAGCTTTTTAATAAGGCAACATTAGACAAAAGAAGGGGAGAAGTAAATATCTATATAAATAAGAGATGGAGAAGGGAGTTAAATGCAATAATAGTTATTTCTCTTATTCTAAAATAATATTGATTAAATCCTGCCATGTTTTGAAAAAATTTTGTACAGATCCTCTAACTGAAAATTTGATTTTTTCCAATTTCAAATAATATAAAACATCGGTTTCCCACTGACTTATAAGAGGAGAATTAGGATTCTTCCAATTTAACAAAATAAGTCTGCGTGCCAAGAGTGTAGTGAATGCAATCACCGTTTGCTTGTCCTTCTCCAATTCCAGTCCATCTGGAAGGACACCAAACACAGCTGTTAGTGGGTTAGGAGGGATTGTGATACTAAGGCTGTCTGAGAGGCACTTAAAAATTTTTGTCCAAAATGATGTTAGTTTGGTGCAGGCCCAGAACATGTGACCCAGTGCGGCAGGAGCTTGGTTGCAGCGCTCGCAGGTTGGATCCTGGCCTGGAAACATTTTGGACAGTTTTAAGCGAGACAGATGAGCTCGATATATAATTTTTAGTTGAATAATTCTATGCTTTGCGCATATAGAACTCGAGTGAATTCTCTGCTTTGCTACCTTCCACTCCTTTTCTGATATATTGATTAAGAGATCTTCTTCCCAATGTCCTCTTGGGTCTTTGAAAGGTAGGGACTCTAATAAGATTTTATATATTGCGGAAATAGTGTTTGTTTCCTCGGAATTGAGCAGTATTTTTTCCAGCATTGTGGAGGGTGCAAGGTGGGGGAAATCGGGCAATTTCTGTTTAACAAAATTTCTAATTTGAAGATAGTAAAAGAAATGTGTAGCTGGGAGGTTAAATTTTTAACGTAATTGTTCAAAAGATGTAAATATGTTGTCTATATAAAGATCTCTGAGCATTTTAATCCCAAAACTTTTCCATGTATTAAAAACTGGATATACTTGCGAAGGTTGAAAGAGGTGGTTCCCTTGCAGAGGTGCCACTGATAAATGATTTTCCATCTTAAAATGCTTCCTAATTTGGTTCCATATTCTGAGTGAGTAAAGCACAATTGGGTTATTAGTATATTTGCGATAACTTTCATTTATTGGAGAGCAGAGCAGGGAATATAAAGAAGTACTACAGGATTTTACTTCTATTGCAGACCAAGCCTGGGTATGTGCATTTATTTGTGTCCAGGTTTTTATGGCTTGTATGTTTGCTGCCCAGTAATAAAACTGAAAATTAGGTAAAGCCATGCCACCTTCTGCCTGAGGTCTTTGTAGGGTCGCTCTTCGGATACGTGGGTGTTTTGAGTTCCAAATGAATGAGGTTATTATTGAATCTAACTGTTTAAAAAATGATTTATTGATATATATTGAAATGTTTTGAAATAAAAAGAGAAGTTTAGGAAGGATATTCATCTTAACAATGTTAATTCTTCCGGCTAGAGTGAGATGAAGGGTTGACCATCTATGCAAGTCTTGCTTAATTTTTTCCATACAGACGCCAAAATTTTGTTGATAAAGAGCTTTATGTTTACTTGTGATATTTACCCCTAGGTATTTAAACTGATCTGCTATGGTAAAAGGTAGGGTGTCTAATTTAATATTATATGCTTGTGAGTTCACTGGAAAGAGTATACTTTTATTCAGATTAATTCTAAGACCAGATATCTTTTGAAATTCTGTTAGTGCTGTTAAAACAGCAGGGACAGTGTTTTCTGGGTCTGATATATATAAGACCATATCATCTGCATATAGAGAAATTTTCTGTTCCAGTCCTTCTCTGACAATCCCCTTTATCTGATAAGAATTTCGGCAGTGAACTGCCAGTGGTTCAATAGCGATTGCAAACAACAGTGGCGACAAGGGACATCCTTGTCTGGTACCACGTTCTAGTTTAAAGTAGTCTGAGCAAATTTTATTAATACAAACTGAAGCTTCTGGATTGGTATACAGTAGTTTGATCCAAGCACAAATATTCAGGCCAAACCCAAATTTCTCCAATGCAGTGAAAAGGTAATTCCATTCGATCATGTCAAATGCCTTTTCTGCGTCTAATGATAGTAATATCTCTGGGGTGTTTGATTTTGCTGGTGAATATATAACATTAAACAAGCGTCGGAGATTTGAAGATAGATGTCGGTCTTTAATAAATCCAGTTTGGTCTTGTGATATTACAGAGGGCAGCACTTTCTCCATCCTTCTAGCTAGGATTTTTGAGAGTATCTTAACATCATTATTCAGGAGTGAAATTGGTCTATATGATGCACATTGTAACAAGTCCTTATTTTGTTTAGGAAAGACGGTGATTAATGCTTGTCGAAATGTTTGAGGTAGTATTTGGTGGTCTTTAGCTTCTGTAAATGTTACCAATAAGAGTGGAGCTAGCTGAGTGGAGAATTTCTTATAAAACTCTACGAGGTAACCATCAGGGCCTGATGCTTTCCCGCTTTGTAGTGACTTTATAGCGTCTAGTAATTCTGTTAGCGTTAGAGGTTTATCCAGTTCCTCAGCACTTAAAGCATCTATTTGTGGTATTTGTGAATTATCCAGAAATGCATTAGATTGCGTGTTGTCTTCTTTGGGCTCAGTGGAATATAAAGACTTATAGTAATCTCTAAATGTGTGCATTATTTTATTATGGTCGATGATTTCTTCTCCATTCTTGTTGGTGATTACTGGTATTGCATTGTGAACTTCTTGTTTATGAATTTGTTGAGCTAAAAGCTTATTAGCTTTTTCTCCGTGTTCATAGTAATGCTGTCTAGACTTATAAATAAGTTGTTCAGTTTCTTTAGTTGTTAAGATGTTAAGTTCTGTATGCAGGGCCTGCCTTTTCCTGTGAAGAGCTTCACTTGGACGCCTGGCTTGTTCTTCATCTATTCTAGTAATTTCATTTCTTAGCTCTGACACTTTCTTGGTTTCTAATTTATTTCTATGGGAAAGATATGAAATAATCTGGCCTCTTAAGAAGGCCTTTAGAGTTTCCCAGAGTGTTCCTGCAGAAACCTCTGTGGACGTGTTTGTCTCTAGGAAGAAGCTGATTTGTTTGGATATAAATTCTGTGCAGTTCTCGTCTGCCAATAAAAGAGGGTTAAGACGCCATCTGCGAGGTGAGTATGAGGGGCTTATTGATTTTAGCTCCAAGACTAGAGGGGCATGGTCAGAGATAACAATTGTGTCATATTTGCATGATTTAATTGTAGGCAGGAAATTATTATCTATAAAAAAATAATCAATTCTTGAGTAGCTATAATGCACTGGTGAGTAGAGCACTGTTCTTGAGTTTGGGTTAAGAAACCTCCAGGGGTCTGATAAGTTGTGATCATTTAAAAACTGTGTAATTATCTTTGCAGTATTAGATGTCGTCCCCCCCTGTTACAGGAGTTCTATCTAAGAGTGGATTTAAAACACAATTAAAGTCCCCAGCCATTATAATTTTATGAGTGTTCACATTGGGAATGGATGCAAATAGATTTTGCATGAATTCCTTATCATCAACATTGGGTGCATAAACATTTATCAAAATCATTTTACTGTTATATAAGTTGCCCATGACCATCACATATCTCCCTTCAGGGTCCGACACTACCTCTGATGCTACAAATGGAACTGTTCTATGTATGAGAATTCCCACCCCTCTAGTTTTCTTTATAAAGCTAGAATGGAACATTTGGCCAGTCCAGTCTTTTTGTAATCTGAACTGATTGAGGTCATTTATGTTAGGTAGAATGCCAAGAGAGGGGGCTGGACGGTCTCATGGCCTGGAACCCCTGCAGATTTTATTTTTTTTCTCCAGCTGTCTGGAGTTTGTTTTTATTTTTGTTTTTTCTGTCCTCCCTGGCCATCTGACCTTATTTTTATTCTATGTTAATTAGTGTTCCCTAATTTTAAATTATTTGTCTTTTTTCTCTTTCTTCATCATGTAAAGTACTTTGAGATAAATTGTTTGTATGAAAATGTGCTATATAAATAAATGTTGTTGTTGTTGTCTGGACCAAAAGAGCTTTCTTTAACTCCTCAGACAGCCTAACCACAAACCCAGCTAATTGCAGATTTACAGGCCTAAACAAAATGGGGCAAAGACTTTAAACTCAAAAAAGATTCACAAAAGCAGGGTAGAATAAACCTGCAAAACCTCAGACCCACAAAACAAAGCAAGATTTTGTGAATATTTAAACATTAAGAATTCCAAAAATAGAACAAAGAAAGCACAGGCAGGATTAACCAAAAAGGAGAAGCAAAAAGGTTTACAGAGTCGAACCTGAAAGTAAACAAAACCAATCTGAAAGCCAAAAATATTACCTTATGACAAAGGCAAAAGTAAAAAATACAAAAAAAAAACAAGCACAAGTGTCAAAACTCAACAAGTAAATCACAAAATTAACACAACTGTGAAGCTACCACAACAATAGCTGCTTCTTCTTAAATAGTCCTGGAATGATTCCCAAGTTGCCACATCAGGTGGCCCTGCCCCTTAAAACTCAGTCTTAAGAGGACAGGGCAGAAAACAGATAACACTAATAAAATACAAATTGTATTTTTCTTAATACAATACAAATAATTAACAAATAATACCACATTAATAACTGACATCATGCTACATAAATACAAAGACAAAACAAAGCCAAAAACAAAATTAGTAACAGCCAAGAAAACTTCTAATCAGATAAAAAAAAAGAATACATAAAAAAGACTAGTGATGGTAGTAGAGCACAAACAACATGTCGTAGCTTAAGCCAGGCTCATTCTCAGATCATAGTTTACTTTCTTTTTATTTGTTAATTTTGCTACTGTTACAAATCTTTTCTTTGGATATTTCTTTCCTTTGTAATGTCTACTTTTTTAATTAGTATTGTCTGCTCATTATTATTTTGTATTATTTTCTTATACAGATTGTGCTGCCAATTTTCCTACTGTTCTGTATGTTGAACTTGATGCCCAGCTGTGGGATGCCCTGAGCCTTTATAAGGTCTCGGAAGCCGCAGTACTATTGTGAAGACATTAGCTTTTGTTCAGCTTATTTGGCTCTTGACCAGCTCTATCTTGAGATTTATATGGTTACTCTTTCCCTTTTTTGAGATTTAAAGGCTTTTTGGCTTCTTTTGGTTGTGCAGGACATAAAGCCAGCTTCTTGAGTTTGAAAGCCAGTCGTAACCAGGCAATGCAAGAAAAGAAAGCACACAATATCAAAATGAAAGTAAAGAATTCTATCTACAGATCATATAAGGTGCCTAGCAAAAGGTTGACCTTTTATGCCAGTTGTTGATCAAGTCAAGGTCACGACCCCGGAGAACCTGCCCCTAGAGATGAGGGTTGTGACCCTGACAATGGTACACAAATGACTTCTCTTAAAGAAACCAGCTACGAAGCATTAGTTTACAGCCTAATTCATGACAGATATTGCTAAAGCAGGCCACATTAAAAGGGTCCAGGGACCAGATCTGGCTTGCAAGACTTGAGTTTGACGCTCCTGCTCTAAACAGATTTCAGGTCATAAGGCTGCTTAACAGTTTTTCATAGTGACAACTGAATGAGCATACCAGACATTTGCTTCTTATGTTTACTGTGTGATCTTCTATTGAATTCATGCTATTGTATTCATTGTCTACTGTGTGGTAATACAGGACTCGAGAAATTCAAAAAGCAGGCTCCAGTCTCAAAATCAGGTGTCATCTCCAGTAGGCTTTACAAACACAAAGTAAGCCTGGCTCTGTACATACAGTATATTGTCACACATGTGCTCATGGGAGACAGCTAAAGGGCCTAAATAATAGTAGTTCCACACCAGACCAGGGGGTGGTGAGGTGCACTGAATTTCTCTCTCAATCCTCTACAGACCATCCACGAGAAATCCCACACGGTTCCAGCACCCATGATGACGTCGATTCCGGTTCCATGCCAATGCTGACGTTACTTCCAGTCCTGATGACGTAACTTCCGGTCTCAGCCTTTAAAGCCACCATCTTCACACCTCTCCATCAGTACTGTTTTTGACTTTGAAGCAGACACAACTCTTTCAAATTTAACCATTTTGCAGCCAAGGCATAATACATGGGCAGCTACCCCAAACCTTTTTTATGTCTCTTGTCCATTCTTGTGACTATATTTATACATATATATATATATATATATATATATATATATATATATATATATATATATATATATATATATATACTATATATATATATATATATATTAGCAGCTGGAGATCCACATAGGGAGAAAAATGAATCACGTATTATAAAGTAGTTTTTATTCCTGAGCTTTCAGCCCCTACCAGGATCCTTCATCAGAGGATAATGGATGGGGGGGCGGGTAGAGGTCGTATCGTGCCTGATACAACTATGGAGGAAGAAAAGTTTTTCATAGCTGTGTGCTTCACGGATTGCTGAAGTCTAAGCATTATCTTCTGATGAAGGCTCCTGGTAGGGGCTGAAAGCTCAGGAATAAAAACTACTTTATGATACTAGATTCATTTTTCTCTCTTTGTGGATCTCCAGCTGCTAATATGCAAACCGTATCACAGACCTTCGCTTCCTTCCATATATATACATAATAAACACTGAGGAAAAAAAGTATTAACAATATGTGGACAGTATTGCAAGACCCTGGGAGGCGAGGCCTGGGGTCATTAAATTAACTATTTGAGAGTCCGATGACCTGTGGGAAAAGCTGCTCTTATAACTGTTTGTTTTGCCGTACATTAGTATTAAACACCTAGCCGATGGAAGAAGTTCAAAAAGGTTGTCGCCTGGATGTGAGGGGTCCATAATGATTCTCCTATATTCTGTCATAGTATCACTGAAAAATCTTTTTATAATTATGCATATTAATGTAGCAGAATGTAGCAGATGCCAGGTACATTTTCTTGGAGTAAAGCTGTGGATTTCATGATGGACAAAGCTCTTTTTTCCTCTCTTTCTATTTTGTTTTGGTTCAAATGAAAATGATGTTAAAGATTTGAAAGCCACATATTGTCCCATTTGGATGAGCTCTGATCACTGCCTAACTTAGTTTCTCAGTTTCCTGCGGTGGGTTGGCAGCCTGCCCAGGATTGGTTCCTGCCCTGTGTTGGCTGGGATTGGCTCCAGCAGATCCCCGTGACCCTGTGTTCGGATTCAGCGGGTTGGAAAATGGATGGATGGATTATTGTATTGATTATTTGCCGCCTATCATTGTTATTAATGCTGGGGAGGTATAAACCATTCCTTTGAAGTTTGCAGTCTGAATATTCGTAATTTGTGAGTATTCTTTAATAGCTATACTTTGAATCAAATGTAACACACGTTAAGTTAAGCTGCCTAGCCTCTGAGGGTACACATGAAATATTACTAATGTAACACATGCTTAGCTACTTAGCCCCTGAGTTTTATTATAAAGCATATGCTAGTTAAACAGTGCTTAATCTCTGAGGTTACAGATAAAGAACTGTCATGGAGGTATACATGCAAACAACAGCAAGTATTACAGTAACTTATAACTAATTAATGTCATAAGAATAAGATTGGTCTTTAATGTCTGAAATGAAGGGACTGTGTTAAAAAAAAATGCTTTAGTTGCCTCACATTTTTATGCAATCGTTTTGTTCACCCCACTGAATTAAAGCTGAAAGTCTGCACTTCAACTGCATCTGAGTTGTTTCATTTCAAATTCATTGTGGTAATGTACAGAACCAAAATTAGAAAAAAGTTGTCTCTGTCCAAATATTTATGGACCTAACTGTAAATACCAGGGCAAATGAACAGGCAGCTTTCCCCATCCATTGCAGCCAGAGGCCCTGCCAGAAAAAAAAAATGACCATCACAATGCGTAACGCAAGAAGACCTGCCTGCCAGCTGAGGCCTAGGCATATTGGGTGTGTAGCCTTCGACAAGAAGCACAGCTTTCCATCCAGGTTATTTTGGGAGTAAATGTCATACCCATATGTAATTGCTTTATTTTGGCTTTAGGCCTATTTTAGAAATTAAGGACATTTATGGTTATTATAATGAATGAATAAAAGTTGCACCCACTTCTATGTTTAATTGCTGCAAACTCTTTTAACTGTTTCTGAGTAAGGTAATGAAAAGCAACACATGCATTCAAACCTGGTTTGGTCTGTCTGTGTCACAACCTGAAACCTAATAGTCAAGAAGAAAGTGGCTAAGCTGGGGATACTATATGCGGGGTCTCTTTGTGACACTCCCTGACAAATCACTGAATTACACTGAACCTTGACAAAAATTAAGAATCTGTGTTTGCTACATGTATAAAGTTAAATTTTTGCCCTAACTGAACTTGTATTCACTGTCTTGCTAGCTAATGTTAATTCCACTTCCCATCTGCTTGAAAATTGCTGTCCTTGTAAAATAAAGTATGAAGCAATTTAGCTCATGGGCTACATTAAACAAGAGGAAATAAAAATCAAAGATCTAAACATGACATCATTTTGTTTAATATTGCACAATGTGTTCCTAAACTTTCAACTTTCCTTTCACCCTTGCGGTCACTACTTAATAAATCATTTTAAACTTCTATTAATTCTTACACAATTTCTTGGCTTGCACACCATCATAAGTAGCCACAGCAGACAGAATGTTGAGCTGAGTACTTTGATCTCACTGCAGTCCAATACTCATTTATTGCAAATTTACTATCATGTTGGTGCCCTTGCTGGAGTTATTTAAACACATTTTCCCTTGGTTGTCAGTCTAAACCTCTTTCCTCTCTTTTCCCATCTTCAGTTATTCATTTAAGTTATGGTAGTGGGAAGGTCCTGATGTTAGTAGAATCATGTGATAGAAAAAGTGCACTGAGGAGGTTATATGGACCAATCATGTTAACCTTTTTACTCTCACTCTGTCTCACAGCTTGTGTCCTGACAGAACAGTCCACAAAAAGAGTGACCCCAGTAGTCTTAATGGCCAGGCCATCCCTGGAGTTGGAGAGAAAATAAAGTTTAAAAATGAATAAGGTTTAAGAATATTTTTAATCTGAAGCATTTATGAACAATTTCTCAACTTCTGAAAGTGAAATTCACAGAATGGAAACATCCTGAGGTGAACCATAGAATTAGAACGAATCTCATGCCCTGATTAATAACTATGGCAGGAACATAAAACTCCACGAATCCTATTTTATAAAGGTTTTGAACCAGACTTAAAGCGCAACAAGAAAGTAAGAGGTATAACATTTTGCTAAAGGTCCCAGTAATGACAGATCTATAAAAAGAGGTACAGACCAGGGGCAGCGTCCTGCAAAACAAAAAGAAGAGAGAAATAACAAGAAAAATGCACCAGCATGTTGGTACAGGTAAATGGGCATTCCAATAGGATAGTGTGGCATCTCTATGAGGTAGACACCCCAAGGCTGCAATAAATGGGGCAACAGAATGGTGGATGTTCCATGAAATGGCACCTTTTCAAGTAGTTCAGACTCCGGACCTGTAGAGTCATACTCAAACAATCAGAGTAAGAGAATAGTGAGACACAGACAAAAAAAGCTGTTTATTACAGTGTGTCAAATCAAGTTCAGAAATAAATTGGAGCTTACAAAAGGTTGCTGGCAGATGAGTCGAATTCCTCCAGCACCTACAGTATCTTTCCAACCCAGATTCTTATCTCCACTTCTTCAGTGAATTGGAGGACTTAACCTCAGACACTGGACCACTTTCTTCTCCCAATTCATGCTGACGGCTGTCAGAGACCAACACTCAGAACAATCCCACGACAAGAAGATGATCACTCACCATGTAGGTACTGTACCACCACTTTATATTCTGATGGGATTTCTGCTGTGAATCCCGGTTGACCACCTCTCTCATTCCCTCCATGCTTACGACACTGCGTACAGCCACTTACTCACAAGTATAAAACAGGGCATTAAAATAAGGCATTGTATGTTTTCCAGGTGGTTTTCCTCTGTATGTTTTGGTTTCTTTCCAAAGCATGCAGGTTAGGGTATTTGTTGATGCTAAATTGACACCTCTAGAGTATGCGTGTGCTCGTATTCACACTGCGATAATCTGGTGCCCCATCCATGGATTGTTCCTGCCTTGCGCTCTATGCATGATCCAGTCCTATCAAGAAAAACATACCCACCAGGATAAAATACAAACTCCAGGCAGGGTACACTCGGAATTTTCCCCCTTACTGCGAGGTAACATCGCTTCCGACGCACCACCATGCCCCCACATGTTTAATACATGCTTTAATGCATTTCATCATAAAAATGATATCAAGTATACATCAAAGTATTCTAAAACGTTCAGAGAACTATCATATCATGAATGTAATGTATTCTCTGTAGCAATCATTGCCTGCGCACTCCTGTCGGTGTAAGAGAAAGCCCATTTAAGAAGCACACAGTGATTAATGACTGATTTGGGGAACACTTAGAATAAAAAGGATTTAAGGTGCTACTTTAGATATGACTGTGTTTGAGAAGCTCTAGTAAATTAAACATCGATTTTAAGATGAAGTTTAAAGCGTTCTACTTTAATGACAAAATGAACTACAAGATTAAAATGGAGATTTTCAACATTTCAACTTTAATCTCAACATAGACCATTTTTGTTTCTTCACTGTATCCTTATTTTCTTCTTCTTAGATAGATAGATAGATAGATAGATAGATAGATAGATAGATAGATAGATAGATAGATAGATACTTTATTAATTCCAAGGGGAAATTCACATACTCCAGCAGCAGCATACTGATACAAAAAAAAACAATATTAAATTAAAGAGTAATAAAAATGCAGGTAAAAACAGACAATAACTTTGAATAATGTTAACGTTTACCAAACCCAACCCCCACCCCCCCCGGGTGGAAGTGAAGAGTCGCATAGTTTGAGGGAGGAACGATCTCCTCAGTCTGTCAGTGGAGCAGGACATTGACAGCAGTCTGTTGCTGAAGCTGCTCCTGTGTCTGGAGATGACACTGTTCGGTGGATGCAGTGGATTCTCCATGATTGACAGGAGCCTGCTCAGCACCCATCGCTCTGCCTCGGATGTCAAACTGTCCAGCTCCGTGCCTACAATAGAGCCTGCTTTCCTCACCAGTTTGTCCAGGCGTGAGGCGTCCTTCTTCTTAATGCTGCCTCCCCAGCACACCACTGCGTAGAAGAGGGCGCTCTCCACAACCGTCTGATAGAACATCTGTAGCATCTTATTGCAGATGTTGAAGGACACCAGTCTTCTAAGGAGGTATAGTCGGCTCTGTCCTCTCTTGCCCAGCAAATCAGTATTGGCAGTCCAGTCCAATTTATCATCCAGCTGCATTCCCAAGTATTTATAGGTCTGTACCCTCTGCACACAGTCACCTCTGACGATCACGGGGTCCATGAGGGGTCTGGGCCTCCTAAAATCCACCACCAGCTCCTTGGTTTTGCTGGTGTTCAGGTGTAGGTGGTTTGAGTCGCACCATTTAACAAAGTCATTGATTAGGTCCCTATACTCCTCCTCCAGCCCATTTCTGATGCAGCCCACGATAGCAGTGTCGTCAGCGAACTTTTGCACATAGTAGGACTCCGAGTTGTATTGGAAGTCCGATGTATGATGGCTGAACAGGACCGGAGAAAGCACAGTCCCCTGCAGCGCTCCTGTGTTGCTTCTCTGATTATCTAATATGCTTCCTTATGACACTCAGATGGTGGGCTGCGACTTGCCTTTTCATGTCTATTTTGGTATCTGACCACTTGTTTTTTTATTTTGGGAACTGTGTCACTTTCTGAACTTGAACTTTTCAGTGCCTCCACCACGCTGTACCACTCCATCAGTTTCCTTTTGTTACTTATACCACTGCTTAAGCCACCAAATAGTATGTTTTTCTTTGCCTCCACTTCACTAAGCAGGACCTCAAGTTTGCATTTGGTGAAATTCTTCTTTTTTACATGATCTTTTACCATTGTCTTTTAACAAAACACTGAAAGGAAGAGGCTATTTATATTGATCTGCATATTCAAATATGCAAAATATGGGGAGGAGTTGGGGTGGCACTGTAGGAGTGTGCATGTGTGTTAAAATTCACATTGATTGAGATTTATAAAGGGAAAGTGCGCGCGCACAGTTTTATGCATCTGATTTTTTTGTGCATGCGCACATTTCTAGTTTTGTCTGTATGCCATTTTTTAGTGTGAACTTTACACATGGTGTTATACATGAGGCCCCAGATCTTATTCCAGTTGAGAATTTGTGGCTGGACATTCATAATCACCACAACACCTGTCAGAGCTTGAGCAGTTTTACAAAGAAGAGTGGGGAGAAATATCAGTTAACAGAGAATGAGAAACCTGAGTACACAGGCTCAAGGCTGTTATGGGTGTCAAAGGTGCACCTATTAAATACTGATTTGAAGAAGAATGAATATGTAAGTGATCAATTGCTTTGTGTTTTTATTATTTGTAGTTAATTTAGATCGTTTTGAGATCCCTTTTCACTTTCACATTAAGGAGTTATTTTCTGTTGACCAGTTTAAAAAAGCCAAAACAAATCCACTGTGATTCAAACTTCCAAATGGGTGAGTTCTTTTTATGGGCACTGTAATTAAAAATGTAAACACATTTTACATGCACTTCTTTAATGCTTTTCATGTTCAGGTTTCCTTTGTATGTTCTCATTCACACCATACAATAGCCCTTTTATTTTTCTTTAGCAACCAGAGTTAATTCTCTTGAAATGTTGGTTGTTGTTATTCAAAGCCACAGGAAACCAAACACGGCCATTCAAAAGGACTGGTTCATCACCTACAAGGATTGTTGTGTACTTGTTACAGACAAAAGGGATTGTATGCCACAGATATGCACCATCTTTGAATGTCTTATAATAAATGCAATACAACCAGTAGCATATCTTAAAATTGTGAAAAGAACTCCACATGAACAAGGAAAAAGGTACAACATGCACGAGACAGCAGCTCATTCATGAACCAAGTCAGGACTCACAACACTGGTTATGTGAGGCCACCATGCCACCTCTTATTCAACAATGATATTTAACTGTCAAAACAACAAAGCATCAGACAATAACAATTTAAGAAGCATACACAGGAAAGAAGGAATGGACATGCAGTGTCATATCTTCCATCCATCCATTTTTCAACCCGCTGAATCCGAATACAGGGTCATGGGGGTCTGCTGGAGCCAATCCCAGCCAACACAGGGCACAAGGCAGGAACCAATCCCGGGCAGGGTGCCAACCCACCGCAGGACACACACAAACACACCCACACACCAAGCACACACTAGGGCCAATTTTAGAATCGCCAATCCACCTAACCTGCATGTCTTTGGACTGTGGGAGGAAACCGGAGCGCCCGGAGGAAACCCACGCAGACACGGGGAGAACATGCAAACTCCACGCAGGGAGGACCCGGGAAGCGAACCCGGGTCTCCTAACTGCAAGGCAGCAGCGCTACCACTGCGCCACCGTGCCGCCCGTGTCATATCTTACAGAGCCAAAATACCCATCTAATCTAATAGTCACTGTGTTAATATTTTTTAATGAAGCAGGACAAGGTCGAGTGTAAGAGCATCCTACCAGGATGAGTGCCAATTTTTTATTTTCCTGGTATTAAATTGTGATTATAGTGGGCTGCATTGCTGGCAGGATTTGATTACAGGAAATCCATTCGGGAGAGTTCATTGTTGTTTTGAATTTAAAGTTATTGGTTATTTAAACTTCTTAAATGGCTGGAATGTGGACTTAAGGGCACCCTGTATAAATGTATATTAAACAAATTTATTTACATATATACTGCTCACTAAATTAAGGGATACACTTAATCACTGCAGTCTTAAACCAAGTCAATTAAGCTTCAGGGATTTCAGTCTGTCCAGTTAGGAAGCACAAGCAATTGTGAATCAACTTCACCTGCTTTGGTGCAAATGAAACTGACAACAGGTGCACTGGAGACGCACAAAGAGAATGGGCTTTGAGGTGATGGCCACAGTCAATTGCTCTCTCCTTATCCTTCCTAGCTGATTCTTCTCTAGTTTTGCATTTTGCTAGTGGTGTTGTCACTACTTGATGATGTGGTACCTGCAGCCGATTCAGGTTGCACAGGTGCTCCTGCAACTCCAGGATGGCACAATTGTGCCATCACAAGAAGGTTTGCTGTTTCTCCTAGCACATCTCAAAAGCATGGAGGAAATACCAGGAGATGGGCCTATTACATGAAGAGTGCTGGACCAGGCTATAGAAGGGTATCAACCCTGCAGCAGAACTGCTATCTGCTCCTTTTTGTGAGGAGGAACAGGAGAAGCACTACCAGAGCCCTACAAAATGATCTCCATCTGGCTACTGGTGTGCATACTTCTGACCAAACCATCAGAAACAGACTCTATGAGGGTGGCACAAGGGCCAACATCCTCTAGTGGGACCTGTGCTCAAAGCCCATTACCGTGCAGCTGGTGCTGCCTTGGCATTTACCAGAGAATACACAATTGGCAACTTCACCATTGGCGCCCTGTTCTATTCACAGATGAGAGCAGGTTCACACTGAACACATGTGACAGACGTGAAAGAGTCTGGACACGCCATGATGAACATTATGCAGTCTGCAGCATCATCCAGCATGACCGGTTTGGCGGTGGGTCAGTGGTGGTCTTGGGAGGCATATCCTTGGAGGGACACACAGACCTCCATGTGCTAGTCAGTGGTACCCTGACTGCTGTTAGGTACCAGGATGAAATCCTCAGAGTTTTTGTCAGACCTTATGCTGGTGCACTGGGTCCTAAGTTCCTCCTAGTGCAGGACATTGCCTGTCCTGAAGCAGGTTTTCTTACAGCACCTCTCTATATTTGTCTTTTTTCATCCCTCACTCATTTATGCCCAGTCTCCCTGTCCCTGCCATTGAGAAGCCCCCACCCCAATATAATGATACTGACCCCACTATACTTCACTGTAGGGATGGAATTAAGTAAGTAATGAGTGGTGTCTGGTCTTTCGCCAAATATAGTACTTGGAGTTCTGCCCAGATAGTTCAAGCTTTGTATCATCAGACCAAGAAATCTTTTTCCTTAAGGTCACAGAGTCCTTTAGATACCATTTGATTAACTCCAAAACCTATTTACCGTAAATGTCTGATTGATGGAGTGCCACTGAGATGATTGTCCTTTCGACAGATTTTGTCATCTCAGCAGAGAACTTCTGAAGTTCTGTTAGAGTGTTCATTGGGTTATTGGTCCCCTCCCTCATTAAGGCCCTTCCTTCCCAGATACTCAGTTTGAGCAGAAGGCCAACTCTAAAAAGAGTCCTGGTGGTTTCAAAAATTTTCCAGTTGAAAATTATTGAGCCCACTGTGTTCCTGTGAACACCCAAAGCTTTAGATATTGTTTTATACCCTTATATTGATCTATACCTAACCACTATTTGATCATTGAGGAATACTGAGAGTTTCTTGAACTTTATGACTTGGATTTTGTCCAGACATGCAGTGTCAGTTGTAGGATCTCAAATACACGGGTACACGTGTGTCTTTCTAAATGATGTCCAATCAATTCTTTTTGCCTCAGGTGGACTCCAGTCAAGTTCAAGACACCTCTCAGAGATAATTCAAGCAAACAGATTGGGCCTCACCATAAGTTGCAAAGCTGCAACAAAGCGTCTGAATACTTATGTGAATGAGAGATTTCAGTTTTTAATTTTGAATAAATTTGCCACTGCGGTGGGTTGGCACCCTGCCCGGGATTGGTTCCTGCCTTGTGCCCTGTGTTGGCTGGGATTGGCTCCAGCAGACCCCCGTGACCCTGTGTTTGGATTCAGCGGGTTGGAAAATGGATGGATGGATGGATAAATTTGCCAATCTTTCTGAAAACATGTCATTATGGATTATTGAGTGTAGGTTGACGGGCAAAAAATGGCAAATTTATCAATTTAAAAGGAAACATACAAAACAACAAATTGTGTAGAAAGTGGCAAGGTTCAAATACTTCCATGAATCCACTGTCAATTTCTTTTTTCCATTATAAAAGCCCACTGAAGTTACGCATACTTAAATGTGACCAGCATCCCAGGGCATGGATTTCAAGGGAGTAGAAAGTCAAAATGCAGAACAAATGTAGAATAACAAAGTGACTTTACGTCACACACTATATAGAAAGGGGCATCAAAACTGGGAACTGCTCAACATCCTGAACAGCTCTTTAGCTTCTTTGTTGCACATTGCTGCTCACACACTCTAATACTGTACATTTAAAACATATTCAGTTGACAGAATTTCAATGAACTCTACAATGTCTATGATGTGTTCAGTGAAATCTACTGTAAAACAGAGAAGTGAAACTCTGTAGTGCATGCTTGGGAAGGTGGGAAGCATGAAGAAGACTCATCGCTTCACTGCCATTTACACAAACATACACACTGCTGGTTGCATTTTTAAACAATTGAAACAGCTTGAAAGTGAAAGCTTTTCACAATTAAATTAAATGGAATCATTTAATAAGTTGGACAATGTAAGGGTAAGCTAAACAGTGGCAAAAAACTAGAAAATATTGTACAGCCTGGGTGAGATTCCATAACCTGGCCAGCACACAGGTCTTTGGCAGGGGATGCATTATGAAAATTTCTTAAAGCCCTGAGCCACTAGCTAGCATGTAAAGTACTCAGCGACTGTGGTCCAGCCTTCCACAGAGGCACCTGGGATTCAGAAGCACTTTGCTGTGGAATAGTTTGCTATGGTATGGCATGACACCAGATGTAGTCTCTGATCTACACTTTGTGACGTGTGAGTTCCTGTCTTGCACTCTAAAACACGAGGCTGAGTCTCAGCACTTAAGCAAAACCAGCTTTATTCATCTTGAAACAGGAACAGCACAGTGGTGTGCTGGGGAGGCAGCATAAAGAAGAGGGACGCCTTACACCTGGACAAACTGGTGAGGAAGGCAGGCTCTATTGTAGGCATGGAGCTGGACAGTTTGACATTTGTGGCAGAGCGATGGGCGCTGAACAGGCTCCTGTCAATCATGGAGAATCCACTGCATCCACTAAACAGTGTCATCTCCAGACAGAGGAGCAGCTTCAGCGACAGACTGCTGTCACTGTCCTGCTCCGCTGACAGACTGAGGAGATCGTTCTTCCCCCACACTATGCGACTCTTAAATTCCACCCGGGGAGGTAAACGTTAACATTATACAAATTTATTGTCTGTTATACCTGTATTTTTTATCACTTTTTAATTTAATATTGTTTTTATCAGTATGCTGCTGCTGGAGTATGTGAATTTCCCCTTGGGATTAATACAGTATCTATCTATCTATCTATCTATCTATCTATCTATCTATCTATCTATCTATCTATCTATCTATCTATCTATTGTAGCAGTAGAGGCGTGTGTCCACCTCTTGAACCCTCAGGTACCACTCCAAACACCAGGTGAAAGTACAAGACTCTTTTATTTTCTTCTTATACAGTGCACCAAGCACCATCCACTCCACACTACTCATATATAAACAATAAACTAATCACAAAACTCTCTCCTCCTTCTCCCAGACACTTAGCCACCCTACCTCCCAGCTCAGCTCAGTGTCTGGGCTTTCCCAGAGTCCTTTTATACACCCTGACCCGGAGGCGTTCCTGCCCAACAGTCCACAGTTCCTTATTCCTTCCGGGTCAGGGTAAAAGTCCTTTTCTTCAACCTGGAAGTACGTCATCTCTCCTGCTCACGTGACCAGGACGTACTTCCAGGTTATAGGGCACATAAGAGTCCATGAGCCTCCCTACAGAGACTCCCAGTGGTCCCCAAGTTATCCAGCAGGCCTGTGTATAAAAGCTACATAGTCCATGAGGCCCTGCTGGAACTCGGGGTACGTCCATGCTGTTGGGAGAGCTCCTCCTGGCGGCCTGGGGGTGAGGGCCGGAATAGGAAGCCGGCAATCCACCACAATATATATATATATATATATATATATATATATATATATATATATATATATATATTTATTTATTGCAGTGTGATCTACCACTCTCCTATACATAGTGTCACGCACGAGCGCTTGGGGAGCAGCTTAATGACCCGGTTTGCTTCGCGACAAGTCCCGCAGGGGGACAACGGCAGCGTACTGATCTCTCTCTCTTTGCTTCCTCAGAAAGACCAGGACACCGCCGCCATAAAGATCGCCCGGATGGCTTTAAGAGACGCACACTTCCGGGTTCCCTTCTTCCCTCTGCTTACCCATGGATGACATCATACTCCCATACTCCACCACGATTCTCCCAGCATCCCACAGTTTAATTTCCGGTCCTCCACTATAAACTGTCCGTCCTCCCTCCCATCAATGTCTTTTGAGTTTTGATGAAAAACAATTGACAAACGTTTTATTTACAGTATACGGGGCTCAAACCCCAAACCTTTATAAGTGTCTTGTGCTTTATTTACAACAGATGCAGCAATCCGGCAGGGTCGTGGCCAGGTTAGTGGCTAAGTAATTCTGTTCCCTGCAGTTATAATGTTCCTTGCATCACCCATCAATGTCAGGCACTTATAGTGCGACAGCTGTCGGGTCATAGCTGCTTCCGCATCACTCCGCTGCAGTGCTGTGAGCCTGCGGTTTCCCTGGCAATGACAAGCAGTCTTCCACAGACGTGGCAATCGTGCTTCGGGACGCACTTCGGCATGTTGTCCCGTTGGGGAGTGCGGTTTGGTGGTCCCAAAAGATTTCAGAAACTTCACAGCTTAAAGAGGACTGCATCTCCTTGGTCAAATGAGTTTCTGAATCCAGAGATGTGCAGGGGCAAGGGCTTGCCTGATGACAAGGAAGAGGGGCCAGACTGTTGCGTACTACTGTGGAAACCTGGTAGTTAAGAAAAAGTGATTTGCGGAAACCTGGTAGTTAAGAAAAAGTGATTTGCGGAAACCTGGTAGTTAGGAAAAAGTGATGAGTGGAGCATCTTTGCTAAAATATTTTAAAAGCAAATTGTGTTTCACCACAAACAAAATTCACACCATTACCTCATGTACTGTATTTTCATCTCATCTGCAACCTTCTTCTTCATCTTCAAAAGCATGGTACAATTTACTATGGTACAGTGTGCTCAAATTGGGGGTACAAATACCTCTAAACACTTCTCCGATGCTAAAATCCCTTTGCCTGGGTATATGGTTGATGGTGAGTTGGATCGGATTACAGTGTTGGAGAAACTAGACACAGATGGTGTTATCTCTGATCCAAATGACCAGTGCCAGGCAATGACATTAGTAATAATGTGATATCAGGCAGCATGTGAGCCAGGTGAGAACCTTTGGGTCAGATGTTATCTCTGACCCAAACGAGAGGTGTAAGGCAAAAGTGGCAGTGATAATATGAACCAGATAAGATCATGTGGAAGGAGCCGTGGACCATCTGGGCACCACTGCAAGGCAGCCAAGGAAAGAGACATTGGTTTTTGTGCAATAATCCTTAGGGGACAATATTCATTGCTTTCCAGCCCAACCCTAATTTCAGTGAGTTCTGCATTTCACAATTGCAAAACAAATTTTAGGGCCAACTGTATGTAAAACAAAACTCACCACTGTGCTCACCATTAAGTCTATTTATAGTGTATTGAGAACATTTTCAGACATTTTCACATTTTTTAATGTTGTAGCCTTGTGCTAAATCACTTAAAATTTTCCCCCACATCAAGCATCACTTAATATTTCAGAATGACAAAGTGAAAGCAAATTTTGGAAATCTTTGAAAATAAAAAATGAAATAACCCATTGATCCAAGTATTCAGACCCTTTGCTATGACACTTGAAATTTGTCTCAGGTGCATCCCATTCTATTGATCTTCGTTGAGATGTTTCTGTACCTTCTTTGGAGTCTGCCTGTGGTCATTTTAACTGATTGGACATGATTAGGAAAGGCACATTACCTGTCTGTAGAAGGTGTCACAGTTGAGAAAAAGCTAAGTCATGAGGACAAAGGAATTGCCTGCAGAGTTTTCGAGAGAGGATTGTGTCAAAGCACTGATTTGGGGAAGGCTACAAAAATTCGGTAACATTGAAGCTTTCCACAAATGCATTGGCTTCCATAATTTTTAAATGGAGGATATATGGAACAATCAAGACTCTTCCTAAAGATGGTCACTTTACCAAACTGTGAAATCATCTGAGTAGGGTCTTGGTAAAGGAGGTGACCAAGAACCCAGTCATCACTCTAGCTCAACACTTCGCTATTCTGGGCTTTATGGCTGAGTGAGCAGACATAAGGTTCTCCTCAGTAAAAGACAAATGGAATTCCACTTGGAGTTTTCAAAAGGGCACCTAAAGGCCTCTCAGACTGTGAAAACAAGATTCTCTAGTCTGATGAAATCAAGATTAGCATTGTGAACTCATCACCTGCACAATACCATTCCCATGGTGAAGCATGGTGGTGGAAGCATCATGATGTGGGTTTTTTTTTTCAACGCAGGGACTGGGAGACCAATCGTGGTTGGAGAAAACCTGAACAGAGCAAAGTAGAGATATACTGTACTTAATAAAAACCTGTTCCAAAGTGTTCTAGACCTCAGACTTGGCCAGAGGCTCACTTTTCCTTAAACCCAATCAAATGTCTCCAGAGAGTCCTGAGAATAGTTGTCCACAAACAGTCTTCATCCAACCTGACAAAGCATGTGAGAATCTTCAGAGAAGAATGGCAGAATATCCCCAAATCCAGGTATGTGAAGTTTGTCACATCAATCCCAAGAAGGCTGGACTTGCTGCCAAAGGGGGCTTAAATTAAGTACTGAGTAAAGGGTCTGAATACTTGTTTTTACACCCTCTTGTACTTGATTTGTTTTTTACTGTTTTTATTTTTAAATTCTTTTTGAATTAATTTTTAAATATAAGGACCTTGCATTTTTGAATCACATTGTTTCCCTTTTTTCCTCTTCTTATTTTTTGTAATCAATTTAAGACTTTAATTATTTAACTGTCTTTGCCCCATTTTGATCCTACGTAGGCTTTGAAGCATGTTTGTTCAAGTTTGGGATGTGGCTGCCTGTGGTGAGGCCTATTCTTGAGGCCCATGCCAGAATTTAAGGAAGGTGTGGCCTTTTGTGTTGTCTGCCACCCTCTTGTGGTACATATGGATGCTTTCACAACACAAACTTGCACAGAATTGCCTGGTTGTTTTAACAGGAAACCCAAGAGAAAAGAAGACCAGGGGACACTTGGTACAGCCGCCATTGTACTTTTGTTGGAGCTTGGCCAGCCTGAAAGTGCTTAATGGATATGTCAGCAGGACACCAGAAGTATGTTTGGGTTAAGCCTTAAAATGGTCAGTGGAAACCCTACTGCATGAAACATGAAGTCAGAGTGAAGATGGGGGCAGGAGATGTCCTGATTGAGGAGACAGAAGAGGAGAGAAAAAAGATATTCAGAGAGGTAGAAAAGTGGTATTAAGAGGCAGTGTCACGGAACAACTCCGATGAGCAGCCAGTCTCTCTTCTACTTCTTAACCTCACATAGACAACTTGATTGTGGTTCTCGGTATTTCACATGTCACAGCAGCACCCTTAATTGAAATCTTTTGAAAGTTAGCCCTCGAACAAAACTTTTGTCAACTCCACCAACTCATCTCCTCCCCCTGTCTCTCTCTCTTTCTCTTTCTTTGTCCTTTTCCCCTGGCCAGGTGTTTCATCTATTTTCTTCCCAAAGTCTGAGAACTTGATCAGAGGTGTTTTTGAGACATGGCATGTGGGTAGAGGTGCTCCCGATGTCCTGCAGAGGTAGGTGGGAATATATCTGTAAAGTTGGGGCTTAGCAGTTGAAAAGGCGGAAGGTCATCCAAAAAAAAAAGAGGGGGTCATAAAATAGGATGTATTACTTTTTTTTGTTTAGCCTTGTTATTTTTTTCTGGAAGTCTGAAACACAGAGATGTCAGTTTTATCTTTGCTAGGTATTGTTTACTAAAATCTTAATGTTGTTTTGTTATTTTGTATCTTTCAAGGGAGAGCTGCCATGGCTGTCGTGATGTTTACAACCATTTTTAACATTGCACTTCCCAGACAGTCCGAGTCACAGATGGTAATACCATCCATATGTTGTTGCTTAATCCAGCATCACACTGAGTCCAAATTTGTGGATACCTTCAAAAAAAAAACACATTTATGTCTACCTTATTTCTGAATGTTTGCTATTTGACATTTGGCCTATTGCTTCCTGCCTTGGTTTTACTTTTACGTATTGAGCTTAGTAGTGGCATCTTTGACTGACCAGTTTTGATCCTTGTATGTGTTGTGGCTATTCTTCAAGCCCACCCTGTCAGTAGTATTCCTGGAGAAAATAAACCGCTAAGGATGCCCATAGTCAAAATCAAAGACAAACTCCTACATGGTCACAGTCTCGATGACCTCAGCCAGATGGTCGCTCAGCCCCTCCAAGCAATTCTATGATGGAGCATCTAATATGAAAACAGAATCTTTACAACTGTTGATTGCAAAGCTTTCAGTATTCTCAGGGGTCTATCCACGGGCGGGGAAACAGCTTGGAGCAGTCGCAGCACAGCAGGACACTCAGAAGAGAGATGGAGTAAAGGAGGGTTAATGATGCTTTTTAAATATTGAATTACTTATATTTTTTACACAAATGACAAACAAAGATGTATTATACACTGATAATCAGCAGCTCTAATCGGGGTATGCCATATTAAAGTCACGAATATTCAGCCTGGATTTAGAAGATGAAACTGAAGGGCAACTCTTATATAATCAAACAGAACATTCTACCACTTTGAGGCCCTGTAACTGAAAAGTTCCTCCTGACTCTTTTAGCCTCCAGAAACAACAGCAGGATTAAAAACAAGTACAAGATGCCTGTGACGTACATACACTCTGTCCTCACTTCACATCCCTATCACGTGACTTTTTGTTAAAGATTTCGTCTCTACCAACAATTTCACAGTCCCTCACGACCGGGTGTTTCAGGCCAAACCAAGTACCCCTTATATCATCTTACTTCATGTGCCAAAGTGCTCCCTCGAGCAGTTTCCCCTTTCATTTTTCATCTACATTGCACAGCTGTTACTGGATGTTAAAATGCTAAAGTTTAAATATGGACCTCAGTGGACAAATCTCTTGAGGAAATGTTACTTTGTTAGGGAAAAGAGCCATGTCTGCTAATGGATTACAGGCATAAAGACAAGGCAGACATAATGTAACATCTGTCTTTTTGTTGAGTGTGCTCAGTCCTCTGATGCTGGTTATATACTGTATACTGTACTGTAGGTGCTGTAATATAAGGCGCTATATAGCGCCTGACCCGGCACAGATTGGACATGGGAGGCACGTATAAACCAAAAGACTTTTATTTTTCTTCAGCTGGAGGGCACGTCTTCCCCGTAATCCCTCCAGCCACAACACAGTCCCAAGCACCAATAAGTCACAACACCACTATCCTCTCTCTCCAACCACCACTCCTCCACCAGCTTAGTCCTCCTCCTCCCGACTCTGGCCTCTGAGTGGTGGTTGCTGGCTCCTTTTTATTCGGTACCCGGAAGTGCTCCAGGTGGTTGCTGGCCTCCAGCTGTACTTCCAGGTGCGGCAAAACCATTGTCCAAAAGGGGCCAGTCGGTACTGCTGCAGCACCCCCTGGCGGCGCCTGCGCAACTCCACAGAACTGCACAGAACTCCAACCCCCATGAAGCCCTGGGGGAGTCTGAGGCACCGCTGCAGCCCAGGGTTGCTGCCACCTTGCGTCCAGGGGGAGGTACTGGGCTTCCCATTCTTGTCCCCCTAGCAGATGTAGTGAAGGGGCGTCCCGGCCAGGCATGGGCTCCGGCCATCTGTCACACTGCCTAGCTCCATTTTCCCTCCAAACTCCTCCTTCCAACATAAATTATGTTTAATTTAATAAGATTTATGTCATGTCTTGCTGGCTAGAGGTGAATTTCTACATTGTCAATTGTTTTCCACACTCACCGAGGACCACTGTACTAATACTGGGAAGGGCCTCCTTTTGCTCTCAATTCTTTGTGGCATGGATTCCAAAATAATGTTGGAAACATTCCTTTGAGATTCTGGTCCATTTTGACATGATGGCATCTGATAATTTTTGCACATTTGTCAGCTGCACGTTCTTGCTGCATATCTCCCCCTCTCCACGACATCCGAAAGGTGTTCTTTTGGATTCAAGATTAGTGACTGGGGAGGCCACTGAACTCATGTTCATGAAATCAGTCTGAGTCAGTCTTTGCGTTGTGACATGGTGTGTTATCATGCCGTAAGTAGTAATTAGAAGATGGGTAAATTGTGGACATGAGGGGATGCATATGGTCAGTAACAATACTTACATAGACTGTTGAAGCAATGATTGATTGGTATTAACAGACCCCAAAGTATCCAAGGGAACATTCACCATGCCATTACACCACTACCACCAGCCTGGACTGCTGACACAAGGCAGGTTGGGTGCACAGATTCATGCTGTGGGCATCATATTCTGGCCCTACCACCAACAGAAATCAAGATTCATAAGACCAGGCTACATTTTTCCAGTTTTCAACTGTTCAGTTTTGGTAAGTTTGTGTCCATTGCAGCCTCGGCTTTCTGTTATTTGCAGACAACAGTGGGACCCGTCATTATCTTCTGCTGTTGCAGCCAATCAGCATCAAGGTTCGATGTTTTGGGCTTTCTGAGAAGCTTTTCTGCTTACCACAGCTGTACATAGTGGTTACCTGAGTTAATGTACGCTTTTTGTCAGCTCACACCAGTCTGGTCATTCTCTTCTAACTCCTCTCATCAATAAGGTGTTTCTGTCTGTAGAACTGCCACATACTGAATGCTTTTTGTTTTTCTCACCATTCTGAGTAATCTCTTGAGACTGTTGTGCATGAAAATAGCCAGGAGATCAGCAGCCCACCTGGCACCAACAATCATCAAAATCGATGTGATCACATTTTGTCCCCCATTCTGGTGTTTGATGTGAGCGTTAACTGAATCTCTTGACCTGTACAAGCAGGAATTTATGCATTTATGCATTGCACTGCTGCTGCATGATTGGCTGATTAGTTAATTGTGTGGATAAGCGGGTGTTTGGGTGTTCCTAATAATATGTACTGTATAAGTGTATATTGGCATTTTGTGCAATAAAATATCATTCACTACCACTGCATATAATGTTGTGATGGTATTATGTACAGTATTGTATATTGTGCTATTAATTGTATTTACTTTTTTATATGTATAAATACAAAATGGAAAGAAATTCCTAACAATTACAATGCCCAGCCATTAAATTCAAGTTTGCACATTCAGATTCACTGAATATTGATATTAATTTTCTGTATAGTATGTTGGGGTATCAAGCTTAGATCCTGGAGGGCTCTGGTGACTACAGGTTTATGCTCCAGCTACTTTCTCAATTAGTAGCCTGTTAATATTGACAAAACATAATTCTTTTGCATTAATTTTAATTAGCTTGTTTTTTAAAAACTCATAACTCTTAATTTTTTCATTTTTCTTAACCAGTGTACAAACAGTAATGCAGTAATGCAATACAAAGATCTCCAACATGACCACGTTTAAAAGGCACTATATAACATACACATAGAAAAGACACTTCATGATAGATAGATAGATAGATAGATAGATAGATAGATAGATAGATAGATAGATAGATAGATAGATAGATAGATAGATAGATAGATAGATAGATAGATAGATAGATAGATAGATAGATAGATAGATAGATAGATAGATAGATAGATAGATACAACACTTCTTTCTGTTTTGTTGCATTCCTCTCACTATAGATAATAATTAATTTTGAAGAAACTTTTAGACTCTATTATATCTGTGGCGCAGTGGTAGCGCTGCTGCTTTGCAGTAAGGAGACTGTGGAACATTGTGGGTTCGCTTCCCGGTTCCTTCCTGTGTGGATAGCGCTTTGAGTACTGTATTTTTTTACAGTATTATTTTTTTGTCAGAAAGGTGTTACCATTTTAAATACAAATCTTCATCTTCTATAGAACATAATTAATTTCCCATAATTATTAAAATATTCTTCAGTTGTTTTATGATAAGCAAATTCCACTTTTAGTCTGCTATAAATAACAACTTTAAACATTAACAAGGTGTTAGTGGTTAATGTATTCTCTATATTATTGTGTCTCGTTTTCAAAATTGACAACTTAGCTTGGCACAACAAACAGTTACCAAGTAGATAGATAGATAGATAGATAGATAGATAGATAGATAGATAGATAGATAGATAGATAGATAGATAGATAGATAGATAGATAGATAGATAGATAGATAGATAGATAGATAGATAGATAGATAGATAGATAGATCATTATTTGTACCCAGAAAGAAATCTAGTGTGGACGCTAGGAGTCGCTGTTGCCCCATGAAACCCACCAGACAGATGTCCAAGACACACTTGTAATAAGCACCAAGAAGAATTTTAATATTTTTCTTCAGATCCAGTGCACCAAGCACCTCACACTCCACAATTCTCCAATAATAATCAATAATCATTACAAATAACACAATCCTCCACTCCCAGCAGCTCCGTTACACACCCTCCCAACTCCAGCTCTCCTTGCTCGGACTCTCATTGTGCTTTAAAAGAGTCCTTGACCCGGAGGTGTTCCTTCTCTTCTTCTGAGTCAAAAGCCACATCATCCATCCTCAAGTATCCCGGAAGTACTACGGGCTTCCGTCCTCGTGACTCCGAAGTACTTCCGGGTTGTAGTAACAGTAGGAGTCCCCAGGTTCTTTGTGAGCTCCCCCTGGTGGCACCCACGGCACCCAACAGGACTGAGGAAATGGACTCCATGTCCCAGGATGCCCTGAGGGAATCCGGGGAACCGTTGCCATCCAGGGGAGTTGCCACCTAGCATCCCGGGGGAGGCAGTGCCCTGAAAAGGCTGCCTTACTCCATTCTTCTCTTCCAGGGACGTCCCGGCCGGATTGAGCTGCCGGCCATCCTTCACACTAGCTTTTTTACAGAAGGTCAAGAAATATTATAACAAACAACAACAACAACCCCCCCTCAAACACACACAAAATCAGCTGTGCAGTACTCTATAGCTACATGGACTGCCAGTCGTGAGTTTTCTTTCTTGAATGCATTGCCTACTGTCTCCGGAGACTTTGCCTTAATATTATGTTAGTTTGTAATATATTTTATATTGAATCTGTTCTGTTGGCTTGGTTGGAAACCTTAAAATAAGTTACAAAAATAGGGGAACTAAATATAAAACATGGGAGAAACACAAGGTAAAGAGCATGCGGACGGGGAAGGTACTTATTTCTACTCAGTTTCTTTTATGCACTAATATAAGAAAGGCAGAGTTTTTAAGGACTCAGTGATCATGGTGCCAGAGAGTGTCTACATGATGAATATTGATTAGTACATGCAAGTAGGAATTTTACTGGACTCTGTGCAATACTGACCTTCAAATCTCTTAAATAGAGCACCATAGTAATCAAGGCCCAGAAGTCTAATCTGCTGGACCGTTATCAAATCTAAGCACTTTCAGATTTCTAATGGTTATCATCAGGTCAGAGGTTGCAGATGTCCAAGGATTAAAAAGAATCCAATTCAAATATTCTTTCATCCCAACTGCTATTAATCTTCTATAAGTTTTTTTTTCTAATAACCACCCACAGGTGTAACTTACTGTATGTCCACAATAACTATTCTTTTAGATATTCTTGTGGTTTCTTTATGTGAGTGTAATTTTATATGCACCCATTATGGCTTGATATATTGTATCATATACATGATGTTAATTAATATCAGTGGGAGAAATAAAACAATAAAGCACAACTTTTTTTGGAATGAGAAAACATTAGTTACACTGAAGCCTTTGTACTTAAACAAAAAGTTGTCAGTTTTGGATCTTCTGACCAGCAATCCAGCTTTAGCAGTGATGCGTTGCAATTTATAAAACACATCAAAACTCGTCAGGTTCACATTTATGTGGAACAAAACCAAATCAGGCCACTTTTGAAAAAGACCTCAGGTCACAGCAAAACAAAAGACACACTTAGTCAGTTAACATCAGAAACAAGAGAGAGGACCAATGGCGTGCTGCAGGCAGACATGTCATGTGCCAGCATGGCCAGACACTAGGGATTAAATATCTGCACTGTGTCCACGACTGTAGGGAAGATTTCAACAGAAGAACAGGACAGAAAACCATTAGTGAGACCACAACATACCAGGTGGTACACATCAGACTGGTACATCTAGTCGATTATTTCACATTTGCCATTGTTACTGTAGATAGATAGATAGATAGATAGATAGATAGATAGATAGATAGATAGATAGATAGATAGATAGATAGATAGATAGATAGATAGATAGATAGATAGATAGATAGATAGATAGATAGATAGAAATAGCATGTAAACAGAAGTTAAAAAACTTTGCTGCTCTGAAGCCTCATCAAACCTTAAGTTATAATTCTGGAGTTGTGTGGATCACTCCAGTACAAATACCTATGATATCCCATGATACATTTCTCAAACCACTTAATCCAGTTAATATTCACAGCAAGTCAAAGGCTCTCCCGGCACACATTCAGATTCAGTGTAAAACTGAGTCACAACACAACTGTACATATAAAATTCAGCAACTGTACAATACAAATCAAAAATGAAAATCTTTAAAAAGGAGAAGTGTGATCAAAACATGTGAATGAATTTGTCCCCCCTTGAGTTTTATTGCTCATGTCAGTACAATGCTTTAGCCCCTAATGGCGTATTTGCATGCGGTCAATGTATGGAAAAATGATAAAAAGAGAAGTTGCTCTTTGCTGGTTGTCTGACTTTCACATCCTGTGAGTTTAGATTACTTCTAACAAGAAGTGAAACTTCACCCGCGGGCCTGTGATTCGTTTGTTCCTGTGAATCACTGCTAATTTGGGCTCCAGTCATGCCCACCTTCAGGCTAGACTGTGACATTTTGACTGGGATTGCCTGTTTCCCTTATTTTTGAAGGCTGCATTGTTGTCTGCTTTATTATGGACTCTTTCTTATTTTTTTTTTTTAATTTGTCAACAACAGTGCTTATTATCTGATCTTTAAAAACTTTTTATCTAATAAGATTTCTTTTTTTCTTTTCCTCATCCATTCAACTCACTCTTTTCCAGAGTTGTTTCCATACATTTTATTCATTCATTTACATTCCTTTAAAGCCTTTTAAATGAGAGAAGGGAGCAGGCAATGGCACAGATCAGGCAGTATACAGCAGAAAGTAGAAGTTAAAATGCAGTCACTAACTCTTTCTTATCTCAGCCCACCTCCTTCTTTGTCTCCCCGGCTCACCCATCACTCCCACAGCTGGTGGGGACTCAGCAGCCACCACCTTCATTCCTCTGAACCCCATCTTGGCTGCCTCCAAACCATACAGCCAGACCATCAGAGGTCAGCTCTCCTCTCGTTTTCCTTCACGCTCCCGCAGTCGTACCTCGGATACATAGGGAGATCATCCGCCATCCTCGCCCTACTCGACAGCATTATTCTAGGGGTGAACCAGCCCCTAGAGTGTCACAGCCTACGCGCCTTTGCGGGGTCCCAACTCTTGCTGCCTTTCCTTCCTCTAGATGTCTAGATCGTCCTCCCGAAACTGCTCTTCCGTCGTCTTTCTACCTCTATTCGTTCTCTTTTTGATCTCCCTTTCCCCCTGTGCCGGCCAATACTTATATGGCTCTGTGGGAGCAGCGACTTAATCACACACTGCAGGAAGCCGATGAAGCAACTGAAAACAATCGCACCCTCATGTGCAGGTGTGACTTGCCCCAATTGCCTCATTAACTCCCCGTGGTCTTGTAATTGCGCCCACAGAGACTGACACAACTTTCAAGATTATTTAAAACTAGCCATTCTTTTGAAACCGCTGACCCACTCTACCACAAAAGTCAGTAGTGACCAAAAGAACTGGATTATAGATGCAAGCAGTAGGGTGATGGGGCTCAGCCTTAGAGAGTGACTCTCAGGAGGAGATCAAAGTGGAACCAATGCTCCTCTGCATTGAAAGGAGCCAGCTGAAGTGCTTCTGGCTTTTAATTAGGTTTTACTACAACACCCCATTCATAAAAAACAACTCCTAAAAAATTTTCATCAATTATGAGGATTTTGATGAACCTAAAACTATGAAATCACATTTGAAATGCCTGATGATGAAAGAGAGCAGAGCTACTGCTTTTCTGGAATGAGAGGAACCACTAGAGGTGCTTTGGGCATGTAGAAGTTATGGCCCCAATTCAGCTCACACTGCTTAAAAATCTGGACAGACTTGACAATCTGGGGTAGACTTACGTTACTCATGTGCATCAGAGGATCACCAGGCATGTGAGACCACCCCAGGCCAAGAGGGGGCACTGCCACTGTCTTGTCTTTTTCTTCCACCACAGTACAGAGAAACCGCCTGGTGAGGGCAATTGACTCCGCACCTTCCTGTCTCTTGGCTATAAAAATGGAACCGCCTGGAAGGAGGTGTCACTTCTACTCACAACGACCAGAACTAAGGACCCCCAAGAATTCCAAAAGGCAGACTTAAGAGGCTGATTAACTGCAGCCACTTCATTTTTATATCCTTTATACACCATCTTGTGTTTGTTTTATTTTCAACTCAGAAGTAAATGGGAGACGGCCAGGTTGACACCCCAAAAATTCTCTCTTTTCGAGCCGGTTATTCCTTCAGATAGCCACACTATTCTGGAAGCATCTGGAAATCCTCCAGGAAGAATGGAAACAAAAACGTCTAGGTACAAGATGGCCAGCTTAGTGTGCTTGTAGCACAAACCCTGGTGGGCCACCCCAGAACCTTAAGATTTTCTGAATTTACAATAATATTACATCAGGACAGAAGGATTATAAAATTATAAACACACAATGCTAAGAGATTTCAACAAGCCAACACTATTTATCTAAATGGGAAGCAGATGTTATTTGTTAACAGAAGCAGGGTTAACTACTAGTGGTACTAAGAAGACATAGAAATAAACAATTATACTTGAAAACGCAGCACTGGATAATAATCCAACTGTAACAGTGAGAAAATATCCTAAGCTATTAACCAATAGTGTTGGCACAGTGGTTAGAGCTGCCACCTCACAGATCGTGCATCCTTTAGTGCATTTCCATTGCGCTTCAATAACCTGATTATTTACAGAAATCTGAATTCTAAAATGCCACGTAAACCCTTAGTTTGAACAGAAAATATCAGGTTATTGGCCTCTGAGAAACTTGGTTAACAAGTTAGATGTAGATGTCTCCACAAATAATCTGAATATGTGGCAGTGTAAACCCTTAATCGGGTTACTGTTAAGGATTTCACAATCTGTGTGTGTCTGTTGCACTCTGTCAGCCTGTGCATGTATTTATTTCACACACGCTTTTCAGAAGCGTCCACAAACACTGCATTTACAGTGGTAAATGTTTGGATGATCGCATTATTCCTCCTCCAACATTAAATAATCTGTCTCAATATGTCAGAAATTGATAAATCTGTGCTGATGAGCTGACTCAGCAACACAGTCTCAAGAGCAGTAGGGTAACACATTAAAAGTAATTCATGCCACCTAGTCCAATTGCTTTATAAAGTAACCTAATGCAATACTTATCTTACTGAAGTAAGAATCCCCGTGTTATTATTCCAGCAGCATTGGGTTTATGGCAATAAGCACACGTAGAGGGTCCTTTGCAGGGCTCAATCACAGTCAAGCAGAGAAGAGTGTGCGGCGTTTGCAGTTTGGTGGCTCCTGCCTTGCCTTCCGGTAAAACAAAACCTATAAATAAAGCCACACTTTGACTACACATATTTAAAAAACACAAGAAAATTATCACAGGTGTCAAAGATGGCCAAAGATAACGTTAATCTTTTTTTTTTTCTTTTTGCACAGTTTGCTGATATTGAAGAGAACTTCTGAAGATTAGTTGTTTATGTAAACGCAGATTGTTAAGAAAGCAGGTTTCTGCCTTTACCATGTCATTCACCTTAACAAGATTACGTGGGTGCATGTAAACACACTGCCTCTCTGTGTAATTTATGTGACGCCACCTTGTCTGTGTGGGATTTGCTTCAGGTGCTCTGGTTTTCCTCCAACACCCCATCTCAGAGGTATACCTGGCAGGTTAACTGGTGACTGTAAACTGGTCCTGTGTGTGTGAGTGAGCTCTGCAATGGACTGGTGCTCCAACCAGACTTGGTGGCTTCTGCCTTGCTCCCGAAGCAGACAGGTTAGGCACAGTCCCCCTATTACCCAGAACCAGATTAAGCATTTTGAATGTGTTTAGATTTGTGATTATGGTATGCAGGATTGCTACCATAATAAGAGCAAAAAAATATCAATTTAGAATTTGTTGTCATCTTGATCATGAAAAAGAAAAGCAGACAGAAAACGAGCAACGCAAAATTACGCACACTTGATGATTCTGTGGCATCAAACTACCTCTACACTTCATTGTGAATGTGATGAAAAACTGGAAACCCAGAGTGTGGTTTGAACGCAGCACTCTGCAGCCATAGTATTCTCATCCTATAGGTAACAATTTGCTTAAGAAGTGTTTTTTATTTTGTGTTTTTAATGTAAGAGAATAACTTCTTCATCCATACCAATGGTGTACACAAAATGTGATAATGACAGTCAAGTCAAACAACTAAATTGTACTGAATGCCTTCATCAGGTGGGGCTGTACCCGGCAGGGTTCCCTGGGAGAAGATCCAAGATATGGTAAAAGATAATTACGGCAATAAGAATGAAGAGCTGTGTTGGGCAGGATACTCTGTTTGAGTCAAAACTCTTTCAATTATCTGATTAATGGAATCGTGTACTTGATGACACCTAGTGGAAATAAGGGAAAGTGCATGGTCAGTGGAAGACTTACGGTCTCAGACTCATAGTTAGAAAAGTCACAGATATAGATAGATAGATAGATAGATAGATAGATAGATAGATAGATAGATAGATAGATAGATAGATAGATAGATAGATAGATAGATAGATAGATAGATAGATAGATAGATAGATAGATAGATAGATAGATAGATAGATAGATAGATAGATAGAAATAACGCACTGGTGAGCTCAGTAATCACAAAGGGACTGGTAGGCCAAGGAAGACCTCCACTGATGATGACAGAAGAATCTTCACCATGGTGTGCATGACAGACCAGAAACAGTCTGTGTGTGTGTCAGAGATGACTATCGGCAGGAGACTTCATGAACAGTGTAATAATAGGACAACACAACTGTAAAGGTTTGGGGTTTCCGGCCCCGTATACTGTACAGTTAAAAAAAACTTGTCAGATTGCTGACTACTTGTCATAATACAAGTGACCATCCCTGTACAGAGGGGAACTTAAATAATGAAGGACCGTAAACTGGTGAGTGGAATGCTGGGAGGAACCAAGGTGTCTTGTGGGCCATGACGTCATCGGGGTGAGACCAGAGGAAGGGATGGAATGCGGAAGTGACAGCGGGTGGTTGGTAGAGTCTGGGAAGCATTAAGGTGGTGGAGTTGTTTCAGCTTTTCTGCGGGAACAGGAGAAAGAAAGGTTAGTACCCCGTCTCCATCCCCTGGCATGATGCTGTATGATGCTCGTCGGGTCTTTTCGCGGCTCCCCAAGCGCACGTGCGCGACAACAGAAATACAGAGGCCACACTGCAAACCACTAGCTAGCCACAAAAACAAGATGGCCAAATTCAAGTTTGTGAAAAAGGACTTAAAAGAGCCTGCAGAATTCTGGAAAAAGGTCTTGTGGACAGACGAGACAAAGTTGAACATGTTGTATCAGACTAATGGTGAGAGCAATGTGTGGAGACGTAAAGGAACTGCCCAAGATCCAAAGCAGACCACCTCATCTGTTAAACCTGGTGCTGGGGTGTTCTGGCTTGGGCATGCATGGCTGCCACAGGTCCTGGCACACTTCTCTTCATTAATAATGGAACTGCTGATGGAGGGGCACAAAGAATTCAGAGATGTACAGAAACACCTGATCTGCTCAGGTTCCAATAAATGCATCCAAGCTCATTGGTGGCGCTTCATCTTACAACAAGAAAATGACCCCAAACAGAATGCTATGGAAACACAGATGTTTTTCAAAGCCAAAACCTGAAACATTCTTGAATGTCTAGGCCACTTGCCCAATTTCAGCCCAATTGAGCAGGCCTTCCATATGCTGAAGAGAAAACTGTAGAGTACAAGCCCCTGAAACAAGCAGGAGCTGAAGACAGCTTCATTAGAGGCTTGGCAGAGCATCGCCAGAGAAGATCCTCAGTGGATGCAAATCCCCTTAAATGAAATTCTGCAATGTGCACTTTAATTACATACTGTATGATTTGTGTAATTTGCCATTTTAAACTATAGAGCAGAGGGGCAAATTAAGGAAAAATCTGTCTTTTTCCTAAACATCATGGAGGACACTGTATATAACAATAACCAACATTGTCCTATTTACAGTAATATTTCCAATGTCACTTTTACCCTGCTTAATGTGAAAAGATTTGAACAACTAGCCAGCCTTAAAAACTGTAAAAATTAACAGGCTTTGCTACAACCCAAAAACAGAAACAGAAAAATGAAGTTCCTTCCAATAAAAGAAATCAGGTGCCTGACTTGGGTGTGTGTGACTCTAATCTAATCAGCAACTGAGCACTGAGCCACCCACCGATGGCATAAAGTAGCTCTTTCTCTCACTCTTAATAAAGCACTCCAGCACCTGAGCGATTAACCTTAAACGTACACTGTTCAGAATTGAGGGAAGGATGAATGAAGCCAAATCCAGAAAACCTGCTCCAGAGAGCACTCAGCCTCAGACTGGGGCAACAATTCAACTTTCAGCGTGACAATAACCCAAAGAATACAGCCAAGATCATGCTGAAGTGGCTTCAGGACAAGTCTGTGGCCCAACCAAAGTCCAGAATTAAACCCCATAGGACGTCTGTAAGGAGACCTGAAGATGGCACTTTACTGATGCATCCCATCCAATATAATGAAGATCTGCCAGTATGAATGGGATATAAACAGTCCAAAGTCAGGTGTGTAAGGCTTGAAAAGACTTGCCAAGAAGCCTTGAAGCTGTAATCACAGCCAAAGAAGCTTCTGCAAAGTACTGAATTAAGGGTCTAAATACTTCTATGAATTAGATATTTAGTGTTTTTTAATACACATGTAAGCCTTTCTGAGAACGTTTTCACTTTGTCGTTATGGGTGATTGAGTGTAAGTCAATAAGCAAAAATGGCCAATGTGTCCATTTAAAAATAAATCCACAACAGAATAAATTGTGCAGAACATGAAGGGGTCTGAGTACTTTCTCAATCCACTGTAAGTCCAGTTGATGTATGGTGCAGAGGCAAGGAAAAAGGAAGAACTAAAAAGAGAATAACAAGATGAGTGATGGAGGTCTAAATGAATAACAGACTGACAAAGGAAAAGGTTAGGAGAAGGTCAGGAGTGATAAAAATCAATTAAGGAAGCTAGAGGGAGATGCTGTGGACATAAGGCAAGGTGAAAATGATTGAGAAAGTCTGGAGAATGTTGGTCTTAGGAGAGGAGGTGGAGTGGTAAGTAGGGAGACTTTGTGGGGAGGGATATGAAGGAGAAGAACAGGAGAGGCAAATGATGGAGGACTCTCACTGAGGCTGGCTGACTCTCAGTGAAAGAATGGCATCGGAGAAAAAGAAGATGATGACAAATAGATATGCGTGCACAAATACATGCCTGAAAAAGCAAAAGAAACTGACAAGGATGCAGAGAGTTAGACAAAAATAGATAGGGAGAGACTTCAAACCCCTAAGGGGCGCATGTCCATCTGCTGTTGTGTTAAGCTTGTTACGTGGAAAACCCCTATGGATGAACATGTAATAGTTAATAAGGATTTTACTGGACTTTCCCACTTTATATACAGAAGTCATTCAAACTTTAGTTAATCTGGAAAATGTTAACTGGATCAGAAGCTGTGTGCTGAGGCACACCCTTCTCTAACCTTTAGATAAGATGAGGCACATCTCACAAAGGTAATGAGTAACCATCTGGAATTATTGCCAACGGAAAAACTATTAAGTACAGCATGATGTAACATTCTCATTCCTATTTAATCCAATTCAGGTTTGTGGGGAGGCTGTCAAGGCAGGTTTGGGCGCTAAGTCGGAAGCAGCACTGAACAAGTCCATTGTGAAGCCCACTCATGCACAAACCCACAGTCAGACGGATCAGGTTGTGGAATTTCCTAACATTTGCACAAAAACAATTAAAAACAATAAATAAATTAATGAATAGTTGTATTTACAACATTATTCATATAGTAAGTATCTGATTATAAAAAAAAAATCCACCTTCAACTTTGTTACGCAAAACATCAAACATCCACAAAGCTTTGAAGGGTGGGAATGGCTGACATTCCTCTTGCTGGTGGCAAAGTGTACGTTTTAACAAGAAACAAGGGGACAGTTTTAGGTCATTTGTCTCCCTCTGCTGAGTGCTTAAAGTAATGCGTTTCCTCTCAAATAAAAACAATTATTGTCCCACATGCAGAGATACATACTGTACATTCTTATAGCCATAATCCAGTTCAGGGTGACAAAGGGCCTATTCTAATATCACTGGGCACAAGGGAGGAACCAAACCTGGCTGTCTGTAGAAGTATGGCCCTGTGAAGATTATTTATATATTTTCTAAATTCCAAATTAATTTTTTGCATTCTTTTTTTTATTTTAATCTGATTTTTGTTTTATTTTTACAGACAAATATACATATTCAACTATAATTTATTTATTTATAAAGCACTTTAAAACAACATCAAGGCTGACCAAAGTGCTGTACAATCAGACACACAATAACCAAAGGGTAAAAGAAACAGAAATACATAAACACAAAAGAGATGAAGATATTCATAATAAAAAGTACACAGATAGTAATAAGACAAACAATAATTAAATGACACTTTTCATGTTTTATCGTGTCATACACGTGCACCTGGGGACCACCTTCTAGACTCTAAGGAGATAAGCAGTACCACCCTGGGACAAGAAGGGACACAGGTCCTAACAGTATCTTCTCCTTTCCCCATAGCATTAAAAAGACACCCAAGAGGAACGCCTAGCTCCACCCACATTGCCAAAGAATGCTCCACCCCTTTCAGTACAGATGCTATAAACTCAGGCCACTCCTGGAAAGAGGTGTCAGACCATGACATGACAACCAAGGAAGGGAGATCTCTGACAAACCCTCAAAGTGTTTAAGGCTGTGTGTAGCAAAATGAATTTTCTGTTTGTGTGTCCGAGTAGCTATCATTTTCATTCTGTTTATTAAAAGGGGTGACCCCAACATTACTCCAGTGTACTCGGATTTCCTTTCCCCAATCACAACTGAAAACGAGCAAATTATATGTGCACATATTCAGCAATGTCAGGAAGGTCAGGGCATACATGAAATTCATGAATGAATGAATGAATTGCAATATAGGGTATAACTGAAAAGTTACAGTATATATCTATTCATTGGGCTCAAGTCCATATATAAATAAAAGGTATTATTATTATTATTATTATTATTATTATTATTATTATTATTATTGAAGTCCACTGTTTGGCTTACTCAGTGGTTCCTGTCTGTGAAGAGTGTCTTATATTTACTGAGCTGACTGCTAAGTAAGTTCTACTGAAACATCGGAGCTGTTGAAAGCAGCTAATGGTGAGGATGCTGTGAACAAGTCAGACATTGTTGATTGGCATCAGAGGTTCAAAGAGGAGTGAAAAGATGTGAATGACGACACCAGAAGTGTATCATCCATTGTGACAACGCCCCAAGCCATGATGTGCTCAGTGTTCAGTCAATTACCAAATTGTGATCATCCACCCTATTCACCTGTCTTAGGCCCTTGTGATTTCTGGCACTTCTCAAAAATAAAAACTGCCATATAATGTCAAAGATTTTCAGACATTTCTGACATCCAGCGTAACATGACAAAGGAACTCAGGGGGGAACTCAGAGACAGAGTTCCAGGTATGTTTCCAGCAATGCTAACGTTGTCTAACTAAATGCATATTTGCAGAAGGAGTGGATTTTAAATATGATGGTGGCCACTAATGCGCAGATTTACATTCTACAGGCTAAATCTCATGTATGTAGAAAGAACAATGCTATCACAACATATCTGTACTTTTCAATATGTTTAAGATAAAAAAAATAGCTTGTAGAATTCTATGCAGCCAGTGTCTTAGATACCTAAGGCCCAATGCCCTGAATAGAAAGAAGAGCATTCTGGTAGTGCCAGCTATTTGTAGCCTCTCCTACAGACAAAAAGGATTTGAAACAGAGTGGCAGGGTACTGTGATAACATTCAGATCACAACAATAAAAGCCACATTTAAATCCTGCTACCAGAGCTTATCCTCTCAGGAAGCCTAGTGCAGATAATGTGGAGCATTTTATACAAGCGAGCAGAAGAGTTTCCAAAAATGTAATTTCATCAGCAGTGCATCAAGGAAAACCCACAGCACAGACACAGTTTTGTTGGCCTGTACTGCTTGGGACTGTATTTCTTGTTTTGAAGCATAATGGTGCTTGATAGAAAAGGCACTATATAAAGTCAAGATCAGATTTAATTAGCGATCGAGTGACTGGGGCAGGTCAGAGTCTAAACTTCTGCAACATCTATCTATGGCATGCCACCACTTCAGTCTCAGCTGGAAAGATAACTTTATAGTATGACTGGCATCGATTTCTTTAAGTTGATGAATAAAATGATTCCCAGTCCAGTCTATCCAATCCATCCATCCATCCATCCATCCATCCATCCATCCATCCATCCAAACATCCATCAATCTCTGTACCCACTGAATCTAATACAGAAATGCAGGATTCTGTTTATTTCATCAAGGCATACTGGACCGAGTACCTTTTTTTCTACAGGACCACCAAACTATAGAACCTTGTAGTATCCCCTGGTGCCCCAACATATCTGAAGACAAAGGAGGCTTCTCCTCCATGGATGTGTCATAGAGAAGCTTGCGCTCTCTAGTGTTCTGCTAAAATAACAGAATTAATAATAATAATTATAATAATAATTACATTTATATAGTGAATTTCTAAATACTCAAAATGCTTTACATAAACAATGGCGTACCTTTTCATCCATCACCAATGTGTAGCACCACATGGATGATGTGACGGCAGCCATTAATATGCCGGTATGCTCACCACACATTAGCTATTAGATGGTGAAGGGGCAGTTAGACAATAAGGGACATTGAATGATTAGAGGCCAGAATGGATGAGACCATTATGGGCAACTTAGCTAGGACATCGGGGTATACCTTACTCCTTTCAAATGTTGCCTCAGAGATATTATATGACCACAGAAAGTCAGACCCTTTCACATCTCATCCAAAGGTCAGCATCAATTTTCAGATCTCAATGTCTCCGTCACTGTACGGAGACATTGGGATCCACACACAGATCACAGTGTAAGTACACACCTATGACTTCACCAACACCTCTTCCATGAAATCATTTGAATAAAGGATCAGAAGTTGAAACGTAAGTAAGGAAATCAAGTCGATCTTTCATCAAACCAAAACAAAACCCTTAATCATAATTAGAATCACATTACCAGATATTCAAATAGCAGGAAAATTAAGTAGAAAAACATTATCCACCCAGTTCAAATAAAACCTGGTTGCTTAAGATGACCTTTCAACCATTGACCTAATAAGGTCAGGTTCACAACCCCAGAGAACAAAACCTGAGCAAACTAGAGGACACATCGCAAAAACGGGATTCGCAAAATGGTGAAGCCTAAGAGAAAAGATAAGACGCATTTTAATTTCAACTAAATCAAAACGAAAGTGAAACAAAAAAACTAATGTCAGAATTGGACTTGGCATCCCGATAAAGCCATAGTGCATACATAATCATTCAAAGATATGCCACAAAAAGGAGCAAAAAAGGCACAATTTCTTTCTTGTATAAGTGAAAAAAAATTATAAGGAATGCCTCAGGCTCTGTTTTTGACACTAAGCTTTGACTCTTTAAGAAGACAAGAAAAGAATAAAAAAGTTGTAGGAAAAAATAAATGGAAGAGATCTTGAGGAGAGCAACTCAGAGAGAGACCCCCTTCCATGTAGGCTGAGCATGCAATATGTGTCAAAAAATGAGGTATATACAATAAACAAAACAGAACACAAGTAACCCTCTTCACAGAGCTATATGTCCAATCTATCATGGCCACCTTGGAAATACAACACGACAGTACAAACTACTTTGTTCTTGCCCAGAGCTCATCAACAGGTGCAGGTGCTGACCACTGTGACAACTCTCAAGGCAAAATGCAAGAGCAGATGATACCACTCACAAAATACCAAACTATCACAGTGCAGACAACCCAGACACAGTCAGAGTCCTGAAGACCTCAGTCAACTAGCTGCCTCCCCCATTGGCTGTTCTACAGCTGAGTCAGTGCTGGGCCGGCCAATCTGAAGAATAGACCCTTCTACACCATGATTCCAGTGCTATAACATAATTGCAATATCTAGTGGCCAAGAGGTGCTGCCAGTTCTGACTAATTTCCTCACAATGATGTTCTTCCTCCTAGGTCAAAATTTACTCTTAAATAATCTGACTATCCTTTGGAATGGAGATAACTTCACAGAATGAATGGCATCTGTTAGTCTGAGCTGATTGATTAAGTGATTCCCAATCCAAACCATCCATCCATATCTGTATCTACTGAGTATAATTCAGACTTGTGGGATTCTACCATCTATTTCAGTAAGGCATACTGGACTGAGCACGTTTGTTTCTAAAGGACCACCAAACTATTGCACCTTTTAGCATTCCCTGGTGTCCCAATACATGTGGAGGGACAGGAGGCTGCTTCTCTATGGATGTGTCATAGAGAAGCTTGAGTCCTCTAGTGTTCCGCTAAAAACAGCAGAAATAATTAAGAATAATAATACTATTATGAATATCCTGCTTCCACTATATCACCTCTTCCTCATTCTGGTTCTTTTGTTTCTATATCTGGAGTGCGCAAACGCTTTTGGATGTGGGCCATATTGTCAACACTGAGTCATACAATGGCTCGGTCTAATAAAGTCTAGGTGTACCTATAAATCCAGACAACTTAGCACATGTTGGTTTAATTATAGAACTTTTAATTTAAAGCTATTAAGAGCTATGCTGAAAGACAAATTAGAGAGCAATTTTAAAGTAAAGCAATTTCACTATGACATTATTATGGTCATAAACATGAAACTGCTTGCTTCTCACAAATAGTTAATGTTCTTTGACCTTTCCAGTGCCTTTAACACCATTCTGCATCAATGACTGAAAAAGCTCAAGGCTTTGCAACTTGATGCCCCCACAGTCTCCTGTATCATGGACTAACTGACCAGCAGACAGCAGTTTGTGAGGCTGAGGGACTGTGTGTCAGTAAAATGGTGTCCAGCACCTGTGGTGGATGGCTGGCTGTTCAACCCAGCCGAGATGCCCGAAGAGAAGAAAGATGGGCGAAGGCACCTATTCAGGGACGCTGCCTCCCCCAAGACACCAGATGGCGAATTCCCTGCAGCGTAGCGGTGCCCTGGATTCCTGCAGTGCATCATGGACTTTGTAGTTCGGCTTTACAGCCCTGCTGGGTACCGTGGGTGCCGCCAGGGGACGCTGCCAGGGGACACGAGGCTTTATACTTTACATATAGCCCGGAAGTACTCCCAAGTCATGGAGACAGAAGGACAGAAGTACTTCCGGGCTGAAGAAAAATGTAATTCTCCATCTGACCCACAAGTGTTGTCAAATCACGTGAACAGAAGAGGAGAAGCACTTCAGAGACACAAACTATATAAAGGACTATGGGAAACCCAGCAAGGGAGCCGGAGTTGGGAGGAAGTGTGACAGAGCTTGCTGGGAGGTGTGGAGGAGAATTGCATTATTTATTATTGGTTTATTTTCTATTGTGGTGGTTGTGGTGCTTTGGGGCACAACACAGAAAAGAGAAAAAATTCAATTACTTCTTAGTGATTTTATCCCGTGTCTGTTGGGAAAAAGGTGAGCAACAGTGCCACCAAGCGTCCACTTTGTGACACACCTCAATGAATTGTCCTTCTCCCTTCCTGTTTTGTCACCATACAACAGACTTCCAGTACAATGCCAGTGTTTGCCACCTACAGAAGGTTTCAGATGACTCCTCCATCATAGACTGCATTAATAATGGAGATGAATCACAGTACAGGAAGGTTGGTGAGGACTTTGCCTTTTGGTGTACTGACAACAACTTGCAACTCAACATCAGCAAGATAAAAGAGCTGGTAGTGGACTTCTAGTGTGCCAAAGAGCCTCTGAGGAGAGTCAACATACAGTGGTTCTGTATAAGAAAGGCTTGAGCAGACTGGACTTCCTGAGGATCTTTTGATGTGTGCACAAAGCTTCTGGAAATGTATCACAGTCCACAGTAGTCAGAGTGTTGTTCTATGCTGCAGTGCCCTGGGGAATCAAAAGCTCAAAAAAAGTACAACGCCTGAATTTTCAGATGACTCCTCCATCATAGACTTAATTAATAATGGAGAAGAATCAGAATACAGGAAGGTTGAGGAGGAGTTTGTTTTGTAGTACAGGGGCAGCAACCTGCAACTCAGTATTACCAACACAAAAGAGCTGGTGATGCAACTCAGGCATGCCAAGGAACCTCTGAGAAAAGTCAACATCCAGGTTGAGGACGTGGAAGTGAAGGAGATTCAGGTCTTTTGAAGTGTGCAGCAAACTGCTGGAAATGTTCTACCAGTCCATGTTTCCCAGTCTCCTGGGAAAGCAACTTGACTTCAAAAGAACCATAATACCTGAACAAACTTATCAAGAAAGACTGTACCATCGCAGGGCAAGCACTGGACACACTTGAAGCTAGTGTGGGAAAGGGGATCCCCCCTTTATACCCTGCATGAGGCACAATCTTGGAGCACATTTAGCCAGAGGCTCATTTCCCCACAGTGTACTAAGAAGTGGCTCTGTTTTTTTTTTTTCTGCCTACTGCTATCAGGCAATTCAGTGATTCCTCCTAACTTAATCTTTAAGTTCATATTGAAATATCTGCACAATATCCATTATTTATTTATTTGTTTCTTTGTTTGTTTGTTTGTTTAACAATTGATTGACTGATTAATGTATTATCTGTCCTGTGACTCTGTGTGATTGTTCTTTTTATGTTTCTGCTGCAGTACGCATCTAACTTTCCCCATGGAATTAATAAAGTTTACCTTATCTAATTTTATGTAATCTAATCTAAATGAAACCCACTTGCAACTCCATGTGCTACCAAAAAATGACTCCCTACACACAGCACACTTGTAAAGCCTTGTAAGCAAATCCTAAGTAATGTACAGTCTGTAGGACTCAATCAAAGAAACTCTGGTAAACTTCTTTTGAAGTTCACTATTGCACTAGGCAGAGGTGTCAAACTCCAGTCCTCGAGGGCCGCAGTGGCTGCATGTTTTCATTCCAACCATCTTCTTCATTAGTGATCCGTTTTTACTGCTAATTAACTTCTTTTGCTTTAGTGTTAATTAACTTGACTCAGGCCCCTTAGTTGTCTCTTCTTCCTAAATGAGTAGCCAAACAATAATGAGACAAACAAGCCACCATATGACCAGCTCACCTGTGCCCATCACACAATATCTGAAAATAAAGAAAGGTGAAGGTCTCAGTAAGGTTGGTCTCTCAGGTCACCAAAACATTTTGACAGTGTTCTTAGAAAAAGCAGAGAAATCAACAAATTTGGAAATATCTGCTGTGGTAGAATGAGAGCAGCAACAAGCCATTAAATAGCCATTAAATAACGGGCTTAATTAACAGAAAGAATCAGCTTCTCGTTAAGAGACTGTTTGGTGTGAAATTGGTTGGGGTTTGAAATCCCAGTTTAGCTGGTCATCTGTTGGCTCGTTTCACGTCTCATTTCTGTTTGGCTGCCATTTCATGAAGAAACAAATCAATTCAGAGGACTGAATCCTTAAAAACAGGGCGATTAAAATGAAGGAAAAAGGAGTTAATTAGCAGTAAAAACTGCTAGCTGATTAGGAAAAGGGTTAGAATGGAAACCTGTAGCCACTGCGGCCCTCCAGGCCTGGAGTTCGACACCCCAGCACTAGGGTTTCAAGTACTTATAGCTGCAAGACTTCTGGAACATTGTCTACACTAGAAGAAAAAAAGGAGATGAAACCATTGCGAAAGCCCAGCCACAGGTGGGCTCCAATGAAGTTGTAGAGACATCTCAAGGAGTATTAAAGTCAATAGGAGACACCTGACCACGATTTGGAAGGTCACAGCAAAGGGTCTGAAAACTTCTACATAGAAGAGACTTCAGTTTATGATTTTTAATGAATTTATTAACCTTTATGAATAGACTTTTTCACTTTGTGATTATGGTTTATTGAGTGTACACTGATGACCAAAAATGTCAAATGCATCAATTTAAAGTTAAATCTACAACACAGTAAAGAGTGTAGAAAGTGAAGAGTTCTGGATGCTTTCTGAATCCACCGTATGTTATTCAAACAGTGAGACCAAGTGAGATGGTGGGCTGCTGACTCCTTGGGTATTTGTATCCCATGGTTAATTATAAATTGGTCAAGAAAGTAAAGATCAACTAAAAACAGAGATTGCAACTGTTTAAGACTGAAAGAAGCAAGCAAGGGCTTGGAAACACAACTAGTCAGTTCACAAAAATAAAGAAAAAATAAAACATTGCATCAAAGGACAAATGAGTGGAGAATTTCATAGAAAAAATTGGGGAACCAACGCTGCCAACTTGTTTAATGTCAAAGTACAAAAAATGGAACTAAAACAGGTACTCGTGGCACAATAACAGAAAACCGGCAAACAAATTGCCTGGGTAGCTTACTCGGCTTCTCTGTCTTTAGTGCTCTGTTGAGCTGATCAGTATCAGAGACGTCCGTCATGCAGGGGTCTGTTTCTAAACTGATGCGTCTCCTTCCGGGGACATCAGTATTTATGAGGCTTGACCAAAAGAAGTAGGGTTTCCATGAGTGCTGTGGGCAAGGTTCAGTTGCCCTCAATGGGTGTGTCCTTGGATCTCTGGAGGGAAATAGAGACGGTACAGCTGGCAGCAGTGCTCCCTTTAGCCATGTAGTGCTACAGGGTGATAGGTTTCTACAGCAAAAAATGTATTTCTAAGTAACGAATTGGGCTGAAGGGCAACTGTGGGCCTCCAGGACAGAACTTGGGAATACCTAAACTAACCTGCACATCTTTAAAAATTTCAAAGGAAAACTGGAAATTTTCTGGAGTACCCAGAAGATAGCCCATACAGACACAGAGAGAACATGTAGATTCCACACAGACAGCAACCAGACCCAGGATTCAAACTCTTGAAGATGTATTCATGAAGCAGCAGAAGCATTGACCACTGCGACACCTTAAACCAGTCTACTCGGAGAAAAATCCACATCAAGAGACAATAAGCAGGCTAGTTTTTGATCCAAGGACCCTGCCCTTCAATGTCGCCCATCCTTTTAAGTCATTTTGGATTTTATGTAACAACCTTCTCAATAAACATCTCATGCTTTTTCAGTTTGTGAAGTCCCTCTAGGATTGACCACTTTCTGTTAAGAGTACAGCTTTGCTTAGATATAAATAGTGTAAAAGATATCTTCTTCATCCCACTTTTAGTACAGAAAAGTAGAAAAAAGTGCAAATAATATATTACACTATGTGGAGAAAATCAGCAGATAGATAATTGCTTCATGTTGCAGGCCAGGATGGTAAAAACCAGACACCTTAGTGACCGATTAGATGCCAGTCTTAATGGAACAGGTCAGGATTTGAATAAATTCTTTGCACTCTTCCTTTCATTTTCCATCCTCTCAAGCGGCAGCATATTAAGGAATGATTGCTCAGAACTTTTACCTCTAGCACAGCTTTTGTTTGTGAAGGTGTGCCAATGGGCGCTCTGCCATGGTAAACTAAAGATTGGTATCTTGACATCAGTGTTAAGAAGAAGAGCCATCTGCACGCAACTGGCACATGAAGTTAGAGAATGGAGCAGAAATTGTCTTTCGATTGTTATGTTTATTTATCCACCAACTCATCTATTTTTTAAATCTGGCTTTCAAGATTATGGTTATGAGAATGATATGCCCCTCAGTCTCAGGCCACACTTATTCATACTCTCACGCTGTGCCTTTCTGATTAGATAGATAGATAGATAGATAGATAGATAGATAGATAGATAGATAGATAGATAGATAGATAGATAGATAGATAGATAGATAGATAGATAGATAGATAGATAGATAGATAGATAGATAGATAGATAGATAGATAGATAGATAGATAGATAGATAGATAGATAGATAGATAGAATATTCTAATTACAGTCTAGACAAGAACAGGCCATTCAGCCCAACAAAGCTCGCCAGTCCTATCCACTTAATTGTTCCAAAGAAACATCAAGTCGAGTTTGGAAAGTCCCTAAAGTCTTACTGTCTACCAAACTACTTAGTCTCGTATTCCAAGTGTCTACCATTCTTTGTGTAAAGAAAAACTTACTAATGTTCATGCCAAATTTACCCTTAACAAGTTTCCAACTATGTCCCAGTGTTCTTAATAAACTTATTTTAAAGTCACAGTCTCAATCCACTGGACTAATTCCCTTCATACTTTTAAACACTTCAGTCATGTCTTCTTTCAATCTTCTTTTGCTTAAACTGTAATGGCTCAGCTCTTTTAATCTTTCCTCATAATTCATCCCCTGTAGTCCTGGAATCAGCCTAGTCGCTCTCCTCTAGACTTTCTCTACCACTTTTTTGTAGCCTGGAGACCAAAACTGCACCCAGTACTCCAGATGAAGCCTCACCAGTGTGTTATAAAGCTTGAGCAGAACCTCCTGTGACTTGTACTCCATACATCAGGGCGCTATATAACCTGACATTCTGTTAGCCTTCTTAATGGCATCTGAACACTGTCGGGAAGTTGACAGCGTAGAGTCCACTATGACTCCTAAATCCTCCTCATAAGGTGTACTCTTGATTTTCAGACCTCCTATTGCATATTCAAACCTAACATTTTTACTTCCTATGTGTGTACTTCCTTCCACAAATCTGCCCAAGCCTGTCTGCTATCCAAGTCCTTCTGTAATTATATAACGGATTCCAAATTACCTGCCAATCCATCTATCTTGGTATCATCAGCAAACTTAACCAGCTTGTTACTTATATTCCTAATGTTAAAAAAGTCTGGCCTTGATGCTGACAATCTTAACAATTTCCGGCCTATTTCCCACTTACCTTTCCTGTCAAAAGTTCTTGAGCGTGTTGTAGCTTCCCAACTCACCAATTACCTAACCTCTAATAATTTGATGGAACCTTTTCAGTCTGGTTTCAGGGCGCAGCACAGCTGTGAAACTGCTCTGCTACGGGTAACCAATGATTTGCTTATGGCAGCAGACTCTGGACAAACTAGCATATTAATTCTGTTAGACCTCAGTGCAGCATTTGACACTGTTAGACATGACATCCTACTGTCCAGAATGGAGAACATGCTGGGTATCTCTGGCACTGCCATCCAGTGGTTCAAGTCCTATCTGAGTGATAGGCAAGAGTTTGTTAGTCTTGGCAACAGCAGATCCAACTCCGTGCCAGTCACACAAGGAGTCCCTCAGGGCTCTGTCCTTGGTCCTCTGCTTTTCTGTATTTATATGCTTCCCCTTGGCCATATTATCCGTAGTTATGGACTGGGTTATCATTTTTATGCAGATGATACCCAGCTCTACTTCAATGTTAAAAGTGGAACTTCATCAGAGCTTTCTCAGCTCACAACCTGCCTTAGTGAAATTAAAACCTGGATGGAGCAGAACTCTTTAAAATTAAATTGCAATAAAACTGAACTCCTGCAAATTGGGACTAAAATGCAACTTAATAAAATGAGCTCCTTCCCAGTCCATCTTGGCAGTGATCTCATCAGACCTGCCTCTACTGTAAAAAATCTTGGTGTCATTTTTGATTCCTCCCTCACTTATTCCACCCACATAAATCACATTAAGAAACTTTCTTACTTTCACCTCCGTAACATATCCCGTGTTCGCTCCTTCCTCTCCTTTTCTAACGCTGAGAAACTTGTCCATGCTTTTATCACATCCCGCATCGATTATTGTAATTCCCTACTGGCAGGTGCCCCTTCTAATCTTATATCACAGCTCCAGCTTATTCAAAACTCAGCTGCAAGAGTCCTTACTCGAACCAGCAGCAGCGAGCACATCACACCCATCCTGCTCCGTCTTCACTGGCTCCCTGTGTCCTACAGAATCGAATATAAAATCCTACTAATAACCTACAAAGCTTTAAATAACCTCGCACCAAACTACATCAGTGACCTTCTCCATCACTATGTGCCTGCCCGCCCACTAAGGTCCTCTGATTCTGGCAATCTTGTTGTGCCCCTCACTAATCTACACTCCATGGGTGACAGGGCCTTCAGCTGTATAGCGCCCAGACTCTGGAATGACCTACCAAAATTAATCAGGTCAGCTGACTCCATGAATTCCTTTAAAAAACACCTCAAAACTCATCTGTTCAGGAAGGCTTTTAGCTCTACTTGACTTTATTACCTTTCTCTCAGTTTACTTCTCTGTCAAGATGCCAATGTAACCTGTATGTGTGTGCTAGACCATCAATTATGTTGTCTTTTTTTTTCAGAATTTACTGTCTTAATCTTCTTTATTTATTTATCTGGTTTGTACAATGCTATATACTGTATATTCTGCCGTTCTTTATTATATTCTGTAAGTGCCTTGAGCATGGGAAAGGCGCTATATAAATAAAATGTATTATTATTATTATTATTATTATTATTATCCAAATCATTTATATATATTAAAAATAGCAGCAGCCCTAGCACTGACCCCTGAGGGTCCCCACTTGTAACATCAGCCAATTCTGATGAGGTTCCTCACACCATCACCCTCTGCTTCCTGTGTCTGAGCCAATTCTGCACCCATCTACAAACATCACCCTGAACTGCCACTTCTTTTAGATTGATGCCCAACCTCTAATGTTGCACCTTATCAAGTGCTTTCTGAAAGTCAAGATAAATAATAACATATTCTCCACTTTGATCATACCCTTAATGTTGCCTGCTCATAGAATTCCAGCATGTTAGTTAAACAACCTCTTTGAACCCATGCTGACTGTTCAGTAAAACTCCTGTTCTTGCCAGGTGTTGCTCAATCTTATCCTCAATAATTCCTTCCATTAATTTTCCTGTGATACATGTTAAGCTTACATAGATAGATAGATAGATAGATAGATAGATAGATAGATAGATAGATAGATAGATAGATAGATAGATAGATAGATAGATAGATAGATAGATAGATAGATAGATAGATAGATAGATAGACAGTGGTTATCTGCCTCAAAAAATTAATTCACCTCTTGATGTTATGTAGAGCATTGGATCATGACACAAAGCACCCTTCCCTCACTTAAAGCAACAACGAAAATCTCAAACACACAAGCTCCATCCATCCATTTTCCAACCCGCTGAATCCGAACACAGGGTCACGGGGGTCTGCTGGAGCCAATCCCAGCCAACACAGGGCACAAGGCAGGAACCAATCCTAGGCAGGGTGCCAACCCACCGCAGTTTATTAGCATATTTTAATATACTTTATTAATCGCCACAGGGAAATTGTCTTGTCGCATGATGTTTGGAAGTCGGAGCACAGGGTCAGCCACCATACAGCGCCCCCCCCCCCCCCCCCCCCCCCAGGAGCAATTTTCAGCTCAAGGGCCCAACAAAGTAGGATATCTTCTGGCAGTAATAGGACTAGAAACCTTCCAGATACCAGCACAGAATGTTAGCTTCAGAGATATTGACCAGCTGTTTGATTGTGCTTTTGGTTTCTCATTTTCTACTAACTTGTGTTTCTCTCTCCAGGGGCCTCATGTATAAATGGTGCGAATGCACAAAAATGTTGTATACTCCAGTTTCCATGCGCAAATCGCGATGTCTAAAACCTAACTTTGTGTAAACCACGCACCTTTTCACGCCAGCTAAAAGCTTGGCATACGCAAGTTCTCCGCTCGGTTTTGCAAACTGGCAGCACCCAGCATCAAAGCAGTGCTTTTGTTTCAGTGTGGTCTCCCTTTCTTTTTTAGATCCACATCCCTGACACGGCTTTATAAATACACTGAAATTAACTTGTTTATTAGTTTAAGGCATCTGATTGTAATTAACCTGTAACAATATAATGGTCCATGGAATGGCCAAACTATTCTAAATACAATAGCTGCTTTAGCATTGTTACTCTTAGTGAACCACTCGGAGTATTTATCCCACTGTATCTGAGTGTGGAATCACAGCTCTACAACAGCTGATCGGAAAGAGAATTATTGGTATACAGCATCAAGCACACGTATTCAAACTGCTCTCATACGGCAAATGTTTCAGAGCCTTTCCTGTACGGACCTTGGGGTTCAGAAAAAATTTCATCCCACGAACTATAAACGCACTCAATCAGTCCATCAAGTGCTCCTTGTAGAACTGTTTGTACTTATAAGTACAATTACCTCACTGTAAACTTGACATACAGTTATAATATTTCACAACTTGTGCCACTTTATAAAGCGCGTATTTACAAATGAAGACAATATCATTTTAAGATGAAATGCAGCAAAATATGTTTATTACATTATACAGATAAAATGTTAACATTATTTAAATAATCTATATTTTTAATAATTAAACATGTGAAGACATGGTGTCGCAGTGCTAGCTAGTTCACAAATTGTTCCTACCTGTATTCTTGCTGGGGCTGGCGCGACACTGGAAGGATAGATGGATAGAACAATTAAACATAATTAAACCAGCCCAGAGGGGGCTGGGCGGTCTCATGGTCTGGTACCCCTGCAGATTTTATTTTTTTCTCCAGATGTCTGGAGATTTTTTTTGTTTTTTCTGTCCTCCCTGGCCATCGGACCTTACTCTTATTCTATGTTAATTAGTGTTGTCTTATTTTAATTCTTACTTTGACTTTTTTCTCTTTTCTTCATCATGTAAAGCACTTTGAGATGCATCATTTGTATGAAAATGTTCTATATAAATAAATGCTGTTGTTGTTGATGTACTACGAAGATATTTCAATGTTCCTTAAAAGTTTTGAAGAATCTGCATTCTAAGCTTACAGATGGCTTGACATCTATTACAGAGCTGATTGTGTGGCGATTAGTTACTTGGAGGAAGAAAAGTAAGGACAGGAATCGGGGGTTAGTACGTTTGAAAGAGACAGTACTGCTTGTGGAAGCCGGCCCGGACACAGACAGGTGGACACGTTCAAGTCACCCACAACACGTTTATTATACATATTTACAGTGCACCACAAACCTCCAAAGTCCCCAAAAGTCCAGGCCAACTCAAATGCCTTACTCTTCAGGCCGCCTCCTTGCCTCTCCTCCCGAGCTCCGTCCTTCTCCACTCCCAACTCAAGCCAACGAACGGAGGGAGGCGGCCCCTTTTATAATCACCCGGATGTGCTCCAGGTGCTTCCTGGCAATCTTCCACCGGCACTCCCCAGTGTGGCAGAAGTGCCGGCTGCGCACCCGGAAGCACTCCGAGTGTCCCCGCTTCTCTTCCCCCCAGCACTTCCGGGTGTGGCGGAAGTGCTGAGGTCCTGGGCTCCAAAGGCATTGGGGCGCCCCTGGCGGTGACCACGGGCTCCTACAGGGTTGAGCTTCAAAGCTCTGTACCCGTGGTCCCCATAGGTACCAGGGCGGTCGCCCCCACGTGGTCTGGGAAAAATGTAAGCCCTCTTGTGGTCCTCTGGGGCATCCTGGCCGGGTCGCCCTCCCAGCAATCTGCGACATGCTACAGTAAATTATTTCATCGAAGGTCGCACGCGGCGCAGCAAGCGTCTTGCGGGAGTAATGAACAATCTTTGGACGAGGTGCCAGCTCGTTGCTATCACTGCGCCACCGTGTTCCCATGTTTAATAACATGCTTTAACTCCTATCATCATGAAAGTTTTATTAAGTATACATTTCAGTATTTTACTTATTCAGAGAGCTGTAATATCACGAATGTAATGGATTCTGTGTCCTGTTAGAGGAAGAGAAAGCCCATTTAAGAAGCACATAGTGATTTACACACATAGAGCACATAGAAGAACACATACAAAACAAAGCATTTAACATGCTATTTAGTTACGATGGTATTTGAGAAACTAGTAAATTAAACCATTTAAAGATGAAGTTTATGATGTTCTACTTTAATGACAAAATAAACTACGTGATTAAAGTGGAAATTTCGTGATTAATGTTGACGTTTCGAGCTTTCTTCTCACTGTGTCCCTATTTGTTTTTCTTTCCTCTGTACCCTATTAAGCTTTCATATGACACTCAGACAGTGGGCTACAACTGCTTTTGCCATTGCCTTTTCACAGAACACTGAGCTTAAGGGCTATTTATATTGATTTGCATATTCAAAGAGGCCTAATTCTGGGAGGAGCTGGGGAGTGGCAGCAGGCGCCTGCACGTGCGTTACTTTTCACGCTGACCGGGATTTATGCAGCGGAAGAACGTGGAAATTGGCGTATGCATAGATTCATGCATCTGGATTTTTTTGTGTGTATGCACATTTCCGCTTTTGTCCGTACACCATGTTTTAGTGTAAATTCTACGCACGGCGTTATGCATGAGGCCCCAGATGTGTGATCTAAATTTTTACCAATGGATCCAGTTGGAGAATTTAGCTCATCACAAAAAAGAGGGTTAGAAAGTAAAAAAAATGACAAGTTCATCACCATACAGCAAGTTGAAGCACAAGTATTACCAGTCAAATATGGACTTTAGAGTGAAACTTCCAGTTTCCTGCTTTCACAAATGAGTTTTGAGGAACAATGCTGACAGTCATAGATAGATAGATAGATAGATAGATAGATAGATAGATAGATAGATAGATAGATAGATAGATAGATAGATAGATAGATAGATAGATAGATAGATAGATAGATAGATAGATAGATATGAAATTACTTTACTTTATCCAAGGGAAAATGCACTTGCTTCACCAACAACTTATAAAATAAAGCATAGTTCAATACAATGCAGGATATTAAGATATTGCATAAATAATGTCAGAATAAATGTCAAAACCCATGATCTAGAATTTGTACAAACAATAGTATGGATTTTAATTTTTTTTTTTTTTTTTTTTTGCTATTTTTCAGTATTTGGAAAGCTGCCTCTTAGCAGAAGAAACTTTCGATGTTTTTGATGCAGGGTATGCGGTTAAGCTGAAGCTAGTTTTGTCAAGTTTTAGCTGTCTGTCTAGATTATCACATTCTGGAGATCACTCCAACTAGGTAAGGTGAAAGTCCTCCTGGGGCAATGTCCATTTCTTTCTGCTATAAGAACATACACTTAAACACTTTCATGAAAAAGGAAACAGGGGAATGCAGCCAGTCAGCATGAATTTGCAGTCTAAACCTATTCTCCCATCTCTCAAATTCCTATCATTTCTTAGCCTCAGCATTCGACTTAATGCATACATATTAATGAAGGCTTTCAAAGGGCTGTTGCCAGGATGGGAACTGTACAGTTTTTGACCTCTTGCAGTCAGCAAAACTGTCAACAGAGAACTGAAACAAAAATCTTGTTTAAGCAAAGAATGGTTTTCTGTCAGTCTTCTGCCTGGAACTTCATCATAATAGGATTACTAAAGTGGATGAATAATCTCAGTATCAAATAAATATACAATAATACCTTCCAACTGTCTGCATGGCAGTAATGTTGTTTGGTGAAAAGCATATACTCTATGTATAATTATGCAATTACTGGATTTAATAATTTCATTGGTTCATTAATACTCTGGACCCACTAATACCACAACTGGGTTGTGGCAAACATTAGGAAAGGCAGCAGCCAATCCTGGATGGGGTAACAGTCCATGAAATTCCCCACCCACTCTTAGTCTCACATGCACAAACGATATGATGGGGGTTAAAACCCTCAAATACCCGAGGAAGACCCACATGGACCCAGAAGAACATGCTAACTCTGCACACTGACTGGGAACAGAACTTAAGAGTTATGAGGCAAAAGTGCAGAGTATTGCACCAGTGTGCCAGCCATTATGAGCGCCGAAGAATGATAAATATGTCATATAACACCTTCATAGTGAACCCTATCCCAATGTTCTTCACACACCTATTCAATCCTGCATATCCCATCCCTATAGCACAGGTATAACACAGAACATTTATTGACCTGGCAAAGTCCACATATACAGAGAGCTAAAGGATATGAAATAAAGTTTTGCTAACCACCAAGCCTCTTTAGCTTTGACCTCTTTGTTTAGCTGTCCTCATTTCAATACCCTACTTACAATCAGATGACAGATTTTAATAACAAAAGCTTTGTGTACATTTATTAGCACTGCAGTCCCACTGATTCAGTATCATGATTCTGGTCTGTGTGGAGTATGTGTGTATGCATAGCTTTTTACACAGTTCTTATTCTACATGAAAACCATTTGTGAGATGTTGATCAGTGGTTTTTAACTACACCTGTCTATGTCTGACTGAATCCTATCAGAATTTAGTGGTGTTGGCCCAGGTGAGCACTCAGCTCAACGTTAATTGTCATTATTAGGATTCAATTAAGAAAATAAACTCCACAGGAAAAGAAAAGGTGTAGAAATAGAAAAATGAGGGGCAAGCATTTAAAGCTGTGGCAAAAATCCAAATATTTCAGATATGTTGTTTCATGATCTATCTATCTATCTATCTATCTATCTATCTATCTATCTATCTATCTATCTATCTATCTATCTATCTATCTATCTATCTATCTATCTATCTATCTATCTATCTATCTACAGTAACAATGGCAAATGTGAAATAATCGACTAGATGTACCAGTCTGATGTGTACCACCTGGTATGTTGTGGTCTCACTAATGGTTTTCTGTCCTGTTCTTCTGTTGAAATCTTCCCTACAGTCGTGGACACAGTGCAGATATTTAATCCCTAGTGTTTGGCCATGCTGGCACATGACATGTCTGCCTGCAGCATGCCATTGGTCCTCTCTCTTGCTTCTGATGTTAACTGACTAAGTGTGTCTTTTGTTTTGCTGTGACCTGAGGTCTTTTAAAAAGTGGCCTGATTTGGTTTTGTTCCACATAAATGTGAACCTGATGAGTTTTGATGTGTTTTATAAATTGCAACGCGTCACTGCTAAAGCTGGATTGCCTGTCAGAAGATCCAAAACTGACAACTTTTTTTTAAGTACAAAGGCTTCAGTGTAACTAATGTTTTCTCATTCCAAAAAAAGTTGTGCTTTATTGTTTTATTTCTCCCACTGATATTAATTGACATAATGTATATGATATAATATATCAAGCTATAATGGGTGCATATAAAAATAGACTCACATAAAGAAACCACAAGAATACCTAAAAGAATAGTTATTGTGGACATACAGTAAGATACACCTGTGGGTGGTTATTAGAAAAAAAAACTTATAGAAGATTAATAGCAGTTGGGATGAAGGAATATTTGAATTGGATTCTTTTTAATCCTTGGACATCTGCAACCTCTGACCTGATGATAACCATTAGAAATCTGAAAGTGCTTAGATTTGATAACGGTCCAGCAGATTAGACTTCTGGGCCTTGATTACTATGGTGCTCTATTTAAGAGATTTGAAGGTCAGTATTGCACAGAGTCCAGTAAAATTCCTACTTGCATGTACTAATCAATATTCAACATGTAGACACTCTCTGGCACCATGATCACTGAGTCCTTAAAAACTCTGCCTTACTTATATTAGTGCATAAAAGAAACTGAGTAAAAATAAGTACTGTACCTTCCCCGTCTGCGTGCTCTTTTCCTTGTGTTTCTCCCATGTTATATATTTAGTTCCCCTATTTTTGTAACTTATTTTAAGGTTTCCAACCAAGCCAGCAAAACAGATTCAATATAAAATGTATTACAAACTAACATAATTTTAACGCATAGTCTCCGGAGACAGTAGGCAATGCTTTCAAGAAAGAAAACTCACGACTGGCAGACCATGTAGCTATAGAGTACTGCACAGCTGATTTTGTATATGTTTGAGGGGAGGTTGTTGTTGTTGTTGTTGTTTGTTAGAAAATTTCTTGATCTTCTGTAAAAAGCTAGATTTCCTTCTGTATACAAATAATGATCTATCTATCTATCTATCTATCTATCTATCTATCTATCTATCTATCTATCTATCTATCTATCTATCTATCTATCTATGTGCTGTTTCGCTCTCCGATTGTGGTTCGATTACGTAGGTCTGTCGTGGGGCGTGTCTGTGGGTTGTCGGCTTGTGAGTATTTCCTATTCTTTTTCCTAATCTTTATCATTTTTGTTTTTGCTCTCTCAGATGTGTAGGGGTTATTTTGCTGTCTACATATTGTTTTTGTCATTGACCCCAGTATTGTATTTGCGGCGTGGCAAGAGAAAAGCCGCCTGGTTTGATGCCGCGCAACTTCTAAAACGTAACACGCAGGCGTGGTGTGAAGTTGCTGGTTGATCCAATGATCTCTGTCGAGACGTGCGTAGTGGAAGTCGGCAAGTTAATTGGTTGTAAGAGTGTCCGTTCAGTGTCTTGATTGAATAAAACTGTTGTTAATTTTCTAAATGATGAGAACTTAGTGCATACTCTTGTCCAGAATGGTGTGATTATTCATGGCTCTTTAATTTCTATTTTACCTTTTTCTGCTCCTGCGCGAGTGATTATCTCAAATGTACCCCCATTTCTACAAAAATATTCTTATTAAAGAACTTGAAAGATATGGACTGATCATATTGAAAGTTTCAATGATTCCCATAGGCTGTCAATCACCCGATTTAAAGCATGTCATCTCTTTCAGGAGACAAGTTCACATGATTTTGAACGATTTACAGGGTGAACTCGATGTGGCTCTCAAATTCAGAGTGGATGGTTTTGATTATGTGTATTTGTATCATCAGAATCCATGAAATGTTTTAAGTGGGGCACAAGGCTAACCAGTGTAAGCGCTCTGAGGTAACAGCAGACTCAGAAGTACCTGGAGTTTCAAAAAGTACCCGTGAGGACTACTCGATACTGTATGACGATGAAGGCAGTGAGTCTTCCATCATTTTTTCTGATGTGGAGGAGGATTTAAAGGAGGGTCCTGGTCAGAGTGTGCAGGATCAGAGCAGTTCTTTATCTGCTATGATGGCGCAGCCGGCACCTGAACGTGCAGCTGAGCCGGCGGCTGTGGCAGAGCCCGAGCCCGAGCCCGCAATTACAGACTTGCGGAGTGGTGAGAGCGCCCCAGAGAAGGACGCTGCGGCCGAGGCCAGATCAAAGTCTGCGGACGATTTTACTGTTAATTCTAAACACTCGAGTGGCGGCGCTGAGCAGCCTGTGAGTGTGACTGCCGTACATGATAACGGGGCTCTGCCCAGTGTTGAGGTCACAGAAACAGAATCCATACATAAGATACGAGAAGTTGAGGAGATTGTTAGGGTTGAGCAAAGTGCTGAGGGTGCGATCGATGAGATGAGCACCCCAGCAGACAACAGCGAGAGTGCTGTTTAAGAAATGGAGGATGAGACAGAGCGGGTAAAGCCCATGACAAGAAAAAGGAAAGACGGGTCCGCATATAGCGGAATTGCAGTTAAGCACAATAAAGTTGAAAGCTCAGTCTCAGCATCTGACGACTCTGTGAATGTTCAGGATGAGCCTGAGGTGCCTGCATACACGGGTACAGCGAGTCAGGAATGGATGAAGGCGGTGGCTTGGGGACATCAGTGAGGTCCAGTCTGTCACCTCAGCTGAGCATCCGTGGTGGCTACAGTAATGACAGCATAATCTGCTTCGTGAAATTTATTGAGGGCAAGAGGGGTGTGAATGTTAGTCACCATTTCCCTGATCTTCAGCTGTTTTTGAGCTCAGCTAAGAGGGTCCTACGCCAGGCTACAGCTTAACTTCTTAAAAGAACTGAAGCTATGCAGCTGAAAAATGTTATGAGCAGAGTTAAACGCTCCTTAAATCCCAAGCCAGTATGATGCGCTGCTGGACACGTCCTTCCATGTCTTTTTTAAAGTTGTTTTTGGTGACTGCTTTTCTTTTTTGCTTTTTGATGCCTTTGTGTAACTTCGGCACTCTTAACATCAATGGATGTCGACATGACAACAAGCGGGTCGCCGTGTTTGATTATCTGTTTAATAAACAGCTTGGTGTTGTGTTTTTGCAAGAAACTCACACAGACCCTGCTAACCAAGCAGACTGGCACAGAGGGTGGCAAGGGCAGGTGTTTTTGAGTCACGGGTCGAGTGTTAGTGCCGGGGTCGCCATTCTCTTTTCTACTTTTTTATTACCCGACTCGACTAGCGTGACAGAGGTGGTTAAAGGCAGACTGTTGAAAGTGGAAGCCAGCTTAGCGGGCACAACGTGGGTCTTTATAAATGTTTATGCACCCAATGAAGGCAGAGAGCGTTTGCAGTTTTTTTCATTGCTCCATGACTTGCTTTTGCAGTGCAAAGATGAAGATCTTGTTTTTGTGGGGGGGGATTTTAACTGCACCGATGATGCCATGTTAGATAGAAATAGCCTGGAGCCTCACCCCAGCTCCGCGGCTCACTTGAAGTCAGTCCTCAGTAAGGCCGACCTTTTTGAGGTCTGGAGGGCATTACACCCAGGAATTCGGCAGTACATGTGGGTGAAGGGTTCGGCAGGTTTGATCTCCATGGCGAGATTAGACCGGGTGTATTGTTTGAATCACCACAGCAATCTTATAGCGAACTGCTCCATTCATCCAGCTGGCTTTCTCTGATCACAGTCTTGTCCTTCTCAAAGTTTCCCTTCCATTTCAATCTTCCTTTCCATCATACTGGCACTTCAATAACAGTCTACTGAAAGATCTCCATTTCATTGAAGTTTTTGAATTTTTCTGGAAGAGGTGGAGATTGACAACAAATTCTTTTTCATCTCTGCTGCAGTGGTGGGACTGTTCAAAACTGAAATCAAAGTGCTGTGTCAGCAATACACACAAAATGTAACTCAGAATATGAGGAAGGCAATGACAGAGTTTGAGGAAGACATCTTAGAACTCTCTTCATCTTTAGACAGCTCTTTCAATGATGGCATCTTTGAGAATTTAAAGACAAAGAAACAAGATCTCATGGACTTATTTGACAGACTGGTGCATGGTGCTCTTGTGCGCTCAAGAATTCAGGAGTTGGCTGAAATGGATTCTCCTTCTCAATATTTTTTTGGACTTGAGAAAAAAAGATCACAGAGTAAATTGATTCACGTTCTAAAAAATGAGGATGGACGCATCATCGAGGAGCCTGAGGCCGTCAGGGCTCTAGCTCAGGATTTTTATAAAAAGCTGTTGTGTGCCAAAACAACAGAAGATTCTTCTGAGACCAGGAGCCTCCTAGAAAACCTGCCACAAATCCCCAAAACAGAAAAAGAACTTCTGGATGCAAACTTCATATTAGAGGCCTTGACTGCAGCCCTCAGCGGACTAAATACAGGAAAGTCACCTGGCATAGACGGCCTGACGGTCGAGTTTTGTAAAACATTTTGGAATTTATTAGGTGCAGATTTATTGGCGGTCTTCAGGGAGAGTATAATAAACAATGAACTGCCATTATCCTGTCGAAAGACTGTTCCCGCTCTGCTCCCTAAAAAAGGAGTTCTGTCAGACCTCAAGAACTGGTGTCCTGTTAGCCTTTTATGTACAGATTACAAGATTCTGCCCAGGGCTCTGGCTTCACGCCTGTGCAGAGTAATGGGGTGGATCATTAGGCCAGATCAGACCTACTGTGTACCAAACTGCTCCATCTTTGATAATATATTTCTGGTGTGAGACCTAATTAAGACTTCAAAGCTTCTTGGTTTAAAGACAGGACTGACCCCTTTGGATTACGAAAAAACTTTTAACAGAGTGGATCACAAATATCTGTTCATAGTCTTACAAGCTTTTGGGTTTGGGTCCTCCTTCTCCAGATACATTGAGATGCTCTACACAAATGTATTTGGCATTCTGAAGATTAGCGGTACCCTGACAGCCCCCTTCTCTGTCACCTGGGCTGCCCCCTTTCAGGGATGCTCTATTCATTATCAATTGAGCCCCTCCTAGAGCAGCTCAGGTGTCGTCTTTCTGGCCTCAGCATCCCAGTTTGCCCCACTACATGTTTTAAGGTCGTTGCCTACGCAGACTATGTGACTGTGTCTGTGTCTTCTTCATCTGAGGTGGACACTTTAGTCAGTTGCTTAGATGTTTTTCAAAGACTGACGTCAGCAAAAGTCAATTGGCTGAAGAGCAATGCTTTCTTGGTGGGTGACTGGGGACTCGCATCTCCTCCGGCTCTTCCTGAGACCCTCCAATGGAACAAGAATGTCTTTAAGTACCTGGGAGTGTATTTAGGCATGGATGGCACCGCTGTAGACAATTGGGTGGGGTGGACAGATCTGATCCAAGCAAGGCTGAACCGTTGGAAGTGGCTTCTGAGGGACATTTCATGTAGAGGCAGGGTATTAATTCTGAATAACTTGATTGCCTCCATGTTTTGGCACAAGCTCAGGTGTGCTGATCCACCAGTAGCTCTGATCAAATCTGTACAGATGATCATCCTTGACTTTTTTTGGGACAGTCTGCACTGGGTCCAGAGAGGTGTGCTGCACCTACCAGTGGCAGAAGGAGGGCAGGGCCTGATTGACGTCCGGAGTAAAATCGAGGCCTTCAGGCTCCAGACGCTGCAGAGGCTGTTCTATGGTCCAGAAGGCCTGCCTTGGAGAGACTTGGCGTTTGTACTTTTACACAAAGTGAACGAGTTAAAATTTGACAAACAGCTACTCCTCTTAGATGTTTCTAAACTAACTTTATCATTTCTGCCAAAATTTTATCAGTCCATGTTGATTACTTGGCATAGTAAGTTTAAGAGATCTTGTTTTGTTTTCGGTAATCTTCATTGTTTTTTGGAGGAACCTCTGATTTGGAATAATGTGCTGAAATCTCCTCTGCTCTGCTCATATCATTTGACCTCAGTCCTTATTAAAAGTGGATTTACGAAGATTGGCCATCTTGTTAATAACCACACTGGCACATGGCACACTGCAGCACACCTCACATCGGTCCTGGGCATGAAGTCTGAACGGCTCATACACCACTTTCTGTGCCAGTTTAAGGAGGCTTTAGTCACATTAGGCACAAGGTCACTATGCCAGAGCATCTCTCCAGACAATCCAATCTTTGACTCAGATGTCACAGAGCTCATCATTCAAGTCAAGCCCAATGTCACAGACTGCACTGACCGGCCGGGCTCCATTCTGAGATTTGGCAGCTTAATAGACAAGCAGTTTGATACAATGGGAAAAAATGAGCTCTACCAGGTGTGTGTTAAGGTGACTTTTTACAAATTTCTTACAGACTTGCCAGACACAAGCTGGAGACAAGGACTGCATGTTGGAGTGAATGAAACTCCAGCGTGGAGAACCTTTTACAAACAACCACTGCAAAAAAGAATTGGCAACCTGTAATGGAGGATTCTTCATGCGGCTCTCGTCACCAACTCCTTCTTATCGGTTATTTCACCGGGAACATCAGACTGTTGTCCTTTTTTGTCAACAGAGAGAAACTGTCTTTCACCATTTTGTAAACTGTAAAAAGACTATTTCTCGATACACTTTTTGATGGGATAGGACTGTCATTGTCAGCTGTTTGCTTTATTTTTGGCGTTAATTTCACTTGAGACAGAAAAGCAAGTGTTGTCCTGGGAAATTATCTTCTGGGCCAAGCAAAACTCTCAATCCTCAAAGCCAGGAGGAACAAAGAGAAAAACTCAAAGGCCACCAATGTGCTCCTGATGTTTAAAGTGCTGGTGAAGTGCCTATTGAAGCTGGAATTCACTTACCACCACCTTATTAGAGACATACAGACCTTCTGCGATTTATGGAGCTTAGGGGGGGTTTTGTGTTCTGTTGAGAGGGGCAAGTTGGTGGAGACGTCCTGAGGAATATAGTACTGTGTGTATAACGGAGAGTGATGTACAGAGTAGGAGACAAGTACAGAGGGAGTAGTGGAGGAGTAAACTGATTATGAAATGTGTACTTATTATGGACAATTATTTATATAAATGTGTGGATTAGGAGGCATGTACAGGGGAGTAGTAGTATAATGAACTAATTATGAATTACTTATTTATTATAAACAATTCTGTAACTTTATGTGAGGAGTAGGAGGCGTGTGCGGAGCAATAGTAGTGGAGTAATGCAATCATTAGCTTTCTTGTGATATTGTTACATATTTATAAACTGCATATTACTGCTGTGTTCAAGTTTTTTATTATTGTGCAAAATAAAGTTTATTTTATCTATCTATCTTAAAAAGCCATAATAATAAACAGAGTGGTACGTTACCAGATGATGTACTCTTTATTTTCAAATTTTATGTTATTTCAAGAATTAACCTGGAATTTATGTATTATAAAACAATGTGCAATATCAAAGAATTTGAAAAAGTGTGGGGAATGAAGGGGGTGCTGTGCTCCATTGAGGAGGGACAACTAAAAATCAATTTGAAATAAGAAGAGCTGGTGTGCAAGTGTTATGTTAAATGTTATAAGGATTGTTTTGAGTACTGAATATTTACTACAGACTTGTGCATCTATCTATCTATCTATCTATCTATGTATCTATCTATCTATCTATCTATCTATCTATCTATCTATCTATCTATCTATCTATCTATCTATCTATCTATCTATCTATCTAAACAGTATTGATCAGCAAAACAATTCACGTGAAATGTTTAAGCAATAAATGATGCAATGCTTCATAACCAATGCCAGCAGCAAACAGAAAAAGGTGAAGAAACAAGAAAATGGCAAAAGACTGGCTAGCATTTTAAACTATTTCAGAAAATAAGTATTTCTAAATTTCTTGTACATGTTGTCAAAGACTATTAGTGAGTGCAATAATTAGTTAACAGGGCGGCACGGTGGTGCAGTGGTAGCACTGCTACCTCGCAGTTAGGAGACCTGGGTTCGCTTCCCGGGTCCTCCCTGCGTGGAGTTTGCATGTTCTCCCCGTGTCTGCGTGGGTTTCCTCCGGGCGCTCCAGTTTCCTCCCACAGTCCAAAGACATGTGATTAGGTGGATTGGCGATTCTAAATTGGCCCTAGTGTGTGCTTGGTGTGTTTGTGTGTGTCCTGCGGTGGGTTGGCACCCTGCCTGGGATTGGTTCCCTGCCTTGTGCCCTGTGTTGGCTGGGATTGGCTCCAGCAGACCCCCGTGACCCTGTGTTTGGATTCAGCGGGTTGGAAAATGGATGGATGGATAATTAGTTGACAACATTTAAATTGCAGCGTTTCACATTGCAAAACAAAAATGGCAAAAGAGATATATGTAAAGAGATGCATTTAAAAGTATAGCAAATATACAAGTATTTCTAAATTTCTTGTCCATGTTGTCAGATGCTATTGATGAGCGAAGTGATTCACAGAAAATGTAATTTGCAGCAAACCTCAAGAGTTTCACTTTCCAAATAAATTTCAAACTAAGTGGTGTGAAATCTGTGCATCCAGTGAAATCCGTGCATTACCATAAATATTTTTTTTATCTCCTCTGCAATCTTTTTCTCCATGTGAGAAGAATGTGGAAGTTTTGTTTCTGGTTCAGAGGGTTGGAAAGGCAGTGCACATGAAGACCACATACCTGCACACATTTCTGGGCACTGTGTCTCTGCTACAATCCATTGGTCTGGGTGTTTGACTGCCGGTAGAGTATCCTGGCTTGGATCGGTTTAAGGAGTTAGGAAAAGTGAGTAGAGATGGTGTTACCTCTGACCCCAAATGAGCGGTGTGAGGTGGAACCAGCCATGTGAGTGAGCGGGCAGGCAGTTTACAAGGCAGCGTTTGAGGTTTGTGGCGCCACATGAAAGCAGATGTGGAAGATCAGGTGGCAGTGGAGGGCCAGACTGTCAAATAACCCTTACAGAGTAACTCGTATTCCTTGTTTTCCAAGCCAGACAACTTAAACAAATAATAATCATTAGTAAGTTTTGCATTTTGCAATAATGAAATTGCATGTAAAACTCATTTTTGGAGCAATTGCATGAAACTACCTGTGAAATGGAAATCTGTTATTTCTCTCATCACTATCAAACAGAAGAGTGTGTTGAGTGCCTTACAGGGGGTCTAGTTTAACAGGACACAGGGAAAGTAAAAGTGTGTTGTATAGTCACTAACATATCTTACATTTCTGCACTTGTAGGGAAAGATGAAGCCCCGGATAAAGATTTGACATCATTTCTACTCCATCTGAAAACCTCATCCCTTCCCATCAGCTTGTATAAAAGAAATCCTAAAAGAGGACTTTGCTCTTCAGTTTAAAGCAGCATCCCCGAAGAGCAGATGTTCCTGTGAATGAGATGATATTCTTTGTTTCCAATTTGCTTATCTTTTCGGGATTAAATTATTATTTTTCATTTTAATTTTAATTTTTTTTGGCTCTTCCTTGGTGAGAATTATATAGGGTTTTCCCATCTGGGAAACCAACTCTCCTTACATCTCTTTTGTGTTTGAATTACAATGTATAATTCATACCACTTCTCCTTTTTGGAATGCAGAATAATAGAAGAAAAGAATAATAAATATATAAAAAAAATACTTTTTAAAAATCACGCTTATATTAAGTTGAAAAGTGTAATAAAAAGTAGAAAATAAGTCTCTCATACATCACACATAAAATAAAAGGTGGGCGCTTTTGCTAGGATTTTAAGAAGTGTTTTTTGAATGTTGATTGATGAAAAGCGCCCATGGTTTTATTTTACGAGTGATGTATGAGAGACTTATTTTTTACTTTTTAGTACACTTTTTAACTTAATATAAGTGTGGTTTTTAAAAAGTATTTTTTATATACCGTATTTACCCATGTACACGCGCACATTTTTTTCCCAAAAATTAGCATTAGAAAATCAGGTGCGCGTCATACATGAGGAATTTTTTTTCTGTAATGTTAACTTCTTCTGCTTGGGCTCTCTCTCTCTCTCTCTCTCTCTCTCTCTCTCTCTCTGTCTCTCTTGCTCGTTCGCTCGCGCTCTCTCTCTCTCTCTCGCTCTCTCTCTCTCTCTCTCTCGCTCTCTCTCTCTCTCTCTCTCTCGCTCTCTGTCTCTCTTGCTCGTTTGCTCGCGCGCACTCTCTCCCTCTCTCTCTCTCTCTCTCTCTCGCTCTCTGTCTCTCTTGCTCGTTCGCTCGCGCTCTCTCTCTCCCTCTCTCTCTCTCTCTCTCTCTCTCTCGCTCTCTGTCTCTCTTGCTCGTTCACTCGCGCTCTCTCTCTCTCGCTCTCTCTCTCTCTCTCTCGCTCTCTGTCTCTCTTGCTCGTTTGCTCACGCGCACTCTCTCCCTCTCTCTCTCTCTCTCTCTCTCGCTCTCTGTCTCTCTTGCTCGTTCGCTCGCGCTCTCTCTCTCTCGCTCTCTCTCTCTCTCTCTCTCTCGCTCTCTGTCTCTCTTGCTCGTTTGCTCGTGCGCACTCTCTCCTTCTCTCGCTCACTCGCTCTTTCGTCATGCAACAAAGACAGAAGGGCATTTCGCGGAAAACGTGCTCTAAACTCTTCCTATATAATCACAACGTGCATCGTACATGGGGAATTTTTTTTCGTGATTTTCTTTGTAAAAATTAGGGTGTGCGTCTTACATGAGGGCGCGTGGTACACGAGTAACTACGGAATATATTATTTTCAACTTTTTAGTCTTTGGTTTGTTTTAGTATTGTACTGGCCTCACTGAATCTCCTGTTCAATTATCCAGCAAGCTAAACACCTTCATGCAATAATTCCCGGAACCACGAAGTGATGTAGAGAATGTTTAATTACAAAAATGGTGTGAAAAGGGAATGCCTTCACAAGGGCTAACTAAGCAGGATGGCGAAGGATTGTTTGAGAGAACAAACACCATGCTTACTGCTGCTGCACTCACTTCCTACCTCCTACTTCCTGCCTCCTGTCACATGGCTTCCTGCTTGCAGCAGTAGCATTAGGATTTTTATATTAGGATTACAAAGGTTTGCAAAAACAATTAGAACCAGAACAAGTATAATTTTGTAATCAATATTTTAACACTTCCTTTAATGTTTCTATCCGTTACTAGCGGCATCTATTGGTGAAACCTTGAACTATTCTTCATTTAAAAATTTAATTTCTTAATTAACATGAATTAATTGATCAATTAGTGAAACTGATTATTGAGTCATGTATTGTCATTGGAAGTGAGTAAATGTGCAAAATGTCAAGTCATTTGGACAATAGGAAGTGGGTTAAATATTGATTACAAGATTTGTACCAGACAACAAACAGGTGAAGTTAAAATAAGTGCGGTAATAAAAAGACAAGCTAATTGAATCAATTCAAGGTGAAATAACTTCCAAACAGGGGCAGAGCTCGAGTTCATGCTGCTCAGGGCGGGGCTTCAATTTGCTGCCCTCCAACATATCTGAATATGTTAACCCATTTAAATAGAAAATTTAAATGATGTATAGAGAATAATTAAGATGCATTTTGCATAGATTTATTCATATATAGCGAAACAGCAATAATGTCTCACATATAATTATTTATAAGTATCAACTAGACAAGAATATAGTATAGACGCACTGATGAGCCATGTTCTGATTATTAATTTAATAGAATTGCAGCACAAAAACCAGAACCAGTGTAGTGTACAAGTGATAGGTGGGGATGTTTCCTGTACAGAGCAAGAACGCATTCAGATTGATAACGAAATTAAATTATAAATTGTAAATTAGTTGTTTATCTTCCTAGAAATTATTATCGGTGTAATGTTTATGTTAATTTTTGTTATTGCCTCATAAATTTCAACTGCTGTGTCTGATGCCATCTGATGCTGAAGCATTTGTGGATAAAAATCAGAGAATTTTACTTTTTTCATTCATGAGTGATATTTTCTGAACCCTGCTGCTTATACGCGAATTGTACTGAGCCTTTTGGCCAATAATACCGCCCCCTCAAAAATGTGCCACCCGGGATGGACCTCCCCCTCCGCCCGCCCCTAGCTGGCCCTCAGGACTAAACTTTAAAACCACTGGATAATAAGTCCAATATGCTATAATCTGAATCTCTTTTTAATATTATTTCACTCTTACTCATGTCAGCATATGACGATGCAATGATGTCTTTAACATCTGCATGTTTTAACAAATCTGAGACTTTGTCCACAAGCTGGTAAAAAAAAATTCCTCTTTGATAAGGGTAATTTGAAATTCGTGGAATATCGGCTTTGACTATTTTTTACACAATGGTCTCAGTTGGCAGTAAATTTCTGGGAAGGCCAGCATGTGTGAAATGAGCTGCTGATGCCTAAACCAACTGGAAAGCTTAATTCTAGCCAACAATGACACAGCTGCCTCACAGTTCCAGAAAGCTCAGTTCACATTCTGGCCCAGTTTCTGTCTGTGTGGAATGTGTATGGTCTTTGCTGATTTTTAGGTCATATCCTAAAAATGTGTGTGTTGGTATAACTGGTGACTCTAAACTGGCTATGTGCAAGTCTGCCCTGCAATAATAACCTTGTGCATACTGTAGTGTTATGCTCCTGAAGTCAAGTAAGTCTATTTAAATATTGTGGACCACCAGGCTGGCACTGCCACCTCAACCCGACACAGACAAGCGTGGACACAAGTTCAAGGCACACACATTTTTTCCTCGTGGGAAACGCCTTTCCTGTTTCCCACAAGTCCCAACACAGTCTTACAGCACAAGCACAAACAATTCTTTTCCTCTCTTTCTCTTCTCCACCACTCCTCCGGTCAAGCTTCGTCTTCCTCCTTCCCACTTTTGCTCCTTTTATAGCCCACCCAGAAGTGCTCCAGGTGCTTGATGACCTAGTTTCCAGTAACACTTCTAGGTGTGGCGGAAGAACTGCCCAAAAGGGCTTAGCAGATCCTGCTGCAGCACCCCCTGGTGGTGCCCGCGGATCCCAACAGGGCTGCACCAACCTCCAACTCCTATGGAGCCCTTTGGGAGTCCGAGGCACTGCTGCAACCCAGGGGGTTTGCCATCTAACATCCCAGGGGAGGTAATGATCTGGCTATGCTTGTGTGGAGCCAGCGTGGAGGTGTCCTGGTCGGGCAAGGGCCCCAGCTGCATGCTACAATATATCATAATTTTTAAATGCGTACAGGACTGTGTGCTTGAAAATGAAAGTATGTCATATGAGGCAAAATTTGACTAAATTGAGTGGATAACTGTGAAGAGACTTAAAGGCCAATATTGTATAGAGTGGTGGCCAAATAGCTAAAAAAAACCTATTGTAGCAAGGCTTTGGGAAAGTGTGGAAAATAGTGTCAGAAGATTTTTGTTGTTTCATTAGCTATGCACGAATGACTATTTTGGACCAAGGATCACTTTGTCAAAGTGAAAGATATAGAAGTGGCATAGTGTTTTAAGGCTTTGGACTTCAGACTATGTTGCTGTGTGTTCAAATCCCACTACTGACACCATGTTGCATTAACATGTCACTTCACCTACTTGTGTTCCAACTGGAAAAACAAAAGAATATTAATATATCTATCAGAATAATGTCATTTTCTAACCCGCTTAATCCTGAATTGGAAAGCGGGACAGGGTGTCTAGACGCTATCCCAGCCAGCATAGGGAATAAAGCAGAAACAAACCCTGGACAAGACGCCCATCTACTGCTGGCTGAACTCACACACACTCACATCATTTTAGTTCTATTTTTGCGGATATTATGTCAACACCTTGTGACGATGTGGGTTCCGCTCCATGCTCCCATCTTGCTTCTGGGAGCTCTTAACATGACACCGTCGGTAATGTCACCGATGAGCTGGACAGTGAAGCACAACAATGAAGCAAGGGGATGGTGCAGAAAGTGCAAAGGTGCTTTTATTAAAATCAACAAAATCAAAACAGTGTTCATATAAATAGTGCAGTGCTTCAAAAGTCTTCAAATAAATAATCCAATAAAAACAAGTGAACTCGTGGAGGTTAAGAACACAATAGAAAAAATCCTTTTAAAACCGAGGTTAAAACAATGGCTGGAAGCAGTCTTTTAAAACAAAGCCTGGTGCCTTCTTTTACTGGTGACTCCCCTGCTTCTCCCATCCAGGCTATGTACCAGGGGAGTCACCCTACATGCAGCTGACCTTCATAACTGTTCTGGTCTGGTGGTCTTTCTGATCCCTGGCTCCGGTTCTGCTCACCCAGACTGAGACTTGGGCTCCCCAGCAACCAGGACGCTCACGCTGAGGCTTCGACTTCCCAAGTCCCCGACTCCCGCTGCCTTTGCTGCGGCGAGCCAACCTTCTCCCGGTCATTCCTGCTCCAAACAAGCACTCAGCCGGAGCGACCACTACAGTCGGCCCTTGGGTGCCGGCCAAACACCCCACTCAGGCTCGCCTGCAATCAGCACAAGCATGCGCTTGCTCATTCGCTCGTTCACTCTCACCGGCTTTCTCCGTCCTGCTTCCTTCTTCTCCATTAACCTCCCATTCTTTTTTTCGTGTTTCTATTATATGATCTGGGGACGTGGATCAGGTGTGGCAATCAGCAGATCCCGGCAACAATTATGGATGCGGACGACTCCTCACCTGTGCACTTAACACTAGAATTACCAGAGCATACGAAAAAACTCGTAAATCCGTCCCACCTTAAATCGCGTCTTAAAGCCGTTTGCACCTCTCCGCCAGAGTCTTTTGTCATCTAAATGTGCTGATAAACAAAAGCTACTAGCAGCCAGCTATTCCATCCCCCCACCGACTTAGAATGAACTCCTAGCTCATGCCTTGCCTTGATTTGATTATGTGGGATTGAAGTGGAGTTTTAGAGTGGAAATAATTCGAGCGTTATTTGGAATACACGCATTTCATGTGTGTTCCGTTTCTATAGTAGGCTGTGCAAACACATTTTTAAAACAGAAATGTTTTTCATATTCTAATAGTAAATGACTAAATGTAGGCAAAAACTATATAACGTATGAAGCCTGAAGTCCATATATCAAAGAAACACTTTCACAAAAGGTACAAATAAGAGAACACGTGCGTGCGTGTTCATTCTAAGTCGGTGGGGGGATGGAATAGCTGGCTGCTAGTAGCTTTTGTTTATCAGCACATTTAGATGACAAAAGACTCTGGCGGAGATGTGCAAACGGCTTTAAGACGCGATTTAAGGTGGGACGGATTTACGAGTTTTTTCGTAGGCTCTGGTAATTCTAGTATTAAGCGAGGACCATCTGCATCACGAATCACCCTGGGAACCGCCCCGGCCACACTACCTACCTGGCCTCTCTAAGCCGTGAAGGCGGCGATTATTTATTTAAAAAGTGGCCTCTTTAGACTTGAGCTGTGGACCCGCTACACCACACACCTTCTTTCTTAGAAAATGCCTTTTATTCATTGTTTCCATTCTTTTGCTGTTACCATCTTGATTATGTCATACCATGTTTAACATCACATTTCACGTTCAAGGATGCTTTCTTATTGTAGGGTTTCACTCTGCACATGTACTTGTAATATATTTATTTTACTATTATATTATATACTATTGAGGATTGCTTGTGTTCTGTTCTAGATAGATAGATAGATAGATAGATAGATAGATAGATAGATAGATAGATAGATAGATAGATAGATAGATAGATAGATAGATAGATAGATAGATAGATAGATAGATAGATAGATAGATAGATAGATAGATAGATAGATAGATAGATAGATAGATACTTTATTAATCCCAAGGGGAAATTCACATACTCCAGCAGCAGCATATTGATAAAAAACAATATTAAATTAAAGAGTGATAACAATGCAGGTATACAGACAGACAATAACTTTGTATAATGTTAACGTTTACTCCCCGGGGTGGAACTGAAGAGATGCATAGTGTGGGCGAGGGACGATCTCCTCAGTCTGTCAGTGGAGCAGGACATTGACAGCAGTCTGTCGCTGAAGCTGCTCCTCTGTCTGGAGATGATCCTGTTTAGTGGATGCAGTGGATTCTCCATGATTGACAGGAGCCTGCTCAGCGTCCGTCGCTCTGCCACAGATGTCAAACTGTCCAGCTCTGTGCCTACAATAGAGCCTGTCTTCCTCACCAGTTTGTCCAGGTGTGAGGCGTCTTTCCTCTTAATGCTGCCTCCCCAGCACACCACCGCGTAGAAGAGGGCACTCGCCACAACTGTCTGATAGAACATCTGCAGCATCTTATTGCAGATGTTGAAGGACGCTTCTGTTCTGTGTATTGTATTGTATTGACCCCCTTTTTCTTGACACCCACTGCACGTCCATCCTACCTGGAAAGGGGTCTCTTTTTGAACTGCCTTTCCCAAGGTTTCTTCCATTTTTTCCCTACAAGGGTTTTTCTGGTAGTATTTTCTTGTCTTCTTAGAGAGTCAAGGCTGGGGGGCTGTCAAGAGGCAGGGCCTGTTAAAGCCCTTTGCGGCAATTCTTGTGTGATTTTGGACTATATAAAAATAAATTGTATTATATTGTATTGTATGTTATGTTGATGATATGTCAGACGCAGCCTGCTTAAGACCCTAAGATCAGTAAGATTCTATCCATACTTTATTTAAAATATACTGAAAAGACTCACTTGAAAAGCAATTGAAAGCATTTTTTTTCATTAAAAATGAACATTTCCTGAGAAAGCATTCAAGGCTGTGATTTTTTTTTGTTTGTCCCTTTTAAACAAACATTTACTTGATCATTTGAACTGCACTTATTCCCAGACTACAAGCGTAAGAGCAAAAGTAATATATTTATAGAAATGAATACAGAAAGAAAAGAGAGTTACTTCAGCATCATTTTTCATCAGAGTCATTAACACACATAGTGCATTCCTGGACCATGTTCAATATTGTCAGCAGTAATGGACGTGGTCGGGTAACGTGATCATTTGTCATCTGTGACATTCATGCAGCCATTCTGGAACTTTCCATTTCATTCATAGACACTCCACTGAGGCAAATATTGCTGCTATACTGGGCAAAAGGGTAATGGTGGGTTTCTGCTCCTTTTACACCACTAAAACAGCTAACAGCTCGTCTTCTTTGGTGCATATAGAAACATAAAAATGGCAACAATTACCCAGACTGATTTGTACCAGTGTCACAGCAACCTGCATGAAAATGTTAAAACATTACTGTGATACCTTTTTATCACACTGTTGTACAAAATTAATTTAGCATTTTCAAATCTCTGCCATCTGAGAAATAAAGAAATCAAGAGATTTACTCTTTGGTAGAGGACTAGGTGCTCATTTTGGTCTCAGTAGCAAAATAAAATGACATAACTTTCTCAAAGTGGCTTAATATAATTCAGGATCAAAACACATCTGAGCCTATCCTAGTATCTGTGGGTAAAAAGCAGGAAACAGCATTGGCAACGCAGCACTTCACAGGGCCCACACACACACACTGACACTCATAGAGAGGCCAGTTTGGAGATGGAAATTAATGTAACCCATGTGCCTTTGGGAATATGGGAGGAGAACCTTAGTGCCCTATGTGGAAGAAGAATTTTAGGGTAAAAGAGCATTCATGTTAAAGAAATAGCAAAAAGGGTTAATAAACGTCAGAAATCAGATAAAGGTCAAGGATGACTAAAAAGTCAGCAGACGTCCTGTAAAACAACCAGAATGGACAGTTGGAAATTTCAAGGGTGGTGGCTCAACTCAAGGGTATAAAGAAGAACCAGAATATAATATTAGAGACTTTTATTTTATATAAATCATTTGGGTGTAAATCAGCTGACCAATCAGAGTAAAATGTATGCATTGAATGACACTGCATGTAAATTCAACAGTTTATAAAATGACCCTCTATCCTTTGTTTCTCTGACCATGCTGACTAGGCTGTAACAGACTGCTTTTGATGAAGGCTCCCTACAAGGCATTTGGCCAAGAAGTAATTAAAAGATACCATCCATCCATCCATCCATTTTCCAACCCGCTGAATCCGAACACAGGGTCACGGGGGTCTGCTGGAGCCAATCCCAGCCAACACAGGGCACAAGGCAGGGAACCAATCCCGGGCAGGGTGCCAACCCACCGCAGGGCACACAGAAACACACCCAGCACACACTAGGGCCAGTCTAGAATCACCAATCCACCTAACCTGCATGTCTTTGGACTGATACCATGAACAGCTTTTCTCCTACCTGATAACTGATTTGTCCTGTTAGGGGATGTTTCTTTCTTTAATAAGATGTTAAACTTCTATCACACCCAGAGGAAAACCCACACAGTAATGATGAGACCATGCAGACTCCACGTAGATAACAAAGAGGTACAGGGATATGAGCTGAGGATGTTTGGACTTGACACCAACAAGGGAAATACAAAGATAATGAGGATAAATCATGCAAATACCAAAGAGGAGACCACCTAGAAGACATTGAACATAATTAACCAGCATAGAAATACTCAGAGTGGCACAGATCAGGATACAAGCGCTAAAATTGAAAAGGTCTCAACAGTTTTTAAAATGTTTCCCTCATGAAGGAGATCAGTGGTAGCCTCAATGAACACCAAACCTTGTTTTATTGTACGCCTGATAGATCCAGCGCACCACCACCAAAATTGAAAAAGCCACAACAGTTTTTAAAATTCCTCCACCACGATGGAGATCAGAGGAAGCTTCTCTGAAGACCAGACTATGACTATAATAACACCAAAGCTGTTTTTATGTTTGTCTGAGAGACCCAGAGCACCACCAAGTTCTTAACATACAAATTGCAGATGTTAGTGAAGATGTCTGCAGCAGATCCTCGATATCAAATGCTATTAAACAAACAATTGATAAAAATAATGGAAGAAAACTGGACAGGAAATAACTGACAACCAGGCCAGGAAGATAAAGTGTAGATGGATTGGTCACACTATGTGAAAGTCAACATCAAACATCACACACCAAGCCCTGAGATGGAATCCTCAGAGTAAACAGAAAGGAGAATAACATGGAAATGGTCCACAGAGCAACAAGTGAAACAAGCAGGGTAAACATGGAGCCAGCTGGAAGTGTTAACCCAGAACAAGGAAACGGCGATCTCGTATTGACAACAACGGGGTCAGAGAGAGGGAGACTGGGGTTCAAAGGATTCCATTAAAGATGCTAACCACTGCGCTACTGGGCTGCTTCGGAATTAAACCCATCTGGAAAATTCTCCTTATATTGCAAAATAAAATATTGTTGTGGAAAATACTCATTCAATTAAGAAGAGCCTTGAGCCATCTTTACAAATTAAATTCAAACATGGACATCCTTTATTTACATCACAATGTGGAGTCCCCACGTGCTTTGTTTAATGCAACATGACAAACTGAAGAAATCTAACAGAAAGCTCCCTATAATCAGCTGAATTAATTTACATAAATTAACTGCAACACATTTCAATTACACCAATCAGTATACAGATTAATTATATAGTCCAGAAACACACCTCAGTTATTACAGTATTATATAAAGTCACAACATAATCAATTATTAAGAGTCATGGGTGAATACCTGGTTAAAAGAAATAAAACTTTATACATAAACAGTCATCAGAAAACAAAATGTAAAGTTAAATGTTAAATATGATCTCATTTTCAATTTCAATGTGCTGTAACACATGAAGTCAGGACGTCCAAGTTTAACAAACAGGCATATTCAATCTCTTTTTTCATTTTCTCTTACAATTATAAAAACTGTTTTTTAAGTTCAGACAGAAGTAATGTCATACATTTTAAATCTTTGACATGTGATTGTGTTTCGACAAAAATTTAAGGCTCTTTATTTTAAACGGAGAATGGACATGCCTGTATTGGCTCCAATTTTGTCTTCTTGGTATATACCTTAAATATCCACTAGAGGTTGCCATGTCCCTTCATTTATCCATTTAGGAAGAGGAATGCATTTTCATTTGTTCACTAACCCTGATAAAATTAAACCATATTTTAGTTTTTTGTTTGTCTTTTTTTTTTTACAGCAATCTCATGAAGGCTTTCAATGCAGCAAGTCGATTTCATCAGAGTTCAATTTTCTTTCATTGAACTCTTTGTTTAAATATTAATCTTGTTTCCCAAATTGCACATTCTCAATCTGAAATTCCAAGCAGTGTGGATTTTTGACTTCCAGCATGACTCATTCCTGGATTTTATGAGCGAAACAGAATAAGCCCTCCTCTTTGGTCCTGTTGACTGTTCAGACCTAGGATCGTACTAACAGAAAATTAAAGATTTCAGTTAGCTGCTGTACTTCTCTTTAGTTAGTCTACTTGCTCTGAATGAAGTAAGAAATCCAACCTGGGGAGTGTCCACCATTCAGTAATCTGTTTTTACCCCAAATCTGATCCCTTGTAGGTAGTGCAGATGACCTTTTCTTATGGCCACTTAACCCTGTTCAGAGTCCAACTAATATCCACTGGCAAAAAGTATAAACCAGGGGTTGTTTGAGAGGCGGAGCTGAGTCATCAGGAGGACGGACTTAGACACAGAGCCTTTTGCAAAGCAAAGGATTGTGGGTAGCAGGAAAGAGATGAGAAAGCATGCTTCTCCTCAGTGTCTGTTTAAAGCACTAGTTTGCAGTTTAAATGATTAGAGAGTTCGTTAGGAATAGTGTGCGTCAAATGAACTGACATAAGTTCTGTTCATATCTTTTTGTTTGTTGTAAATTGTTTGTGTATATATGTTTATCTATGGGCAGCACGGTAGCGCTGCTGCCTCGCAGTAAGGATTTGCTTCCCGGGTCCTCAATGCGTGGAGTTTGCATGTTCTCCCCGTGTCTGTGTGGGTTTCCTCCGGGTGCTCCGGTTTTCTCCCACAGTCCAAAGACATGCAGGTTAGGTGCATTGGCGATCCTGAATTGTCCCTAGTGGGTGCTTGGTGTGTGGGAGTGTGTGTGCGCGCCCTGTGGTGGGCTGGCGCCCTGCCCGGGATTTGTTCCTGCCTTGTGCCCTGTGTTGGCTGGGATTGGCTCCAGCAGACCCCTGTGACCCAGTATTAGGATATAGTAGGTTGGATAATGGATATTTATCTATGAACCAGTGAGTGTTCTCCTTGTTGAAGTTAAAGAAGTATAGAATGGGAAAACAAAATGTTAATACATTTTTGAGAACTTTAATTGTCTCTAGAGTTCTTATAAGGCACTTTTAACTAACAATAGTTAATGTATTAATAACATTAATAATTTTTAAGCTTGTAATTTCATTAACCCTGTAAAACACTTTTCAGTAGTGCCTTCAGTAACAATGGTGCCATCTAGTGACCAGTTTCAGTGTGACAATTTTGTGATTAATAATATTTGTTTATTTGAAACATGTTTCCTGTTTTCCTTTGTGCATAATTAAGAATAGGAGGATTAAGAATAGTTTTACTTTTAACTTTTTTTGTATGCCACACATACATATACCTCTTCTTCTTTCAGCTGCTCCTATTACGGGTTGCCACAGCGCATCATCTTCTTCCATATCTTTCTGTCCTCATCATCTTTTTCTGTTACACCCATCACCTGCATGTCCTCTCTCACCACATCCATAAACCTTCTCTTAGGCCTTCCTCTTTCCCTCTTCCCTGGCAGCTCTATCCTTAGCATCCTTCTCCCAATATACCCAGCACCACTCCTCTGCACATGTCCAAACCAACGCAATCTCGCCTCTCTGACTTTGTCTCCCAACCGTCCAACTTGAGTTGACCCTCTAATGTCGTCATTTCTAATCCTGTCCATCCTCATCACACCCAGTGCAAATCTTAGCATCTTTAACTCTGCCACCTCCAGCTTTGTCTCCTGCTTTCTGCCACCGTCTCCAACCATATAACATAGCTGGTCTCACTACCGTGCTGTAGACCTTCCATTTCACTCTTGCTGATACCTGTCTGTCACAAATTACTCCTGACACTCTTCTCCACCCATTCCACCCTGCCTGCACTCTCTTTTTCACCTCTCATCCACAATCCCCATTACTCTGTACTGTTGATCCCAAGTATTTAAACTCATCCACCTTCGCCAACTCTACTCCCTGAATATTCACCATTCCACTGACCTCCCTCTCATTTACACAAATGTATTCTGTCTTGTTCCTGTCCGCATATTGATTTGGCAAAATTTTACACCGGATGCCCTTCCTGACGTAACCCTCCCCATTTATCTCTATATCTGCATATTAAAGTTTAGATCTGAAATCTACTTTCCAAGTGTTTTAATCAACGCTGCTGTGAATGCCAACTATTCCTACACAACCAGACCTTTAGTCCTTTAGTTTTTTTCTCTCCTACAGAGGCATCAAGTCATAAAGTCTTGAAACATTTCCAAAAATATCCACTATTGGGGAAAAACACCAAACCTGGCTAGTAACAGGAGCAACCACAGAGTCTTTATACATAAAAAAACCCAGTCCATGCAAGAACTGAACAGAGTAGGAACAAATACACACCCCTGATGGACCACAGAATCAACTGGGAAAAATGTAGAGGTTCTGCCTCCACTCTGCATAGCACTCAAAGCACCAGTGTCCAGGCCAGCCATGATTTCCAGTATCTTCAGGGGGATCCTTCAAAATCTCAGGATGTCCCTCAGAACAGCTCAATCAACTGAGTCGAATGCTTTATGAAAACCAACAAAGGCTGCAAAGAAACTCTGCCGATATTCGTGTTTGCATTCAATGAGAACCCTGAGTGCCAGGATGCAGTTGGTGGTAGACTTCGTAGGTGTAAAACCAGATTGCTCCAGTCGCTGGTAGGTTAGCAAGTGATCACGGATCCTATTGAGGATGACCCTAGCAAGGACCTTACCAGACACTGAGAGCAGTGTTATCCCCCTATAGTTGTCGCAATCCAGGTGATCACCCCTGGGACCACCCTCAATCTTTCTATTGAGATGAAAGAGAAGGCCCCAGCAGTCATACATTGACATCTGAACAGTGTAATTTAGTAAATTTTGTGTTAAACCTCAGGTTTTAGGAAAGTGTAAAAAGATAAAGAGGAAGAAGATAAATACTTTGTATTGGACTTGTCACTTGCGCCAGATGTTTTATGGTTCCACTCCCTTGTGATGTATTTTTACATATTTGTGTTTATCTTGGGATATTTAAGATGTATTTTAAACTATTAAAGCCAGGGCCCTTTTTAGGCCTGTTCAGGCCAAAGGCTGCTTTTGAAGTTTGGGTGCTGGCTGTCTAGGGGTAACACAATATCTGGACAGGCTAGTGAAGGTCCTTCCTTATTCTGAGGGACATTTAATAGGCCTCACACACCTTTTGCTATTGGCAAAAAATTTTAACAGTGGTGTTGGAACTGAATCGGCAGATAACAGTGCTTTAGTTCTCCCAGGATAAAGATGTTTATCTTTAACTTAGTTAGTTAAGACCCCTTATGTGCCTAGTAAGGTGGAGGGCTCTGAGCATTAAGTTTCAAGTTCAATCTCAGTTAAGGGTGAGCTACTGTAAGGTATATGGACAACTTCATCTTGTTTACAATGGTCCCACAAAAGGTATGTCCTTCCCTAAGGGTGGTGATTTAAACGGGATAAAAGTGTTTAAATTGAGAACCCCCTATAGACAACAGAAATGTTCAATTGCTGTTCTAAGGAAGTTATTGTTAGTTGATTTGGTTGGGTTAGTGGTGGGACTCATTTATGATGGTAGGGGAATAAATTTAAATGGTGTTAAATAAACAGACAAATGCCACAAAAATGGTTTGGGGCAGCCATCCTTATACTTGAATTCAGGCTGCAAAAGTTGTATACAGATTTGAGTCCAAAACAGAACTGACTGGATGAAACAAAATGGTGGGTTTATGGTTAGGCACAGAAAGTAAGGTCAGCAGAGTCGGAACTGGAAATGAAGTTATCAGGCCTGGGACCGGAAGTGTTGTCTTCTGGACCAGGTGGGATTTCCCATAACTGGTCTGCAGAAGAAAGAGAGAAAGGGTTAGTGTACTCCATCACCCCCTGGTCTGGCCTGGAATTACCCTCACTTGAGCCGTTTAGCTGCCTCCCATGTGCACATGTGTGACAATGGAGTAAGCTCATCTCACTTGTAGTGGTGCCACTAGTAAGGATTTCTCATGAAAACGAGGTAGAGTGTAACTTATCTGTGCAAGCCTGTCATGGTGTATTGGTGGCATCGACCCAGCAGATAACATCAGTGTTAGCGCCAATGGTGAAAAAGTTCTTTTTAGATAAGTGTATGAGAAACATCCTGTTGTTTTATTTTCATGCATTATCTATCTAGGGTTTACTGTGTAACAAAGGCTTCTCATGCTCACCACATCCTAGTTGCAGCTGGTAAGATCTTATGATGAGTTGCTTTTTTTTAAACTACACAACTCTTTCTTTAACCCTGTTATCTATACAAACGAGTTCCCATCCTGACAAGATGTTTACCAGAGGCTCTCAAATTATTATAACTGTTTCCAGTAACCTTCCTATCCAGAGGAGGTACATGGTGTGACCTGACATAATGTGTGCTATACATCTGTGTCATGGACATTATCTCAGTCTTTAGAAGCCCTGCTATCCCAATTAAATTTGTCATGTGTTATAGTGAAGTGAAGTGCCAGATCACATGAATAAAGGATGTCCACTGGAAACATTGCAAGGATCATTGTAGCTATTATTTTAGAGGAAGAACCGCAGCAAAAAGCCTGTCAGGATGTCTGTGTCTGCAGCATGGTTGTGAATGCCAGGCCCCATGTGAAGGAAGACCCACTGTAGGTGTAACTGCCAAACTCAATTTTAGTTATCAATCATATGTGCAAAAAATTCACTCTTTCTGTCCTTATTGTGTTGAGGATTTTATTTTACAGTAATTGGCATTCAGAGGCTGCTGCTGCTACAGTACATGGTTTAAACCAAGCACTTAACGAGATGGCTCTGAAGTATCATGTGATTGATTAATTGTTTAGCTAGGATTATTTCACTCATGTAAGCAAGTTAATGAATTTGTGACAAAAAAGGATCAATAAGTAAGCAATGTGATACCCAGACCTTAGAGAACTAAAGCGGTCCTACTAATCAAACTGAAAGTTCTGTGTTCCAAGAAACTATTTAACCTGTGACCCTGAACAGGGTCACTGTACACAGCCATGCTGTGTGATTCTTAATTTAGATTATTACTCTGTGAGTGTTTAGTGCCAAGTAGAAGTGAATCAGATGCGTCACGCCAATTCCCTGGTGTTCTTTATTTATGCTGCCATAATTCCCTCTGATCATCATATCAGCTAAATTCTTTATACAGTATATCTGCTTCATTTGCTACCTGATTTCAGCACGGTAATCAAGCTGTAATGCACATTTAATTTTATTGTTTCTTTCCAGCATGAAAATGATCTCAATAGACAGTTTATTATTTGGATGCTGCTTCTTCCTTTCTCATAGAGACTGTGCAATATCTCTTGCCCAGAACAGGTTATAGACATCCAGGAGAATCAGTCAACACTGTATCCCGCACGGCAGCACAACACTGACTAAACAGTCAATTTACTTACAAATGAAATGTGTTTAAATAACCTGGAGCAGCTGCTTTCCACAAAATTTATATCCACAGTGTGCATTTTGCCGCCAGCTGTAAATTAGGCAGAACTTGCCATTTAAGTTAGGATAGCAATTTGGTAAGAGAGAGACATCTGCTCCTCCTGTCTTGTTATTATATTATGCTTTTACATAATATATGTATTTTTATACATATGCATTTACATATATATATATATATATATATATATATATATATATATATATATATATATACACGAGGGGGGACCGAAAAATAACCAGAATTTTATTTACGGTTATTTTTGGGTCCCCCCTCGTGTATGTATACACACAGTTAGGTCCATAAATATTTAGACAGAGACAACTTTTTTCTGATTTTGGTTCTGTACATTACCACAATGAATTTTAAATGAAACAACTCAGATGCAGTTGAAGTGCAGACTTTCAGCTTTAATTCAGTGAGGTGAACAAAACGATTGCATACAAATGTGAGGAAACTAAAGCATTTTTTTAACACAATCCCTTCATTTCAGGGGCTCAAATAATTGGACAAATGAAATAACTGGAAATAAAATGTTCATTTCTAATACTTGGTTGAAAACCCTTTGCTGGCAATGACAGCCTGAAGTCTTGAACTCCTGGACATCACCAGATTCTGGGTTTCCTCCTTTTTAATGCTCTGCCAGGCCTTTACTGCAGCGGCTTTCAGTTGCTGTTTGTTTGTGGGCCTTTCTGTCTGAGGTTTAGTCTTCAACAAGTGAACTGCATGCTCAATTGGGTTAAGATCAGGTGACTGACTTTTGCTATTCAAGAATTTTCCACTTCTTTGCTTTAATAAACTCCTGGGTTGCTTTGGCTGTATGTTTTGGGTCATTGTCCATCTGTATCATGAAACGCCACCCAATCAATTTGACTGCATTTAGCTGGATTTGAGCAGACAGTATGTCTCTGAACACCTCAGAATTCATTCGGCTGCTTCTGTCCTGTGTCACATCATCAATAAACACTAGTGTCCCAGTGCCACTGGCAGCCATGCACGCCCAAGCCATCACACTGCCTCCACCGTGTTTTACAGATGATGTGGTATGCTTTGGATAATGAGCTGCTCCACGCCTTCGCCATATTTTTTTCTTGCCATCATTCTGGTAGAGGTTGATCTTGGTTTCATCTGTCCAAAGAATGTTTTTCCAGAACTGTGCTGGCTTTTTTAGATGTTCTTTAGCAAAGTCCAATCTAGCCTTTCTATTCTTGAGGCTTATGAGTGGCTTGCACCTTGTGGACTTTCATGCAGTCTTCTCTTTATAGTAGACTTGGATATCGATATGCCTACCCCCTGGAGAGTGTTGTTCACTTGGTTGGCTGTTGTGAAGGAGTTTCTCTTCACCATGGAAATGATTCTGCGATCATCCTCCACCATTGTCTTCCGTGGACGTCCAGGTCTTTTTGCGTTGCTGAGTTCACCAGTGCTTGCTTTCTTTCTCAGGGTGTACCAAACTGTAGATTTTGCCACTCGTAATGTTGTAGCAATTTCTCGGATGGGTTTTTTCTGTTTTCGCAGCTTAAGGATGGCTTCTTTCGCCTGCATGGAGAGCTCCTTTGACCGCATCTTGTCTGTTCACAGCAAAATCTTCCACATGCAAGCACCACACCTCAAATTAACTCCAGGCCTTTTATCTGCTTAATTGATAATGACATAACGACGGACTTGCCCACACCTGCCCATGAAATAGCCTTTGAGTCAATTGTCCAATTACTTTTGAGCCCCTGAAATGAAGGGATTGTGTTAAAAAAATGCTTTAGTTGCCTCACATTTT